>NC_138778.1:233600791-234200791 GCF_965119305.1 Pelophylax lessonae
GGAGGAGAGGAGTGGAGTGGAGGAGAGGAGTGGAGGAGGAGAGGAGTGGAGGAGGAGAGGAGTGGAGGAGGAGAGGAGTGGAGGAGGAGAGGAGTGGAGAGGAGAGGAGTGGAGGAGGAGAGGAGTGGAGTGGAGGAGAGGAGAGAGTGGAGTGGAGGAGGAGAGGAGTGGAGGAGGAGAGGAGTGGAGGAGGAGAGGAGTGGAGAGGAGAGGAGTGGAGGAGGAGAGGAGTGGAGGAGGAGAGGAGTGGAGGAGGAGAGGAGTGGAGGAGGAGAGGAGTGGAGTGGAGGAGAGGAGAGGAGGAGGAGAGGAGTGGAGGAGGAGAGGAGTGGAGGAGGAGAGGAGTGGAGGAGGAGAGGAGTGGAGAGGAGAGGAGTGGAGGAGGAGAGGAGTGGAGGAGAGGAGAGGAGGAGGAGAGGAGTGGAGGAGGAGAGGAGTGGAGGAGGAGAGGAGTGGAGGAGGAGAGGAGTGGAGAGGAGAGGAGTGGAGGAGGAGAGGAGTGGAGTGGAGGAGAGGAGAGGAGCGCTCGGTCTCTGGCAGCGAATGGTTTCCTCCAGGAAGTAATGGATACGGAGGCCCCTCCCCCTGCTGTGGGAACTCCGACTTCCAGGGGGCTTCTCCCTCCCCCTCTGCACACCTCCAACCAATCACATTGTTTACTCATTAACTCCTTCACTGCCACAATGAAAGGTGATCCTCAGCCTCATACTACTAATAGGGACCGGTAGTGGGGGGTGAATATGGGGGCTCTGATAGTGGTGGGGGGGGGGGAGGGGGTGTCCTGTGGTTGGATAGAAAATTAGAGGTAAAATCTCATTAGGAGAGGAGATCTTCCAGCCTGAGAACCCAGATAAATGAAAGCCTCCCAGAGAACGCTGCTGGGACTTGTAGTTCCCCAGGGGGGCAGAGAACGCTGCTGGGACTTGTAGTTCCCCAGGAGGCAGAGAACACTGCTGGGACTTGTAGTTCCCCAGGAGGCAGAGAACACTGCTGGGACTTGTAGTTCCCCACGGGGCAGAGAACACTGCTGGGACTTGTAGTTCCCCACGGGGCAGAGAACACTGCTGGGACTTGTAGTTCCCCCCGGGGCAGGGAACACTGCTGGGACTTTTAGTCCCCCCACGGCGCAGAGAACGCTGCTGGGACTTGTAGTCCCCCCACGGGGGCAGGGAACGCTGCTGGGACTTGTAGTTCCCACGGGGGCAGAGAACGCTGCTGGGACTTGTAGTCCCCCCACGGAGCAGAGAAGGCTGCTGGGACTTGTAGTCCCCCCACGGAGCAGAGAAGGCTGCTGGGACTTGTAGTCCCCCCACGGAGCAGAGTACACTGCTGGGACTTGTAGTTCCCCACGGCGCAGAGTACACTGCTGGGACTTGTAGTTCCCCACGGCGCAGAGTACACTGCTGGGACTTGTAGTTCCCTCTTTAATACAATACACAGAACACAGTGATCCTAATAGGGGAATCAGTCCCACCTAACCTGCAGAGCTAACAATCAGTTGAAGGAAAGCAGCAGAGAGCAGTGAGGTGGATGGGGGGGATCTCTCCTCCGGGTGACACCAAACACCACCGGGGCCACCGAGGAGCAAGAGACTGAGGATTAACCCTTTACTGGGGGGGGGGGGGGCCGCTATTCCCCCAATCAGACTGTATTCCACTCATTGTCATCTGTAAATTATTTCTGATACATTGTAACTCCTCCCACATCCCCCCCTCTATAAATTCAGTGAGAGCACCGAAAGCACGCGCAGCGCCCCCCCCCCCCCCTAGATCAGCCAATGACATCACAGCCAGCCAATGACATCACAGCCAGCCAATGACATCACAGCCAGCCGGCAGGCACAGGTGTGCAGACTAATGACAGCCTCAGGTATTTACCTACAGAGGTGATAATATGAAACATGTTTCAGGCCTCAGAGATGTATTATAGAACAGATATACAGACTTCATCACATGCAAGTCTCAGGTACAGGTATATACATACAGTATCTCACAAAAGTAAGTACACCCCTCATCTTTTCATGTGACAACACTGAAGAAATGAGACTTTGCTACAATGTAAAGTAGTGAGTGTACAGCTTGTATAACAGTGTAAATTTACTGTCCCCTCAAAATAACTCAACACACAGCCATTAATGTCTAAACCGCTGGCAACAAAAGTCAGTACACCCCTAAGTGACAATGTCCAAATTGGGTCCAATTAGCCATTTTCCCTCCCCGGTGTCATGTGACTCGTTAGTGTTACAAGGTCTCAGGTGTGAATGGGGGGAGGTGTGTTACATTTGGTGTTATCGCTCTCACTCTCTCATACTGGTCACTGGAAGTTCAACATGGCACCTCATGACAAAGAACTCTCTGAGGATCTGAAAAAAAGAATTGTTGCTCTACATAAAGATGGCCTAGGCTATAAGAAGATTGCCAAGACCCTGAAACTGAGCTGCAGCACAGTGGCCAAGACCATACAGCGGTTTACCAGGACAGGTTCCACTCAGAACAGGCCTCACCATGGTCCACCAATGAAGTTGAGTGCACGTGCTCAGCGTCATATCCAGAGGTTGTCTTTGGAAAATAGACGTACGAGTGCTGCCAGCATTGCTGCAGAGGTTGAAGGGGTGGGGGGGGGGGGGGGTCAGCCTGTCAGTGCTCAGACCATACGCCGCACACTGCATCAAATTGGTCTGCATGGCTGTCGTCCCAGAAGGAAGCCTCTTCTAAAGATGATGGACAAGAAAGCCCGCAAACAGTTTGCTGAAGACAAGCAGACTAAGGACATGGATTACTGGAACCATCTCCTGTGCTCTGATGAGACCAAGATAAACTTATTTGGTGTCAGATGGTGTCAGGCGTGTGTGGGGGCAACCAGGTGAGGAGTACAAAGACAAGTGTGTCTTCCTACAGTCAGGCATGGTGGTGGGAGTGTCATGGTCTGGGGCTGCATGAGTGCTGCCGGCACTGGGGAGCTACAGATCATTGAGGGAACCATGAATGCCAACATGTACTGTGACATACTGAAGCAGAGCATGATCCCCTCCCTTCAGAGACTGGGCCGCAGGGCAATATTCCAACATAACCACCCCAAACACCTCCAAGATGACCACTGCCTTGCTAAAGAAGCTGAGGGTAAAGGTGATGGACTGGCCAAGCATGTGCAGCACCCTACAGGTAGGTGCTAGGTAAAGTATAGTGGGGCTTTGGCTGCCTAACAGCAGGGCCATGATTTTCAGCTGGGCTGTCATGTCTCCCAGGTGTGGCTGTTGAGACTGGGGAGTCTCCCCACTGTGCTCCATGAGAGAGTTGTCATTGGGCAGTGGAGGAAACCCAACCAATGGTACCCTCAGGCCTGTATCTACCCCAGAAAGGTAGATTCTGCCGCACAGCATTGTGAGAGTGGGTAGAAGTTTGAGGGGAGCGCCTGATGCAGTGCCTTTGGCAGGAAGCAGAGTACGGCTGTCTCTCCTGTCAGAGGAATCGGGTGTCCTGGGCGGCTTGCCTAGTGAGAAGGGACAGAAGGCTGAGCTGAGCTGCAGAGAGGATCCGGTGTGGAGGACCAGCGGAGCTGAGAGGGGTCCAGTTTCAGGAAAGCATTCCCAGTTCGTCAGTACTGCAAACTGCCCCTGGGGGTCTGCCTGGAGAGAGAGGGGACCACTCCAGTGAAGGTCAGAGGGATCCAGGAGCTAGCTAGCCGGTGCAGGAGCAAGTGTAAAGGGGGTGCCAGTGTTGACCCTGAAGAGCAAAGAGGGCGCCTAGTGAGAGGACCCTGAAGTGTAGAGGGGGCGCCTAGTGAGAGGACCCTGAAGTGTAGAGGGGGCGCCTAGTGAGAGGACCCTGAAGTGTAGAGGGGGCGCCTAGTGAGAGGACCCTGAAGTGTAGAGGGGGCGCCTAGTGAGAGGACCCCGAAGTGTAGAGGGGGCGCCTAGTGAGAGGACCCCGAAGTGTTAGAGGGGGCGCCTAGTGAGAGGACCCCGAAGTGTTAGAGGGGGCGCCTAGTGAGAGGACCCTGAAGTGTTAGAGGGGGCGCCTAGTGAGAGGACCCTGAAGTGTTAGAGGGGGCGCCTAGTGAGAGGACCCTGAAGTGTAGAGGGGGCGCCTAGTGAGAGGACCCTGAAGTGTAGAGGGGGCGCCTAGTGAGAGGACCCCGAAGTGTTAGAGGGGGCGCCTAGTGAGAGGACCCCGAAGTGTAGAGGGGGCGCCTAGTGAGAGGACCCCGAAGTGTTAGAGGGGGCGCCTAGTGAGAGGACCCTGAAGTGTTAGAGGGGGCGCCTAGTGAGAGGACCCTCATTCCCACTCATTCCCTTCTCCCATCCAGAGGAGTTTCCCCACTCATTCCCTTCCCCCATCCAGAGGAGTTTCCCCACTCATTCCCTTCCCCCATCCAGAGGAGTTTCCCCACTCATTCCCTTCCCCCATCCAGAGGAGTTTCCCCACTCATTCCCTTCCCCCATCCAGAGGAGTTTCCCCACTCATTCCCTTCCCCCATCCAGAGGAGTTTCCCCACTCATTCCCTTCCCCCATCCAGAGGAGTTTCCCACTCATTCCCTTCTGCCATCCAGAGGAGTATCCCGCTCATTCCCTTCCCCCATCCAGAGGAGTTTCCCCACTCATTCCCTTCCCCCATCCAGAGGAGTTTCCCCACTCATTCCCTTCCCCCATCCAGAGGAGTTTCCCCACGCATTCCTTTCTCCCATCCCCCATATCAAATAAAGAAAACAAACCAAAGATGGTGGAATGGTCTTTGACTTCAATCTCACACTGGGGTATTCCGGGCTGCTGGCGTGGGTCTGCCGTGGTTACCGGAAACATTGGGTCCAATACCTGGAAATCCTCCTACACATCTCCAGACCTAAACCCTATTGAGCATCTGTGGGACATCCTCAAACAGAAGGTGGAGGAGCGCAAGGTCTCTAACATCCACCAGCTCTGTGATGTCATCATGGAGGAGGGGAAGAGGACTCCAGTGACAACCTGTGAAGCTCTGGTGAACTCCATGCCCAAGAGGGTTAAGGCAGTGCTGGAAAATAATGGCGGCCACACAAAATATTGTCACTTTGGGCCCAATTTGGACATTGTCACTTAGGGGTGTACTGACTTTTGTTGCCAGCAGTTTAGACATTAATGGCTGTGTGTTGAGGTGTGATGAGGGGACAGTATATAGCAGTGATGGGGAACCCTGGCACCCCAGATGTTTTGGAACTACATTTCCCATGATGCTCTACTACCCTGCAGAGTTCATGAGCATCATGGGAAATATAGTTCCAAAACATCTGGGGTTCCAAGGTTCTCCATTACTGGTCTATAGTATATACAGATGAAGGGGCTGTAGAATGGAAGGTGTATACATGTGTATAGCAGATGAAGTCAGTATATATACACATTGTATCCAGATGAGTACTATATATATATATATATGGGGGAGGGGGTATATATGGGGGGGGCAGTAATATATATATATGGGGGGAGGGGGTATATATGGGGGGCAGTAATATATATATGGGGGGGAGGGGGTACTTACCATATAAAGTTAGTAAAATGGGATAAGAATGTCATCTGTCTGTATACATTGTATATGAAGTAATATATGGGGGGGTATATATATCGGGGGGTATTAAAGAGGAGGTATATATTAGGGGAGGGAGTATATATAGGGGGGAAAGAAATTATGGGGGAGGGCGGTAATATACATTTACATATTGGGGAGTAGTGTATATGGGGGAGGGGGTATATATTCAGGGGTAGTATATATGAGGGGATATATATTGGGGGCAGTATATATGGGGAGGGGGTATATATATATATATATAGTGGATATTATATAGTAGGAGAGGGGGTAGTATATATAGAGGAGGCATATATAGATGGTGTAGTATATATGGTGGAAGGGGGCAGTATATATAGAGGGGGTAGTATATATGGGGGGAGGGGGGCAGTATATATAGAGGGGGTAGTATATATATATGGGGGGAGGGGGGCAGTATATATAGAGGGGGTAGTATATATATATATATGGGGGGAGGGGGCAGTATATATAGAGGGGGTAGTATATATATATGGGGGGAGGGGGTACTTACCATATAAAGTCGGTACAGTGGGAGCAGAATGTCGGCTGTCTGTATATATTGGGGGGTGGGGTATATATTGGTGGGGTATATATTGGGGGGAGAGGGGTATATATATATATATATATATATATATATATATATGGGGGGTGGGGGGTATATATTGGGGGAGGGGGTATATATTCAGGGGTAGTATATATGAGGGGATATATATTGGGGGCAGTATATATGGGGAGGGGGTATATATATAGTGGATATTATATAGTAGGGGAGGGGGTAGTATATATAGAGGAGGCATATATAGATGGTGTAGTATATATGGTGGAAGGGGGCAGTATATATAGAGGGGGTAGTATATATGGGGGGAGGGGGGCAGTATATATAGAGGGGGTAGTATATATATATGGGGGGAGGGGGGCAGTATATATAGAGGGGGTAGTATATATATATATATGGGGGGAGGGGGCAGTATATATAGAGGGGGTAGTATATATATATGGGGGGAGGGGGTACTTACCATATAAAGTCGGTACAGTGGGAGCAGAATGTCGGCTGTCTGTATATATTGGGGGGTGGGGTATATATTGGTGGGGTATATATTGGGGGGAGAGGGGTATATATATATATATATATATATGGGGGGTGGGGGGTATATATTGGGGGAGGGGGTATATATTCAGGGGTAGTATATATGAGGGGATATATATTGGGGGCAGTATATATGGGGAGGGGGTATATATATAGTGGATATTATATAGTAGGGGAGGGGGTAGTATATATAGAGGAGGCATATATAGATGGTGTAGTATATATGGTGGAAGGGGGCAGTATATATAGAGGGGGTAGTATATATGGGGGGAGGGGGGCAGTATATATAGAGGGGGTAGTATATATATATGGGGGGAGGGGGGCAGTATATATAGAGGGGGTAGTATATATATATATATGGGGGGAGGGGGCAGTATATATAGAGGGGGTAGTATATATATATGGGGGGAGGGGGTACTTACCATATAAAGTCGGTACAGTGGGAGCAGAATGTCGGCTGTCTGTATATATTGGGGGGTGGGGTATATATTGGTGGGGTATATATTGGGGGGAGAGGGGTATATATATATATATATATATATATGGGGGGTGGGGGGTATATATTGGGGGGAGGGGGGTATATATATAGGGGGGAGGGGGTATATATATGGGGGTAGTATATATATTGGGGTGGGGGGTATAGGGCAGAATGTCGGCTGTCTGTATATATTGGGGGGGGTATATAGTGGGGGGAGGGGGGTATATATTGGGGGGAGGGGGGTATATATATAGGGGGGAGGGGGTATATATATGGGGGTAGTATATATATTGGGGTGGGGGGTATAGGGCAGAATGTCGGCTGTCTGTATATATTGGGGGGGGTATATAGTGGGGGGAGGGGGGTATATATTGGGGGAGGGGGGTACTCACCATATAAAGTCGGTACAATGTGAACAGAATGTCGGCTGTTTGTATATATATATATATATATATGGGGGGCAGTATATATTGGGGGGGTGGGGGGTATATATATATATGGGGGGTATATATATAAGGGGGGGAGGGGGTATATATATATGGGGGTAGTATATATATATATTGGGGTGGTGGGTATATATTAGGGGGAGGGGGTATATATATTGGGGGGGAGGGGGTGGGGGGTATATATTGGGGGGGAGGGGGTATATATATTGGGGGAGGGGTACTTACCATATAAAGTCGGTACAATGTGAACAGAATGTCGGCTGTTTGAAGAATCGGGCGATAAATTTGTGGTTCTTCACCTCATGGACGTTCTTCTGGCGGAGCGCCCCTTTCCGGGCGAAGCGGTTCGCCCCATCGTGGGTGGAGCCGGACTCACTGCTCGGGAAGACATCGGCCATGTCCGGGCTCCGTCCTCACACTGACACCGGGCTCCTCCAGCCTGACACCCGCCAGCTCCTCCGCCCGCCTTACACCCGCCCAGCGTCCGCCCAGCGCCCGCCCCATACCGACACCTGCCGGCCGCCGCCCCGAACTGCAACCCGGGGAACGGAGCCGCTACAATGGCGGCACCCAGCGGCCGGACCGGGGTACTGCGACTGCCGCTCTGTGCAATGGGCCACCTGACTCCAAGGAAAGAGGGACACCTAGCGGCCGCATTAGGGTGCTGCGTCTCCCGCTCTGTACAAAGTCAGTGGTAGATCGGCGCCATCTAACGGATATAGAGCGGTACTGACACTCAGTGATTACACCGACCTGAATCCTATTATCACCTGTAACCAACAGACGGTGTGACCTCTGATTATACACAGCCATCTACTCATCTACACTATATACTCATCTACACTATATATATATATATATATATATATATATCACATATATCACCCATGTACTGTATATACCCAATTATGTCATATGTATTACCCATATACTGTATATACCCAATTATATCTTATATATTACCCATATACTGTCAATTATATCATATGTATTACCCATATACTATATTTACTCAATTATATCATATATATTACCCATATACCGTATATACCCAATTATATCATATATATTACCCATATAATAAATATACCCAATTATATCACATATATTACCCATATACTGTATATACCAAATTATATTGTATAGATTACCCATATACTGTATATATACTAAATTATATGACATGTATTACCCCTATATACTGTATATACCCAATTATATTATATTATATGGGTAACATATATTACCCATATAATATATATATACCCAATTATATCACACATACTCTATATTACCCATATTCTGTATATATATATATACCCAATTATATCATATACTGTATATTACCCATATTCTGTATATATACCCAATTATATCATATACTGTATATTACCCATATACTATATATATCCAATTATATCACATACTGTATACAGTATCTGACAAAAGTAAGTACACCCCTCACATTGGTGTAAATATTTTATTCTATCTTTTCATGTGACAACACAGCTTGTATAACAGTGTAAATTTGCTGTCCCCTCAAAATAACTCAACACACAGCCATTAAAGAGGAAGTAAACCCTCCTCTGACACTTTTACCTATAGGTGATCCTATGATAAGGCTTACCTATAGGTACTGTAAATATCTCCTAAACATGCACCGTTTAGGAGATATTTACCTTACATGCAGCCAGTGACGTCACTGGCGCATGCGCTCTGAAGGAACGGCCGCTGGTGCCGTTTCTTCAGAGCCCCGTGCCGTGACTGTCGGCTGATGGCCAGATGCCGCGATCCCGGAAGACGGGCAACTGGACATGTCGCCCGTCATACAGGTAAGCGGGCGGCACAGCGGGGGCTCGTTCTAAGGTAAGTATTTCATAATTAGCTAGTATGCTCATTATGTGTTTCTCTTACAGGTTGCAAAAAAAAAAGTTGTATGGGTTTACAACCTCTTTAATGTCTAAACCGCTGGCAACAAAAGTGAGTACACCCCTAAGTGACAATGTCCAAATTGGGCCCAGTATATACCCATTGTGAGGGGTTAGCTTGGTAGCGGGAGAGGGTGACCCCTTGGGGGGGTTCGTTACACAGAGAGATAGCCGAGGAGTGGTTGAAAACAACGGTCTATGGTTTATTCTTGCAATTTTCTTCAAACAAGTGCAAGCGTCAAAACAGCAAAAAAAATCAAAACAAACATAAAATAAACCCTGGCCACTTGAGGCGTCTACCTTCACACACAGGAACCTACCTATGGAGTCTGTCCCAACCTACTGCTGGTCATACAGCAGACAACCAATAGTACATTTGTTTTCTTTTCACACAGAAAAAGTCCATCACCTCACCTTCAGAAGTCTTTCAGCTGACTGCTCTCCTCAACGCACACAGCTTCCGGAGGCAGCAATCAGCAGTCATCCTCTGGATAACTTATAGAGGCCTTAATTGCCTCATCCTGAATAGCTGAAGCTTTTTCAACATCCTTACACCTTTCTGGCTGCCTCTGCAGCCGACACCCTATAGTAATTGGTGAATTGTCTAAACAAGGCAGAAATGTATCTCCCATCTGTGACAACACCCATAGATTTACCTGACTTCCTGTCACACCATGTTTATATATAATATCGCAGATATTACTCTGGTAACTTCTATAACCAGGGCTTTTTTTCTCAGAGAATAGGTGCAGGAACTCCCCCTTCTAAGTTACTTTGTGTCTCCGCCCTCTACCCACCTCCGAGAACTAACCCTTGGTTCCACCCCTTCCAACCTCCGAGCACTGACCCTTGGTTCCACCCCTTCCAACCTCCGAGCACTGACCCTTGGTTCCACCCCTTCCAACCTCCGAGCACTGACCCTTGGTTCCACCCCCTACCCAGCTTTCAGTACAGCCCCTTTTAGAGAATATAGAGCCAAGTATAATTTTGTATTGGAATGTATAGCATTAGGTTATGATAACAAGAAAAGCAATGAAATAGATCCCCCACAGACAGCAGCAATAGACCCCCCCCAGCAGCAATAGACCCCCAGCAGCAGAAAAAGATCTCCCAGCAGCCAACATCAATAGACTCTCTAGCAGCCAGCAACAGTGGACCCCTCCCTAAACAGTAGATCCCTTCTAGCAACAATTAACCCTTAGTATCAAAAGATCCTCCACCAGCAACAATAGATCCTCTCCAGCAACAATAGATCTCCCAGCAGCCAGCATCAGTAGACCCTCCAGCACCCATTGGAGGTGCCGGAACTGCGTTCCCCCGCGTTCCCGCTGAAAAAAAGCCCTGTCTATAACAATCCAGCACAGGTTTGAGAACCAATTTCTACAATACAGAGATGAATTGGTATGAATTCTATCACACATCAGGATGGAGCTGTGCAGGAGCAGGGGGACGAGTATAAGACGGATTTATTATAAGATCACATTTTCATTTATTGATTCTAAAGTAGAACTCCACCCATGGAAAATACCCTGAACATTGAAGTTTGCTCCTGAGTGTTGAGTGAACATCTGTGTACAATGTGGGGGTCTCGGGGGGACGGCAGCGTGGGCTTTGACATCAGTTAGAAGGCCTCGTCTCCATTGTTGCGGTGTGTTTCTGCTGCTCTGTAATGCATTAATGTGCGATGAGTTAAATTGCTTCTAAAGTCTCAATGTCTTTTACCTTAATGCATTCTCTGCGTTAAGGGATACCCCCACCCTTCCCTCCCCTCCCCCATCCCTAAACACCTACCTGACTCCTCTCACTTCCTGGTCCCACAGGAGACACTGAGGACAGTGAGGCCATCAGCGGCGGCCGATCCATTAATCACATCTGAGCGTATCGCTTTCAGGGCATTTTTCGGGTGTGTTTTGCAGGTGTTTGGAGGCAGGCATTGCCATCTGACCAAAAACGCCTGTAATCTGCCAAAAAAAGAAGCTTGTGTACTTTCTAAGCTTCAGGCGACAAAACACTCCTATGTGAACAGGGGACATTAAAATGAATGGGATTTTGCTTGTTGGGCGTTTTGGAACTTCAGAGATGCGATTTACAAGCTAAAAAACTTTCAGGTGTGAACAGTGCCTTAGGGGTGCAGGGGCTCCACCAGTGGCGGCTGGTGCTCAATTTTTTTATTTTTTATTTTTTTTTTGGGGGGGGGGGGGGTGCAAACAGAAAAATGTTATATGCTATTTTTTGCCGCAGAGCAATGCCTGAGTGTGAAAGGGGCCTTCAGTAATCAAAGTATAGTGTGCCCCCTTCAATGCAGGGTGACCACAGTATGCCCCCATCAATACAGAGGGACCACAGTGTGCCCCCATCAATGCAGAGTGACCACAGCGTGCCCCCATCAATGCAGAGTGACCACAGCGTGCCCCCATCAATGCAGAGTGACCACAGCGTGCCCCCTTCAATGCAGAGTGACCAGCATGCCCCCCTTCAATGCAGAGTGACCACAGCATGCCCCCTTTAATGCAGAGTGACCAGCGTGCCTCCTTCACTGCAGAGTGACCATAGTGTGCCCCCTTCAATGCAGAGTGACCACAGCGTGCCCTCTTCAATGCAGAGTGACCACAGCATGCCCCCATCAATGCAGAGTGACCAGTGTGCCCCCATCAATGCAGAGTGACCAGTGTGCCCCCATCAATGCAGAGTGACCACAGCGTGCCCCCATCAATGCAGAGTGACCACAGCATGCCCCCATCAATGCAGAGTGACCACAGCGTGCCCCCATCAATGCAGAGTGACCACAGCATGCCCCCATCAATGCAGAGTGACCACAGCGTGCCCCCTTCAATGCAGAGTGACCAGCATGCCCCCCTTCAATGCAGAGTGACCACAGCATGCCCCCTTTAATGCAGAGTGACCAGCGTGCCTCCTTCACTGCAGAGTGACCATAGTGTGCCCCCTTCAATGCAGAGTGACCACAGCGTGCCCTCTTCAATGCAGAGTGACCACAGCGTGCCCCCATCAATGCAGAGTGACCACAGCGTGCCCCCTTCAATACAGAGTGACCACAGCGTGCCCCCTTCAATGCAGAGTGACCACAGCGTGCCCCCTTCAATGCAGAGTGACCAGCGTGCCCCCTTCTATGCAGAGTGACCACAGTGTGCCCCATCAATGCATAATGAGCAGCATACCTCCATCAATGCAGAGTGACCAGCGTGCAGAGAGACCAGTGCCTCTAACTCTAATCACGTGCTTCAGAAGAAAAAAAAACCCCATTGAACTCCATGCGTCTGGCGCCCCTGCATGTAGAATAGGGGGGGGGTGGCGCCCCTGCGCCCCCAACGCTCCGGCTGCCACTGGGCTCCACCCCCTCATTTCTATGCATCAGCCCCCAATCCCCATGTGGGGTGCTGGCCCCCTCATTTCTATGCGTCAGCCCCCAAACCCTATGCGGTGTGTCGCCCCCCTCATTTCTATGCGTCAGTGCCTAATCTCCATGCGGGGTGCCGCCCCCCCTCATTTCTATGCGTCAGTGTCTAATCTCCATGCGGGGCACGCCCCCTCATTTCTATTCGTCACCCTCTAAACCCCATGCGGGGCGCCACCCCCCTAATTTCTATGCGTCAGCCCTTAATCCTAATGCAGGGCGCCGCCCCCCTCATTTCTATGTGTCAGCCCCCAATCCCTATGCGGTGTGCCGCCCCCCTCATTTCTATGCGTCAGCGCCTAATCTCCATGCGGGGTGTCGCCCCCCTAATTTCTATGCGTCAGCCCCTAATCCCCATGCGGGGTGCCGTCCCCCCTAATTTCTATGCATCAGCCCCTAATCCCCATGCGGGGCGCCTCCCCCTCATTTCTATGCGTCAGCGCCTAATCTCCATGCGGGGTGTCGCCCCCCTAATTTCTATGCATCAGCCCCTAATCCCTATGCGGGGCGCCGCCCCCTCATTTCTATTCGTCAGCCCCTAATCCCCAATCCTCTATGCTCATAGAGTTCTGGAGGCTCTAATTGGCTTCAAAAAGGTTGGGTTCGGGGGCGCAGAGCCCACCCACTTGTGACATTAGCAAATGAACATTCGCTATTGTCTTCCTGCTTCTCCTCCCGGCCAATTAGGACAGGAAGCAGGTCCTAAGACCAGATTGGCCAAGGAGGAGAAGCACCCAGATTGGCCGGGAGGAGAAGACAGGGAAGCCACCAGAGCAGTCCAAACCGCCACTGGAAGCCATAGGCTCCTGCTTCTGTCAGTCAAATTCTGTGAGAAGGGAGCAGGGGCGTGGCTTACCAGTGCTGTGTGTGTCTGTGGATGCGCACAGCCCAGCTCAGGAGCACGTCTGCACAGATACCTTCTTAGCACATGGCTTTTTTTGAGAGGACAACGAGAGGAAAGAGGAGCGGGCAGCACTGGCGGGGGACTGCCAAAGAGGAGGTAAAAGGCCACTTTGTGCAATATAGTATAAGATCTTTTTTATTTTAGCAAAAAAATTTGAATTTTAAGGAGAACCATTGAAAGGAATGGGCTGCCAAGATGTCCCACAAATCCGAAACAATTCAATATAATGCACTATGGGGTGTTATGGAGCACTGCCATGCATGTGCATTGTCTTAGTCAGGGCCAGTGCCATTTTGCGCCCTAGGTTCAGCTACTTGCACCCCCCCCCCCCAAAAAAAAATTAAGCTTTAACATTTTTAAAACTAGTAGAACATATGAAAACAGCTCTGGTGACACAGTTCTGCTTTCTACCACCTGATATCCATGGTGTTTCCCTGGACTCTGGACTTTGTGTCATGCCCAGGAGAGGTCTGGCAGCGTGCCGCACCCGGAATCACTGAAACCTTTGTCAGTGTCTGTTCTGACACCGGCGCTCACATCCTGGCAAGGCTGGGACAAAGGGTGGGCAAGAGGGATGGCTGCCCAGGGCGCAGGCAAAAAATAGATGCAGGGTGATAAACCCAGTATCGGGATAAGGTCATGCCGAGCCCAGGGCGAACATGCCAAACTTCACCCCTCCCCCCAAGATGTGTGAGCATTGTGTACCAGTAAAAATCCCCACCGAAAAATTTGTATGCTTACCCACTAATAGAGCGTCACGATTCGGGATAAAATGAGAATAAAGGTCACGATTCTCGGCGTGACGTCATCTTTTATATTATACAAAAAACATTGGGCTGACTTTATTGTTTAGTTTTGTATTTTTTTCCCCCAAAAAACTGCATTTGAAAGACTTCTGCGCAAATCAAATACAGCGTGACATAAAATATTGCAACGATCGCTATTTTATTCTCTGGGTCTCTGATAATATATATATATATATATATATATATATATATATATATATATAATGTTATAATTATTATATATTATTATTATTATTATTATTATTAAAAAATAAAAATTATTATAATTATATTATTATTATTATAATTATTATGTTATATTATTTATATATATGTATAATGTTATAATTATTATATTATTATTATTATTATTGTTATTAAAAATTATTATAATTATATTATTATTATAATAATTATTATTATGTTATATATATATATATATATATATATATATATATATATATATATATATATAACATAATAATTATTATTATAATAATAATATAATTGTAATAATTTTTAATAATAATATTAATAATAATATAATAATTATAACATTATATATATATATATATTATAACATAATAATTATTAGAATAATTTTTTATTTTTTTAATAATAATAATAATAATAATAATAATTATAACATTATATATATAATGTTTGGGGGTTCTAAGTGATCTTCTAGCAAAAAATACTGATTTTACCCTGTAAGCAACAAAAGTCAGAAATAGGTTTCGTCCCGGTTCACATATGTGTGATGACAGACATCGCATGTGATTCAGAGCGCACTGCTCTGCAAATCACATGCGATGTCTGTGCGTTGCGAAATCTGCCATACAGATTGCATGGCTGAATTCACATCGCCTTCGGAACCAAAGTCGCACAGGACCTTTTTTTTTGGTCCGCACCAGAATCGGATCGCATGGGTGTTGACACCTATGCGAACCGATTCATGTCTGAACAGGGATATTCGACCTGATCTGGGGGTGTCGTTAACTTTTTATTGACACCCCCAGCGAGTCGCATATGGCAGTGTGAACTTCCTGCGAGTCGGGTGCGATGCGGGGACCCGCAGTGGATTGGCAGGATCCCCGCATCGCATATGTGTGAGCCGGCACTTAACCGCTTGCCGACCGCCCGCTAGGTATATACTGTACTTGTACGGTGGTTCGCGGTAGCGCTCCTGGGGGCGCGCCCGCCCCCATTAGGAAGCGAGTAAGCCGATCCACGGGCGCCCGCGATCGCTCCCCGCTGAGAGAGAACAGCGGTCTGCTGTTGTAAATACAGCTGACCGTTCTTCTCCCTGGAATGAACACAGAGTGCCTGTGATCCTTCTATATAGGAACACATGTCTCTGTATTGATTCCACAAGTCCCTCCCCCACACAGTTAGAAAACACTCCCCTAGGCTCACACTTAACCCTTTGATCGCCCCTGGTGTTAACCCCTTCCCTGCCAGTGTCATTAGTACAGTGACAGTGCATATTTTTAGCACTGATTACTATAGTAATGTCACTGGTCCCCCCAAAAGTGTAAAAAATGTCAGTTAGGGGTTCGTTCTGTCTGCTGCAATGTCCCAGTTCCGCTAAAAATCGCAGATCGCCGCCATTACTATTAAAAAAAATTAAATAAATAAAAATAACATAAATCTTTCCCCTAGTTTGTAGACGTGATAACTTTTGCGCAAACCATTTAAAATACACTTATTGGGATTTTTTTTTTTTACAAAAATATGAAGCAGAATACAAATTGGCCTAAAATGATGAAAAAAATAGATTTTTTATTTTTTTGGGATGTTTTATAACAGAATGTGAAAAACAATATTGTTTTTTTTTTTTTTTTTTTTCAGAATTGTTGCTCTTTCTTTGTTTATAGCACAAAAAATAAAAATCGCCCAGGTGATCAAATACCACCAAAAGAAATCTCTGTTTGTGGAAAAAAAAGAACATCAATTTTATTTGGGTACAGCGTCGCACGACCGCGCAATTGTCAGGTAAATTAACGCAGTGCCGAATCGCAAAAAATGGCCTGGTCACAAATCTTCCGGTCCAGAAGTGGTTAAAGGGTTAAACTGCCCTCCTTTACATACGGAAGTTCATTCCTTTGATGTAAAAGAAGGAAATGATACATTGTAATACATGGAGTTTATAGTTATCTCCCAGCCTTAAAGTGGAGTTCCACCTGAAAATGAAAGTTCGTTCCATCTTCTCGCTCCGGGTCACCTGAAAAACAAATGGATAATCGCAATTTGTTTTTTGTTTTTTTACTTACCTTGTTTAGAAGAAAATATACTCCCTTTACTTCCTCTTCCTCCCCTCGGCGGCCGCGGCGATTCGTCACTTCCTGGCTTTGCAATGATTCCTGGGAGCTGAACGTCATCGCTCCCAGGAATCAATGCGCCTGCACCGGCACTGACGTCAGTTCCGGTGCAGGCGCCGTCATACATTGCTAAACATCTTCTGGGCATGCCCAGAAGCTGTGCAGGGATGACGCTGCAGCCCCGGAAGTGACGGCGGGGCCGGTGCAGTGCATCGTGGGACCAAAGAAGAAGGAAGAGGATGCAGAAGAGGATCGCGCTGGCTTCAAGCTGCCCACACCTGAGATGGCAGCGCTGGATAATACATTTTCAAGGTAAGTATTTCTTCTTGCAGGTAAGTGCAACCCGGGACGAGGCTATCCATTGTGGAATGTACTATCCCTGACTGTCCCGGGGGTATTTTTATGTATTTTTTTGTTTTTTAGGTGGAACTCCGCTTTAACAATGTTCATAAACGGAGGCTCTTTTTTTTTTATTTTGACAGCTGTGAGTGAGCGGGAATGGCTCTGTAAGAATCAAGGACATGCTGCTTTAGTGTCCATTCACACTAGTACGACTTGTCAGCCTGACGAGTCACGCACCATCGCGGTCCATAGTGTAGTACAGGAACGGTTCTAATAGGAGCGACACAAGTCGCTCCGACTTAGAAAAAGGGTCCTGTACTACTTCGGGGCGACCTGGAGGGGACTTGCATTGACATTCATTTTATGAAGTCCGTGCAAGTCGTACCGAAGTCGCGGTGCACGCCACTTCACAGGTCGCCCCAAAAGTCGTGCCGCTTCAGTGTGAACCGGCACTTAAGATCGTGAGAGGAGGGGGGGGGGGTGAATCGAGATCACAATTTTTTAATGATTAATTATGCAGCTCTACCCCCTAAGCATAAATTCCCCCTCCTCTCAGTACAAATCCGCCCCCTGCTGAAATCCCCCTCTCAGCACAAATCTTCTGCCAACCCATCTCCCAAATCCCCCTAGCACAAATGCCCCCCCCCCCCCCAAAAAAAAAATCACCACCTCCTTGCATAAATCCTCTACCCCTAAAATTTCCCCTCCAAGTACACTTCCTCTCCACCCACTCGAAATCCTCCTTCCCAGAACAAATACCCCCCCCCCAAATCATCCCTATTTACACATATCTGACCCCCCCCCCCCCCTGAAAAAAAATTTGCCTCCTAGAACAATTCTTACCCCCTGTTATAATACTAGTAGGAATCTGTCGTGTAGAGGAAGGCCTACCGATTGCCAGTGGGTGGAGCTTGGATGGGAACCCCCAAGGTGAGTAGCACAGGCTAATCTGAGGTGCGGAATCTAAGTATCCACCGGACTTCACCAGAGCCTCTGATGGTGAGGATGGATTTGGCTGCGGGTGAATACCAGGTCGCGGTCCCCAGGGTCGCCCCACCAGGGGAGGACTGGTCAAGGTCTGAAGGCAGATGAGGATCCAAGAGAATAGTCAAACGAGCCGGGGTCAGGACAGGCAGCAAACAAACGAAGTCAGGGACGAGCCAAAGGTCAACAGGAATCAGGCAGGGATCAACAGGACGCAGGTTCAGGAACATGGAGAAGCTGAAGACAAGACAGCAAAGGCACAGTGCTGCTGAGGTGTTTAAATAAGGCAGCCTGTTGCCAATTGCTGCAATTAGCCTGCACTAGGTTAACCCTTTGGATGACAGACAGCACATCAGTGTGCTCAGGGAGCGTTCCTAACACCCCCTGCCACCCCCCAAATTCCCAATCTCCTCATGGCACTCCCCCACCTTACATGACACCACAGTGCCCAGGGCAGACGTCCCTCCTGCCCACCCCTTGTCCCAGCCCTGGATACACCCATTATATGGCATGTATTATCAGTGAGGGAGGGAGGTGCAATTCTGGATTCTTGCCCTTGGCGCTGGACAACCTGTCTCAGTACTGCATCCTGGTCCTGGACCTGTTTAGGGGAGTGCTGGGCCTTCTCCTTTGAGGTGCTCCCATTCTGAAAGGCTTCATGTGACTATCTGGTACCCTGCCAAGACACAATGCACTATGGACCATGGCTGCTAAGGTCACCACCATGACCACGTCATCTGCAGAGCAACACCTGGGCTCTCCAGACCTGGTGGTGGAGGAAGAGGATAGCACACACCAGGGCTCCCCCATGGACCACCCCAGTGTCAGCGGGGTAGAGCTCTGCATTGGAGGTACCATCCATGAAGGTGATTGAGGCACTGCCACCTATAGTAGCACACCCAGCTATCAGGATGCCAGGAAACCAGACCACACGGGGATGCAGGTAAAATAAAGCAGTTTATTGGAGAAAACAACAATAATCGCACAGCAGTGAGGAAGAGAGAGCAGGAACAAGCCGGGGTCAAGTCCAAGAGCGTGTAGTTATCCAAGCCGGGGTCGGGTCCAGAAGTGGTTTGTCTGCCAATGCTGGGTCATCTGCCATTGCCGGGTTGTCAGCCGATGCCGGGTCGAAAGCCAGGAGAGTCGTCAGCCAAGCCAGGTCATACATGGAGGAACATGGAGAACAGAAGACTGCTAGCAGAGATGCACCTTGGAGCACAAAACACAAGGGCAATGATAGCAACCCAACAGGTGATAGATATAGTCAGGTGTGCAGCATCATCAATGTGTGACGTCCAGGCAGCAGGAAGTGATAATGCAATCGGGGTCTATAGGAGGCAGCAGTCTGCACATGTCCAAGAAGGCTGCCAACAGGAGGGCAAGGTAAGATCTTGACAAAATCAGAGGGAAATGGTTCTCTAGGTCCATCGGAGGTACAGCCATCTTCCCTATCTTGCCAAGGAACTGCTACAGTCAGGGGTGTGTGGGCCTTCAGCCCCTTGTGAGGAGCTTGAGGATTGGCCTGGGGCTTTGTGGGGTGTCCCCTAAGGTACTGCCATGGCGGAGGAGCCAAAAGGATCTGTGGCTCTTTGCTTTAACTGCAACATCTTCACTAGACCCCACTGCTGTTTTGCCAGGGAGGGAGTGCTATCACAAGATCCCCAACCCCTGGGAGACCTGGCGCCCTTCCTTACATGGAGTCAGAGGAGAAGGAGACCAGTAGTGCCCCGCAGACCCCCCCCCCCCATGCCCACCATCCTACCTGCCCCCAGAGAGTAAGGAAACCAGCACAGCGCCCTAGGCAGCTGCCTAGTTTGCCTAGAGGTAGTGCCAGCCCTGGACTTTGTGCATTGGGGTGCCATTGAAAATATTTGGCAAAGGAAGGCATGTGATACTTGTTGCCATGCATTGTAGTAATGTGCATTTTCCTACAACTCATTGACATAAATGAACCCTTAGAATTCTTTGCTGGTGCATTTCACCTGCTTGATACTGCCTTTCCCTTCCCAAAAGATTATGTGTAGTGAAAAAGAGGGAGGAAATGAGCAGAGAAACGTCCCCGAGATCCTAATTCTGTCTCAGTCCGCTGCCCAGGATTTCAGGCACGGGGGTATCTGCTACACAAAGATTTTGGCAAACCCTTCCTAAAATGTGATGCCGGCTGAGTTGCAACAGACGTTTATCTAATTTTATCAGTAACTAGTTCTATTAATCTTCATCTGTTTCTAATTTTGGTAGATCGAAGTTTCTCACCAAGGAACATCTGTGAATAATCATCGATCGCCATTCTGAAAATAGAAAACATTTTCCAGATATAAAAACTTTGGCAGCGAAATAAGGAAGAGAGTGAGATGAGATGTGGAAAGATAGGCGGAAGTCATAGCAGAGGATACGTCATCGATATACCTAACCTGATTATACATGGTTGGTGAGCGAAGAACTACGACTCCCAGCAGATACCTCATCAATATACCCAACATGATTATACATGGTGAGCGAAGAACTACAAATCCCAGCAGATACCTCATCAATATACCTAACATGATTATACATGGTGAGCGAAGAACTACAAATCCCAGCAGATACCTCATCGATATACCTATTATAATTATTCATGGCTAGCGAAGAACTACAAATCCCAGCAGATACCTCATCAATATACCTAACATGATTATACATGGTGAGTGAAGAACTACAACTCCCAGCGGATACGTCATCGAACAACCTAACATGATTATACATGGTGAGCGAAGAACTACAACTCCCAACAGATACGTCATTGATATACCTAACACGATTATATATGGCGAACAAAGAACTACGACTCCCAGCAGATACCTCATCTATATACCTAACATGAATATACATGGTGAGCGAAGAACTACAACTCCCAGCAGATACGTCATCAATATACTTAACACGATTAAACATGGTGAGCGAAGAACTGCAACTCCCAGCAGATACCTCATCGATATAGCTAACATGATTCTACATGGTGAGCGAAGAACTACAACTCCTAGCAGATACATCATCAATATACTTAACACACTTATACATGGTGAGTGAAGAACTACAACTCCCAGCAGATACATCATCAATATACTTAACACGATTATACATGGTGAGCGAAGAACTACAACTCCCAGCAGGTACGTCATTGATTTACCTAACACGATTATACATGGTGAGCGAAGAACTACAATGCCCAGCAGATTCGTCATCGATATACTTCACACGATTATACATGGTGTGTGAAGAACTACAACTCCCAGCGGATACGTCATTGATATACCTAACACGATTATACATTATGAGCGAAGAACTACAACTGCCAGCAGATGCGTCGTCGATATACCTAACACGATTATGCAAAGTGAGTGAAGAACTAAAACTCCCAGCGGATAGGTCATCGATGTATCTAACAGCATCATGCATGGTGAGCAAAGAACAACAACTCCCAGCATGTCCTTCCAGCCATTACATCACACAACTTTGACAGGACATGGTGCTGAGCGACCAGCCAGCGATATTTTGATTCCTCTCCCGTGCTCTGAGCCGTCCATATAAAGAGCCCGATGATTTATTAAATGTATTTACTGTTCAAAAAAGGCGGCCGACCCCCAGGGGGGTCCCAGCGGGAGCCTCAGAAAAGGCCATTTCCAATGAGGTCAGAGATCTGCATTGTACGCTCTGCCGCCTTTTATTTCTGGGCGTTTGTGAACAAGGCCTCCATTGTGTGCCCCGGCGCAGCGTGCATCTCCACCGCCAACTGGATAAATTGTTATTTTCCAGACGGAAAAAAAATGACTCGAGCCTCTGACTCATCCTCAGATAATGATCTCCCTCTTCTATCAGACGGCTGTCCTATCTAAACAAAAAACAGGTCGCCGCCATCGCCTAGTCTTTGTAATATTGTTGGGACGAAGCCGTACGGGGGGGGGGGGGGGGGGCACAGCACCTCGAAACCCGAACACTAAAATCCTATAGAAGCTTTAACATGTTAATGTCATTTCAATCATCACCATAATTCCTGGCGATCCTGCCAATGAAGGTCCTTCGGTTACTTCCTGTTATCAGGTGACAACGCTCCATCCACGTCTTACAATTTCCCTCCTGCGTTGTCACCCTGTCACATGGGCTTCCTGTCTCAATGCAAATCACACAGACGTGGACCAGCTGTTGTCACAGTCAGGAAAACCCACCCTGCGGAATGCCATCGCTGGAGTGCATGTAGACAAGAAGTGGCTGCAAAGAGGCTGCAAGAGATCAGCAGGAATGAGATGTAATAAAGTGTGAGAAAAAGTGAATTTTATTTTTATGATGCACAGAGGAAACAAAATGTAATCCAGTTATGGCTTACACCCATTTTAATATGGAGGTTTCTATGAGGGATAGTAATAAATACTGTAGCCATCCAGAGCCATGGAGGTTAGATAAGAGAGCTCTGTACTTGTCCACCAGCCAAATCCTTCAAGAGCCTGCACGGGTGTATAGGATTGACATCCTGATCTAACATGCAGGGCCCGGACAAGGGATGTGCAGGAGGGGTGGCTGCCCTGGGCACTGCAGTACCATGCCAGGTAGGGCACTATGGTTACCCAAAAAAAATGTCTCATGTACAGCCATTTTTAGTGTTCCTGGCCCCGGCCCCCAAGTGTCTCCGGGTGATTTTGAGTGTTCCCGGGTTTTCCTAGTCTTCCTGTTACTGGACCCCTTTGTTCTCAGAGACTTTGTAAGTGTCTTCCATTGACTTCCAGTGTGATCTGCATGCTCCCCGCTGCTTTTTAGTGTAGTCTCCATACTCTCAGTGCTCCCAGTGCCTTCCAGTGTGATCTATGTACTCCCAGTGCCTTCCAGTGTGATCTCTGTACTCCCAGTGCTCCCAGTGCCTTCCAGTATTATCTCTGTACTCCCAGTGCCTTCCAGTGTGATCTATGTACTCCCAGTGCTCTCAGTGCCCTCCAGTGTGATCTATGTACTCCTAGTGCCTTCCAGTGTGATCTCTGTACTCCCAGTGCTCCCAGTGCCTTCCAGTATTATCTCTGTACTCCCAGTGCCTTCCAGTGTGATCTCTGTACTCCCAGTGCTCCCAGTGCCTTCCAGTATTATCTCTGTACTCCCAGTGCCTTCCAGTGTGATCTATGTACTCCTAGTGCGATCTCTCTACTCCCAGTGCCTTCCAGTATTATCTCTGTACTCCCAGTGCCTTCCAGTGTGATCTCTGTACTCCCAGTGCTCTCAGTGCCCTCCAGTGTGATCTCAGTACAGTACACCCAGTGTCCCCAGTGTCAACTTCCAGTGACTTCCAGTATGATCTTTGTACTTCCAATGTTCTCAGTGCCTTCCAGTGTGGTCTCCATACCCCAGTCTTCCCAGTGTCATCTCCCAGGGCCTTCCAGGGTGATCATTGTACCTCCTGTGCTCCCTGTGCCTTCCTATTGATCTCTGTACTGGGAGTGTTCCCATTGTGATCTCTGTGTTCCCAGTGCCTTCCAGTGTGATCTCCTTATCTCCAGTGTCCCCAGTGTCATCTTCCAGTGCCTTCTAGTGTGGTCTCCGTACCCCCAGTTTCATCTCCCAGTGACTTCCAGTGTCATCTACCAGTGCCTTCCAGTGTCATCTACCAGTGCCTTCCAGTGTCATCTACCAGTGACTTCCAGTGTCATCTCCCAGTGACTTCCAGTGTCATCTACCAGTGCCTTCCAGTGTCATCTACCAGTGCCTTCCAGTGTCATCTCTGTACTGGGAGTGTTCTCAGTGTCATCTCCTAGTGTAATCTGCATACTCCCAGTGCCTTCCAGTGGGGTTTCCGTCCATCTCCCAGTGACTTCCATTGTCATCTCCCAGTGCCTTCCAGTGTGGTCTCCATACTCCCAGTGACATCCAGTGTCATTTCCCAGTGCCTTCCAGTGTGGTCTCCATAATCCCAGTGTCATCTCCCAGTGCCTTCCAGTGTGGTCTCTATACCCCCCGTGTCATCTTCCAGTGCCTTCCAGTGTCATCTCCCAGTGCCTTCCTGTGTGGTCTCTGTACCCCCAGTGTCATCTCCCAGTGACTTCCAGTGTCATCTCCCAGTGCTTTCCAGTGTGATCTCTGTACTGGGAGTGTTCTCAGTGCCATCTCCCAGTGTGATCTTTGTACTCCCAGTTTTCCCAGTGCCTTCCAGTATGGTCTCCGCACCTCTAGTTTTCCCAGTGTCATCTTCCAGTGCCTTGCAGTGGGATCTTCATACCCCCCAGTGTTACCACTGTATCCCCAATCCCTGAAACACCTCCCCTTTCCAGCCCTGATCCCCCAAATCACCTCCCTATTCCAGCCTGTAGTCCCTGAATTCCCTCTCCTTCCAGCCCCCAGTGACTGAAACACATCCTTCCTATCTCTCAGGGTTTTATGCAAACCTGTCCTTTGGATACTTGTTTCCATCTGAACAGAGAACCCAATGGAGGACACCTGAAGGTACCCGCGCTATCTGTGTCCAGGGAGTACTGGGAGCCCTAATCCCCTGCCCCTCCCCCATGTATGCCGCCATCTTGGGATATGAACCCTCTCATACTCCTCCCATGTACAGAGGGTACACAGCAGGGTGGGAGTAGCCCAGTTATAAGGCTACGATGAGAGTTGAAGTCCATCCTGACATTGGGATTGTCATTCGTGGAATATTCTGGAACGAATACAATTCTGAGAAGTTTTATTTTTTGGAAGAATTTTATTTGTTCAGAAGATTCCGGGACACATAAGAGGGGAACTCCGGGGACATTTGGGGGATTGATGAGTCCCCTGCTGTCCCCTCTCTGAGTTTGGACAGTTTTGTAGTTGCTGCCAAGCGGATTTAATTATTAAACATTCGATTAAACAGTAACTCCAGGGTCAGCCCGAGGTGCCGCTCGTCCCTCCACCGGGAATTCTGGTTAATGTTCACAGCAAATCCTTCCAAAGAGGAGAGCGTCCCGCTGGCAGTGCCGGACAAAATGCTGCGACTGACGACGCTGATCGCTGGGCTGTGTCTGCTACATTGTGCTACGGCGGGAAAAGGTACGGCCGTCCCATAATGCTTTGTGATTGGCCTTCCAGAGGGTTAAAGGGTAATGGGATAACACCAGGATAAGGGTGGGAAATCTTCATTATACAGAAAGCCAGAGAAACGATTCAGCTTTATAAATGGGTGAGACCGCCAAAAACCATAAAACAGCCAATGGTGAGCCTCAAATAATGATAAAACAGCCGATAGCGAGCCTCAAATAATGATAAAACAGCCGATAGCGAGCCTCCAACAATAATAAAACAACCAAAACCCAACCTCCAATAATAATAAAACAGCCAATACTGAGCCTCCAATAATGATAACGATCTTTCAGTAATGATAAAACAGCCAATAGTGAGCCTCCAATAATAATAAAACAGCCAATACTGAGCCTCCAATAATGATAACGATCTTTCAATAATGATAAAACAGCCAATAGTGAGTCTCCAATAATGATAAAACAGCCAATAGTGAGTCTCCAATAATAATAAAACAGCCAACAGTGAGCCTCCAATAATGATAAAACAGCCAATAGTGAATCTCCAATAATCATAAAACAGCCTATAGTAAGCCTCCAATAATGATAAAACAGCCAATAGTGAGCCTCCAATAATGATAAAACAGCCAATAGTGAGTCTCCAATAATAATAAAACAGCCAATAGTGAGCCTCCAATAATGATAAAACAGCCAATAGTGAATCTCCAATAATCATAAAACAGCCAATAGTGAGTCTCCAATAATAATAAAACAGCCAACAGTGAGCCTCCAATAATGATAAAACAGCCAATAGTGAATCTCCAATAATCATAAAACAGCCTATAGTGAGCCTCCAATAATGATAAAACTGCCAATAGTAAGCTTCAAAAAAATGATAAAACAGCCAATAGTGAGCCTCTAATAATAATAGAACAGCCAATAGCGAGCCTTCAATAACGATAAAACAGTCAATAGTGATCCTTCAATAATGATCAAGCAGCCAATAGTCTGCATCCAATAATAATAGAACAACCAATAGTGAGCCTCCAATATTAATAAAACACCCAATAGCAAGTTTCCAATAATGATAATGATCCTCCAATAATGAAAAAATAGCCAATAGTGAGCCTCCAATAATGATAATGATCCTCGAATAGTGATAAAACAGCCAATAGTGAGCTTCCAATTTTAATAAAACAGCCAATAGCAAGCCTCCAATAATGATCCTCGAATAGTGATAAAACAGCCAATAGCGAGCCTCCAAAAATGATTAACAGCCAATAGTGAGACTCCAATAATAATAAAGCAGCCAATAGCGAGCCTCCAATAATAATAATGATCCTCCAATAGAGATAAATCAGCAAACAGCGAGCCTCCATTAATAATAAAACAACCAATAGTGAGCCTCCAATTATAATAAAATAGCCAAAATCAATCCTCCAATAATGATAATGATCCTCCAATAGTAATAAAATAGCCAATAGCGAGCCTTCATTATTGATAAAACAGCCAATAGTGAGCCTCAAATAATAAAAAAAACAGCCAATAGCAAGTCTCCATTAATAATAATGATCCTCCAATAATAATAAAACAGCCAATAGTGAGCCTCCAATATTAATAAAACAGCCAATAGTGAGCTTCTATAAATGATAAAGCAGCCAATAGCAAATCAACAATATTGAAAAAACAGCCAATAGAAAGCCTCCAATAATGATAATGATCCTTCAATGGTGATAAAACAGCCAATAGTGAGCCTCCAACTATAATAAAATAGCCAATAGCAATCCTCCAATAATGAAAAAACAGCCAATAAGGAGCCTTCACACATAGATGCATTAACGTCTGTTTGGATGACATGGCGCAGGTTGTGAAACATCTCGTCTTGTTTTATTACTCTGAAATCCCCATCATCCTCATTCCAACAGCTGAAACTTCAAATAAGATTTCCACATTACTAATACTGCCCCCTAGTGTATTGCTATGACATATACACCAGGAGGTGGAGAGTGGGAGTGGCCTGCTAATGAAAGAGAAGTTGAGGGCAGGAGTGAGTGACAGAAGATCCCCTGTGATGTCTATGGATGTGGAGCAGCACACAGAGTTCAGGTATGTGTCAGGAGCAAGCTATGTGGAGAAGTCCTTGTGGGTTCAGAAAATGGGAGTCATTATCTTACAGGAAAATCGGCCATCTATTCAGGAGGACAGATACAAGGCTGGGATTGGATGAGGGGAGGATTGTGCAGTCTCTTTGCTCTCAGGGAGTGAGTTTACAGTCCCAGGGGCCCATATGTGAACCCAAAATCTATTTCCCAGCATGCTCGGCGCCATGTCTCACTCCAGTATTCTTAAGCAAATTATTTTTTGAAATTTGTTACAAAGTTTCATATCCGGAGATCCTGCCAATACCATGACTTCCTGTTACCAGGTGACAACGCTAAGCCAATGTCACCATTATCAGAGCGCTTCTTCAGGTGGGGACCAAACTGCCTATCAGGCCTATCAAACCTAAGGGGGGCACATGGCATGGTGACAACACTGCTGATCATTCGGAGGTTGTGGTTTAGCGTTGTCACCCTGATACAGGAAGGAGAATAGCGACTGTGCCTTCATTTCTCTGATGGATGGCGATATTAAAGGATGCGTTCGCTGGTGCCCACCAGAGTCCCCCCATTATGGAGTTGAATGTTTGCCTGTGATGTGAGCTTTGTCGAATACTTGGGACGGTTGGTCGCAAAGGACCCAGACAGAGATAAGGGTTCTGTCATCCCTATCCTTCCTTTCTGAGAACACTGGACAAACCTCACCGGAGCTGAGAGGTGATATTGTCCCAGGGTCAGATTGTGAAACACGGTGGGGTCAAAGTCTGTGAGCTCTCTGCTGCAATGTGGAGGTGAAATATCGGCCATGTGAGGGGGATGGGGGTACAGAGCAGATTTAAACCCAGAATTTGTAGACCCCATTCACACTTGTGCAACTTCAATATAGTGTGATTTCCATTGCGACTTTACTGTGCGATTTTCATGCGACTTTGGATGAGTGCAGCTTTGACCAATGATAACATACATAGTGCGACACAATTTCTTTCCCTGCTGCAGTAATTATGAATAGGGTTAGGGTTATGGCTAGGATTAATGTGAGGCTAGGGTTAGGGTAATAGCTTGGGTTAGGGTTATGGCTAGGGTTAGGGTTATGGCTAGGGTTAGGGTTATGGCTAGGGTTAGGGTTATGGCTAGAGCTATGGTTATGGCTTGGGATAGGGTTATGGCTAGGGTTAGGATTATGGCTAGAGTTAGGGTTATGGCTTGGATTATGGCTAGGGTTAGGGTTATGGCTAGGATTATTGTGAGGCTAGGGTTAGGGTAATAGCTTGGGTTAGGGTTATGGCTAGGGTTAGGGTTATGGCTAGGGTTAGGGTTATGGCTAGGGTTAGGGTTATGGCTAGAGCTATGGTTATGGCTTGGGATAGGGTTATGGCTAGGGTTAGGATTATGGCTAGAGTTAGGGTTATGGCTTGGATTATGGCTAGGGTTAGGGTTATAGCTAGGATTAGGATTATGGCTTTGGATAGGGTTATGGCTGGGTTAGGGTTATGGATAAGATTAGAATTAGGATAGGGTTAGGGTTATTGCTAGGGTTAGGGTTATGGCTAGGGTTAGGGTTCTGGCTAGGGTTAGGTTATGGCTCTGGATAGGGTTATGGCTAGGATTAGGGTTAGGCTAGGGCTATGGTTATGATTTGGGATAGGGTTATGACTAGGGTTAGGATTATGGCTAGAGTTAGGGTTATGGCTTGGATTATGGCTAGGGTTAGGGTTATAGCTAGGGTTAGGACTATGGCTTGGGATAGGGTTATGGCTAGGGTTAGGGCTTGGGTTATGGCTAGGGTTATGGCTTGGTTTATGGCCTAGGGTTAGGGTTAAGGCTAGCATTAGAGTTATAACTAGGGTTAGGGTTATGGCTAGGATTACGATTAGGCTAGGGTTATTGCTAGGGATGGGGTTATGGCTTGGATTAGGGTTTTAGCCAGGGTTAGGACTAAGGCTTGGGTTAGGGTTATGGCTAGGGTTATGGCTTGGGTTATGGCTAGGGTTAGGGTTAAGGTTAGGGTTAGGGTTATAACTAGGGTTAGGGTTATGGCTAGGGTAAGGGTGATGGCTAGGGTTATGGCTAGGATTAGGACTAGGCTAGGGTTAGGGTTATTGCTAGGGATGGGGTTATGGCTAGGTTTAGGGTTATGGCTAGGGTTAGGGTTATGGCTAGGGTTAGGGTTATGGCTAAGATTCGGATTAGGCTTGGGTTAGGGTTATTGTTAGGGTTAGGGTTATGGCTAGGGTTAGGGTTAAGGCTTGGGTTAGTGGTATGGCTAGGGTTAGGGTTATGGCTTGGGTTAGGGTTATAGCGTGGGTTAGGGTTATGGCTAGGATTAATGTTAGGCTAGGGTTAGGTTTATGGGTAGGGTTAGTGTTATATCTTGGGTTAGGGTTAGAGTTAGGGTTATGGCTAGGGTTAGGGTTATGGCTTGGGTTAGGGTTATGGCTAGCGTTAGGGTACGGCTTGGGTTATGGCTAGGGTTAGAGTCATGACTAGGGTTAGGGTTATTGCTAGGGTTCGGGTTATGGCTGGGTTTAGGGTTATGACTAGGATTAGGGTTATGCCTAGGGTTAGGGTTATGGCAGGGATAAGGTATAGACTAGGGTTAGTGTTATAGCTAGCGTTAGGGTTTTGAGTAGTGTTAGGGTTATGGATAGGATTAAGGTTAGGCTAGGGTTAGGGTTATGGCTAGGGTTAGGTTCATGGCTTGGGTTGGGGTTATGACTAGGGTTAGGGTTCTAGCTTTGGTTAGGGTTATGGCTTGGGATAGGGTTATAGCTAGGATGAGGGTTATGGCTAGGATTAGGGTTAGGCTAGGGTTACGTTTATGGCTATGGTTAAGGTAATGGCTAGGGTTAGAGTTATGGCTAGGGTTAGGGTTTTGGCATGGGTTAGTGTTATGGCTCAGATTAGGATTATGGCTAGGGTTTGGGTTATGGCTAGGGTTCGGTTTATGGCTATGATTAGGGTTAGGTTAGGGTTATGACAAGGGTTAGGGTTATGGCTGCGGTTAGGATTATGGCTAGGGTTAGTGTTATTGCTTAGATTAGGGTTAGGCTAGGGTTATAGCTAGGGTTAGGATTATTGCTAGGGTAAGGGTTATGGCTAGGATAAGGGTTAGGCGGGTAGGGGAAGTATTATATCTTGGGTTAGGGTTAGGGTTAGACTAACGTTAGGGTTATGCCTAGGGTTAGGGTTATGGCTAGGGATAGAGCAATGGATAGGATTAGGGTTAGGCTAGGGTTAATGTTATGGCTAGGGTTAGGGTTATGGCCTGGGATATGTCTAGGGTTAGCATTATGGCTAGGGATAGGGTTATATCTTGGCTTAGGGTTATGACTAGGGTAACGGTTGTGGCTAGGGTTATGGTTAGGATTAGGATTAGTGCTATGGCTTGGGTTAGGGTTATGGCTAGGGTTCGGGTTATGGCTTGGGCTATGTCTAGGGTTATGGCTGGGGTTAGGGTTATGGCTAGCGTTGTGGTTTTGGCTTGGGTTAGGGCTAGGGTTAGTGTTATGGCTAGGGTAAGGGTTATGGCTTTGGTTTAGGTAATTGCTAGGGTTAGGGTTATAGCCTAGTTTATGGTTTGGGTTAGCGTTATGGCTTGGTTTAGGGTTATGGCTAGGGTAAGGGTAATGGCTAGGGTTATGGCTAGGATTAGGATTATGGCTAGGGTTAGGTTTATAGCTTGGGTGAAGGTCATGGCTAGGGTTAGGGCTGGGATTAGGGTTAGGCTAGGATTAGGGTTATTTCTAGGGTTAGGGTTTGGCTAGGGAAAGGATTATGGCCTGGGTCATGGCTAGGGTTAGCATTATGGCTAGGGTTAGGTTTATGGCTTGGTTTAGGGTTATGACTAGGGTAAGGAATATAGCTAGGATTATGGCTAGGGTTAGGGGTATGGCTAGGATAAGGGATAGACTAGAGTTTGTGTTATAGCTAAGGTTAGGGTTATTGCTAGGGTAGGGTTATAGCTAGGGTTAAGGTCATGGCTTGGTTTAAGGTTACGGCTAGGGTTACAGCTAGGGTTAGGGTTATGGATTGGGTTATGGTTATTTCTAGGGCTAGGATTATGGCTAGGGTTAGGATTATTGGTGGGATTAGGGTTAGGCTAAGGTTATGGCTAGGGTAAGGGTTATGGCCAGGGTTAGGGTTATGGCTTGGGTTAGGATTATGGCTTGGGTTAGGGTCATGGCTAGTGTTATGGCTAGAATTTGGGTTAGGCTAGGGTTAGGATAATTTCAAGGGTTAGGGGTATGGCTTGGGTTAGGGTTTTGGCTAGGGTAAGGGCTATGGCAAGAATTAGTATTAGTGCTAAGGCTTGGGTTAGTGTTATTGCTATGGTTAGGGTTATATCTAGTGTTAGGGTTATGGCTAGGGTTAGGGTTATGGCTAGTGTTGGGGTTTTGGCTTGGGTTATGGCTAGGGTTAGTGTTATGGCTAGGGTAAGGGTTTTGGCTTTGGTTTGGGTTATTGCTAGGGTTAGGGTTAAGGCCTGGTTTATGGCTAGGGTTAGCGTTATGGCTAGGGTTAGGGTTATGGCTTGGTTTAGGGTTATGGCTAGGGTAAGGGTAATGGCTAGGGTTATGGCTAGGATTAGGATTATGGCTAGGGTTAGGTTTATGGCTTGGGTGAGGGTCATGGCTAGGGTTAAGGTTGGGGCTGGGATTAGGGTTAGGCTAGGATTAGGGTTATTTCTAGGGTTAGGGTTTTGGCTAGGGTAAAGGTTATGGCTAGGAAAAGGGATAGACTAGGGTTAGTGTTATGGCTAGGGTTAGGGTACGGCTTGGGTTATGGCTAGGGTTAGAGTCATGACTAGGGTTAGGGTTATTGCTAGGGTTCGGGTTATGGCTGGGTTTAGGGTTATGACTAGGATTAGGGTTATGCCTAGGGTTAGGGTTATGGCAGGGATAAGGTATAGACTAGGGTTAGTGTTATAGCTAGCGTTAGGGTTTTGAGTAGTGTTAGGGTTATGGATAGGATTAAGGTTAGGCTAGGGTTAGGGTTATGGCTAGGGTTAGGTTCATGGCTTGGGTTGGGGTTATGACTAGGGTTAGGGTTCTAGCTTTGGTTAGGGTTATGGCTTGGGATAGGGTTATAGCTAGGATGAGGGTTATGGCTAGGATTAGGGTTAGGCTAGGGTTACGTTTATGGCTATGGTTAAGGTAATGGCTAGGGTTAGAGTTATGGCTAGGGTTAGGGTTTTGGCATGGGTTAGTGTTATGGCTCAGATTAGGATTATGGCTAGGGTTTGGGTTATGGCTAGGGTTCGGTTTATGGCTATGATTAGGGTTAGGTTAGGGTTATGACAAGGGTTAGGGTTATGGCTGCGGTTAGGATTATGGCTAGGGTTAGTGTTATTGCTTAGATTAGGGTTAGACTAGGGTTATAGCTAGGGTTAGGATTATTGCTAGGGTAAGGGTTATGGCTAGGATAAGGGTTAGGCTGCGGGTAGGGGAAGTATTATATCTTGGGTTAGGGTTAGGGTTAGACTAACGTTAGGGTTATGCCTAGGGTTAGGGTTATGGCTAGGGATAGAGCAATGGATAGGATTAGGGTTAGGCTAGGGTTAATGTTATGGCTAGGGTTAGGGTTATGGCCTGGGATATGTCTAGGGTTAGCATTATGGCTAGGGATAGGGTTATATCTTGGCTTAGGGTTATGACTAGGGTAACGGTTGTGGCTAGGGTTATGGTTAGGATTAGGATTAGTGCTATGGCTTGGGTTAGGGTTATGACTAGGGTTCGGGTTATGGCTTGGGCTATGTCTAGGGTTAGGGTTATGGCTGGGGTTAGGGTTATGGCTAGCGTTGTGGTTTTGGCTTGGGTTAGGGCTAGGGTTAGTGTTATGGCTAGGGTAAGGGTTATGGCTTTGGTTTAGGTAATTGCTAGGGTTAGGGTTATAGCCTAGTTTATGGTTTGGGTTAGCGTTATGGCTTGGTTTAGGGTTATGGCTAGGGTAAGGGTAATGGCTAGGGTTATGGCTAGGATTAGGATTATGGCTAGGGTTAGGTTTATAGCTTGGGTGAAGGTCATGGCTAGGGTTAGGGCTGGGATTAGGGTTAGGCTAGGATTAGGGTTATTTCTAGGGTTAGGGTTTGGCTAGGGAAAGGATTATGGCCTGGGTCATGGCTAGGGTTAGCATTATGGCTAGGGTTAGGTTTATGGCTTGGTTTAGGGTTATGACTAGGGTAAGGAATATAGCTAGGATTATGGCTAGGGTTAGGGGTATGGCTAGGATAAGGGATAGACTAGAGTTTGTGTTATAGCTAAGGTTAGGGTTATTGCTAGGGTAGGGTTATAGCTAGGGTTAAGGTCATGGCTTGGTTTAAGGTTACGGCTAGGGTTACAGCTAGGGTTAGGGTTATGGATTGGGTTATGGTTATTTCTAGGGCTAGGATTATGGCTAGGGTTAGGATTATTGGTGGGATTAGGGTTAGGCTAAGGTTATGGCTAGGGTAAGGGTTATGGCCAGGGTTAGGGTTATGGCTTGGGTTAGGATTATGGCTTGGGTTAGGGTCATGGCTAGTGTTATGGCTAGAATTTGGGTTAGGCTAGGGTTAGGATAATTTCAAGGGTTAGGGGTATGGCTTGGGTTAGGGTTTTGGCTAGGGTAAGGGCTATGGCAAGAATTAGTATTAGTGCTAAGGCTTGGGTTAGAGTTATTGCTATGGTTAGGGTTATATCTAGTGTTAGGGTTATGGCTAGGGTTAGGGTTATGGCTAGTGTTGGGGTTTTGGCTTGGGTTATGGCTAGGGTTAGTGTTATGGCTAGGGTAAGGGTTTTGGCTTTGGTTTGGGTTATTGCTAGGGTTAGGGTTATGGCCTGGTTTATGGCTAGGGTTAGCGTTATGGCTAGGGTTAGGGTTATGGCTTGGTTTAGGGTTATGGCTAGGGTAAGGGTAATGGCTAGGGTTATGGCTAGGATTAGGATTATGGCTAGGGTTAGGTTTATGGCTTGGGTGAGGGTCATGGCTAGGGTTAAGGTTGGGGCTGGGATTAGGGTTAGGCTAGGATTAGGGTTATTTCTAGGGTTAGGGTTTTGGCTAGGGTAAAGGTTATGGCTAGGAAAAGGGATAGACTAGGGTTAGTGTTATGGCTAGGGTTAGGGTTATAGCTAGGGTTAGGGTTATGGCTAGGGTTAGGGTTATGGCATGGGTTAGGGTTATGGCTAGGGTTTTCGGCTAGGGTTATGGCTAGGGTTAGGGTTATTGCTGGGATTAGGGTTAGGCTAGGGTTATGGCTGGGGAAAGGGTTAGGGTTGTGGCCAGGGTTCGGGTTATGGTTTTGGTTAGGATTATGGCTTGTGTTAGGGTCATGGCTAGTGTTATTGCTAGGGTTATGGCTAGAATTAGGGTTAGGCTAGGGTTAGGGTCATGGCTGGGGTTAGGGGTATGGCTTGGGTTAGGGTTATTGCTCAGATTAGGGGTAGGCTAGGGTTTTTTTGCTAGGGTATAAGAGTTAGGGTTATGGCTAGGGTTATAGCTAGGGTTAGAGTTATGGCTAGTATTAGTCTAGGGTTAGGTTTATGGCTAGGGTTAGTGTTACATCTTGGGTTAAGGTTATGACAAGGCTTAGGGTTATGGCTTGGGTTATGGCTCGGGTTAGGCTATGGCTAGGGTTAGGGTTATGGCTAGCATTACGTTTATTGTTTGAGTTATGGCTAGGGTCAGGGTTATGGTTAGGGTTAGGGCTATTGCTTGAGTTAGGGTTGTGGCTAGGATTAGGCTTATGGCCTGGGTTATTGCTAGGGTTAGTGTTATGGCTAGGGTTAGGGTTATGGCTTGGGTTAGGGCTATAGCGTGGGTTATAGTTAATGCTAGGATTAATATTAGGCTAGGGTTAGGTTTATGGGTAGGGTTAGTGTTATATCTTGGGTTAGGGTTAGGGTTAGAGTTAGGGTTATGGCTAGGGTTATGGCTTGGGTTAAGGTTATGGCTGGCATTAGGGTACGGCTTCGGTTATGGCTAGGGTTAGAGTCATGGCTACGGTTAGGGTTATTGCTAGGGTTCCGGTTATGGCTGTGTTTAGGGTTATGACTAGGATTAGGGTTATGCCTAGGGTTCGGGTTATGGCAAGGATAAGGGATAGACTAGGGTTAGTGTTATGGCTATGGTTAGGGTTATGAGTAGTGTTAGGGTTATGGATAGGATTAAGGTTAGGCTATGGTTAGGGTTATGGCTAGGTTTAGGTTCATGGCTTGGGTTGGGGTTATGGCTAGGGTTAGGGTTCTAGCTTGGGTTAGGGTTATGGCTTGGGATAGGGTTATAGCTAAGATGAGGGTTATGGTTAGGATTAGGGTTAGGCTAGGGGTAGGTTTATGGCTATGGTTAAGGTAATGGCTAGGGTTAGAGTTATGGCTGGAATTAGGGTTAGGCTAGGGTTATGGCTAGGGTTAGGGTAATGGCTAGGGTAAGGGTTATGGCTTGAGTTATGGTTATGGCTAGGATTAGAGTTAGGCTACGGTTAGGGTTATGGCTATGGTTAGGGTTATGGCTATGGTTAGGTTTTTGGCTTGGGTTAGAGTTATGGCTAGGGTTAGGGTTCTTGCTTGGGTTAGGATTATGGCTAGGATTTGTGTTAGGCTAGGGTTATGGGTATGGTTATGCTTATGGGTATGGTTATGGGTTAGGGTTATGCTTTGGGTTAGGGTTATGGCTAGGGTTTGGGTTATGGCTTGGGTTATGGCTAGGGTTAGAGTTATGGCTAGGATTAGGGTTATGGCTAGGGTTAGGATTATGACTAGGATAAGGGACAGACTAGGGTTAGTGTTATGGCTAGGGTAAGGGTTATGGCTCGGGTTAGGGTTATAGAGAGGATTAGGGTTAGTATTAGGATTATGGCTAGGGTTAGGGTATGGGTTATGGTTATGGCTAGGGTAATGGCTGGAATTAGAGTTAGGCTATGGTTAGGGTTATATCTAGAATTAGGGTTTTGGCTAGGGTAAGGGTTATGGCTAAGGTTAGAGTTATGACTAGGGTTAGGGTTTTGACTTGGGTTAGTGTTATGGCTCAGATTAGGATTATGGCTAGGGTTTGGGTTATGGCTAGGGTTAGGTTTTTTTGGCTATGATTACGGTTAGGTTAGGGTTATGGCAAGGGTTAAGGTTATGGCTGCGGTTAGGATTATGGCTAGGTTTAGCGTTATTGCTGAGATTAGGGTTATGGCTAGGGTTATGGCTAGGATTACGATTATTGCTAGGGTAAGGGTTATGGCTAGGATTAGGGTTAGGCTGTGGGTAGGGGAAGTATTATATCTTGGGTTAGGGTTATGGCTAAACTTAGAGTTATGGCTAGCATAAGGGTTATGGCTTGCGCAAGGGTTATGGCTAGGGTTACATTTATGGCCCGGGTTATGGCTAGGGTTAGAGTTATGTCTACGGTTAGGTTTATGAGTTGGATTAGGGATATGGCTAGGGTTAGATTTATGGCTAGGGATATGGCTAGGATTAGGATTATGGCTTGGGTTAGGGTTATGGCTTGGATGAGGGTTATGGCTAGGGTTAGGGTTTTGGCTGGGATTAGAGTTAGTCTAGGGCTATTGTTATGTCTAGGGTTAGGGTGTTGGCTAGGGTAAGGGTTATGGCTTGAGTTAGGGTTATGGCTTGGGTTAGGGTTATGGTTAGGAGTAGGATTAGGCTAGGGTTAGGGTTATGGCTATGGTTAGGTTTATGACTTGGGTTAGGGTTATGGCTAGGATTTGTCTTAGGCTAGGGTTATGGCTAGGATTAGGGTTATGACCAGGCTTCGGGTTATGGCTTGGGATAGGGTTATGGCTAGGGTTAGGGTTATGGCTAGGGTTAGCATTATGGCTAGGGTTAAGGTTATGGCTTGGGTTAGGGTTATGGCTTAGGTTCAGGTAATGGCCGGGGTTAGGGTTATAGCTTGGGTCAGGGTTATGGCTAGGGTTATGGTTAGGATTATGGCTAGGATTAAGGTTAGGTTAGGGTTATGGCTAGAGTTAGGGTTATGGCTTGGTTTAGGGTTATATCTTGTGCTATGGTTATGGCTAGAGTTAGGGTTATTGCTGGGATTAGGGTTAGGCTAGGGTTATAGCTAGGGTTAGGTTAGGGTAAGGGTTATGGCTAGAATTAGGATTAGTGTTATGGCTTGGGTTAGGGTTATTGCTAGGGTTAGGGTTATGGCTTGGATTATGTCTAGGGTAAAGTTATGGCTAGGGTTAGGGTTATGGCTAGCGTTTGGGGTTTTAGCATGGATTATGGCTAGGGTTAGTGTTATGGCTAGGGTTAGGGCTAGGTTTAGGGTTATGTCTTGGGTTAGGGTTATTGCTAGGGCTAGGGTTATGGTCTGGGTTAGGGCTAGGGTTAGCATTATGGCTAGGGTTAGGGTTATGGTCTGCTTTAGGGTTATGGCTAGGGTTTGGGTTATGGCTAGGGTTATGGCTCAGATTAGGATTATGGCTAGGGTTAGGGTTATGGCTTGAGTTAGGGTTATGGCTAGGGCTAGGGTTATGGCTAAAGTTATGGCTAGGATTGGGGTTATGACCAGGCTTTGGGTTATGGCTTGGGTTAGGTTATGGCTAGGGTTAGGGTTATGGCTAGGGTTCAAGTAATGGCTGGGGTTAGGGTTATAGCTAGGGTTAGTTATGGCTTTGGTTAAGTTTATGGCTTGGGCTAGGGTTATGGCTAGGATTAGGGTTATGGCTAGGGTTATGGCTAGGGTTAGGGTTATGGCTTGGGTTAGGGTTATGTCTAGTGCTAGGGTTATGGCTAGGGCTATTGCTGGGATTTGGGTTAGGCTAGGGTTATGGCTAGGGTTATGTTTATGACTAGGGTAAGGGTTATGGCTAGCGTTTGGGGTTTTGGCATGGATTATGGCTAGGGTTAGTGTGATGGCTAGGGTTAGGGCTAGGGTTAGTGTTATGGCTTGGGTTAGGGTTATTGCTAGGGTTAGGGTTTTGACTGGGATTAGGGTTAGGCTAGGATTTGGGTTATTTCTAGGGTTAGGGTTTTGGCTAGGTTAGGGGTTATGGCTTAGGTTAGGATTATGGCTAGGGTTAGGGTTATGGCTAGGATTAGGAATAGACTAGGGTTAGTGTTTTGGCTAGGGTTATGGGTAGGGTTAGGGTTATAGCTAGGGTTAGGGTTATGGCTTGGGTTAGGGTTATGGCTAGGGTTAGGGTTATGGCTTGGGTTAGGGTTATGTCTAGTGCTAGGTTTATGGCTAGGGTTATTGCTGGGATTTGGGTTAGGCTAGGGTTATGGCTAGGGTTATGTTTATGACTAGGGTAAGGGTTAGGGTTATGGCTAGGGTTCTGGCTAGGGGAAGGGTTATGGCTAGAATTAGGATTAGTGTTATTACTTGGGCTAGGGTTATTGCTAGGGTTAGGGTTATGGCTTGGGTTATGTCTAGGGTAAAGTTAGGCTAGGGTTAGGGTTATGGCTAGCGTTTGGGGTTTTGGCATGGATTATGGCTAGGGTTAGTGTGATGGCTAGGGTTAGGGCTAGGGCTAGTGTTATGGCTTGGGTTAGGGTTATTGCTAGGGTTATGGCCTGGGTTTTGGATAGGGTTAGCGTTATGGCTAGGGTTAGGGTTTTGACTGGGATTAGGGTTAGGCTAGGATTTGGGTTATTTCTAGGGTTAGGGTTTTGGCTAGGTTAGGGGTTATGGCTTGGGTTAGGGTTATGGCTAGGGTTAGGGTTATGGCTAGGATTAGGAATAGACTAGGGTTAGTGTTTTGGCTAGGGTTAGGGTTATGGGTAGGGTTAGGGTTATAGCTAGGGTTAGGGTTATGGCTTGGGTTAGGGTTATGGCTTGGGTTATTGTTAGGGTTATGGCTAGGGTTAGGGTTTTGGCTTTGGTTAGGGTTATGTCTAGGGTTAGGGTTATTGCTGGGATTAGGGTTAGGCTATGGTTATGGCTAGGGTAAGGGTTAGGGTCATGGCCAGGGTTAGGGTTATGGCTTGGGTTAGGATTATGGCTTGAGTTAGGGTTGTGGCTAGGGTTAGGTTTATGGCTTGGGTTAGGGTTATGTCTAGGGTTAGAGTTATGGCTAGGGTTAGGGATATTGCTCTGATTAGGGTTAGGCTAGGGTTGTGGCTAGGGTAAGGGTTAGGGTTATGGCTAGGGTTATAGCTAGGATTAGGGTTAGGCTAGGGTTAGGTTTATGACATGGCTTAGAGTTATGGCTTGGGTTATGGCTCGGGTTGGGGTATGGCTAGTATTAGAGTTATGGCTAGCATTAGGGTTATGGCTTGGGTTATGGCTAGGGTTAGGGATATGGCTAGGGTTTTCGTTATTGCTAGGGCTAGGGTTATGGCTTGGGTTAGGGTTATGGCCTGGGTTAGGGTTATGGCTAGGGTTAGGGTTATGGCTAGTGTTATGGCTAGGATTAGGATTAAGGCTAGGGTTAGAGTTATGGCTAGGGTTAGGGATATTGCTCAGATTAGGGATAAGGCTAGGGTTTTAGCTAGGGTAAGGGTTAGGGTTATGGCTAGGGTTATAGTTATGGCTAGGATTAGGGTTAGGCTAGGGTTAGGTTTATGGCTAGGGTTAGTGTTATATCTTGAGTTAAGGTTATGACATGGCTTAGGGTTATGGCTTGGGTTATGGCTTGGGTTAGGTTATGGCTAGGATTAGAGTAATGGCTAGCATTAGGGTTATGGTTTGGGTTATTGCTAGGGTTAGGGTTATGGCTAGGGTTTTTTTTTTTTTAAACTGCGTTTATTAAATTTATGACCTGAACAGTACAAGAATGCTACAAAACATTGGAAATACAGTGAGTCATAGAGTAGTACCGGTCATCAATGAAATAACACAAAGGATCAATATAGGTAAAGGATATCCCATAGACACATAGATACAGAGATTTACAAATTTGTCAGAATAAAGCAGATATCCTTAGGTATAACACATGCATCACATGCTCGTTATATGCAGAAACAAAACAAAAAGAAAAAAAACCCCCAAAGAAAAAGGAACAACTCAGCAGAAAAATGCAGGTGGTGGTCAGAGTCACAGCCTTACTGGTCAGCGGAGCATGGGCCCCCCCCCCCGTACCCGGACCGCCCTCACCCTCAGGGCGGTGTGGAGCTGCACGTGTCAGATAAAGCAACCCAGGGACCCCAAACTTTCAGGAACTTTTTTGGACAGCCCCTGGCCTCATAAGTCAGCCTATACAGGGGTAGGACATGGTTGACTAAATTTTTCCAAAGATCAAGAGGGATCCTGTCCACCTGTGTCCATTGCATCACTACAGTTTTCCTGGCATAAAACAACAAGAGTTGGAGAAGCTGTTTCCGATGGGTGCTGAGATCAATCTCCCCGAAAATCCCCAGTAAGCACCACTTAGGGCTGCAGACATTAGGGAAATCCAAGGAGGTCGAGAGAAAGTGCGTAACTTGGGACCAAAAAGGTCTAACTTTCGGGCAACTCCACAGCATATGAAGCAATTTTCCCTGGTCCCCCCCACATTTATGACAGTCTGGCGCGGGTCTCTGCTTCATCAGAAACAACCGATAAGGAGTATAATAAGTCCTATGAAATATACGTAACTGTATCAGACGGTCCCTGGCTGAGATGGGTGTCCTAAAATATACCTCAAGCATTTCTTCCCAATCATCGTCCGAGATATCCGGGATGTCTCTCGTCCACCCGGCCCTAACAGCCTCCAGGCGCGATGGCACACTAGTAAGAAGGATTCCATAGTAGGAGCTAGTCAGCTTAGTGTGCTCATCCCGCAACAATTCCTTTTCCATAGGCGAATTGTCTAGCATGACACTGCCCGGCCCAAATTGGGCCAAGGCAGCGTGTCGCAGCTGGAGATAACGATATTGCCAAGAGCCGGGCACCCGAAAGTCCGCCCGGAACTGGGAGAACGTCTTAAAATTCCCCCCCTCAAACAATTGATGGGCATACTTCAGGCCCCGTTCTGCCCACCGCGCCGCATCCTGAGACCCAGCGAAGTGAGGCAGACTAGGATTGCACCATAAGGGTTGATTCGGGGAACAGAGGCCCGGAGTCGCCGCCAACAGAGACTCACATCTGACATATATCTGTAGAGAGGATTTCAAGAGTGCCGTACCCTCGGAGGACACAACGCAGCGCCGGTAAATAAGATTAGCAAGCGTTTCATAGGAGGAAACCACCGCTGCTTCGACAGCCGTAGCCGCACTGCTCCTCCGAGGGAAAAGCCAACCGTGGACATGTCCCATCTGTGCTGCATAGTAATACAAGCGCAAGTTTGGAAGGGCAAGGCCCCCCATCGCCACCGGCTGCTGTAAGGTGGCAACAGAAAGCCTAGGCGCCTTCGGGTACCATAGGAAACCGGAAATAAGAGAATCAAGATCCCTGAAAAACTTATTCGGCACAAACAGTGGAGAGTTGGCAAGGAGATACAGAAATTTCGGCAACATAACCATTTTAAATAAGTTGACCCTACCAGTCAGAGTTAAAGGCAGATGCTTCCAGTGCTCCAGTCTAGATCTGAACAGGTTTAGGCAGGGAACAAGATTATTTTGGAAATACAAGGATATAGGTTGCTGAACTTGAACACCGAGATATTTAAATGAGAACGTAAACTTCAAGGGGCAGTCAGTCGGCAGCGAGAGCGGGATGTCCATATCGACAGGAAACAGGCTAGACTTAGTCCAGTTAACCCGAAAACCAGAAAAAGAACCGAAATGTCGAATAAGTCGGAGAACGGGCATAAGCGACGTGTGTGGATCAGTTAAATACAACAACATGTCGTCGGCATAAAGAGAGACCCTCTCCTCCAGAGACCCCACCGACATCCCTTGGACAGCGGGGGAAGTTCGCAGCAGCTGAGCCAAAGGTTCTATTGCGAGCGCAAAAAGCAAGGGGGATAAAGGGCAACCCTGCCGCGTACCCCGTCGTATCTGCAGTGGACCAGAAACCATCCCATTTACCCTAATACGGGCAAGAGGTTGAGCATATAGGATCCGAAGCCAAATCAAAAAATTCTTTCCAAACCCAAATCTCTCAAGTACATAGAACAGGTACGGCCACTCCACAGAGTCAAAAGCTTTCTGTGTATCAAGTGAGAGGACCACCCTTGGTAAACGGGAGGGGTTCGGGACCTGCAGATTGGTGAACAACCGACGAATATTCGCATAAGCCGAGCGCCCCGGAATGAAGCCAGTCTGATCTATCCCCACAATAGAGCCAATTATCCCATTAAGACGCAATGCGAGAATTTTAGTAAGGATTTTAAGCTCTACATTAATAAGCGATATGGGTCTGTAAGAGTCACAGTATCGCGGGTCCTTATTAGGCTTAGGGATCAAGACTATGAGGGCCTCCTGGAGTGAAGGAGGGAGGGAGCCACCATCAAATATCGACTTGAAGAGCACCAGGAGTCGCGGCAGCAACAGTTCCCCGTGCTGTACATACCATTCTACCGGAAAACCGTCAGGGCCTGGAGTTTTATGTTTTGGAAACGATTTAATGGCTACCCCCACCTCCTCCAGCGACAGAGGGGCCTCCATACTAGCTCTCTGCTCAACACTAAGTGTGCGGAAAGGAATAGAGTCCACGTAAGCATAAAGCTCCGGGGGGGTATAATGGGCCCGAGAGGTGTACAGGTCCGAATAAAATTTGTGGAAGGCGCCAAGTATGTCCTCCGTAGCCGAGAGAGAGTGCCCCGCATGATCCAAAATAACAGGGATAGCAACCGGTTCCGGAACGGGGCTAGCCAAAAAGGCCAGCAAACGACCGTTCCTGTCCCCGGTCTCAAAAATACGTTGGGACTGGTACAGGAGACGCTTCTGGGTCCTCTGCACCAAGGCCAGCTCGTAAGCCCGCTGCGCCGCCTTCCACGTTCTATTATTCTCAGGGGTGGGATCCAAAGTGTAAACCCGTTCGGAGGCACTCAGAGCATCTGCCAATTCCTCGATTTCTGCTGCCACTGCCTTTTTGACCTTAGAAACCCCCTGCATGTATGCCCCGCGCAGGACAGCCTTAGAGGCGTCCCAACAGGTGAGGTCCCGCACCCCTTCCGCATTCTCCGCCCAGAAATGAGTCATGGCAGTAGCACATTCAGCCGACACCATCGGTTCCGCGAGCCAGTAAGGGCTCATACGCCACACCGATCCAGCCGGACGCCTGGCCACCGTCAGCGTCATCGCCAGGGGTGAATGGTCTGAGATTGCCCTCGGGAGGTACGCCACGTCGGAGACCAGTGGAAGCACCTCCGAGGAGACAAACCACATATCCAATCTAGAGAAGGTACCATAAGAGCTGGAATAACAGGAGTAATCCCTTCTCTGCGGATATTTCCATCTCCACGTCTCGGTGAGACCGTACGCCGCAGCCCAGTCAGCTAATGCCAGCGACTGTCGCCCCGAGCCGTGGAGACGATCCATTTGAGGATCCAAAACTGCATTAAAATCCCCTCCTATAATTAAAGACCCCTGAGCCATGGAGAGGACCGTCCGCATACAGTCATCAAGACGTCCAACCTCCACTGGCGGAGGGAGGTATAAGTTAACTATTGTAAATAAACGTTCCATAAAATTCAATACCACTATAACATAACACCCATCCCGGTCGGTCTTCACCTCCAGCACCCGAACCGGGCACGCCCTGGAGATCAAGATCGAGACCCCCCTTGAATAGGTGGAGTAAGTAGCATGGAATGCGTGAGCCACACGTGGTCGCTTTAACGCCCTTGTTTTGGGGTCCATTAAGTGCGTCTCCTGCAAAAGGAGGATGTCCGCCTTAGAGCGCTTGAAATGATCAAACACTAGAGACCTCTTAATCTTGGAGTTCATACCCCGCACATTCCATGTCAAAAGCCTCAAAGACATTTATTAACAGAAAGTAGCATGAAGAAACGCGGCCCACCCAGAGGAGAACCCCCTCCGAGAGCGCCCCGCCCCCACCTGAAAAAACATACATACCAGTACCTAGCGGGCGCACGGGCAGGGAAAGCCCCCGGGGGGCCCGTCCGGACCACGTCCCCGCTGAAATACCACCTAATAGAGAGCTGACCACCACTGCTGAGAGAAATAGCATACGGAGTAAAAATAAAACAGAAAACTGAAATCCACAACCCCATGAACCCACCCCCCCACCCCCCACCCGGCTCCCTGTCATAAAAACGGGCAGAGAGCTTTAGCCCAGAAACACTAACAACCCCAGAAGGCATAACTATGCCAGAATGTCTTTAGTTCAGTGTCCCTAAAGGAGCAGGAACACACCAGAAAAATAAAAATAAAAACAAGAAAAATGAAAAATGGAAAATGGGGGGGGGGGAGAAAAAAAAGGAAAAATTTCCCCCCCAGAAAAAAAAAAGGGAAAAAGACAAAAAGCTGCGGAGGTGGCGGCACCGCCTCAGAGTATAGAGGTGCAAGTTCAGGGGATGAAAACCTCCTCAGAGAACACATGAGGGAGACCGTCCGGTCCAGTATGGAGTCGTCCAGCCAGCAGGATAACAGCACCCCCAGACAGGGGATATCAGCAACAGAGTCCGAGCATCAGTATGGAGGGGGCCCAGGTAGGCCCAGACCCCCGGCAAACAACAGCTGCAATAATCAAAGCATGTTCAGCCCCGTCTTCCCAAACCATCAAGCCAGGCCGATGCATCCTGCGGGGAAAGGAAGAAGTGAGCCTTTCCCTCATGGATCACCCTCAATTTAGCTGGGTAAAGCATGCTGTAGCCAAACTGCCCTTCCCTAAGCCTGCGTTTGACCGCATTGAAGGCCATGCGTAACTTCTGTGTAGCAGCAGAGTAGTCAGGATAGATAGAGATTTTAACTCCATTGTATTGAAGGTCAGGAAGATCGCGTGCAGCTCGCAGGATATTTTCCTTGTCCCGAAAATGAAGGAATTTTGCCAGTAAAGATCTTGGAGGGGCCCCAGGAGGGAGAGGGCGCATAGGAACCCGATGTGCTCGTTCAATGGCAAACAGGGGGGAGAGATGTTCCACACCTACAGTATCCTTAATCCAGGTCTCCAGAAAATCCTCAGCATGTCTCCCCTCAGATTTCTCAGGAAAGCCAACAAAGCGGAGATTATTTCTGCGCATCCTGTCCTCCAAGTCCCCAAGTTTATCAGAATGGACCTGTAGATCCTGCCGTTGTGTGCGGACCTCTGCCTGCAAGGGGTTAACTGTGTCCTCAACATCACTGATACGCTGTTCAGCAGCAGCGATCCGAGTGCGAATCTTCTGCACTTCATGTTTAACTATAGATAGGTCCAGCCGGACAGTCTCAATTTGAGTGGTCAGAGTGGATTGGCAAGTGTGAATAGCCTCCATGATGTGCTGTAACGTGAGGCTCCCAGAAGCTGAATCTCCCGCCTCAGTAGCCCCCTCTGGAGCCCCCCCTGCTTGGGAGTCCCCCGCATCCCATGTCCCATCTGCCGCCCAGGGATCTGAGCCCTCCTGCAGCCCCGGGGATAGAGCTGGGGGTCCCTTAGACAGTATGGGGGAATCAGCGAAATGGTCCCGAATAGTGGTCGGGGGTCGGGCCTTCTGGGGCACACCATCAGGCTTACCCGAGGAAGCAGGGATCCGTGAAGGAGGCTGTCCGGCCCTGCCCGACTTCTCCTTGGGCGGACGCTGCGGCTGTGAAGAGGGTCCGGCGCCATCTTGGGAGGCCTCGCGGCCCGGGCTGTTTCGGAAGGCCGCTCCTGCCTTGGTGCCCTGGGGGCCGATTTTGACCATGGTGGCCGGCTCCGGAGGTGCCAGGATAGGTGTGTCAGCGAAAATTGAGGGGTTGATCGAAAGGATTAGTGCCAGGATCACTGAAGGATCACCAGGTGCCGCCGGAGCTCCGAGACCGCGCTGCTTACATGCCGATCGCTAGCCACGCCCCCCCGGTTATGGCTAGGGTTAGCGTTAGCGTTATTGCTATGGCTAGGGTTATGGCTTGGGTTACGGTTATGGCATGGGTTAGGGTTATGGCTAGGGTTAGGATTATGGCTAGCGTTATGGCTAGGATTAGGATTAAGGCTAGGGTTAAGGTTATGGCTTGGGTGAGGGTTATGGTTAGAGTTAGGGTTATGGCTGGGATTAGGGTTAGGCTAGGGTTAGGGTTTTGTCTAGGCTTATGGTTTTGGCTAGGGTAAATGTTTTGGCTTGGGTTAGGGTTATGGCTAGGGTTATGGCTAGTAATAGGGTTAGACTATGGTTGGGGTTATAGCTAGTTTTAAGGCTAGGATTTGTGTTAGGCTAGGTTTATGGGTATGGCTAGGTTTAGGGTTATGGCTTAGGTTAGGATTATGGCTAGGGTTAGGGTTATGGCTAGCATTAGGGTTATGGCTTAGGTTATGGCAAGGGTTAGGGTTATATCTAGGGTTAGGGTTATGGCTTGGGTTAGGGTTATGACTTGGATTAGGGTTATGGCTAGGGTTAGCGTTATTGCTAGGATTAGGGCTAGGCTAGGGTTAGGGTTATCGCTAGAGTTAGGGTTATGGCTAGGGTTAGGGTTATGGCTCGGGTTCGGGATATGGATAGGATTAGGATTATGGCAGGGTTAGGGTTATAGCTAGAGTTAGTGTTATGGCTTGGGTTAGGGTTATGACTTGGGTTATGGCTAGGGTTAGGGTTATGGCTTGGGTGAGGGTTTTGTCTAGGGTTAAGGTTATGGCTAGGGTTTGCGTTATTGCTGAGATTAGGGTTATTCTATGGTTATGGCTACGGTTAGGATTATTGCTAGGGTAAGGTTTATTACTAGGGTTATGGCTAGGGTTAGGATTATGGCTAGGATTATGGCTAGGATTATGGTTAGGCTAGTGTTAAGGGTATTGCTAGGGGTAGTGTTATATCTTGGGTTAGGGTTATGGTTGTGACTAAGTTTAGGGTTATGGCTAGCATTAGGGTTATGGCTTGGGTTATGGCTAGGGTTATGGCTTAGGTTAGGGTTATGGCTAGGGTTACATTTATGGCTACGGTTAGGGTTATTGTTTGGGTTAGGGTTATGGCTAGGGTTAGGTTTATGGCTAGGGTTTTGGCTTGGATTAGGATTATTGCTAGGGTTAGGGTTATGTCTTGGGTGTGGGTTATGGCTAGGGTTATGGTTTTGACTGGTATTAGAGTTAGTCTAGAGCTATTGTTATGTCTATGGTTAGGGTGTTGGCTAGAGTAAGGGTTATCGCTTGGGTTACGGTTATGGCTTTGGTAAGGGTTATAGCTAGGAGTAGGGTTAGGCTAGGGTTAGGGTTATGGCTATGTTTAGGTTTATAACTTTGGTTAGGGTTATGGCTAGGGTTATGGGTATGGCTAGGGTTAGGGTTATGGCTAGGGTTAGGGTTATTGCTAGCATTAGGGTTATGGGTTGGGTTATGGCTAGGGTTAGAGTTATGGCTAGGGTTAGGGTTATAGCAGGGGTTAGGGTTTTGGCTTGGGTTAGGGTTATGACTTGGGTTAAGATTATGGCTAGGGTTAGGGTTTTTGCTAGGATTAGGGGTAGGCTAGGGTTTGAGTTATGGCTTGGGTTAGGGTTATTACTAGTGTAAGGGTTATGGCTAGGATTAGGGCTAGGCTAGGGTTAGGGTTATCACTAGGGTTAGGGTTATGGCTAGGGTAGTTATGGCTTGGGTTAGGGTTATGGCTAGAATTAGGGTTATGGCTAGGGTTAGGGTTATGTCTAGGATAAGGGATAGACTAGGCTTAGTGTTATGGCTAGGGTTAGGATTATGGTTAGGGTTAGGGTTATGGCTAGGGTTAGGGTTATAGCAACTGTTAGGGTTTTGGGTAGGGTTAGGTTATGGCTAGGGTTATGGCTAGGCTTACGGTTATGGCTAGGGTTAAGATTATGGCTAGGATTAGGGTTAGGCTAGAGTTAGGGTGGGGGTTATGGCTTGGGTTAGGGTTATGACTTGGGTTAAGGCTATGGCTAGGGTTAGGGTTCTTGCTTGGATTAGGGACAGGATAGGGTTAGGGTTATGGCTAGGGTTAGGGTTATGTCTTGGGTTAGGGTTATTGCTAGGGTTGGGGTCATGCCTAGGATTTCGGCTAGGCTAGGGATAGGGTTATCGCTAGGGTTAGGGTTTTGACTAGGGTAAGGGTATGGCTTGGTTTAGCGTTATGGCTAGGATTAGAGTTATGGCTAGGGTTAGGGTTATGGCTAGGATAAGGGATAGACTAGGGTTAGTGTTATGGCTAGAGTTAGGGTTATGGCTAGGGTTAGGGTTCTTGCTTGGATTAGGGTTAGGGTTATGTCTAGGGTTATGGTTTTGGCTAGGGTAAGGGTTATGGCTAGGGTTAGAGATATGGCTAGGGTTAGGGTTATGGCTTGGGTTCAGGTTATGGCTAGGGTTATAGCTTGGGTTAGTGTTATGGCTTGGGTTAGGAGTATGGCTTGGGTTAGGGTTATGGCAATGGTTATAGCAAGGGTATGGGTTATGGCTAGGATTACGGTTATGTTTTAAGTTAGGGTTATGTCTCGGTTTAGGGCTGTGGCTAGCGTTAGGGTTATTTCTGAGATTAGGGTTAGGGTAGGGTTATGGCTAGGGTTAGGGTTATGGCTAGGGTAAGGGTTAGGGGTTATGGCTAGGGTTAGGGTTATGGCTAGGATTAGGGTTAGGCTAGGGTTAGGGTTTTGGCTAGGGATAGCGTTATTTGTTGGGTTAGGGTTATGGCTAGGGTTAGGGTTATGGCTTAGGTTATGGCTAGGGTTATGGCTAGTGTTAGGTTGACAATAGTATCCGCGCTATGGAGAAATAATCTATTTCTAGATGTAAAATTTCTTAAAAAATGGCTGCTGCCTACCTCTAAAATATAGACCAACGCTCAATATTAAATTAGTGTGGGGATAGTGAGGTAATTGGCGCTGCCTAAAATTAATTGTAATTACGGGTAATATCTCATATGTATAGGGTCAGTTCATATATATATATATATATATATATATATATATACATAAAGTGCAATATATAAAACAGTATAGAATGTCCAAGTTCTCAATTAATCCCGTGAACAAAAATAATAATAATAAAGTGACTTAGTGCAATAAAATCTGTGCGCATAATTTTCAACTATTCATTAAATATGCGTGCGCATGTGCAGCAATGATAAATTGGCCAGATGATACTGGCTATGGTATCTAGAATTAGCCGAAAGAAATAATAATTGAAAAAGTCATAAGCTGCTAATCAAAATCAATAGCTGGTAAAATAAACAGTGTACTCACATTTTTTAAAACAAACATAGGCGATAGAAATCATAGGGACCGCAAGACCCTCTTTAGCGGTGGCTTCCGGGACGCTGTGTTGACCAACCGCCGGATCTGCGTTCCACCAGTGCGGAAGGGACGTAGTTACGCTTGACGCGTTTCGTCATCAATGACGTCTTCAGAAGCGTAACTACCGTCACTCCTGCTCCGTATCAAAACAGTGTGGTTACTAGGCAACCGGATGAAACATTCTCAGCTTACCAATCGCTTAAAATTAATTGAGAAGGACGTGGTCACTTGTTACTAGGCAGAGTTGGAATGTATAAAGGGTTCCCGATTGGTGATATAGAATCATTGTGTATTCAATCGGAACTGAGCAAGGATTGTTGTCAGTAGTTGCTGGGTAGAAAATGGCACACTCCGAATAGTTATATTTCTATCACTTGCACGGATAACACTTTATCACTTCTATTTATAAAAGTTCTTTTATATTGTCAACCACTTTATTATCTGATATATTTCACCAGTTATTGATTTTGATTAGCAGCTTATGACTTTTTCAATTATTATTTCTTTTGGCTAATCCTAGATACCATAGCCAGTATCATCTGGCCAATAGTGTGCCACATGGAGGTGGCACACTATTGATTTTTTGCACTGAGAAGGAATTGCATGGCGGATCACTGTGTGTTTTTCTTGATTTTTTTTCTTTTTTTCTTTATATTTTTATTACAAGCAATCATTTGCATGGACTCTTTCGGTGTGTATATATATATATATATACACTTTTTAATATTGTTTTGATATTGTTATATTCTGATTGTATAGTCATTTAGCATTCACATAGCGCAGCATTTATTGATTTTGCCAGTACTTCCCCCTAGGGGATTCCTATGGTGTCTATTCTGTTACTGCCCCCTACGGGATTCCTATGGTGTGTATTCTGTCACTGCCCCCTGGTGGTTTCTCTATATGAATTCTGTATATGTGATTTGCTCTTCAGAGGGGGAGTTTCGGCTCACAGCAGAGTCCCTGGCTGTCTCAGGTCAGGGAAGACTCACAGGCAGAGAGAAGGACTTACAAATGGATCAAACCAAAAAGGCCAAAATCAGTTTTGCAGTCAAGTTAATGTTTAATCTGTACACCCAGAGGAGTGTGGTCTGATCCTGGTGGCCATAGCTGGTCCCCCTCCTCCTGTCTGCACACTTCCCTGCTATAGGCCCCTATTGTCAGCCAGTGGCCCCCCCAGAGCCAGGCATTGCTGGGTGTTGTGTTGCATGCTGTAGTGTTCATCAAACACTGCAATGTATCTGGGCTATGGCTAGGGTTAGAGTTATGACTAGGGTTAGGGGGTTAAGGCAAGTGTTAGGGTTAGGGCACGTGTTAGGGTTACTTTGTAGAAGGAGGAGGAGGAGGCATTTCCTCAGTCTCCCCTCCCCCAGTGATCAGACTGTACATTATAACTTTGTAGGAGGAGGCATTTCCCCAGTCTCCCTTCCACCAGTGATCAGACTGTACATTGTATCTTTGTAGAAGGAGGAGGAGGCATTTCCTCAGTCTCCCCTCCCTCAGTGATCAGACTACACATTGTATCTTTGTAAGAAATCACAAAGTAAGAGGTGGCAGCAGGGGCTGATCTGTGTCAGACATTTGTGAACACAGCCAAGAACTGTACAGGCTCACCAGGATTTATATGACTGTGTCATCTCTGAGCCAGGATCTCAGTCCAGGAAGGAAATGGTAAGAATCTATCATGTGTTTGAAGTCTCTGCTATGCATGAAATGCTGAGATATCAGTGTTGGGTGGAGTGATGATTTCCCATTGGTTGCAGTGTGCTCCAGGCCCCGGGAGATTCAGTCTGCGGTGCTCAGACCAGGGAGGGTGGTGTATCAGCCCCGGGATGTGGTGACCTATTCCTGTATTCCGGGATACGAGAGAGAATCCGGGAATGACAAAGCCGTGTGTTCAATCTACGGGAGCTGGGAGCACGCCACCCTGAGGTGTAAACGTGAGTACGATCTCCCATACCCCGCACCGTCTACAGGGGGACCCTGGGAATATACGTACAGGGTGCAGGGTCTGTCTCCTCCCCCTCATTTACATACATTGTGCAGGGTCTGTCTCCTCCCCCTCATTTACATACATTGTGCAGGGTCTGTCTCCTCCCCCTCATTTACATACAGGGTGCAGGGTCTGTCTCCTCCCCCTCATTTACATACAGGGTACAGGGTCTGTTTCCTCCCCCTCATTTACATACAGGGTGCAGGGTCTGTCTCCTCCCCCTCATTTACATACAGGGCGCAGGGTCTGTCTTCTCCCTCTCATTTACATACAGGGTGCAGGGTCTGTCTCCTCCCCCTCATTTACATACAAGGTGCAGGGTTTGTCTCCTCCCTCTTATTTACATACAGGGTGCAGGGTCTGTCTCCTCCCCCTCATTTACATACAGGGTGCAGGGTCTGTCTCCTCCCTCTCATTTACGTACAGGGTGCAGGGTCTGTCTCCTCCCCCTCATTTACATACAGGGTGCAGGGTCTGTCTCCTCCCCCTCATTTACATACAAGGTTCAGGTCTGTCTCCTCCCCCTCATTTACATACAGGGTGCAGGGTCTGTCTCCTCCCCTCATTTACATACAGGGTGCAGGGTCTGTCTCCTCCCCCTCATTTACATACAGGGTGCAGGGTCTGTCTCCTCCCCTCATTTACATACAGGGTGCAGGGTCTGTCTTCTCCCCTCATTTACATACAGGGTGCAGGGTCTGTCTCCTCCCCTCATTTACATACAGGGTGCAGGATCTTTCTCCTCCCCCTCATTTACATAAGGGTGCAGGATCTGTCTCCTCCCCCTCATTTACATACAGGGTGTAGGATCCGTCTCCTCCCCCTCATTTACATAAGGGTGCAGGATCTGTCTCCTCCCCCTCATTTACATACAGGGTGTAGGATCTGTCTCCTCCCCCTTATTTATATAAAACTGAGCCCTTTCCTTATTAACATACAATGTATAGATCTTATCCCCTCCCACTCATTTACATGTTATGAACTTTTCCCCTCCTACATATGATATGTTGCCTGTCTCCACCCCCTTATTTACATACAGGGTGCAGAGTCTGTCTCTTCTTATTTACAGAAAAAAATGTGAGCTGCAGCTCCTCCCCATCATTTACATACAGCATGCTGTGTATATAACCATTCCCCAATTTACATACAATGCGCAGAGTCTGTCTCCTCCCCCTTATTTACATATGCACAGAGCCCGTCCCCTCTCTCTTATTTACATATGCACAGAGCCTGTCCCCTCCCTTATTTTTATATCTACACAGAGCCTGTCCCCTTCCCCTTATTTACATATACACAGAGCCTATCCCCTCCCCCTTGTTTACATATACACAGAGCATGTCCCCTCCCACGTATTTACATACACACAGAGCCTGTCCCCTCCCTCTTGTTTACATATACACAGAGCATGACCCCTCCCCATTCGTTCCATGTGACTGATAATGTCTCCGCCCCTCTTATTTGCATGCATCAGAAGTAGCCAATCCGGTGTGTACGATGGAATTTCCAGTCTGATGTCCATTTTCTGTGTTGGCAGCCAAGCAGTGCCCCAAACCCGGCCCTCTGGACAACGGACACACCCATTATAAAGAGCTGACCTATCAGAGTGTGATATGGTTCTCCTGTAATAAAGGGTAAGTGACATCACAGTGGCTGACATAGGTGTGCGCAGCCTATTGCATTAGGGTGTGCACCCCAAAGCTTAAACACACATGAATGAGACGTTCTCTGTGCTGAATGGCTTCCTGTTCATTCACAAACTGAAGCATAGTAAACACAGTACTATGATGAATGTACACAGTGAGCGAGTGTGTTTATTAAGAAAAGGAACTATTTACTAGCCTCTTCCCCTGCTCTTCATCCTAAACCATCCCTTGTGAAAGTTGGGGGTAGAGGAGGGAAGCCAGCAGCACTGCAAGGCAGGGAGGTTCCAACAGGGGGGAAGTAGGGGGAATCTGCAATGCACATAGTGATTAGGGTGTGCCCAGGCACACCTGGCACACCCCCTGCGCACGCCTATGGTGGCTGATCTTCATGTGTGTGATGTAATAAAGGGTTAGTGACATCACAGTGACATCTCTGTCAGGAGCCTTGCACCCCGGGGGATCAGGGTGGAAGTCCTACCCCTTCGGGGGTGGACTATAGCTCACCCTTAAGTGCACTTTTTAGTGTGTGTTCACACGCACGTTTATCGTTCACTTACGGGTTTTTTCGTTGTAGGTTTTTGCACCACCGTGGACTAACAAAAAAAAAAAACTGGTCCCTATTCATATGGTAATTTCAGTGGAATGGGTGGAGCTATGTGATGTTCCCCGGGAGGAGCGTTGTATGGGAAGGTCATCATTTTATTCATCTTTATTCATAACATAATGCAGAGCTCTGTGTGATGATGAATATTTTGGCTTTGGCCCCCTGGGACCCTTCATGATCTGATACATCGGGGGGCTCTGTGTACCCCGGCTTGGTGGACTCTTCCCAGGATTCTCAAAGGGCCGGGAACCCTACCTGGCAAAGGACTCACCAGCCTGGTGCCCCCATCCTGGGATATAGAGCTGAACGTGCTCCCCACACTCTGTCTCTCATTCCTCCTCCGCCTCATCCTGGATCCAAAACAATTTTTGGGAAAAACATCTCAAAACAAACAAAACGCAGAATTCTGGAGAGCTGAAAATAAAAAAAGGGAAAAATAATGAATCCATTCTCTTCATCGAACGCCTGTATACAGTGTATACTCAGAGGAGACTGGCATTCCCTTCAATGAGCACCTCATGTACAGTGTGTACTCAGAGGAGATTGGCAGCATGCTGGAAAATTTCTGTCCCCAGTCAGGTGTCCTCCTTATAGAAGATATTGTGGTGGGATCAGCAATGTGCCAACTACAGCAGATTCGGCATTGAGGAGATCAGCATTGGATATCATTTCATACTTCTATTCCACCCTCCTTCTGTATTCAAGAATATATTCCCGATCTTCTCCATAGTCCAGTGCTTCCTCCTAATTCCAGTGCTGTCCCCAGCTTCCTCCTCATTCCAGTGCTGTCCCCAGCTTCCTCCTCATTCCAGTACTGTCCCCAGCTTCCTCCTCATTCCAGTACTGTCCCCAGCTTCCTCCTCATTCCAGTGCTGTCCCCAGCTTCCTCCTCATTCCAGTGCTGTCCCCAGCTTCCTCCTCATTTCAGTGCTGTCCCCAGCTTCCTCCTCATTCCAGTACTGTCCCCAGCTTCCTCCTCAGTCCAGTGCTGTCCCCAGCTTCCTCCTCAGTCCAGTGCTGTCCCCGACATCCTCTTCAGTCTAGTGTTGTCCGTGGCTTCCTCCTCAGTCCAGAATTTTCCCCAGGTTCCTCCTCAGTCCAGTGCTGTCCCTGGCTTCTTCCTTAGCCCAGTGCTGTTCCTGGCTCCCTCCTCGGCCCAGTGTTGTCCCCGGCTCCCTCCTCGCTAAAGTGCTTTATCCAGCTTTCTCCTCAGCCCAGTGCTGTCCCTGGCTTCTGTCTTGGTCCAACGCTCCCGCTAGCTACCTTCTCGGTCCAGTGAAATCCCTGGCTTACTTCTCGGTCCAGTGCTTTCCTCGTCTTCCTCCTCAGTCCAGTGCTGTCCCTGGCTTCCACCTCAGTCCAGTACTTGCCCTAGCTTCTGTCTTGGTCCAGTGCTGTCCCCAGCTTCCTCTTCAGTCCAGTGCTGTTCTTGGCTTCTTCCTTAGCCTACTGCTGTCCCCGACTCCCTCTTTGGCCCAGTGCTGACCCCGGCTGCCTTCTCAGTCCAGTGCAGTCTCCAGCTTCCTCCTCAGTCTATTGTTATTTCAGGCTTCCTCCTCTGTGCCATGCTGTCCCCAGCTTCCTCCTTATTCCAGTGCTGTCCCCAGCTTCCTCCTTATTCCAGTGCTGTCCCCAGCTTCCTCCTTACTTTAGTGCTATCCCCGACTCCCTCCTCGGCCCAGTGCTGGCTCTGGCTGCCTTTTCAGTCCAGTGTTGTCCCCGGCTTCCTCCTCGGTTTATTGCTATTTCTGCCTTCCTCCTCTGTGCAGTGCTGTCCCCGGCTTCCTCCTTATTCCAGTGCTGTCCCCAGCTTCCTCCTCATTCCAGTACTGTCCCCAGCTTCCTCCTCATTCCAGTACTGTCCCCAGCTTCCTCCTCATTCCAGTGCTGTCCCCAGCTTCCTCCTCATTCCAGTGCTGTCCCCAGCTTCCTCCTCATTTCAGTGCTGTCCCCAGCTTCCTCCTCATTCCAGTACTGTCCCCAGCTTCCTCCTCAGTCCAGTGCTGTCCCCAGCTTCCTCCTCAGTCCAGTGCTGTCCCCGACATCCTCTTCAGTCTAGTGTTGTCCGTGGCTTCCTCCTCAGTCCAGAATTTTCCCCAGGTTCCTCCTCAGTCCAGTGCTGTCCCTGGCTTCTTCCTTAGCCCAGTGCTGTTCCTGGCTCCCTCCTCGGCCCAGTGTTGTCCCCGGCTCCCTCCTCGCTAAAGTGCTTTATCCAGCTTTCTCCTCAGCCCAGTGCTGTCCCTGGCTTCTGTCTTGGTCCAACGCTCCCGCTAGCTACCTTCTCGGTCCAGTGAAATCCCTGGCTTACTTCTCGGTCCAGTGCTTTCCTCGTCTTCCTCCTCAGTCCAGTGCTGTCCCTGGCTTCCACCTCAGTCCAGTACTTGCCCTAGCTTCTGTCTTGGTCCAGTGCTGTCCCCAGCTTCCTCTTCAGTCCAGTGCTGTTCTTGGCTTCTTCCTTAGCCTACTGCTGTCCCCGACTCCCTCTTTGGCCCAGTGCTGACCCCGGCTGCCTTCTCAGTCCAGTGCAGTCTCCAGCTTCCTCCTCAGTCTATTGTTATTTCAGGCTTCCTCCTCTGTGCCATGCTGTCCCCAGCTTCCTCCTTATTCCAGTGCTGTCCCCAGCTTCCTCCTTATTCCAGTGCTGTCCCCAGCTTCCTCCTTACTTTAGTGCTATCCCCGACTCCCTCCTCGGCCCAGTGCTGGCTCTGGCTGCCTTTTCAGTCCAGTGTTGTCCCCGGCTTCCTCCTCGGTTTATTGCTATTTCTGCCTTCCTCCTCTGTGCAGTGCTGTCCCCGGCTTCCTCCTTATTCCAGTGCTGTCCCCAGCTTCCTCCTCAGCCCAGTGCTGTCCCTGGCTCCCTCCTCGGTCCAGTGCTAAATTTGGCTTTCTCCTCAGTAAAGTGCTGTCCCTGGCTCCCTCCTCGGTCCAGTGCTAAATTTGGCTTTCTCCTCAGTAAAGTGCTGTCCCTGGCTTCTTTCTCTGTCCAGTGTTCTCCCCCGCTACCTTTTCAGTTCAGTGCTGTCCCCTGCTTCCTCCTCAGTCCAGTGCTATCCCTGACTTCCTCCTCAGTTCAGTGCTATCCCTGACTTCCTCCTCAGTCCAGTGCTATCCCTGACTTCCTCCTCAGTCCAGTGCTATCCCTGACTTCCTCCTCAGTCCAGTGCTATCCCTGACTTCCTCCTCGGTCGAGTGCTATCTCTGGCTTCCTCCTCGGTCCAGTGCTATCTCTGGCTTCCTCCTCGGTCCAGTGCTGTTTCCGGCTTCCTCTTCAGTCCAGTGCTTTCTCTGGCTTCCTCCTTAGTCTAGCACTATTCCTGGCTTTCTCCTCATGCCGTTGGTCCACTTTAGGCATAATGACAGTCTATCATTCTGCCCTCTACCTGTAAACCTAGCCTGTTGTATACATACCCCCTAGGGGGCGCAATATCACCTGGGCTTGGCTCACAGCACTCCAGGACTGAGCGGTACTCTCACGTCATTACATGTGCGTTGCCCAGTCCAGGACCAATGTCCACCACCCAGAGTCAATGAAAAAGAAAAGTAAGCTCCCAAGTATCACTAGACCAGCCAGAAGGCTGCAGGAAAAAGGTATACAAACTTTTTTATGTTTTTTTTTTTTTTTTAAACATGGGGGGGTTCTTAGGAGTGGGGAGGGGGCAGGGGTTGGAAGGGAAAAGCTCCAGACTTAAGTTTTAATTAAAGTGCACCTTAGGTCTAAATATAATAGCCTGTCACCTGCCAGCATGGTGAAGAGAAGGACCCTTGCTCTCTTTGTGGAAGCAGTGGTCTCTCTGCAGAGGTCAGTCACTCCCCCTGCTGAGATAGATATAGATCTCCAATAAACAATGCTTATGCTTTCTGCTGATTGGAAAGCTCCAGCTCTGACTCAGCAGGAGGCGGTCAGACCTCTACAGAGAGACCACTGCTTTTACACAGAGAGCAAGGAGCCTTCTCTACACCATGCTGGCAGGGTATGGCTTTCTATTCAGGCTGTGGCTACTTAAAAAATAAAAGCAATGACATTGAACACCTATTGGTTAGATGGCCCTGGAATACTTTTAGTTGATTTAAATGGACATTTGATCGTGCCTGTGGCCGCAGGTTCAGACTGACTCTTTCATATTCCAGTCCTCTCCGATCAATTCTACAAATCAATAGATCCGTGTCAGGGCACTTTCCATTCACTAGTCAATTGATCTGAGGCCGAATCGATGGGGAGATGATCAGACAGGAAACGTTTTGGCAGCAATTGTTTCATTTTATCCTTTTACACCAATAAAAAATGATTGAAGGTGATGATTGATGATGATTGAAGACGGAGTCATTGGGATTTTGATGTGACCCATGATTAATAAATAATGATTATTGGTTCTGGGAAATGTTATTGTCCTCCTCTGTACTGGATTGGGTCCTCACAGTGAGCGACGGCCGGTGTCCAATTAGCACTTCTGGAACCATAGGAACTGACTTGTAGTATCATACAGTGGGGAAAAAAAGTATTTGATCCCCTGCTGATTTTGTACGTTTGCCCACTGACAAAGAAATGATCAGTCTTTAATTTTATTGGTCGGTTTATTTTACCAGTGAGAGACAGAATAACAACAAAAATATCCAGAAAATAAACGCATTTCAAAAAATGTATAAATTGATTTGCATTTTAATGAGTGATAGAAGTATTTGACCCCTTCACAAAACATGACTTAGTAGTTGGTGGGGAAACCCTTGTTGGCAATCACAGAGGTCAGACGTTTCTTGTAGTTGGCCTCCAGGTTTGCACACATCTCAATTTGTCTCACTCTTTGCAGATCCTCTCCAAGTCATTGAGGTTTCCAGGCTGACGTTTGGTAACTCGAACCTTCAGCTCCCTCCACATATTTTCTATGGGATTAAGGCCTGGAGACTGGCTAGGCCACTCCAGGACCTTATTGTGCTTCTTTTTGAGCCACTCCTTTGTTGCCCTGGCGGTATGTTTTGGGTCATTGTCATGCTGGAATACCCATCCACAACTCATTTTCAATCCCTGGCTGAGGGAAGGAGGTTCTCACCCAAGATTTGAGGGTACATGGCCCCGTCCATCGTCCCTTTGATGCAGTGAAGTTGTCCTGTCCCCTTAGCAGAAAAACACCCCCAAAGCATAATGTTTCCACCTCCATGTTTGACGGTGGGGAAGACTTTCCTGGGGTCAAAGGCAGCATTCCTCCTCCTCCTCAAAACAGTTGATGCCAAAGAGCTCAATGTTGGTCTCATCTGACCACAGCACTTTCACCCAGTTCTCCTCTGAATCATTCAGATGTCCATTAGTAAACATCAGACAGACTGTACATGTGATTTCCTGAGCAGGGGGACCTTGCAGGCACTGCAGGATTTCAGTCCTTCACGGCGTAGTGTGTTACCAATTGTTTTCTTGGTGACTACGGTCCCAGCTGCCTTCAGATCATTGAGAAGATTCTCCCGTGTAATTCTGGGCTGATTCCTCACCGTTCTCATCATCATTGAAACTCCATCAGGTGAGATCTTCCATGGAGCCCCAGACTGAGGGAGACTGACAGTTATTTTGTGTTTCTTCCATTTGCGAATAATCGCGCCAACTGTTGTCACCCTCTCACCAAGCTGCTTGCTGATGGTCTTGTAGCCATTCCAGCCTTGTGTAGGTCTACAATCTTCTCCCTGACATCCTTGGATAGCGCTTTGGTCTTGGCCATGATGGAGAGATTGGAATCTGATTGGTTGACTGATTGCTTCTGTGGACAGGTGTCTTTTATACAGGTAACAAGCTGAGATTAGGGGGACTCCCTTTAAGAGAGTGCTCCTAATCTCAGCTTGTTACCTTACCTGTATAGAATACACCTGGGAGCCAGAAATCTGCTGATTGATCGGGGATCAAATACTTATTTCACTCATTAAAATGCAAATCAGTTTATAACTTTTTTGAAATGCGTTTTCTGAATATTTTTGTTGTTATTCTGTCTCTCACTGGTAAAATAAGCCGACCATTAAAATTATAGACTGATCATTTCTTTGTCAGTGGACAAATGTACAAAATCAGCAGGGGAGCAAATACTTTTTCCCCTCACGGTAGGTAACATTGTATCTAGAAGAGGATGGGCAGGATCAGATCACATTGAATGGAATATCGGGCCAGACACAGAACACCTATAATTCTGCAATGGCACCTAATGCTGAACTATTGCTCCTGATTGGCTACATGTGCTGTGTCCCCTCCCCCAGGTACATCCTGCGTGGAGCCAATGACAGCGAGTGTCTAGAAAGCGGGAAATGGAGCCAGAAGATGCCGGTCTGTGAAGGTAAATTAACGAGCAAATCCTGAGACGATATCAACTTATGTTCTTCAGTAAACACTGCAACTGCGCTAAGAGTCCATTCACACTTGTGCGACCTCAAAGTCGTGCGATTTCCATTGTAACTTTACCTGCGACTTGATGTGACTTTGATGCGACTTTGGATGAGGGTAACTTTGTTACCACTTTGGTTTTGACCAATGCGATCTTTTTGTTTGTGCTCTAGAAAGTCGTTAGACATGTGCAGAATGGAAAAATGAGTTTAGTTTCATTTGGTTTCTTTATTTTGTATTCGAATTCCACATTTTTAGAACAATTCGACTTCAGATCAGTTGAAAATTAATCGATCGATTCAAATTTTGTGTGAAGAATAGCTGGTTGATAAGGAGCGGGCCGCGAAGACGGCAGCTGTGTCCTTAACAACCAATGACTTATCAGCCGTCAGCGGGCTTTCCCACCGAGAGCTGAATGTAAACAAAAGAATGCCGGTGGTCTGTCGAGAACTCCAATCACGTCACGTCCGGTGACTGTACATCATATTTAATTGGAGATTTCGACAACTTGGTGTTTTCACAGAACGGGCGGACATTGTTAGTCCGCCCGCTAGTAACCAAAAACATGGCCGCCTCCAAGGCAGCAACAACTAGCTGGCGGACTAACAATATCCACTCATTATAGCATGTACCGGAGTGTAAAGGCTGCCGGCATTCTGTGAAAACACCAAGTGGTCGAAATCTCCAATTATTCCTGGTGTACAGTCAGCGGAAGTAACGTTGATGGATTTCTCGGCAAGTTGGAGTTTTCGGCAGAACACCGGCAATGAAAAATAATAAAAAAAGAGTGCCATGCCCCCCCCCCCCCCCCTGTCTTCAAGTGTATACCAGGCCCTTTGGGTCTAGCCTGGATTTAGGGAGAAACCCTTGGAATTTTTTTTTTTTTTAAAGGTGTGGGATCCCCCTCAAAATCCATACCAGACCCTTATCTGAGCATGCAGACCTTATCTGATCCAAACCCCTCCCCCAATGCACCTTGTCCCCATGCTAATATGGACAAGGGCCTCTTCCCCACAACCCTGGCCAGGTCTTGTAGGGGGTCTGCAGGCAAGGGGCTTATCAGAATCTTGAAGCCCCCTTTAACGAGGGACGCTTGCTTGTCCCCCCTCTTTCCTGACTTGCCAAGCTGCATTCCCAGATAAGGGTCTGGTATGGATTTTGGGAGGGACACCACGCCGTTTTTTTTGTTACATTTTGGCATTGAATAAACTTAAAATCCATACAAGACCTGAAGGGCCAGTTATGGATTTTGGGGGAGAACCGTCGGGTCTGTTATGGATTATAAGAAAAACCCCATGGCAAATTAAAAAAAAAAAAAGTAGTGAAATCCCCCCCAAAATCCATACCAGACCCTTATCTGAGCATGCACCCCACCAGGTCAGGAAAGGGGGGGGGGCAAAGATATGGATTTTGAGGAGAACACCATGGCAATTTTTTTTTTTTAAAGGCTTGGGGTCCCCTCCCAAACTCCATACCAGACCCTTATCTGAGCATTTAGCCTGCCAGGTCAGGAACGGGGTGGGGGGGGGGGCAAGCAAGCAGCCCCCACCTTAACCATACCAGGCCACACATCCCCTCCCCCAAAGCACCTTGTCCCCATGTTAATAGGGACAAGGGCCTCTTGCGCACAACCCTGGCCAATGGTTATGGGGGTTTGATGGGGGTTTATCGGAATCTTGAAACCCCCTTTAACGAGGGACACTAAAAAAAAACGTTGTGGTGTTTCTCCCAAAATCCATACCAGACCCTTATCTGAGCATGCATCCCACCAGGTCAGGAAAGAGGGGGGGCAAGCAAGCACCCACTCTCCTGAACCATACCAGGCCACATGCCCTCAACATGAGGGGGGTGCTTTGGGGCCCCTCCCCCAAAGCACTTTGTCCCCATGTTTATAGTGACAAGGGCCTCTTCCCCACAGCCCTGGCCAGTGGTTGTGGGGGTCTGCAGACAGGGGGCTTATCGGAATTTTGAAACCCTCTTTAACAAGGAATGCTTGCTTGTCCCCCCTCTTTCCTGACTTGCCAGGCTGCATGCTCGGATAAGGGTCTGCTATAGATTTTGGGGAGAAAATCACACCGTTTTTTTTTTATACATTTTAGCAATGGGTTCAACTTAAAATCCAAACATGACCCGAAGGGCCAGTTATGGAATTTGGGGGGGGGGGGAACCCTTCAGGTCTGGTTTGGATTTTAAGGAGAACCCCATGACAATTTTTTTTTTTTTTGAAAAGGCGTGGGGTCCTCCTCAAAATCCATACCAGACCCTTATCTGGGCATGCAGCCCGCAAGTTCAGGAAGGGGGGGGGAACAAGTGAGCACCCGCCCCCCTCCTGAACCATACCAGGGGCCACATGCCCTCAACATGGCTTCCCAGCCAGCTCCTTAACAACCAGCTATTCTTCACACAGAATTCGAATCGGTCGATCATTTTTCAACCGATTTTATTTAGAATCGTTCTGAAAATGTGGGATTCGTTGGAAAATGAAAAAACAAAGGAAACTATGACGAGTCACACAAGTGTGAATGGGGCCTAAAATGAAATGCGCACTGTTCCCCTTCTTCTTAGTCAGATCACACAAGGCTTTCCCAGGGCCTCAGAGCAGGACTACAGCCTCTTGCCGATCTTTCAGAGCTTCGTGACCCCCTCAAATCCACACTTTAGATTTCAGAAGTTCTTTCTGTCCGGGAGACCAATGGTGGCCATCATTAAACTGAATAAAGCTCAATAAATTGACTGCAGGGGGACTTTAATGGGCGGAGTTGGGAATCACTGGTAGAATTACAGGGTCCAAAGGATGTTCTACAGCAGGGGTGCAAACTCAATTTTCATCGCAGGTCGCATCAGCATTTTGGTCACCCTCAAAGAGCTAGTTGTATCTGTAAGACTAGATGGCCAGAGCACCCCACCCCCCTCCCATACATCCAATGTTAAGAGCCCCCACTTTTATCAGATTGAAAATATAAAATCCGGTACCAAGACATCTCGAAATAAAAACCGTTACTTTATTTTATCCGTCGAAACATAGAAATTGAATCAATTCCTGTAAAGATGAATGTGTTTCTGCCTCCTACAAAGGCCTTAGTCATAATTATGACTAAGGCTTATATCGGAGGCTGAAACGCATTAATCTTGTCAGGTACTGATTCCATTTTTATATTTCCATGGATAAAAAAAAAAGTAACAGTTTTTATGTTGAGATGTCCTGGTGCCGGGTTGTTACTTTATTGTTGGATCTTTGGATGTCCCGTACTGGGTGACTGTCCGAGGACAGATGTCTTGATCTCATCCTGTCAACTCTTATGGGATTTTGGGGTTGCAGCACTTTACCTGTTGTCCTACCCACTTCATCAGAAGTCAAGAGCCCCCCACCCTCCCTTACATCACAGTGCACCCCCTTACCTTGCGCTGCTGCCGAGCTGGGAAGCAAATAGTGCAGGGTCTGGAGGAGGACAAGAGGAGGGCTGGAGTCAGCTGAAATCTGTGGAGGTGGAGGCAAGGGGGTGGTGTGGCTTCACAGATAAGTGCATGATCTGTAGGAGAAGCTCTCTCCTCCTCTCTGCTGCCGACTGCTAAGACAAGGTGGGGTGGAGACGAGTCTTTCTACGGCTGCACAGAAAAGTGCAGGATCTGGCGCAGGAGGTCTGTCCTCCTCTCTGTTGCTGAATGCTGAGACCAGGGGAGGCAGATACAAGAGTGTGCTGTGGCTGCACAGAGAGGCGCAGGATCTGTAGGAGGGGTTCTGTCCTCCTCTATGCTGCCAACTACTGAGACAAGGTGGGGAGTGCCGCAGCTGCAGGAGAGGTGCGAGGGCCACATGAAGTGGTCTGGCAGGCCGGATTCGGACTGTGCTTGATACACATGTTCTTCAGCAAGGATATCTGCTGCACACAAATAATGCTGGGATAAAATTAGGTCCCTGGGCAGACAGGCAGTTCTCCTCCAGATCTTTGCCTTCAGATCAGTAATATGTCTTTGAAGAGAAGAGGACCACATTATGGACACCAGATGGAGCTGAAGATAATAGTAGAGGACCACATTATGGACACCAGATGGAGCTGAAGATAATAGTCAATGAATATTTATTTTCTATGATCATTAGCGCCCTCTAGTGGCCACGGGGCACAGTATTCTTCTACTTCTGTGAATGAATACTTTCGAACTAGAGAAAGAATAGCCTGAGAACATTCACATTTTCCATAGTGTTCTTTATTAATAGGAGTGGTGGAGTGAGCAGGGGGAACCTCCATCACACTAAATCCATGAAGCTATTCCCAAATACTTTACGAATGTTTTATTTTTTTACGCTGTATACTGGTGAATAATTCTGGGAATATTTTCCTTTCCTCCAGCGGTGACCTGTCCCCATCCTCCGCTACCAAAATCTGCCGAGATTGACCACTACACGCCACGAGGAAATAACATTTCCATCTACCAGGACGTGGTGACATACCGCTGTCTGCAGAACCTCGTCCTAATCGGAAACCAGAATGTCACCTGTACTGAGAATGGAACCTGGAGTGTCGTCCCTGAGTGTCGGGGTAAGAAGCACGTGAATCGGAGGCGAGCAGTCCTATAAAAGGAGGGGGGCATTTCTGGGACAAGGGGTGGGCAGGAGGGACAGCTGCCCTTGGCACTGTGAAGTTCAGGTGCACCACAAGGAGAGGGGGGAATTTGGGGGTGGGGGGTGACAGGAGCTAAGAATGGTTCTAGGAGGGGAAATTTGGGGAGGTGTGCTAGAAGTGGCGATTTGGGTGTGGGGGGGTTGTATTTAGAGGGAAGATGGGGGAGAGGATTTGTGCTAGGAGGGGGGGGGGTGGGGTGGTGGTAGGAGGTAAAAATTGTTCTAGGAGGGGAAATTTGGGGAGGTGTGCTAGAAGTGCTGATTTGGGTGGGGGGGGTTGTATTTAGAGGGAAGATGGGGGAGAGGATTTGTGCTACGATGGGGGATTTGGAGGGGGTGGGGGGTGGGGGGTTGTAGGAGGTAAAAATTGTTCTAGGAGGGGAAATTTGGGGAGGTGTACTAGAAGTGGTAATTGGGGGGGGGGGGGTTGTGTTTAAAGGTGAGATGGGGAAAGAGGATTTGTGCTAGAGGTGGTGATTTTGGGGGGTGGGGGAATATGTACTTAGAGGAGAAACGGGGGGAGATGATTTGTGCTAGAATGGGGGATTTGGAAGAGGGGGGGGTGGCAGGAGGTATGATTGGTTCTAGGAGGGGAAATTTGGGGAGGTGTGCTAGAAGTGGTGATTTGAGTGGGGGGGGGGTTGTGTTTAGAGGGGGAGATGGGGGAAGAGGATTTGTGCTAGGATGGGGAATTTGGAGGGGGTGGCAGGAGATAACAATTGTTCTAGGAAGGGAAATTTGGGGAAGTGTGCTAGAAGTGGTGATTTGGGGGGGGGGGGGATTTGTATTTAGGGGGGGGGGAGAGGATTTGTGCAAGTGGTGATGCAAGGGGGGGGTGTATGTAGAGGGGAGATGGGGGAGAGAGGATTTGTGCTAGGATGGGGGATTTGGAAGGGGGGGAGTGGCAGGGGGTAAGAATTGTTCTAGGAAGGGAAATTTGGGGAAGTGTGCTAGAAGTGGTGATTGGGGGGGGTTGTATTTAGGGGGGAGAGGATTTGTGCAAGTGGTGATGCGGGGGAGGGGGGTTTGTATGTAGAGGGGAGATGGGGGAGAGAGGATTTGTGCTAGGATGGGGGATTTGGAAGAGGGGGGGGGGGCAGGAGGTAAGAATTGCTCTAGGAGGGGAAATTTGGGGAAGTGTGCTAGAAGTGGTGATTGGGGGGGGGGGGGGGGGGTTTGTGCTAGGAAGGATGATTGGTGGGCATTTGTGCTAGGAAGGGAATTTGGGGGGGGGGGGGGGTTGTTTTAGGATAGGGGATTGGGGGAGAGGAATTTGTGCTGGGAGGGGAGATTTGGAGTGGGGAGGGGGAGTATTTGTACTCGGAGGGGAAATTTGAGGGGTGAAGGATTTGTGCTAGGAAGCAGTGGCGGAGCCAGAGGGTTAGCTGGGGTGTCAATTGACACCCCAGAAAAAGTCCCTGCCACCCCTGTTGCCACCCCGATCCAGGCTGACAGCGGAGGAATCACAGGCAGTGGTGGGATGGGATCAGCCGGTTCGCAGAACCGGCTGATCCCTCTAAGCTGGCGGCCAGGGTCAGGGAGCAGCAGAACAGTGCGTCCCGAAGCCGAGCCCGCCCATTCTGTGACAATAGCGAATGAAAATTCGCTATTGTCACATGGATCCTCCTCCGGCCAATCAGGGAGCGGGTCCTCCCGCTTCCTGATTGGCCGAATGGCAAATGCCGTGCCATTGGTCGAGGAGGCGCCGGCGGGAGGACTGAGAAGATGCAGGGAGCCGCGGACCGATGAGAAGCTGCTGTGATGACCGTCCGTCCGTGAGGTAAGTAAGCCGGTCTCATTGGGGGGGGGGGGGGGGACGACGACGCTGGCACTCTGCAATGATTGCGGGCAAATGCTGTGGCACTCTGCAATAATCATTGGGGGCATTGCTGTGGCACTCTGCAATAATCATTGGGGGCATTTCTGTGGCACTCTGCAATAATCATTGGGGGCATTGCTGTCTCACTCTGCAATAATCATTGGGGGCATTGCTGTCTCACTCTGCAATAATCATTGGGGGCATTTCTGTGGCACTCTGCAATAATCATTGGGGGCATTGCTGTCTCACTCTGCAATAATCATTGGGGGCATTGCTGTCTCACTCTGCAATAATCATTGGGGGCAAGGCTGTGGCACTCTGCAATAATCATTGGGGGCATTTCTGTGGCACTCTGCAATAATCATTGGGGGCATTTCTGTGGCACTCTGCAATAATCATTGGGTGCATTGCTGTGGCACTCTGCAATAATCATTGGGGGCATTTCTGTGGCACTCTGCAATAATCATTGGGGGCATTGCTGTGGCACTCTGCAATAATCATTGGGGGCATTTCTGTGGCACTCTGCAATAATCATTGGGGGCATTTCTGTGGCACTCTGCAATAATCATTGGGGGCATTGCTGTGGCACTCTGCAATAATCATTGGGGGCAAGGCTGTGGCACTCTGCAATAATCATTGGGGGCATTTCTGTGGCACTCTGCAATAATCATTGGGGGCATTGCTGTGGCACTCTGCAATAATCATTGGGGGCATTTCTGTGGCACTCTGCAATAATCATTGGGGGCATTGCTGTGGCACTCTGCAATAATCATTGGGTGCATTGCTGTGGCACTCTGCAATAATCATTGGGGGCAAACCTGTATCCTGTCTGTATCCTCTGATCACCACCACCTGTATCCTGTCTTTACTAGTAATGGCAGCGATCATTAGAGGGACTGCGACATTGCGGTGGACGAATCTGACACTAAATTACACTTTGTATATTGACCCCCCAAAATAATACCTAGCCACCCCTTTGCCACCCCTGTTTTAAAAGTCTAGCTCCGCCACTGCTAGGAAGGGGGAATTTTGTTCTGTTCTTGGGGGGGGGGGGGGGGATTAAGCTAGGCAAACATTAGCACTTGTTTTTTTTTTTGTTTTTTTTGGGGGGGGGGGGGTTTGCTGACATAAAATGCTCGTACATCTGGGGGGGGGCGTAATTTGGCATGCTCACCCTGGGTTCTAGATGACCTTGTCCAGGCAACCTGGGGGGGGGGGGGGGGCTGAGGCACTATTTTTGGGACTGTCTGTAAAATGTAGTCTTTGTCTCCGGATACCGCAGTTGATAGTTGATCTAGCAATCTGCGTATTGTGCAATAATGTAATAATGTGATGTTTATTTCCTATGATTGGCAGCTCCACCCGGTGGCCATAATGTAGTATTCTCCTGACATACCTCAATCAGGAAAATACCGCATTTTGGCCACTGGATGGAGCCAGCAAACATAGGAAATACCCATATAAGGGAATATTGGTGACAGGTGAGATAGTATTTGAGTCCTTTGTGCAGCGGAATTGTTATAAATAGATCTTTTTGTATCTTTTTTCTCTCTCCTGCTTCCACAGACGTGAAATGTAACCGTCCGACGGAGATAACAAACGGCTACATGAGTTTTGCTCTCTACCGGAAGTACAATTATAAAGAATCGGTGAGCTACGGCTGTAACCCGCCCTACGCCTTGGATGGCCCCCGAATATCCTTCTGTGACAAAGACGGAGAGTGGTCCCAGAAGCCCGCCTGCAGAGGTGAGTCCTCCTATCCCGGACCTTATGTCTCTGATACCTGCGGAGGGGGCGGGCCCCACACTGACTTTTATAAGGAAAGTCAGGATTATATCTCAGGAACCTCCTGATCATCATTACATGGCCATTCTGGATTTTTGGGAAGGGGGGGGGGGTTGTAATTGGTTTATTTTAAGGTGACTCAGTATTGCTTTCTAATAACGTACAGCTCCGTGTCATGTGACCACGCCCAAGGCCACCGTTCTCCATAATGGAAGAAGGACGCGGGTGGATGAGATTGCAGGTCAGCAGATTCAGCATGGCGACATCCTGGCGTATTTCTGCAAGAATAAGGAACAAAAATGCGCCTACACGGTACAGAGCCAATGCCGGGATGGCAACTTCACCGCACCCGCCTGCTATAAGAGTGAGTAATTCTACAACTTGGGAGGGGGGGGGGGGTTTAACCACTTTACCACCGGAGGATTTTCCTGCTTTACGTCCAGGCCACTTTTTGCAACTTGGCACTGCACGAATTTAACTGACAATTGCGCGGTCATGCAACGCCGTACCCAAACGAAATTTACGTCCTTTTTTTCCCACAAACAGAGCTTCCTTTTGGTGGTATTTAATCACCTGTGCGCTTTTCATTTTTTGCAATATTAATGCAAAAAGAACGAAAATTTTGCTAAAAAATTGACATTTTCTACTTTGACATTTAAAAAATATCCAATATATTCAATTTTTGTCATATATTTAGGCCAAAATGTATTTAGCTACATGTCTTTGACAAAAAAATCCTCAATGAGCGTATTTTTAACCGCTTTAAGACCGAAAGATTTTACCCCATTCCTGACCAGGCTATATTTTGCGATTCGGCACTGCGTTACTTTGACGGACAATTGCGCGGTCGTGCGACGCTGTACCCAAATTAAATTTATGTCCTTTTTTTCCCACAAATAGAGCTTTCTTTTGGTGGTATTTGATCACCAATTTTAATTTTTGAAAAAAAGAGCGACAATTTTGAAAAAAAAAAACAATATTTTTTACATTCTGATATATAACATTCCCAAAAAAATGTAAAAATCGAAATCTTTTAACATTTTAGGCCAATTTGTTTTCTGCTACATATTTTTGGTAAAAAAAATCACAATAAGCGTATTTTGATTGGTTTGCGCAAAATTTATTGCATTTACTACGGGAAAGATTTATGTCATTTTTATCGTTTATTTTTTTTTACGAGTAATGGCGGCGATCAGTGATTTTTTGCGGGACTGCGACATTGCGGCGGACAGATCGGACCCCTAACTGACATTTTTGACACTTTTGGGGGTACCAGTGACATTACTACAGTAATCAGTGCTATACATATGCACTGTTACTGTAATAATGACACTGGCAGGGAAGGGGTTAACTTTATTGGTAATCAAGGGGTTAAATGTATGCCTGGTGCTTACTGACGTGTGTGGGGGGAGGGGATTGTGTGACACAGACAGAGATCACAGATTTAGCTATGCTGAATCCTGTAATCTGTCCCTGCCTGTCACAGAGGAGATCTGCCTGCTTTGTTTACAGAAGCGGGTGGATTTCCTCACTCGATCCCCGACGATTCGGGAAGAGCGGTGATCACCGCCTCTCCTCCCCTGGCCCGACTCCCTCTGTGACTGAATACAGCGGGAGCGAGCCTCTGGTGGCGCGCGCCGCCGAGAGACGGGAGAGTCTGGTGACGTAGGTCTACGTCGCCAGACCTTAACGAGCCTCTTTGCCGCAGTAGCAGCCCAGTGACCAGTGGTAAAGTGGTTAAGAGACAACAGGAGAATGGTCTGGTGCCTCAGTAGCACACCTCCATCCCAATGTAAACATAAAAGAAAGGGTTGGCCCCGGGGAACTTTAAATGAGGTGAGAACCTGTGGCTGGATATTGCAGTTGGGTTGGAGTAAGTAAAAATGATGGATCAGAGTACATGGGCTGGAAGAGGGGAGAAAATGAGAGAAGAGACCAGGAGAGGAAAGGAGAGCAGGTTACATGGGTCAGAATTAGGGAGAAGATGGGAGAAGAGGCCAGGAGAGAAAAGGAGAGCAGAGTGCATAGGTTGGAGGAAGGGAGAAAATGTTAGAAAATGCCAGGAGAGGAAAGGAGAGCAGAGTACATGGGTTGGAAGAGGGGAGAAAATGAGAGAAGAGGCCAGGAGAGGAAAGGAGAGCAGAGTACATGGGTTGGAAGAGGGGAGAAAATGAGAGAAGAGGCCAGGAGAGGAAAGGAGAGCAGAGTACGTGGGTTGGAAGAGGGTTGAAAATTAGAGAAAAGGCTGGGAGAGGAAAGGAGAGCAGAGTACGTGGGTTGGAAGAGGGTTGAAAATGAGAGAAAAGGCTGGGAGAGGAAAGGAGAGCAGAGTACGTGGGTTGGAAGAGGGGGGCAAATGGGTGAAGAGTACATAGATTGGAAGAGGGAAGCTAATGGAAGAAGAAGTTAGGAATAGAGAGCAGAGTACAGGGGTTGGAAGAGGGGGGCAAATGGGAGAAGAGGCCAGGAGAGGAAAGGCAAGCAGAGTACATGGGTTGGAAGAGGGGGGCAAATGAGAGAAGAGGCCAGGAGAGGAAAGAAGAGCCAAGTACATGGGTTAGAAAAAGGGAAGCATGTGGGAGAAGAGGCCAGGGAAGGAAAGGAGAGCAGAGTACATGGGTTGGAAGAGGGGATCAAATAAGAGAAGAGGCCAGGAGAGGAAAGGAGAGCAGAGTACATGGGTTGGAAGAGGGGAGTAAATGGGAGAAGAGGCCAGGAGAGGAAATGAGAGCAGAGTACATGGGTTGGAAGAGGGGAGTAAATGGGAGAAGAGGCCAGGAGAGGAAATGAGAGCAGAGTACATGGGTTGGAAGAGGGAAGCACATGGAAGAAGAGGCCAGGGAAGGAAAGGAGAGCAGAGTACATGGGTTGGAAGAGGGAAGCACATGGAAGAAGAGGCCAGGAGAGGAAAGGAGAGCAGAGTACATGGGTTGGAAGAGGGGAGTAAATGGGAGTAGAGGCCAGGAGAGGAAAGGAGAAGGGAGTGAGGATGGTAAGAAGAGTCGTTGGGATACGTAACATATAGAGTCCATCTAATGGCCGGTCTGTCAGTGTGAAGACATTGAAGTGTTTCTGAGCTCCTCCATCGATCTCCGGGCCGCTCCCCATAATTCTGACCACAAGTCGTTGAGCGATGATTGGTGGAGACGGCTCTGAAATGGCCGGGAGTGAAGAATGCGCTGATATAAATAATTAATGTAGAAGACAATTAAGCGGCCGGCAGAGCTGACGAACGTTTGTGTCAGATCGCTGCTAATGGACCATTATTGGTGGGCGCGGCGCGGTCATAATTGCGCCGATTCTCCATTTTCCCTTTGCCATGGAAATTAATGGACTTCTTTACATTTTCTGAATATGTTTTTTTTTTTTTTCCCTTTCTTCCAGAACCGGGGACCTTTTCACTCTTTTCCACCGATCCGTCTAAGATGACCCCCTGCGTTCAGGAAGCCGAGCGCTAATTACATTCCACCATTGCTGGGAATGGAACTCAAAGCCGCCTCAGAAAACTTTCAGTAAAATGCATTTTTTATTAATTGTCGGTTAAATTGCTGGATGGAGCTTCAAAGTGCGGCGGTTTCATTGTTTTCCAGCACGGCTGCCAATCACCAGCCTCGCTGGCTTTCAGTTTTATGTGTTTGTGTACAAAAATAATAAAATAAAACATCTGCTTCCTCCGCGCTCCCACGAGTTTCGTCTCTCCGATGCCGCAAAACGCTCAATGCTGATTCCTTAAAGGAGATTCCCACTGGCATTGGGCGAGCTGTATTCAATCTTCTGGGTGCAAGAACATTGGGGGGTTCCACTATGGCAACCGATTTACAGGACAACCCTTGAAACCATTTTCATGTCTTGGGGAACCCTTCCCAATCTCCTACTCTATAGGAAAATTATCATGAAATTGGACAAAATAATTATAGCTACATCAACAGTGAAGATTGTAGAGCCCCTTAAATTGGTGGTCAATGGAAAAGTACCTTCTTATATTGATAGTCAATGTAGGGGTCCATTACCTGGGTGGCCAATGGGAGAAGGACCCCTTATATTAATAGTCAGAACTCCTTATATTAACTGTCAGTGGGAGAAGGACTCCTTATATTAGAAGGAACATTACTAGAAGGGGTCCTTCTCCTACTGACTATCAACATAAGGGGTCCTTCTAACACTGCCCATTAATATAAGCGAAGAGAAAGCAGGCGCCACTTGTAATAAGACAGTTGGACAGTTCATAAACAGGACCCATTGGACATCTTTTGTGCCTTTTTGGTGGATCTCCCTTCCGGACAGTAGCGCCCAACATCTATCTCTCTGAACTCTGCATTAATATAAGCGGTCCTTGTCCTAATGACCAATAATATAAGGGGTCATTGTCCCACTGACCATTAATATAAGGGGTCCTTCTCCCACTGACCATTGGCCAGTGGGAGAAGGACCCCTATTCTAATGGCCAGTGAGAGAAGGACCCATTATATTAATGGTCAGTGGGGGAAGGATTACTTATAATAATGGTCAGTGTGAGAAGGACCCCTGCTATTAATGGTTAATGAGAGAAGGACCCCTTATATTAATGGTCAGTGGGACAAGGGCCTCTTATATTAATGGTCAGTGGCTGAAGGGCCCCTTATATTAATGGTCAGTGGCTGAAGGGCCCCTTATATTAATGGTCAGTGGGACAAGGGCCTCTTATATTAATGGTCAGTGGGTGAAGGATCCCTTATATTAAAAGTCAGTGGGAGAAGGACCCCCTTAATTTAATGGTCAATGGGAGAAGGACCCCTTTTTAATGGTCAGTGAGAGAAGGACCCATTATATTGATGGTCAGTGGGAGAAGAACCCCTAATGTTAATGGTTAGTGGGAGAAGGACCCTTTATATTAATGGTCAGTGGGAGAAGGGTTCCTTATCTTAATGGTCAATGAGAGAAGGACCCCCTTATATTATTGGTTCATGGGAGAATGATCCCTTATATTAAGGGCCAACGGGAGAAAGACCCCTTATATTAATGGTCAGTGAGAAAAGGACCCCTTTTATTAATGGTCAGTGGGAGAAAAGCCCCTTATTTTGTGGTCAATGGGAGAAGGACCCCTTATATTAATGATCAGGGGGAGAAGGACGCCATATATTAATGGTCAGTGGGAGAAGGACCCTCTTATATTAATGGTCAGTGGGAGAAGGACCCCTTACATTAATAGTCAGTGGGAGAAGGACCCGTATATTAATGGTCAGTGGGAGAAGGACCCTCTTACATTAATGGTCAGTGAGAGAAGGACCCCCTTATATTAAAAGTCAGAAGGAGAAGGACACCTTACATTAATGGTCAGTGGGTGAAGGACCCTCTTATATTAAAGGTCAGTGGGAGAAGGACCCTCATATTAATGGCCAGTGGGAGAAGGACCCTCATATTAATGGTCAGTGGGAGAAGGACCCTCTTATATTAAAGGTCAGTGGAAGAAAGGACCCCTTATATTAAAGGTCAGTGGGAGAAGGACCCTCTTATATTAATGGTCAGCGGGAGAAGGACCCTCATATTAATGGTCAGTGGGAGAAGGACCCCTTACATTAATGGTCAGTGGGAGAAGGACCCGTACATTAATGGTCAGTGGGAGAAGGACCCTCATATTAATGGTCAGTGGGAGAAGGACCCCTTATATTAATGGTCAGTTGGAGAAGGACCCTTATATTAATGGTCAGTGGGAGAAGGACCCCTTATATTAATGGTCAGTGGGAGAAGGACACCTTACGTTAATGGTCAGTGGGAGAAGGACCCGTATATTAAAGGTCAGTTGGAGAAGGACCCCTTATATTAATGGGCAGCGGGAGAAGGACCCTCATATTAATGTTCAGTGGGAGAAGGACCCTTAAATTAATAGTCAGAAGGAGAAGGACCCCGTATATTAATGGTCAGTGGGAGAAGGACCACTTAAATTAATAGTCAGTGAGAGAAGGACCCTCTTACATTGACCAGTGGGGAAAACTGCCCCCCTTTATAAACAGATAAAAAGAGAATTGATATCAGAGGCTTCTGGAAGATGGAAACTCTTCATTGCTCACGGAACCCCCAACAACCTCTGAAGGAACCTGAGAGATCCACAGAACCCTGGCTGAGGAACCAATCAATGTATCCAAACAAATATTGATTGTATCATTTCTCTTCCCTTCACCCTGGATTTATTTATGGCCAAAAATGATTCATTGAATAACTTCTCCCAGACCTCTGCTTATGGCCAGGAATGATTCTTTGTATCATTTCTCTGAGATCTTTAGCGCTGGATTTCCATATAAATAGAAGGAGAAAATCATATCAGCTCTGCCAGTGTCATAGTAGAAATATTCTGCCGTAATGCCCGGGTCATAGTAATAATCCACTCCAATGATGGGAAGCCTCCGGTATGCTGCCCTCTTCCTACTGGGGAAATCTCTATAATGAAAGATAAATAACAAGAAAAGGGGGCGCAGAGCCTTGGGGAATACTCTAAAAAATGTTTATTGAAATAGGAGGGAGGCCAAAAACATTCCCCTGTATGGCTATAGACATCAAAAAACCAGACCCAGGGCTGCCGTTAGAAACCACAGGGTCCCATACAAACAATGCTTCAGTTATGAATGAACACAGTGATGATCGGTAATGATCACTCATTGTGTTCATTCAGGAAAGGAATGGGCTGGTAAATATGACATATTTACCAGACCCTTCCCCCACTCTCCATCTTGAAGGACCCTTTTGTGTGCTTTCAGCTGCCGGTGGGAAGAAGAGCGTTGCAGGGTTGGGGGGGGGGGCCTGGTCAGCAGGAGGAAACATATGGTGCACAGGGAGGGTGATCTGCTGCCTGCCCCCCCCCCCCCCTACTGGCCCAGGCCCCGTATAGGAGGACTGACGGTATGTCCTTATCTACGGCCCTGCGCAGATCCCAGTAACTGGCCAGTGTGTGTTACTGGGGTCTGCATATCTCTTGATGTCTATAGCTGTATGACCTTTGTGAGAATGTTTTTGATGCCTTCCTATTTTATTCACTTTATTTCCTATTGTAATCAATGATTTTAAAGATAACAATGAGTGAACGGCGCCCCCTTTCTTTTATTTTGTTATTTATCATTCTTGATTTCGTTTTAGTCAAACAAATCTTTGTATCATTTCTCATAGATCTTCAATGCTGGATTTACTGATGGCCAGAAATTAATCAATGTATCATTTCTCATTCACTTATGGTTAAGCAATATTTAAAAGGTAACTCCTCTTTTGTGGAAAAAATAAGCTCCCCCCCCCCCCCCGGGTGGTTTATATACATTGAAGGGATTATAAGAAACGTTGTTGCAGATTCTTCCCTTTTGTTATTCTTAAGAAATAGCTGTTTGTTTCTCTGTGTCCATGTGCCAAGCAGTGGCGGCCCACCATCCATTGGGGGCACAGGGGCACCGTCCCCCCTATCCATGTCCAGCCCCCTAATCTACATGCCGGGCACCGGACGCATGGATTCCAATGGGTTTTTTTTTTTTTCAAAGCACGTGATTACAGCCAGAGGCTCTAATAGGCTTCAAAAAAGGGTGGGCTTGGGGCGCAGAGCACTGCCCCCTGAGCCCACCCAGTTGTGTGACAATAGTGAATGAATATTCGCTATTGCCACACTGATTCTCCTCCAGGCCAATCAGGAAGCGGGTCCTGAGACCTGTTTCCCTATTGGCCGAAAGGAGAAGGCATGCTATTGGCCAAGAAGGGGGGAGGAGACGGCCACTGAGAAGAGACATGAAGGAGCCTGAGGGGAAAGCCGCTGCTGCCTGTCATTCCGGAGGAACAAGGTCAGTAAACTGGCGGGGGGGGGGGGGGAGATGTGGCTGGAGTGATATGGGGGGGGGGGTCAGGTCCATTTGCCCCCCCCCCCTAGACTGATGGAGCACCAGCCGCCACTGGTGCCAAGTGAATGTAAATGGGAGGGAATCATCAATCAGCTGCTGCACCTGCAGGGCTCTAGTGAGGAAAGTGGCAGTGTCTGCTTCCCTTTAGATCTGACTTCTCTTTGGGAAGTCACAACTTGTATCTTAGCCTTACCCTTGTATCTTAGTGCAGAGTTCTGGGAAAACCAGTGAGCCAATCACACAAGCAGGAAATGACATTTCTAGTTGGCGTTCTGTATAAAATCTGTGTACACAGCGCCTCCAGGTGGTCAGATTGCATTTTACAGAAAAAGAAAGGTCATTTGTAATCACATTCAGTTACAATGTTATTTTGGTCACAATTGTATATTGCTTTTTGTTTTTATTTGCTATTTTTTTCCTAGGAAAGTCGAGTTATCCTTTAACATGATATTTACACAAGTATCAGTATTTATCAAAATAATGATAAAGTTTGAAGCTGCAGGTTGTACAAGACGAATTCTAAACCCTTTTTTTTAAACGAAGGATGGTGCGGGGAATGACTGAATCCTCTCCCAGGATTGGATTGCTGTCGATGTCCACGCTGGGGAAGATTTCCCTCATTTCCTGTTTCGGTGACAACAATTGAGTGGAGTGAGGGAGATGCCAACAGTTATAAAAATTGATGGAGGTTCTAATCTTTCTCCACCATGTCTGGGAAAGTTCCTGTCTGTTGTTCCATTGCTTTGTAAAGCATAAATGACTTCTTATTCCCACAAGCCCAATTTCCTGAAAAGCAGCATTGCTTGTGGAAGAATGTCTGTGGTCAGATCAGCAGGGTGACCCCGGACTGAAATTCCCTCTAGTTATTAGGATTTTAATTTAATGCAGACAGTTTAGCCAGAGATGCACTTCACTCATCATTATTCCACTCCACTCCACCCCACTCCACACCACTGGCCTTCTCCTGGTTACATAACTAGACAAACTATCCATCATCAGAGGTAAAATTCATATAATACAAAGTATAATTTGTTACCCATAAGGAAGACTAATTTTCAAACTTATGGCAAGGAATTATACAAGATGCCTCTGAGTGGCGGGATGGATTTGTATGGGGTATGAAGATACTGTATGGTGCTATGAAGACATCTAGTGGCAAAATTGTGTATTGCAGTTATTAGCTATTGAGGGGTAATTTAAAAAGATCAACTCCAGAATAAATGTATCCCCTTAGGGTTAGGGTGGGGGTTAGCCTCAAGATAGAGTTAGGGTTAGGCCTAGGCTAGGGTTAGGGTTACCCTAACCCTAACTTCAGAGTATCCATTGGGGTTAGGATTAGGCTTGGGGTCAGCCTTAGGATAAGGTTAGGGTTACCCTAACTCTAGAATAATTGTAACTCCTTAGGGTTGGGGTCAGACTCAGTCTAGGGTTAGGTTTAGGGTTACTCTAACTCCAGAATAAAGGTATCCCCTTGGGGTTATGGTTAGGGTTAGGTCTAGACTAGGGTTAGGGTTACCCTAACTCTAGAATAAATGTAACTCCATGGGGGTTAGGATTAGGGGTAGCGTTAGGCTAGGGTTACCCTTACCCTAACTCCAGAATAAATGTAACCCCTTAGGGTTAGGATTAGCCTTATGCTAGGGTTAGGGTTACCATAACTCTAGAATAAAGGTAACTCCTTAGGATTAGAGATAGGTGTAGCCTTAGGCTAGGGTTAGGGTTACCCTAACCCTAACTCTAGAATAAATGTAACCCCTTAGGGTCAGGGTCAGACTCAGTCTAGGGTTAGGGTTAAGGTTACCCTAAACCTAACTCCAGAATAAAAGTATCCCCTTAGGGTTAGGCCTAGGCTAGGGTTAGGGTTAACTCAACTCTAGAATAAATGTAACTCTTTAGGGTTAGGGCTCGCATTAGGCTACTATTAGGGTAACCCTAACCCTAACTCCGGGAATAAATGTATCCCCTTAGGGTTAGGGTTAGGCCTAGGCTAGGGTTAACATAACTCTTTAACAAATTTAACTCTTTAGGGTTAGTATTAGGGCTAGCATTAGGTTAGGATTAGGGTTACCCTAACCCTAACTCTAGAATAAATGTAACCCCTTAGGGTTGGGATCAGAGTCAGTCTAGAGTTAGGGTTAGGGTTACCCTAACTCCGCGAATAAATGTATCACCTTAGGGTTAGGGTTAACGTAACTCTAGAATAAATGTAACTCTTTAGGGTTAGGGTTATCCTAATCCTAACCCTAGAATAAATGTAACCCATTAGGGTTAGGGTTAGGCTTAGGCTAGGGTTAGGGTTACCCCAACCCCAGAATAAATGTAACCCCTTAGGGTTGGGATCAGACTCAGTCTAGGGTTGGGGGTTAGGGTTACCCTAACTCTAGAATAAATAAAACTGTTTAGGATTAGGATTAGGGGTAGTCTTAGGCTGGGGTTAGGGTAAACCTAACTCTAGAATAAATGTAACCCCTCAGGGTTAGGGTTAGGCCTAAGCTAGGGTTAGGGTTACCCTATCCCTAACGCCTAATAAATGGATCCTCTTAGGTTTAGGGTCAGCCTTATGTTAGGGTTACCCTAACTCTAGAATAAATGTAACTCCTTAGGGTTATGGATAGCCTTATGTTAGGGTAACCCTAACTCTTGAATAAACGTAATTCCTTAGGGTTATCTTTAGGCTAGGGTTAGGGTTACTGTAACTCTAGAATACATGTAACCCCGTAGGGTTGGGATCAGCCTCAGTCTAGGGTTAGGGTTACCCTAACTCTAGATAAAATGTAACCCCTTAGGGTTAGGGTTAGCCTTAGGCTAGGTTTGGGTTACCTTGACCCTAAGACTAACCCCAACCCTAACTCTAGAATAACTGTAACTCCCTCTCAGCACTGTCTCCCCTCCCCCGTCTATTTTATCACTGGATTAACAAAAAACAAAACAAAAATTCTCTAAACCCAATTTCCCCATTTTCACTTACCTGAAACCGGAGGTCATGTGATCATTCAGGCCCAGTCCTTCTTCCAGGTGCCCACATCACTGCCTCAGGGATGTGAACAATTCCATTCCCATTGGCTGGTCAGCGGAGGGGTCCTCTTAGGATCCTGAAGAGAGATGGTAAGCGTAGAATAATAGAAAAGAAGGCGCCCCCCGATGTCCAAAAGAATGCAAGTTCAATGGTAGCTTGAGAGGTGTCTAGTGAGAATAGGGACAAGTATATCAAGCAACGCGTTTTGGGAGAAGAGGGCTTTCCCTTCCTCCGGGGCGGTTGCTGCACGCTATTAAATGGGAATGATTCCCACTGACAAAGTGAGAGCTGAGGTTCCAGGGAGCTGCTCATGGAACCTCAGCAGTCAGTTTTACTGTAAATAATTGGGGTGGCAATCAGCAACAGCCCTGACGAAGGGAGAACCCCTTTCTCCCTAAACGCGTTGGCTTGATATACTATTCTCAATAAACGCCTCTTAATTTACCATCATACTTGCGATCTTGTGGACATCCGGCACGCCTTCTTTCCTAATTGTCCAAATTTACACTTGGAATTGACCTTAATGCTGTACCAGAAAGACAGCAGTCCAAGTCCTAAGAGGGTTCACTGCCAGCACCCACCTACTGAAGGGACATCTGCTTTCCCACCCACACAATCGCCCACCCATGACCAGTGACTGATCCAGTCAGTGCTGGGACAAGGTCATCCAGCACCCAGGGCAAGGATGCCAAACTGCACCCCCCTTCCCTTAGGGTTAAGGTCAAGGTGTCCCCCCCATCCCTGAAATAAACCATTGCGTCCCTCCTGCCCACCCCTTGTCCCGGCCCTTGATCCAGTCAGTCTAGCGTGACCTCCAGCACAAACAAGATACTTAGATACAAGATACATCGGGCAGGATGTGTTCAAGGGGGGGGGGGGGGGAGGCAAAAATAATTTGTGGGTGGAGTTTGGCTTTAATAAAGGTACTTCCTTTCCACCCATTAAGACTATATCTCAGAAATCAGAGGAGTCATCATAGGGGTTGATTTATTTTAAAATTTGCATAGCAAAAGGGGAAAAAAAAAATAAATTCTTGTGATGCTTAGTGCCATCTAGTGGCCAAATGCGCTATTTTTAAAAAATCAGTGAAAAACATTTGACCAGCATAGGAAATAGCCTATTAACATTCGGTTTTTAATTTTTTTTTTTTTGCCCTTTTCGCACAGAACGAATGTACAGGAACCTTCACCAGGCGAATGGCTATGCAAATAGTTTTTTTTATAAACCAACCCATTAGTGTTACTTCATTATCAAGTGGAGTTTGTTATTTTAGTGAAAGAAGAAACATAAAAAAAAAGAACTATAGGTAATACAATTGTTTGGCTGACAAAAAAAGTTATTTATTAACAAAAAAAAAAAAAGAAATTCCAATGTGCAGGGGACGGCTGTCACAGTGCAGGGGACGGCTGTCACAGTGCAGGGGACGGCTGTCATAGTGCAGGGGATGGCTGTCACAGTGCAGGGGACGGCTGTCATAGTGCAGGGGACGGCTGTCATAGTGAAGGGGACGGCTGTCACAGTGAAGGGGACGGCTGTCATAGTGAAGGGGACTGCTGTCACAGTGCAGGGGGCGGCTGTCATAGTACAGTGGACGGCTGTCACAGTGCAGGGGACGGCTGTCACAGTGCAGGGGACGGCTGTCATAGTGAAGGGGACGGCTGTCATAGAGCAGGGGACGGCTGTCACAGTGCAGGGGACGGCTGTCACAGTGCAGGGGACGGCTGTCATAGTGCAGGGGACGGCTGTCATAATGCAGGGGACGGCTGTCACAGTGCAGGGGACGGCTGTCATAGTGCAGGGGACGGCTGTCACAGTGCAGGGGACGGCTGTCACAGTGCAGGGGACGGCTGTCATAGTGAAGGGGACTGCTGTCACAGTGCAGGGGGCGGCTGTCATAGTGCAGGGGACGGCTGTCACAGTGCAGGGGACGGCTGTCATAGTGCAGGGGACGGCTGTCATAATGCAGGGGACGGCTGTCACAGTGCAGGGGACGGCTGTCATAGTGCAGGGGATGGCTGTCACAGTGCAGGGGACGGCTGTCATAGTGCAGGGGACGGCTGTCATAATGCAGGGGATGGCTGTCACAGTGCAGGGGACGGCTGTCACAGTGCAGGGGACGGCTGTCATAGTGCAGGGGACGGCTGTCATAGTGCAGGGGACGGCTGTCATATTGAAGCTCATTCTCTTGTGACTGTCACCCAGAACGTGACCCAGTTCTCATTGTCTGTTGAGTCAATCAGAGTTCAGTGACATAACAGTGGTTGTAGACATCGGAGGACAGGGACACATGCAGGAGACCTTGTTGACCACAGTGTCAGTCATGAATATGGGCATTGGGCCGGTCTGAAGGAACCGGTCCATGGAGGGAAGTTGGGAAAATGGCAGAGCAGGGAAGGGGGGCACATGCCCAGCTTTCTGTAGAGTTCCTAGTTCCCGATCTTTGTCCAGATGGAACACAGATCACCATTATTATATAGATAAAGACTGCACAGATGGGTTCAGTGAAAGTGGAAGTGAAGGAGTGGAGGTGTCTTCTGGTCCCCACAGATCATGCAATCTCCATCCAATGTCCATGCCCAGCTTTCTGTAGAGCTCCTAGTATCTGATCTTTATCCAGATGGAGGACACATCATTGTTGTTACACACTCAGGGCTTTTTTTCAGAGGGAACATAGGGGAACGTAGTTCTAGCACCTGCAGCACTAAAAAAAACGTATTGGCAAGGGGTTCTGGTGCGTGCTGGAGAGCCTATTCATGCTGGGTGCTGGTGGATCTATTGTTTCTGGGGGGGATCTATTTTTGATTGGAAGTCTATTGTTGCTGGGGAGGTTTATTATTGTTGCTGGTGGGGATCTATTATTGCTGGGGGAGAGAGGGGCTTATGATGCTGGGGGGTCAATTGTTGCTGGAAGGGATCTACTGTTGAGGGATCTATTGTTGCTGGCTGTTGGGGGATATATTGTTGCTGGAGGGCATCTATTTTTGCATGGCAGTCTATTGTTGCTGGGGCGGTCTATTATTGCTGGTGGGCAGGGCTGGCACAAGACATTGTGCTGCCTGGGTCCAAGAATGAAATGCTGCCCCCCCCCCCCCAAAAAAAAAATAATAATAATTCACGCCCTCCAAGAGGCCCCCACATTCTATAGGACTATGAAAGCAGTTAGAGGGGTGTGAGTGTGTATGGAGTGACAGCAGGAGCAGGACAGAGCAGTAGACACTAGGCAGATGAGCGCACCAGGCTTTCTACTGTCTATAGTGCCACAGTGCCCTGCAGTGCTGCGAGCATGGTACAGGAGAATGCGGGGCTGCGGGCATGGTACAGGAGAATGCGGGGCTGCGGGCATGGTACAGGAGAATGAAGGGCTGCGGACATGGTACAGGAGAATGCAGGGCTGCGGACATGGTACAGGAGAATGCAGGGCTGCGGGCATGGTACAGGAGAATGCAGGGCTGCGGGCATGGTACAGGAGAATGCAGGGCTGCGGACATGGTACAGGAGAATGCAGGGCTGCGGGCATGGTACAGGAGAATGCAGGGCTGCGGGCATGGTACAGGAGAATACAGGGCCTGCGGGCATGGTACAGGAGAATGCAGGGCTGCGGGCATGGTACAGGAGAATACAGGGCTGCGGGCATGGTACAGGAGAATGCGGGGCTGTGGGCATGGTACAGGAGAATACAGGGCTGCGGGCATGGTACAGGAGAATGCAGGGCTGCGGACATGGTACAGGAGAATACAGGGCTGCGGGCATGGTACAGGAGAATGCAGGGCTGCGGACATGGTACAGGAGAATACAGGGCTGCGGGCATGGTACAGGAGAAAGCAGGGCTGTGGACATGGTACAGGAGAATGCGGGGCTGCGGACATGGTACAGGAGAATGCGGGGCTGTGGGCATGGTACAGGAGAATGCAGGGCTGCGGACATGGTACAGGAGAATACAGGGCTGCGGGCATGGTACAGGAGAAAGCAGGGCTGTGGACATGGTACAGGAGAATACAGGGCTGCGGGCATGGTACAGGAGAAAGCAGGGCTGTGGACATGGTACAGGAGAATGCGGGGCTGCGGACATGGTACAGGAGAATGCGGGGCTGCGGGCATGGTACAGGGGAATGCAGGGCTGTGGGCATGGTACAGGAGAATGGGGGGCTGCGGGCATGGTACAGGAGAATGCGGGGCTGCGGGCATGGTACAGGAGAATGCGGGGCTGCGGGCATGGTACAGGAGAATGCAGGGCTGTGGGCATGGTACAGGAGAATGGGGGGCTGCGGGCATGGTACAGGAGAATGCGGGGCTGCCGGCATGGTACAGGAGAATGCGGGGCTGTGGGCATGGTACAAGAGAATGGGGGGCTGCGGGCATGGTAGAGGAGAATGCGGGACTGCGGGCATGGTACAGGAGAATGCGGGGCTGCGGGCATGGTACAGGAGAATGCGGGGCTGCGGACATGGTACAGGAGAATACAGGGCTGCGGGCATGGTACAGGAGAAAGCAGGGCTGTGGGCATGGTACAGGAGAATGGGGGGCTGCGGGCATGGTACAGGAGAATGCGGGGCTGCGGGCATGGTACAGGAGAATGCGGTGCTGCGGGCATGGTACAGGAGAATGCAGGGCTGTGGGCATGGTACAGGAGAATGGGGGGCTGCGGGCATGGTACAGGAGAATGCGGGGCTGCGGGCATGGTACAGGAGAATGCAGGGCTGTGGGCATGGTACAGGAGAATGGGGGGCTGCGGGCATGGTACAGGAGAATGCAGGGCTGTGGGCATGGTACAGGAGAATGGGGGGCTGCGGGCATGGTACAGGAGAATGCGGGGCTGCGGGCATGGTACAGGAGAATGCGGGGCTGCGGGCATGGTACAGGAGAATGCAGGGCTGTGGGCATGGTACAGGAGAATGGGGGGCTGCGGGCATGGTACAGGAAAATGCGGGGCTGCGGGCATGGTACAGGAGAATGCAGGGCTGTGGGCATGGTACAGGAGAATGGGGGGCTGCGGGCATGGTAGAGGAGAATGCGGGACTGCGGGCATGGTACAGGAGAATGCGGGGCTGCGGGCATGGTACAGGAGAATGCGGGGCTGCAGGCATACTACAGGAGATGCGGTGCTGTGGGCATGTACCATGCCCGAAGCACTGCATCTTCTTTAGTATGCCTGCAGCCCCGCATAATGGCAGGTAGTGTGGAGCAGTCTCACTTACCTGTTCCTAAAGGCGCTTTAGGATTTAAAAATGGCGCCGCCCGGCGCCAACACGTCACCGATCATGCGCAGCCACCGCTCAGGAAAGCCCGTACATGTTCGGCTATTCCCGGAAATAGCCGAACATTTACGGGCTTTCCCGAGCGGCGGCGGTGCATGCGCAGTGTGCATGTCAGGCCGCCCACCGCGTCCATGGTTTTTTTTCTGTTTTTTTAAAGAGTAATAGCCAGAGATGTATAGTAACTAAGTAGAACTACTTCACTATTGTACTTAAGTACGGAAAGGCGGTATCTGTACTTTCCTAGAGTAGAATTTTTTTCTCCTACTTCCACTTTTACTTCTCTACATTTTTTCGATGATTTCAATACTTCTACTCCGATATATTTTTTTTTGTGCTGCATAGTTACTTGTTACAATTATAAAAATTACCACTGCCAGAACAGTAGATGGAAGTTTCATGAAGCTGAAAACATTGTGTATTATCAGTGCATACGAAAATAAATGCTACTGTATGTATAAATAAAAGCTGCATTTGAAATAATAAAAAACAATATGATGTTCAAACTTTTAACTTCTTTCTTTAATAACTACATAACACAGTACTTGTACTTTTACTTTCAGTACTTGAGTAGCAACATTTTTAAAAAAAACTACTTGCAATACTTAAGTACAAAAAATGTTGAATACTTTAGTACTTCTACTCCAGTCATTTTTTGATCGAGCTCTTTCACTTCTACTCAAGTCACTTTTTGATCGAGCACTTGTACTTTTACTCAAGTATGGGTTTCGAGTACTTTATACAACTCTGAGCCGAAGAAGAGAATAGGCGGCCGGGGCCGCCCCTCTCTAAGTGCCGCCTGGGTCCCATGGTCCCACCGGGACCCATGGAAGGTCCGGCCCTGCTGGTGGGGCTTATAATGCTCGGGGGCCAATTGTTGCTGTAAGAGATCTACTGTTGAGGGAGTAGTCTATTGTTCCTGGTTGCTGGAGAGTCTATTGATGCTGGGCTAATGCTGAGAAATCTGTTATTTTTTGGGGTGTCTATTGTTGCTGAGGGGTCTATTGTTGGTGGGGGAGGGGTCTATTGTTGCTGGGGAAGTCTTTTGTTGTTGGGGAGTCTCTATTGCTGCTGGCTGCTGGGGATCTACTTGACTGCTTTTCTTGTTATTATGAACACAGTCTATAAAAAATACTTCACCACAAAATAATACTTGGTTCTGCAGGGGTTGGAACCAAGGGATGGTGCTTGGGGGGAGGCAGGGGGCGGAGACTCAGAAGGGGGAGTTCCTGCACCTATTCCCTGAGAAAAAAGCCCCGGGTGCGAACACTAAACATTGCATGGAGGAGCTCAGAGAAAGTGGCGGTGAAGGTATAAAGGGGTCTTCTGATGGCCACAGCTCAGCCAAGCTCCAGCCCTTGGGGGCCAATTGTTGCTGGAAGAGATCTACTGATGAGAGAGTGATCTATTGTTCCTGGTTGCTGGAGAGTCTATTGATGCTGGGCTGATGCTGAGAAATCTGTTATTTTTTGGGGTGTCTGTTGTTGCTGGGGGGTCTATTGTTGGTGGGGGGGGGTCTATTGTTGGTGGGGGGGTCTATTGTTGCTGGGGAAATCTTTTGTTGTTGGGGAGTCTCTATTGTTGCTGGCTGCTGGGGATCTAGTTGACTGCTTTTCTTATTATTATGAACACATTCTATAAAAAATACTTCTGCACAAAATAATACTTGGTTCTGCAGGGGTTGGAACCAAGGGATGGTTCTTGGAGGGAGGTAGGGGGCGGAGACTCAGAAGGGGGAGTTCCTGCAACTATTCCCTGAGAAAAAAGCCCCGGGTACATACACTAAACATTGCATGGAGGAGCTCAGAGAAAGTGGTGGTGAAGGTATAAAGGGGTCTTCTGATGGCCACAGCTCAGCCAAGCTCCATATAATGTCCATGCCCATCTTTCTGTAGAGTTTCTAGTTCCTGATCTTTATCCAAACAGAGGACAGATCTCCATTATTGGATACACTAAACACGGCATGGAGGGGCTCGGTGAAAGTGGCGGAGAAGGTGTGGAGGTGTCGGATTGGGACGGAGAGCTCATAGAACGAGAGCCGCCCGGACTGGCAGTCCAGATATATACCAAACCTGTTACAAGACACCGGCTGGGGTATATCGGTGCAGATGTTGTTATGTGTCACTAAATAGCGATTCGAAGAATTGAGATGCCACTTACACATACACCAGGACTTGGCATTACTTCCGAGGCCGGACTCCCGGTCCATACTGGGATAAGCGACCCCAAAGACACAGTCTCCCAGTTCACTGGTCTCCACTTCCCAGTAGTACCGTTCCGAGGAAAAACTCTTGGTGCTGAACACCTGACCACAGTCCTGAAGCCGGTCTTCCTGGTCGGCCTCCTCACATAACAGGGAAACGGTTTTCAAGTCATGGGATATTTTCACATTGCGGGCCGCTGTGGGGACATCCAGGAGCACCTCTGCCGGACCCTGCACATAGATTCCTCCCTTTATTCCAGTTATGAGATCTGATAAACCCGTGTGTATCATCTCAGAGATTAGACCCTCGTCCAGGTCTCCACCATACAGGTCCTCCTCACCCTCATCTTGGCTCTCCTTTAAATCACAGAAGTCCCCTCCATCCACGTCTTCTTCGTTTAGGACTGTCAGTGGGTCGGAGACGTTACATAGCTCCTCCACGCATTGCATCTTCCTGGACAACTCGTCTTTCTTTATTTCCAGCTGCCTAATCAGATCAGAGATTGAATGTAAAACCTCACCATGGCCGCTGATCTCCGACACGACTCTCCTCTCCAGTTCCTCCAGTTGCCTCCTAATGTCTCTAAACAGAGCCGTGACTCTCTCAGTGACGCCGGCCATTTTGTCTTGGGTTTTATTTCTGCGTTCTTGCAGCCTCTGGGCTTTTTTCCACATCTCCCCCTTCATTAGAGACATTTTGTGCAAATTTTTCTTTAGTTTTTCCTTCTTCTTCTCAGAGACCACATCAAGCATCTCCACCTGGTGCCCCTGGTGCTCCCCGTCCAGCCTGCACCGGACACAGATGTAGGTTGAGTCCTCGGTGCAGAAAAACTCCAGGACCCTTCTGTGGATGGAGCATTTTCTGTTCCCCATAGAAACGGCGGGTTCAGAGAGGATGTGCTCTGGTGACTTGGCGTGGAACCTCAGATGGTTGTCACACAGAGAAGCTTCACAATGAAGGCAGGACTTCACGGCGGGCACCGAGACATGGATGCAGTGACTACAGAATATCCCGTTCTTCCGCTGCTCTGCCGGCCTGAAAAACTCCACCAGATTGACCAGTCTGACGCTTTTCTTCAGCTCCGGGCGATGTCTGTACCTCTTGTTGCATTCAGGGCAGGTGGACTCGCCCTCTTCCTTGCTGTTCCATGTTTGTGTGATACAGTCCTGGCAGAAGCTGTGTCCACATGGCAGAGTGACCGGGTCTTTAAATATCTCCACACAGACAGAACATATCAGTTCAGCTCTCGGGTCAGCAGACGCCATCGCCAGACCTTGGAAGAATGAGCGCCGTTGTGCTCCTGTATGTAGACTGGTGGGACGGACTCAGTACGGGTGTCTTGTTTCCAGGAATGCCACAAAAATGCAACCCATCTTGTTTGATGACCTCAAAGGTGTGACAAAGGTGTGACAGTCACCTGAGCGAAACTCAATCACAGCTCCCCAGGTACCAGCATAGGTATGGGAAAAGCACCTTGATTTTCAGGTCTTTTATTAACTTCCTGAAACTGAAATTTTCTGTAATGCACACAGAAATATGAGGATCAACCTATAAAAATCATTCCTATCAACACTAGAAGCAAAAACTCAACAAAAGAGCTACAAAGTAGCAACAAATAATGCAGAGAAGCTTTGATAGATATCACTGAATTCATGCTTCTCTCCAGGGCCGGAGTGGGACTCATTTTCAGCCCTGGAGTTTCATGCCTTCGACCGGCCCACTTTAGTTCACGACTGACTATATTAAAATAATGTAATTAAAACCTCAGAATAAGTTTGCAATGGCTGCGGACATGGTACAGGAGAATGAAGGGCTGCGGACATGGTACAGGAGAATGAAGGGCTGCGGACATGGTACAGGAGAATGCAGGGCTGTGGGCATGGTACAGGAGAATGCAGGGCTGAGGACATGGTACAGGAGAATGCAGGGCTGAGGACATGGTACAGGAGAATGCAGGGCTGTGGGCATGGTACAGGAGAATGCAGTGCTGCGGACATGGTACAGGAGAATGCAGTGCTGCGGACATGGTACAGGAGAATGCAGGGCTGCGGACATGGTACAGGAGAATGAAGGGCTGCGGACATGGTATAGGAGAATGCAGGGCTGCAGACATGGTACAGGAGAATGCAGGGCTGCGGACATGGTACAGGAGAATGCAGTGCTGCGGACATGGTACAGGAGAATGCAGTGCTGCGGACATGGTACAGGAGAATGCGGGGCTGCGGACATGGTACAGGAGAATGCAGTGCTGCGGGCATGGTACAGGAGAATGCGGGGCTGCGGACATGGTACAGGAGAATGCGGGGCTGCGGACATGGTACAGGAGAATGCGGGGCTGCAGACATGGTACAGGAGAATGCAGGGCTGCGGACATGGTACAGGAGAATGCAGGGCTGAGGACATGGTACAGGAGAATGCAGGGCTGTGGACATGGTACAGGAGAATGCAGTGCTGCGGACATGGTACAGGAGAATGCAGTGCTGCGGACATGGTACAGGAGAATGCAGGGCTGCGGACATGGTACAGGAGAATGAAGGGCTGCGGACATGGTACAGGAGAATGCAGGGCTGCAGACATGGTACAGGAGAATGCAGGGCTGCGGACATGGTACAGGAGAATGCAGTGCTGCGGACATGGTACAGGAGAATGCAGTGCTGCGGACATGGTACAGGAGAATGCGGGGCTGCGGACATGGTACAGGAGAATGCGGGGCTGCGGACATGGTACAGGAGAATGCGGGGCTGCGGACATGGTACAGGAGAATGCAGGGCTGCGGACATGGTACAGGAGAATGCAGTGCTGCGGACATGGTACAGGAGAATGCAGGGCTGCGGACATGGTACAGGAGAATGCAGGGCTGCGGACATGGTACAGGAGAATGCAGGGCTGCGGACATGGTAGATGTTACGACACCCCAAAGTATGAAAGGGGTTACAGTCGTCTAGGATAATCCACTCCCGAACACCCGGACAGCTATCGACCACTCCAATCCGCCATACATGAAGCACATCAATAATTCCCCCCCAAGTACGAGACAAGGCTCTGTAGTGAGGTTCGATCAAGAGTAATGCCCAGTACACACAATCCGAAAATCGGACGACTCTCCATCCGTTTTTGTTTGGTTGCTAGGAACTCTCAATTATATTCGCAAATGGGAGAGGTTACTTACGATACGAATTTTCTCGGACGATGATTCAAAAGCTTCCGGTATGCGTAACCACGCTGTAGCGTGTGAGGGGAAAATGATGTCTACTGCTCATGCGCGGTCTACTGCTCACCATTTTTTTCGGACGAACAACATACTGATAATGCGATTATCGTACGATGTGTTATAATACGATCAATATTTTTATGCTTGCACGACCGGATAATATCGGGCGAACTGTCGTGATCGCCTCTCGTAAGCTGTGTACTAACGATCAGATTATCGTCCGATCCTTTCACAAGCGTTAATTTTCGTCCGATTTTCGGATCGTGTGTACGGGCCATTACTCTCTTCTCTTTTATTGAAAGAAACACAACATTTATATATACTTTGAGAATACCACATGAACAATGACTGTGTAATTACAGCCAGGTGAGCTCATTAACATACTTATCAATAGTCTCAGACCCTATTAACATACTGTCCTACTTTAGACAAAAGCACTTAATCAGTAGACATTATTTAGGAGGGGCTGCTGGAACCCCCCCTCTCTCTGCAGCTAATACACATTGAATTTGCAGACATGGTGTCTCCCAACCTCTTTAAAGGAATTTGGGGCGTAGCGGCTAAAACATAGGGGAACAAAGGGGGGCTGTACGGGCCGTGGAACAGCCGAACAAACAGACGAAAGGAGGCAGCAACAATATCATACAAAGTCAGATGGTTCTGTCACAGTACAGGAGAAAGCAGGGCTGCGGAAATGGTACAGGAGAATGCAGGGCTGCGGACATGGTACAGGAGAATGCGGGGCTGCGGACATGGTACAGGAGAATGCAAGGCTGCGGACATGCAACAGGAGAATGCAGGGCTGCGGACATGGTACAGGAGAATGCAGGACATGGTACAGGAGAATGCAGTGCTGCGGACATGGTACAGGAGAAAGCAGGGCTGGGGGCATGGTACAGGAGAATGCAGGGCTGCGGACATGGTACAGGAGAATGCGGGGCTGCGGACATGGTACAGGAGAATGCAGGGCTGCGGACATGGTACAGGAGAATGCAGTGCTGCGGACATGGTACAGGAGAATGCAGTGCTGCGGACATGGTACAGGAGAATGCAGGGCTGCGGACATGGTACAGGAGAATTCGGGACTGCGGACATGGTACAGGAGAATGCAGGGCTGCGGACAAGGTACAGGAAAATGCAGGGCTGTGGACATGGTACAGGAGAATGCAGGGCTGCAGGCATGGTACAGGAGAATGCAGTGCTGCGGACATGGTACAGGAGAATGCAGGGCTGCGGACATGGTACAGGAGAATGCAGGGCTGCAGACATGGTACAGGAGAATGCGGGGCTGCGGACATGGTACAGGAGAATGCGGGGCTGTGGACATGGTACAGGAGAATGCAGGGCTGCGGACATGGTACAGGAGAATGCGGGGCTGCGGACATGGTACAGGAGAATGCAGAGCAGCGGGCATGGTACAGGAGAATGCGGGGCTGAGGACATGGTACAGGAGAATGCAGTGCTACGGACATGGTACAGGAGAATGCAGGGCTGCGGGCATGGTACAGGAGAATGCTGGGCTGCGGACATGGTACAGGAGAATGCGGGGCTGCGGACATGGTACAGGAGAATGCGGGGCTGCGGGCATGGTACAGGAGAATGCAGTGCTGTGGACATTGCACAGAAGAATGCAGGGCTGCGGACATGGTACAGGAGAATGCAGGGCTGCGGACATGGTACAGGAGAATGCAGGGCTGCGGACATGGTACAGGAGAATGCAGGGCTGCGGACAAGGTACAGGAGAATGCAGGGCTGCGGACATGGTACAGGAGAATGCAGGACTGCGGACATGGTACAGGAGAATGCAGTGCTGCGGGCATGGTACAGGAGAATGCAGGGCTGCGGACATGGTACAGAAGAATGCAGGGCTGCGGACATGGTACAGGAGAATGCGGGGCTGCGGACATGGTACAGGAAAATCCAGGGCTGCGGACAAGGTACAGGAGAATGTGGGACTGCGGACAAGGTACAGGAGAATGCGGGGCTGCGGACATGGTGCAGGAGAATGCAGTGCTGGGGACATGGTACAGGAGAATGCAGGGCTGCGGACATGGTACAGGAGAATGCGGGACTGCGGACATGGTACAGGAGAATGCGGGGCTGCGGACATGGTACAGGAAAAGCAGTGCTGCGGACATGGTACAGGAGAATGCAGGGCTGCGGGCATGGTACAGGAGAATGCAGGGCTGTGGACATGGTACAGGAGAATGCAGGGCTGCGGGCATGGTACAGGAGAATTCGGGACTGCGGACATGGTACAGGAGAATGCACGGCTGTGGACAAGGTACAGGAAAATGCAGGGCTGTGGACATGGTACAGGAAAATGCAGGGCTGCAGGCATGGTACAGGAGAATGCAGTGCTGCGGACATGGTACAGGAGAATGCAGGGCTGCGGACATGGTACAGGAGAATGCGGGGCTGCGGGCATGGTACAGGAGAATGCAGTGCTGTGGACATTGCACAGAAGAATGCAGGGCTGCGGACATGGTACAGGAGAATGCGGGGCTGTGGGCATGGTACAGGAGAATGCAGGGCTGCAGACATGGTACAGGAGAATGCAGGGCTGCGGACATGGTACAGGAGAATGCAGTGCTGCGGGCATGGTACAGGAGAATGCAGGGCTGCGGACATGGTACAGAAGAATGCAGGGCTGCGGACATGGTACAGGAGAATGCGGGGCTGCGGACATGGTACAGGAAAATCCAGGGCTGCGGACAAGGTACAGGAGAATGCGGGGCTGCGGACATGGTACAGGAAAATCCAGGGCTGCGGACAAGGTACAGGAGAATGCAGGGCTGCGGACATGGTACAGGAGAATGCGGGGCTGCGGACATGGTGCAGGAGAATGCAGTGCTGGGGACATGGTACAGGAGAATGCAGGACTGCGGACATGGTACAGGAGAATGCGGGACTGCGGACATGCTACAGGAGAATGCGGGGCTGCGGACATGGTACAGGAAAAGCAGTGCTGCGGACATGGTACAGGAGAATGCAGGGCTGCGGGCATGGTACAGGAGAATGCAGGGCTGTGGACATGGTACAGGAGAATGCAGGGCTGCGGGCATGGTACAGGAGAATTCGGGACTGCGGACATGGTACAGGAGAATGCACGGCTGCGGACAAGGTACAGGAAAATGCAGGGCTGTGGACATGGTACAGGAGAATGCAGGGCTGCAGGCATGGTACAGGAGAATGCAGTGCTGCGGACATGGTACAGGAGAATGCAGGGCTGCGGACATGGTACAGGAGAATGCAGGGCTGCGGACATGGTACAGGAGAATGCGGGGCTGCGGACATGGTACAGGAGAATGTGGGGCTGCGGACTTGGTACAGGAGAATGCGGGGCTGCAGACATGGTACAGGAGAATGCGGGGCTGCGGACATGGTACAGGAGAATGCAGAGCAGCGGGCATGGTACAGGAGAATGCGGGGCTGAGGACATGGTACAGGAGAATGCAGTGCTACGGACATGGTACAGGAGAATGCAGGGCTGCGGGCATGGTACAGGAGAATGCGGGGCTGCGGACATGGTACAGGAGAATGCGGGGCTGCGGACATGGTACAGGAGAATGCGGGGCTGCGGGCATGGTACAGGAGAATGCAGTGCTGTGGACATTGCACAGAAGAATGCAGGGCTGCGGACATTGTACAGGAGAATGCGGGGCTGTGGGCATGGTACAGTAGAATGCTGGGCTGCGGACATGGTACAGGAGAATGCGGGGCTGCGGACATGGTACAGGAGAAGCGGGGCTGCGGACATGGTACAGGAGAATGCTGGGCTGCGGACATGGTACAGGAGAATGCGGGGCTGCGGACATGGTACAGGAGAATTCAGTGCTGCGGACATGGTACAGGAGAATGCGGGGCTGCGGACATGGTACAGGAGAATGCAGGGCTGCGGACATGGTACAGGAGAATGCGAGGCTGCGGACATGGTACAGGAGAATGTGGGGCTGCGGACATGGTACAGGAGAATGCGGGGCTGCAGACATGGTACAGGAGAATGCGGGGCTGCGGACATGGTACAGGAGAATGCAGAGCAGCGGGCATGGTACAGGAGAATGCGGGGCTGAGGACATGGTACAGGAGAATGCAGTGCTATGGACATGGTACAGGAGAATGCAGGGCTGCGGGCATGGTACAGGAGAATGCGGGGCTGCGGACATGGTACAGGAGAATGCGGGGCTGCGGACATGGTACAGGAGAATGCGGGGCTGCGGGCATGGTACAGGAGAATGCAGTGCTGTGGACATTGCACAGAAGAATGCAGGGCTGCGGACATTGTACAGGAGAATGCGGGGCTGTGGACATGGTACAGTAGAATGCTGGGCTGCGGACATGGTACAGGAGAATGCGGGGCTGCGGACATGGTACAGGAGAATGCGGGGCTGCGGACATGGTACAGGAGAATGCGGGGCTGCGGACATGGTACAGGAGAATGCTGGGCTGCGGACATGGTACAGGAGAATGCGGGGCTGCGGACATGGTACAGGAGAATTCAGTGCTGTGGACATGGTACAGGAGATGCAGTGCTGTGGACATGGTACAAGAGAATGCAGTGCTGCGGACATGGTACAGGAGAATGCAGGGCTGCGGGCATGGTACAGGAGAATGCAGTGCTGCGGACATGGTACAGGAGAATGCGGGGCTGCGGACATGGTACAGGAGAATGCGGGGCTGCGGACATGGTACAGGAGAATGCGGGGCTGCGGACATGGTACAGGAGAATGCTGGGCTGCGGACATGGTACAGGAGAATGCGGGGCTGCGGACATGGTACAGAAGAATGCAGTGCTACGGACATGGTACAGGAGAATGCAGGGCTGCGGGCATGGTACAGGAGAATGCAGGTCTGTGGACATGGTACAGGAGAATGCAGGGCTGCGGGCATGGTACAGGAGAATTCGGGACTGCGGACATGGTACAGGAGAATGCACGGCTGTGGACAAGGTACAGGAAAATGCAGGGCTGTGGACATGGTACAGGAGAATGCAGGGCTGCAGGCATGGTACAGGAGAATGCAGTGCTGCGGACATGGTACAGGAGAATGCAGGGCTGCGGACATGGTACAGGAGAATGCGGGGCTGCGGGCATGGTACAGGAGAATGCAGTGCTGTGGACATTGCACAGAAGAATGCAGGGCTGCGGACATGGTACAGGAGAATGCGGGGCTGTGGGCATGGTACAGGAGAATGCAGGGCTGCAGACATGGTACAGGAGAATGCAGGGCTGCGGACATGGTACAGGAGAATGCAGTGCTGCGGGCATGGTACAGGAGAATGCAGGGCTGCGGACATGGTACAGAAGAATGCAGGGCTGCGGACATGGTACAGGAGAATGCGGGGCTGCGGACATGGTACAGGAAAATCCAGGGCTGCGGACAAGGTACAGGAGAATGCGGGGCTGCGGACATGGTACAGGAAAAACCAGGGCTGCGGACAAGGTACAGGAGAATGCAGGGCTGCGGACATGGTACAGGAGAATGCGGGGCTGCGGACATGGTGCAGGAGAATGCAGTGCTGGGGACATGGTACAGGAGAATGCAGGGCTGCGGACATGGTACAGGAGAATGCGGGACTGCGGACATGGTACAGGAGAATGCGGGGCTGCGGACATGGTACAGGAAAAGCAGTGCTGCGGACATGGTACAGGAGAATGCAGGGCTGCGGGCATGGTACAGGAGAATGCAGGGCTGTGGACATGGTACAGGAGAATGCAGGGCTGCGGGCATGGTACAGGAGAATTCGGGACTGCGGACATGGTACAGGAGAATGCACGGCTGCGGACAAGGTACAGGAAAATGCAGGGCTGTGGACATGGTACAGGAGAATGCAGGGCTGCAGGCATGGTACAGGAGAATGCAGTGCTGCGGACATGGTACAGGAGAATGCAGGGCTGCGGACATGGTACAGGAGAATGCAGGGCTGCGGACATGGTACAGGAGAATGCGGGGCTGCGGACATGGTACAGGAGAATGTGGGGCTGCGGACATGGTACAGGAGAATGCGGGGCTGCAGACATGGTACAGGAGAATGCGGGGCTGCGGACATGGTACAGGAGAATGCAGAGCAGCGGGCATGGTACAGGAGAATGCGGGGCTGAGGACATGGTACAGGAGAATGCAGTGCTACGGACATGGTACAGGAGAATGCAGGGCTGCGGGCATGGTACAGGAGAATGCGGGGCTGCGGACATGGTACAGGAGAATGCGGGGCTGCGGACATGGTACAGGAGAATGCGGGGCTGCGGGCATGGTACAGGAGAATGCAGTGCTGTGGACATTGCACAGAAGAATGCAGGGCTGCGGACATTGTACAGGGGAATGCGGGGCTGTGGGCATGGTACAGTAGAATGCTGGGCTGCGGACATGGTACAGGAGAATGCGGGGCTGCGGACATGGTACAGGAGAATGCGGGGCTGCGGACATGGTACAGGAGAATGCTGGGCTGCGGACATGGTACAGGAGAATGCGGGGCTGCGGACATGGTACAGGAGAATTCAGTGCTGTGGACATGGTACAGGAGATGCAGTGCTGTGCACATGGTACAAGAGAATGCAGTGCTGCGGACATGGTACAGGAGAATGCAGGGCTGCGGACATGGTACAGGAGAATGAAGGGCTGCGGACATGGTATAGGAGAATGCAGGGCTGCAGACATGGTACAGGAGAATGCAGGGCTGCGGACATGGTACAGGAGAATGCAGTGCTGCGGACATGGTACAGGAGAATGCAGTGCTGCGGACATGGTACAGGAGAATGCGGGGCTGCGGACATGGTACAGGAGAATGCAGTGCTGCGGGCATGGTACAGGAGAATGCGGGGCTGCGGACATGGTACAGGAGAATGCGGGGCTGCGGACATGGTACAGGAGAATGCGGGGCTGCAGACATGGTACAGGAGAATGCAGGGCTGCGGACATGGTACAGGAGAATGCAGGGCTGAGGACATGGTACAGGAGAATGCAGGGCTGTGGACATGGTACAGGAGAATGCAGTGCTGCGGACATGGTACAGGAGAATGCAGTGCTGCGGACATGGTACAGGAGAATGCAGGGCTGCGGACATGGTACAGGAGAATGAAGGGCTGCGGACATGGTACAGGAGAATGCAGGGCTGCAGACATGGTACAGGAGAATGCAGGGCTGCGGACATGGTACAGGAGAATGCAGTGCTGCGGACATGGTACAGGAGAATGCAGTGCTGCGGACATGGTACAGGAGAATGCGGGGCTGCGGACATGGTACAGGAGAATGCGGGGCTGCGGACATGGTACAGGAGAATGCGGGGCTGCGGACATGGTACAGGAGAATGCAGGGCTGCGGACATGGTACAGGAGAATGCAGTGCTGCGGACATGGTACAGGAGAATGCAGGGCTGCGGACATGGTACAGGAGAATGCAGGGCTGCGGACATGGTACAGGAGAATGCAGGGCTGCGGACATGGTAGATGTTACGACACCCCAAAGTATGAAAGGGGTTACAGTCGTCTAGGATAATCCACTCCCGAACACCCGGACAGCTATCGACCACTCCAATCCGCCATACATGAAGCACATCAATAATTCCCCCCCAAGTACGAGACAAGGCTCTGTAGTGAGGTTCGATCAAGAGTAATGCCCAGTACACACAATCCGAAAATCGGACGACTCTCCATCCGTTTTTGTTTGGTTGCTAGGAACTCTCAATTATATTCGCAAATGGGAGAGGTTACTTACGATACGAATTTTCTCGGACGATGATTCAAAAGCTTCCGGTATGCGTAACCACGCTGTAGCGTGTGAGGGGAAAATGATGTCTACTGCTCATGCGCGGTCTACTGCTCACCATTTTTTTCGGACGAACAACATACTGATAATGCGATTATCGTACGATGTGTTATAATACGATCAATATTTTTATGCTTGCACGACCGGATAATATCGGGCGAACTGTCGTGATCGCCTCTCGTAAGCTGTGTACTAACGATCAGATTATCGTCCGATCCTTTCACAAGCGTTAATTTTCGTCCGATTTTCGGATCGTGTGTACGGGCCATTACTCTCTTCTCTTTTATTGAAAGAAACACAACATTTATATATACTTTGAGAATACCACATGAACAATGACTGTGTAATTACAGCCAGGTGAGCTCATTAACATACTTATCAATAGTCTCAGACCCTATTAACATACTGTCCTACTTTAGACAAAAGCACTTAATCAGTAGACATTATTTAGGAGGGGCTGCTGGAACCCCCCCTCTCTCTGCAGCTAATACACATTGAATTTGCAGACATGGTGTCTCCCAACCTCTTTAAAGGAATTTGGGGCGTAGCGGCTAAAACATAGGGGAACAAAGGGGGGCTGTACGGGCCGTGGAACAGCCGAACAAACAGACGAAAGGAGGCAGCAACAATATCATACAAAGTCAGATGGTTCTGTCACAGTACAGGAGAAAGCAGGGCTGCGGAAATGGTACAGGAGAATGCAGGGCTGCGGACATGGTACAGGAGAATGCGGGGCTGCGGACATGGTACAGGAGAATGCAAGGCTGCGGACATGCAACAGGAGAATGCAGGGCTGCGGACATGGTACAGGAGAATGCAGGACATGGTACAGGAGAATGCAGTGCTGCGGACATGGTACAGGAGAAAGCAGGGCTGGGGGCATGGTACAGGAGAATGCAGGGCTGCGGACATGGTACAGGAGAATGCGGGGCTGCGGACATGGTACAGGAGAATGCAGGGCTGCGGACATGGTACAGGAGAATGCAGTGCTGCGGACATGGTACAGGAGAATGCAGTGCTGCGGACATGGTACAGGAGAATGCAGGGCTGCGGACATGGTACAGGAGAATTCGGGACTGCGGACATGGTACAGGAGAATGCAGGGCTGCGGACAAGGTACAGGAAAATGCAGGGCTGTGGACATGGTACAGGAGAATGCAGGGCTGCAGGCATGGTACAGGAGAATGCAGTGCTGCGGACATGGTACAGGAGAATGCAGGGCTGCGGACATGGTACAGGAGAATGCAGGGCTGCAGACATGGTACAGGAGAATGCGGGGCTGCGGACATGGTACAGGAGAATGCGGGGCTGTGGACATGGTACAGGAGAATGCAGGGCTGCGGACATGGTACAGGAGAATGCGGGGCTGCGGACATGGTACAGGAGAATGCAGAGCAGCGGGCATGGTACAGGAGAATGCGGGGCTGAGGACATGGTACAGGAGAATGCAGTGCTACGGACATGGTACAGGAGAATGCAGGGCTGCGGGCATGGTACAGGAGAATGCTGGGCTGCGGACATGGTACAGGAGAATGCGGGGCTGCGGACATGGTACAGGAGAATGCGGGGCTGCGGGCATGGTACAGGAGAATGCAGTGCTGTGGACATTGCACAGAAGAATGCAGGGCTGCGGACATGGTACAGGAGAATGCAGGGCTGCGGACATGGTACAGGAGAATGCAGGGCTGCGGACATGGTACAGGAGAATGCAGGGCTGCGGACAAGGTACAGGAGAATGCAGGGCTGCGGACATGGTACAGGAGAATGCAGGACTGCGGACATGGTACAGGAGAATGCAGTGCTGCGGGCATGGTACAGGAGAATGCAGGGCTGCGGACATGGTACAGAAGAATGCAGGGCTGCGGACATGGTACAGGAGAATGCGGGGCTGCGGACATGGTACAGGAAAATCCAGGGCTGCGGACAAGGTACAGGAGAATGTGGGACTGCGGACAAGGTACAGGAGAATGCGGGGCTGCGGACATGGTGCAGGAGAATGCAGTGCTGGGGACATGGTACAGGAGAATGCAGGGCTGCGGACATGGTACAGGAGAATGCGGGACTGCGGACATGGTACAGGAGAATGCGGGGCTGCGGACATGGTACAGGAAAAGCAGTGCTGCGGACATGGTACAGGAGAATGCAGGGCTGCGGGCATGGTACAGGAGAATGCAGGGCTGTGGACATGGTACAGGAGAATGCAGGGCTGCGGGCATGGTACAGGAGAATTCGGGACTGCGGACATGGTACAGGAGAATGCACGGCTGTGGACAAGGTACAGGAAAATGCAGGGCTGTGGACATGGTACAGGAAAATGCAGGGCTGCAGGCATGGTACAGGAGAATGCAGTGCTGCGGACATGGTACAGGAGAATGCAGGGCTGCGGACATGGTACAGGAGAATGCGGGGCTGCGGGCATGGTACAGGAGAATGCAGTGCTGTGGACATTGCACAGAAGAATGCAGGGCTGCGGACATGGTACAGGAGAATGCGGGGCTGTGGGCATGGTACAGGAGAATGCAGGGCTGCAGACATGGTACAGGAGAATGCAGGGCTGCGGACATGGTACAGGAGAATGCAGTGCTGCGGGCATGGTACAGGAGAATGCAGGGCTGCGGACATGGTACAGAAGAATGCAGGGCTGCGGACATGGTACAGGAGAATGCGGGGCTGCGGACATGGTACAGGAAAATCCAGGGCTGCGGACAAGGTACAGGAGAATGCGGGGCTGCGGACATGGTACAGGAAAATCCAGGGCTGCGGACAAGGTACAGGAGAATGCAGGGCTGCGGACATGGTACAGGAGAATGCGGGGCTGCGGACATGGTGCAGGAGAATGCAGTGCTGGGGACATGGTACAGGAGAATGCAGGACTGCGGACATGGTACAGGAGAATGCGGGACTGCGGACATGGTACAGGAGAATGCGGGGCTGCGGACATGGTACAGGAAAAGCAGTGCTGCGGACATGGTACAGGAGAATGCAGGGCTGCGGGCATGGTACAGGAGAATGCAGGGCTGTGGACATGGTACAGGAGAATGCACGGCTGCGGACAAGGTACAGGAAAATGCAGGGCTGTGGACATGGTACAGGAGAATGCAGGGCTGCGGGCATGGTACAGGAGAATTCGGGACTGCGGACATGGTACAGGAGAATGCACGGCTGCGGACAAGGTACAGGAAAATGCAGGGCTGTGGACATGGTACAGGAGAATGCAGGGCTGCAGGCATGGTACAGGAGAATGCAGTGCTGCGGACATGGTACAGGAGAATGCAGGGCTGCGGACATGGTACAGGAGAATGCAGGGCTGCGGACATGGTACAGGAGAATGCGGGGCTGCGGACATGGTACAGGAGAATGTGGGGCTGCGGACTTGGTACAGGAGAATGCGGGGCTGCAGACATGGTACAGGAGAATGCGGGGCTGCGGACATGGTACAGGAGAATGCAGAGCAGCGGGCATGGTACAGGAGAATGCGGGGCTGAGGACATGGTACAGGAGAATGCAGTGCTACGGACATGGTACAGGAGAACGCAGGGCTGCGGGCATGGTACAGGAGAATGCGGGGCTGCGGACATGGTACAGGAGAATGCGGGGCTGCGGACATGGTACAGGAGAATGCGGGGCTGCGGGCATGGTACAGGAGAATGCAGTGCTGTGGACATTGCACAGAAGAATGCAGGGCTGCGGACATTGTACAGGAGAATGCGGGGCTGTGGGCATGGTACAGTAGAATGCTGGGCTGCGGACATGGTACAGGAGAATGCGGGGCTGCGGACATGGTACAGGAGAAGCGGGGCTGCGGACATGGTACAGGAGAATGCTGGGCTGCGGACATGGTACAGGAGAATGCGGGGCTGCGGACATGGTACAGGAGAATTCAGTGCTGCGGACATGGTACAGGAGAATGCAGGGCTGCGGACATGGTACAGGAGAATGCAGGGCTGCGGACATGGTACAGGAGAATGCGAGGCTGCGGACATGGTACAGGAGAATGTGGGGCTGCGGACATGGTACAGGAGAATGCGGGGCTGCAGACATGGTACAGGAGAATGCGGGGCTGCGGACATGGTACAGGAGAATGCAGAGCAGCGGGCATGGTACAGGAGAATGCGGGGCTGAGGACATGGTACAGGAGAATGCAGTGCTATGGACATGGTACAGGAGAATGCAGGGCTGCGGGCATGGTACAGGAGAATGCGGGGCTGCGGACATGGTACAGGAGAATGCGGGGCTGCGGACATGGTACAGGAGAATGCGGGGCTGCGGGCATGGTACAGGAGAATGCAGTGCTGTGGACATTGCACAGAAGAATGCAGGGCTGCGGACATTGTACAGGAGAATGCGGGGCTGTGGACATGGTACAGTAGAATGCTGGGCTGCGGACATGGTACAGGAGAATGCGGGGCTGCGGACATGGTACAGGAGAATGCGGGGCTGCGGACATGGTACAGGAGAATGCGGGGCTGCGGACATGGTACAGGAGAATGCTGGGCTGCGGACATGGTACAGGAGAATGCGGGGCTGCGGACATGGTACAGGAGAATTCAGTGCTGTGGACATGGTACAGGAGATGCAGTGCTGTGGACATGGTACAAGAGAATGCAGTGCTGCGGACATGGTACAGGAGAATGCAGGGCTGCGGGCATGGTACAGGAGAATGCAGTGCTGCGGACATGGTACAGGAGAATGCGGGGCTGCGGACATGGTACAGGAGAATGCGGGGCTGCGGACATGGTACAGGAGAATGCTGGGCTGCGGACATGGTACAGGAGAATGCGGGGCTGCGGACATGGTACAGAAGAATGCAGTGCTACGGACATGGTACAGGAGAATGCAGGGCTGCGGGCATGGTACAGGAGAATGCAGGGCTGTGGACATGGTACAGGAGAATGCAGGGCTGCGGGCATGGTACAGGAGAATTCGGGACTGCGGACATGGTACAGGAGAATGCACGGCTGTGGACAAGGTACAGGAAAATGCAGGGCTGTGGACATGGTACAGGAGAATGCAGGGCTGCAGGCATGGTACAGGAGAATGCAGTGCTGCGGACATGGTACAGGAGAATGCAGGGCTGCGGACATGGTACAGGAGAATGCGGGGCTGCGGGCATGGTACAGGAGAATGCAGTGCTGTGGACATTGCACAGAAGAATGCAGGGCTGCGGACATGGTACAGGAGAATGCGGGGCTGTGGGCATGGTACAGGAGAATGCAGGGCTGCAGACATGGTACAGGAGAATGCAGGGCTGCGGACATGGTACAGGAGAATGCAGTGCTGCGGGCATGGTACAGGAGAATGCAGGGCTGCGGACATGGTACAGAAGAATGCAGGGCTGCGGACATGGTACAGGAGAATGCGGGGCTGCGGACATGGTACAGGAAAATCCAGGGCTGCGGACAAGGTACAGGAGAATGCGGGGCTGCGGACATGGTACAGGAAAATCCAGGGCTGCGGACAAGGTACAGGAGAATGCAGGGCTGCGGACATGGTACAGGAGAATGCGGGGCTGCGGACATGGTGCAGGAGAATGCAGTGCTGGGGACATGGTACAGGAGAATGCAGGGCTGCGGACATGGTACAGGAGAATGCGGGACTGCGGACATGGTACAGGAGAATGCGGGGCTGCGGACATGGTACAGGAAAAGCAGTGCTGCGGACATGGTACAGGAGAATGCAGGGCTGCGGGCATGGTACAGGAGAATGCAGGGCTGTGGACATGGTACAGGAGAATGCAGGGCTGCGGGCATGGTACAGGAGAATTCGGGACTGCGGACATGGTACAGGAGAATGCACGGCTGCGGACAAGGTACAGGAAAATGCAGGGCTGTGGACATGGTACAGGAGAATGCAGGGCTGCAGGCATGGTACAGGAGAATGCAGTGCTGCGGACATGGTACAGGAGAATGCAGGGCTGCGGACATGGTACAGGAGAATGCAGGGCTGCGGACATGGTACAGGAGAATGCGGGGCTGCGGACATGGTACAGGAGAATGTGGGGCTGCGGACATGGTACAGGAGAATGCGGGGCTGCAGACATGGTACAGGAGAATGCGGGGCTGCGGACATGGTACAGGAGAATGCAGAGCAGCGGGCATGGTACAGGAGAATGCGGGGCTGAGGACATGGTACAGGAGAATGCAGTGCTACGGACATGGTACAGGAGAATGCAGGGCTGCGGGCATGGTACAGGAGAATGCGGGGCTGCGGACATGGTACAGGAGAATGCGGGGCTGCGGACATGGTACAGGAGAATGCGGGGCTGCGGGCATGGTACAGGAGAATGCAGTGCTGTGGACATTGCACAGAAGAATGCAGGGCTGCGGACATTGTACAGGGGAATGCGGGGCTGTGGGCATGGTACAGTAGAATGCTGGGCTGCGGACATGGTACAGGAGAATGCGGGGCTGCGGACATGGTACAGGAGAATGCGGGGCTGCGGACATGGTACAGGAGAATGCTGGGCTGCGGACATGGTACAGGAGAATGCGGGGCTGCGGACATGGTACAGGAGAATTCAGTGCTGTGGACATGGTACAGGAGATGCAGTGCTGTGGACATGGTACAAGAGAATGCAGTGCTGCGGACATGGTACAGGAGAATGCAGGGCTGCAGGCATGGTACAGGAGAATGCAGTGCTGCGGACATGGTACAGGAGAATGCAGGGCTGCGGACATGGTACAGGAGAATGCAGGGCTGCGGACATGGTACAGGAGAATGCGAGGCTGCGGACATGGTACAGGAGAATGTGGGGCTGCGGACATGGTACAGGAGAATGCGGGGCTGCAGACATGGTACAGGAGAATGCGGGGCTGCGGACATGGTACAGGAGAATGCAGAGCAGCGGGCATGGTACAGGAGAATGCGGGGCTGAGGACATGGTACAGGAGAATGCAGTGCTATGGACATGGTACAGGAGAATGCAGGGCTGCGGGCATGGTACAGGAGAATGCGGGGCTGCGGACATGGTACAGGAGAATGCGGGGCTGCGGACATGGTACAGGAGAATGCGGGGCTGCGGGCATGGTACAGGAGAATGCAGTGCTGTGGACATTGCACAGAAGAATGCAGGGCTGCGGACATTGTACAGGAGAATGCGGGGCTGTGGACATGGTACAGTAGAATGCTGGGCTGCGGACATGGTACAGGAGAATGCGGGGCTGCGGACATGGTACAGGAGAATGCGGGGCTGCGGACATGGTACAGGAGAATGCTGGGCTGCGGACATGGTACAGGAGAATGCGGGGCTGCGGACATGGTACAGGAGAATTCAGTGCTGTGGACATGGTACAGGAGATGCAGTGCTGTGGACATGGTACAAGAGAATGCAGTGCTGCGGACATGGTACAGGAGAATGCAGGGCTGCGGGCATGGTACAGGAGAATGCAGTGCTGCGGACATGGTACAGGAGAATGCAGGGCTGCGGACATGGTACAGGAGAATGCGGGGCTGCGGACATGGTACAGGAGAATGCGGGGCTGCGGACATGGTACAGGAGAATGCTGGGCTGCGGACATGGTACAGGAGAATGCGGGGCTGCGGACATGGTACAGAAGAATGCAGTGCTACGGACATGGTACAGGAGAATGCAGGGCTGCGGGCATGGTACAGGAGAATGCGGGGCTGCGGACATGGTACAGGAGAATGCGGGGCTGCGGACATGGTACAGGAGAATGCGGGGCTGCGGGCATGGTACAGGAGAATGCAGTGCTGTGGACATTGCACAGAAGAATGCAGGGCTGCGGACATTGTACAGGAGAATGCGGGGCTGTGGGCATGGTACAGTAGAATGCTGGGCTGCGGACATAGTACAGGAGAATGCGGGGCTGCGGACATGGTACAGGAGAATGCGGGGCTGCGGACATGGTACAGGAGAATGCTGGGCTGCGGACATGGTACAGGAGAATGCAGGGCTGCGGACATGGTACAGGAGAATTCAGTGCTGTGGACATGGTACAGGAGATGCAGTGCTGTGGACATGGTACAAGAGAATGCAGTGCTGCGGACATGGTACAGGAGAATGCAGGGCTGCGGGCATGGTACAGGAGAATGCAGGGCTGCGGACATGGTACAGGAGAATGCTGGGCTGCGGACATGGTACAGGAGAATGCGGGGCTGCGGACATGGTACAGGAGAATGCGGGGCTGCGGACATGGTACAGGAGAATGCTGGGCTGCGGACATGGTACAGGAGAATGCGGGGCTGCGGACATGGTACAGGAGAATGCGGGGCTGCGGACATGGTACAGGAGAATGCTGGGCTGCGGACATGGTACAGGAGAATGCGGGGCTGCGGACATGGTACAGGAGAATGCTGGGCTGCGGACATGGTACAGGAGAATGCGGGGCTGCGGACATGGTACAGGAGAATGCGGGGCTGCGGGCATGGTACAGGAGAATGCAGTGCTGTCGACATTGCACAGAAGAATGCAGGGCTGCGGACATGGTACAGGAGAATGCGGGGCTGTGGGCATGGTACAGGAGAATGCAGGGCTGCAGACATGGTACAGGAGAATGCAGGGCTGCGGACATGGTACAGGAGAATGCAGTGCTGCGGGCATGGTACAGGAGAATGCAGGGCTGCGGACATGGTACAGAAGAATGCAGGGCTGCGGACATGGTACAGGAGAATGCGGGGCTGCGGACATGGTACAGGAAAATCCAGGGCTGCGGACAAGGTACAGGAGAATGTGGGACTGCGGACAAGGTACAGGAGAATGCGGGGCTGCGGACATGGTGCAGGAGAATGCAGTGCTGTGGACATGATACAGGAGAATGCAGGGCTGCGGACATGGTACAGGAGAATGCGGGACTGCGGACATGGTACAGGAGAATGCGGGGCTGCGGACATGGTACAGGAAAAGCAGTGCTGCGGACATGGTACAGGAGAATGCAGGGCTGCGGGCATGGTACAGGAGAATGCAGGGCTGTGGACATGGTACAGGAGAATGCAGGGCTGCGGGCATGGTACAGGAGAATTTGGGACTGCGGACATGGTACAGGAGAATGCACGGCTGCGGACAAGGTACAGGAAAATGCAGGGCTGTGGACATGGTACAGGAGAATGCAGGGCTGCAGGCATGGTACAGGAGAATGCAGTGCTGCGGACATGGTACAGGAGAATGCAGGGCTGCGGACATGGTACAGGAGAATGCAGGGCTGCGGACATGGTACAGGAGAATGCGGGGCTGCGGACATGGTACAGGAGAATGTGGGGCTGCGGACATGGTACAGGAGAATGCGGGGCTGCAGACATGGTACAGGAGAATGCGGGGCTGCGGACATGGTACAGGAGAATGCAGAGCAGCGGGCATGGTACAGGAGAATGCGGGGCTGAGGACATGGTACAGGAGAATGCAGTGCTACGGACATGGTACAGGAGAATGCAGGGCTGCGGGCATGGTACAGGAGAATGCGGGGCTGCGGACATGGTACAGGAGAATGCGGGGCTGCGGACATGGTACAGGAGAATGCGGGGCTGCGGGCATGGTACAGGAGAATGCAGTGCTGTGGACATTGCACAGAAGAATGCAGGGCTGCGGACATTGTACAGGAGAATGCGGGGCTGTGGGCATGGTACAGTAGAATGCTGGGCTGCGGACATGGTACAGGAGAATGCGGGGCTGCGGACATGGTACAGGAGAATGCGGGGCTGCGGACATGGTACAGGAGAATGCTGGGCTGCGGACATGGTACAGGAGAATGCGGGGCTGCGGACATGGTACAGGAGAATTCAGTGCTGTGGACATGGTACAGGAGATGCAGTGCTGTGGACATGGTACAAGAGAATGCAGTGCTGCGGACATGGTACAGGAGAATGTGGGACTGCGGACAAGGTACAGGAGAATGCGGGGCTGCGGACATGGTGCAGGAGAATGTAGTGCTGGGGACATGGTACAGGAGAATGCAGGGCTGCGGACATGGTACAGGAGAATGCGGGACTGCGGACATGGTACAGGAGAATGCGGGGCTGCGGACATGGTACAGGAAAAGCAGTGCTGCGGACATGGTACAGGAGAATGCAGGGCTGCGGGCATGGTACAGGAGAATGCGGGGCTGCGGACATGGTGCAGGAGAATGCAGTGCTGCGGACATGGTACAGGAGAATGCTGGGCTGCGGACATGGTACAGGAGAATGCGGGGCTGCGGACATGGTACAGGAGAATGCGGGGCTGCGGGCATGGTACAGGAGAATGCAGTGCTGTGGACATTGCACAGAAGAATGCAGGGCTGCGGACATGGTACAGGAGAATGCGGGGCTGTGGGCATGGTACAGGAGAATGCAGGGCTGCAGACATGGTACAGGAGAATGCAGGGCTGCGGACATGGTACAGGAGAATGCAGTGCTGCGGGCATGGTACAGGAGAATGCAGGGCTGCGGACATGGTACAGAAGAATGCAGGGCTGCGGACATGGTACAGGAGAATGCGGGGCTGCGGACATGGTACAGGAAAATCCAGGGCTGCGGACAAGGTACAGGAGAATGTGGGACTGCGGACAAGGTACAGGAGAATGCGGGGCTGCGGACATGGTGCAGGAGAATGCAGTGCTGGGGACATGGTACAGGAGAATGCAGGGCTGCGGACATGGTACAGGAGAATGCGGGACTGCGGACATGGTACAGGAGAATGCGGGGCTGCGGACATGGTACAGGAAAAGCAGTGCTGCGGACATGGTACAGGAGAATGCAGGGCTGCGGGCATGGTACAGGAGAATGCAGGGCTGTGGACATGGTACAGGAGAATGCAGGGCTGCGGGCATGGTACAGGAGAATTCGGGACTGCGGACATGGTACAGGAGAATGCACGGCTGCGGACAAGGTACAGGAAAATGCAGGGCTGTGGACATGGTACAGGAGAATGCAGGGCTGCAGGCATGGTACAGGAGAATGCAGTGCTGCGGACATGGTACAGGAGAATGCAGGGCTGCGGACATGGTACAGGAGAATGCAGGGCTGCGGACATGGTACAGGAGAATGCGGGGCTGTGGACATGGTACAGGAGAATGTGGGGCTGCGGACATGGTACAGGAGAATGCGGGGCTGCAGACATGGTACAGGAGAATGCGGGGCTGCGGACATGGTACAGGAGAATGCAGAGCAGCGGGCATGGTACAGGAGAATGCGGGGCTGAGGACATGGTACAGGAGAATGCAGTGCTACGGACATGGTACAGGAGAATGCAGGGCTGCGGGCATGGTACAGGAGAATGCGGGGCTGCGGACATGGTACAGGAGAATGCGGGGCTGCGGACATGGTACAGGAGAATGCGGGGCTGCGGGCATGGTACAGGAGAATGCAGTGCTGTGGACATTGCACAGAAGAATGCAGGGCTGCGGACATTGTACAGGAGAATGCGGGGCTGTGGGCATGGTACAGTAGAATGCTGGGCTGCGGACATGGTACAGGAGAATGCGGGGCTGCGGACATGGTACAGGAGAATGCGGGGCTGCGGACATGGTACAGGAGAATGCTGGGCTGCGGACATGGTACAGGAGAATGCGGGGCTGCGGACATGGTACAGGAGAATTCAGTGCTGTGGACATGGTACAGGAGATGCAGTGCTGTGGACATGGTACAAGAGAATGCAGTGCTGCGGACATGGTACAGGAGAACGCAGGGCTGCAGGCATGGTACAGGAGAATGCAGTGCTGCGGACATGGTACAGGAGAATGCAGGGCTGCGGACATGGTACAGGAGAATGCAGGGCTGCGGACATGGTACAGGAGAATGCGGGGCTGCGGACATGGTACAGGAGAATGTGGGGCTGCGGACATGGTACAGGAGAATGCGGGGCTGCAGACATGGTACAGGAGAATGCGGGGCTGCGGACATGGTACAGGAGAATGCAGAGCAGCGGGCATGGTACAGGAGAATGCGGGGCTGAGGACATGGTACAGGAGAATGCAGTGCTATGGACATGGTACAGGAGAATGCAGGGCTGCGGGCATGGTACAGGAGAATGCGGGGCTGCGGACATGGTACAGGAGAATGCGGGGCTGCGGACATGGTACAGGAGAATGCGGGGCTGCGGGCATGGTACAGGAGAATGCAGTGCTGTGGACATTGCACAGAAGAATGCAGGGCTGCGGACATTGTACAGGAGAATGCGGGGCTGTGGGCATGGTACAGTAGAATGCTGAGCTGCGGACATGGTACAGGAGAATGCGGGGCTGCGGACATGGTACAGGAGAATGCGGGGCTGCGGACATGGTACAGGAGAATGCTGGGCTGCGGACATGGTACAGGAGAATGCGGGGCTGCGGACATGGTACAGGAGAATTCAGTGCTGTGGACATGGTACAGGAGATGCAGTGCTGTGGAGTGGACATGGTACAAGAGAATGCAGTGCTGCGGACATGGTACAGGAGAATGCAGGGCTGCGGGCATGGTACAGGAGAATGCAGTGCTGCGGACATGGTACAGGAGAATGCGGGGCTGCGGACATGGTACAGGAGAATGCGGGGCTGCGGACATGGTACAGGAGAATGCTGGGCTGCGGACATGGTACAGGAGAATGCGGGGCTGCGGACATGGTACAGGAGAATGCGGGGCTGCGGACATGGTACAGGAGAATGCTGGGCTGCGGACATGGTACAGGAGAATGCGGGGCTGCGGACATGGTACAGGAGAATGCGGGGCTGCGGACATGGTACAGGAGAATGCTGGGCTGCGGACATGGTACAGGAGAATGCTGGGCTGTGGACATGGTACAGGAGAATGCGGGGCTGCGGACATGGTACAGGAGATGTACCATGCCTGCAGCACTGCATCTCTTGTAGTATGCCTGCAGCCCCGCATAATGGTAGACAGTAGAGGAGTCTCACCTGTTCCTGAGGCCACATCGATTTAAAATTGGCGCCGCCCGGCGCCAACACATCATTGCGCATGCGCCACCGCCGCCACTCGGGAAAGCTCATATAAGTTGGGAGCCTTTTCCGAGCGCCGTGACATGTTGGCGCCGTGCAGCGCCATTTTTAAATCAGGCAACCCAGCGGAACGGCCCCCGGACCGACCAGCCCACCCGGGAGAAGTCCCGGTGCTCTTGATTGGCCAATCAGGGCCTGCTTCTCTCCCATACCCTGCACTAGTTTGTGTCCCTGCCCCTCCCACAATGGTGGGATTTCCTGCAGTAGTTTGTGTCTTTGCCCCTCCCACAATGGTGAGATTTCCTGCAGTAGTTTGTGTCTTTGCCCCTCCCACAATGGTGAGATTTCCTGCAGTAGTTTGTGTCTCTGCCCCTTCCACAATGTGGCCACAGAGGGCAGCAGAATACCTCCTATATATATGGTTGTTTTCCTATTCTAATCATGGGATAGTGCAAGACCCTAAATATCCCACAGATGGCAGCAGAGTAGCTCCCACCTCTATGCTATATTCCCTATTCTTATTTTTGGCATTGTGCAGTGCCCTGAAAAGTTCACAGAGGGCAGCAGAGTACTTCTCCGCCACTATTCCGTGCCTCCCATTCTAATCAAGGCATGGTGCAGTACTGCAAAAAGGCCGCAGATGGCAGCAGAGCACCACCCCACCTTTATTCTGTTTTACCTTTTTTAAAATCACAGCATGTTGCAGTACCCCAAAAGGGCCGCAGAGGGCAGCAGAGTACCTGCCACCTCTATTCTCTTTTCCCTAAGCCAATCATGGTGTGGTGCAGTACCACAAAGCGGCCACAGAAGACAGCAAAGTATCTGTCACCTCTTTTTTCTGTTGCTAATTCATGACATGATTTAGTAGCCAAAATTGACCACATAAGGCAGCAGAGTACGTTGCAACCTCCGTTCTTAGTTCCCTATTCAAATCATAGCATGGTGTAGTACCGCAAGAAGGCCACAGGAAGCAGCAGAGTACCTCCCCACCATTGTTCTTTTTCTGACCAAAACCTTGTGCAGTACCCCAAAGTGGCCACATAGGGCAGAAGAGTTCCCCCCCCCACCTGTCCTTTGCTTATTCTAGTCATGGCATGGTGCAGTAACTTAAAAAGGCCACTAGAGGCAGAAGAGTGCCTCTCACACCTCTGATTTTTGTTCCCGATGCCGTACAATGCATGGTGCAGTACCTAAGAATTGCCAAAGAGGTCAGCAGAGCACCACACACCTCCTTTCTCAACTCTCCTTATTTTCTACAGAGGATGCAGTACCCAAAATCAGCCAGAGGGGCCAGTATAACACCGCCCCTTGTATTCCGGTCAGGCGGAGAAGCGTCGTGTGTTGCTATGGGGACCGGGCGTCGGTTGCCGGAAATACGTCACTGAGCTGTTTAAACCTGAGAGAGGCAGAGAGGTGAGTGACAACATTGGAGAGAGGGGACACTTCTCCCACACACATGGTATGAGCTGTGTACGGGGGGGAGCACTGTGTGTATATACAGGGGGGAGCACTGTGTGTATATACAGGGGGGGATCACTGTGTGTATATACAGGGGGGGAGCACTGTGTGTATATACAGGGGGGAGCACTGTGTGTATATACAGGGGGGAGCACTGTGTGTATATACAGGGGGGGAGCATTGTGTGTATATACAGGGGGGGAGCACTGTGTGTATATACAGGGGGGGATCACTGTGTGTATATACAGGGGGGGAGCACTGTGTGTATATACAGGGGGGAGCACTGTGTGTATATACAGGGGGGGAGCACTGTGTGTATATACAGGGGGGGATCACTGTGTGTATATACAGGGGGGGAGCACTGTGTGTATATACAGGGGGGGAGCACTGTGTGTATATACAGGGGGGAGCACTGTGTGTATATACAGGGGGGAGCACTGTGTGTATATACAGGGGGGGAGCACTGTGTGTATATACAGGGGGGGATCACTGTGTGTATATACAGGGGGGGAGCACTGTGTGTATATACAGGGGGGAGCACTGTGTGTATATACAGGGGGGGATCACTGTGTGTATATACAGGGGGGGAGCACTGTGTGTATATACAGGGGGGAGCACTGTGTGTATATACAGGGGGGAGCACTGTGTGTATATACAGGGGGGGAGCACTGTGTGTATATACAGGGGGGAGCACTGTGTGTATATACAGGGGGGAGCACTGTGTGTATATACAGGGGGGAGCACTGTGTGTATATACAGGGGGGGAGCAATGTGTGTATATACAGGGGGGAGCAATGTGTGTATATACAGGGGGGAGCACTGTGTGTATATACAGGGGGGAGCACTGTGTGTATATACAGGGGGGGGAGCACTGTGTGTATATACAGGGGGGAGCACTGTGTGTATATACAGGGGGGGAGCACTGTGTGTATATACAGGGGGGGAGCACTGTGTGTATATACAGGGGGGGGAGCACTGTGTGTATATACAGGGGGGGGAGCACTGTGTGTATATATACAGGGGGGAGCACTGTGTGTATATACAGGGGGGAGCACTGTGTGTATATACAGGGGGGAGCACTGTGTGTATATACAGGGGGGGAGCACTGTGTGTATATACGGGGGGGGAGCACTGTGTGTATATACAGGGGGGGAGCACTGTGTGTATATACAGGGGTGGAGCACTGTGTGTATATACAGGGGGGGAGCACTGTGTGTATATACAGGGGGGGAGCACTGTGTGTATATACAGGGGGGGAGCACTGTGTGTATATACAGGGGGGGAGCACTGTGTGTATATACAGGGGGGAGCACTGTGTGTATATACAGGGGGGGAGCACTGTGTGTGTATACAGGGGGGGAGCACTGTGTGTATATACAGGGGGGGAGCACTGTGTGTATATACAGGGGGGAGCACTGTGTGTATATACAGGGGGGGGCACTGTGTGTATATACAGGGGGGGAGCACTGTGTGTATATACAGGGGGGGAGCACTGTGTGTGTATACAGGGGGGGAGCACTGTGTGTATATACAGGGGGGGAGCACTGTGTGTATATACAGGGGGGAGCACTGTGTGTATATACAGGGGGGGAGCACTGTGTGTGTATACAGGGGGGGAGCACTGTGTGTATATACAGGGGGGGAGCACTGTGTGTATATACAGGGGGGGAGCACTGTGTGTATATACAGGGGGGGAGCACTGTGTGTATATACAGGGGGGAGCACTGTGTGTATATACGGGGGGGAGCACTGTGTGTATATATTTGTGTATATACAGGGGGGGAGGAGATTGTAGGAGAGCGCTGGGGAGGAGAGTGTGGGGGAGTGTTGGAGAGGAGATTATCAGAGAGCCTTTATGTATGTGTATATATTGTATCTTCGGGTCACATGACTGACTTATGTGCCGTCCTCCAGGGGGAGATGACCAATCAGGAGGATGCCTGGGAGAGCCTGGATGCAGAGTTTGACCATTACCTGGTGGATATGAAGCCGTATGTGTTGAAGCGCCCCCAGAGGATGGGTAAGGAATTGCGTCCCCACACAGTGATGTCACCCAATCCTTACCTCTCATAGACTCTTCACCATAATAAAATCCTTTCACTGGTTTTTAAATCTGCAGCTTGTATTGAAATATTCCCTGGTGATCCTGCCACTGGTTTCCCTGTTCTGGCACTTCCTGTTATGGGGTGACAACACTCTGTCCCTGTCCACCAACTGTTCTCCTGTGTTGTCACCCCGTTACATGAACTTTCAATGGAGCCTGCAAGTGCCCGTTCCCACCCACATGATACAGACATGGTCCAGTGTTGTCACCATCAGGAACCTCGCCCTGAGAAATACCACGCCGCCATCACTGGAGAACACGTGGACTGGAAGTGGCTGCAAAGAAGCTGCAGGAGATGGGCAGTACTGAGTACTCCTTCCACTATTGTGTGACATGAGCCTAGAAAACTGCATACCATTGATTGTGATGTCATCAATTCTTTTCCTAGACACAGGCAGTGCTGGTCCCCGAATCACACCTCTTGCCTGTACAGCAGAGCTCAAACTGGGGGGGGGGGGGAGAGAGAATCAGCAAAAGGAACCAATGAGTTCATGTGCTGATAGGAGGAGAGAGCAGAGTGACTGGGTGATGAGGTCTTCACTGTGCTGCCAGGCACAGGCCTGTAAGTGAAAGTGAAACTGCAACAGAAAAATATGTCAGGGCTGTACCATGTGGCAAAGCTGTGTAAAGCTCATGACTGGATGGACAGAGAACGGGCTGCCTTTGTGAACCAATGGAATGGCTCCCTGTGTACCCAGCTGCAGTGAGAGGTGGCTCAGTCATGGGCCTGTGTGCTAGTGACAGGCGTGACATCTCGCTGCCTCAGATACAGGGGGCGCCACTCCATAGGGAAAGGCAAAATTTTAAAGTGACCCCGCCCCCCCGGTGCTCATGCTCAAAGGCATGCGTCTGTCCCGCATTCACGCAAACAGCGATCCGCCCACATGTGAGGTATCGCCGCGAACGTCAGACCATGGGCAGTAATTCTAGCGCCAGACCTCCTTTGTACATCTAAAGTGGTGACCTGGAAAGGCTTTTAAAGCGTCGCCTATGGACAGTAACATTTACGTCGTTTGTTGCCGTGGCGCGGGCAAACGCAATTTTAAAACATGAGATGTATCTATTTATGTCCGCCTAACATCATCTTTTATATTTTACTAAACCATTGGGTTAGATATTGTGTTTTTGTGAATTTAAAATTCAAAAAAGTGTATTTTTTTGGGCAAAAAATAGTGTTTGAAAAAATGCTCAAAAAATGTAACCTAAAAAATTGAAAAACCGCCATTTTATTCTCCAGGGTCTCCTCTTTAACCATTTATCCACTGGGCATTAAACCCCCTTCCTAACCAAACCAATTTTCAGCTTTCAGTGCTCTCACAATTTGAATGACAATTACTCAGTCATGCAATACTGTCCCCATATGAAAATGTTGTCCTTTTTTTCACACAAATAGAGCTTTCTTTGGTGGTATTTAATCCTCATTGTATTTTTTATTTAATGCGCTATAAATGAAAAAAAGACCAAAAATTTGGTAAAAAAAAAATGCATTTTCCTCGTTTTGGTTTTAAAATATTGTAATTTTTCTTCATAGATTTTGGTCAAAATTAATATTGCTACATATCTTTGGTAAAAAGTATATATTATTTGGTTTTTGTGAAGGTTATAGAGTCTACAAGCTATGGTGCCAATCATTGAAAATTGAGGCATGGTGAGATTTTTGAAGTTGTCTTTTTTCCCCCACAATTCTTTGCAAAATGAAGATTTTTTTTCTTCCCAACAAAATGGTCATATTGCGAAATTATTTCTCACACACTGTATATGCATACTTGCAACTACACCCCCAAACACATTCTTCTACTCCTCCTGAGTATGGTAATACCACATGTGTCGGACTTTTACACAGCCTGGCCACGTAGAGAGGCCCAACACCCAAGGAGCACCTTCATGCGTTCTAGGAGCATTAATTACACATATAATTTCCTGACAACATATTGCACTTTTGAAAGGCCCCGGAGCACCAGGACAGTATGAGTCTTTTGAAATTGTCATTTTTTTTCTCACAAGTTTTTGGAAAATGTGGAAAGAAAATGAAAACGCATTTTTTTTTTTTTTCACAAAGTTGTCCATTTATGAGATATTTCTAACACCTAGCATGTACATAGCAAAAATGACACCCCAAAATACATCCTGCTGCTCCTGAGTATGGAGTACACTGTATATGCATACTTGCAACTACACCCCCAAACACATTACATAGTTACATAGTAGGTGAGGTTGAATAAAGACAATAGTTCCCCCTATGTAGGTGTGTGTGGCCATAATCCTCTCTCATACCCCTGAATGTTCTGATCCTTGAGATATAAGTCTAAGAGTCTTTTGAAAGCCACCATACTTCCCGCAGAAACCACCTATTGTGGTAGAGAATTCCACAATCTTGTAGCCCTAACAGTAAAAAAAACCCCACGTTGCCTGAGGTTAAAACGCTTCTCCTCTAACCGCATTGTATGCCCTCGAGTCCTCATGCAATCCCTTCGACTGAATAGCTTTTTTTCTATGCTGAGATCACCATTGAGATATTTATAAATTGCTATCATGTCCTCTCTCAGGCGTCTCTTCTCCAGGGAGAATAAATTAAGCGATTGTAGACGCTCTTCATAATTAAGGTCCCTAATTAGTTTAGTTGCCCTTCTCTGGACTCTCTCCAGCTCCAACACATCCCTCCTGAGGACTGGTGACCAGAACTGGACAGAATACTCCAGATGTGGTCGGACCAGAGTTTTATAAAGTGGAAGGATTATAGTCTTATCTCTGGAATACATCCCTTTCTTTATGCATGCTAATATTCTGCCGGCTTTGGCAGCTGCCGCTTGACATTGCATGCTATTGCTTAGTCTATCCTCTACCAAGACTCCCAGATCTTTCTCCATTTTTGATTCCCCCAAAGGTTCCCCCCCTAACGTGTATTGTGCTTTTATGTTTTTAGTCCCCAAGTGCAAAACCTTACACTTCTCCACGTTAAACCTCATTTGCCATGTCGTTGCCCACTCTGTTATTTTGTCCAGGTCATTCTGTAGGATATCTGCTTCATGCTGTGCAGTTATTGCCCTGCCCAATTTAGTGTCATCTGCATCTATCATTCTGCTACTACTCCTGAGTATGGTAATACCACATGTGTGAGACTTTTACACAGCCTGGCCACATACAGAGGCCCAACATCCAAGTACCACCTTCAGGCGTTATAGGAGCATAAATTACACATATCATTTCCTGACAACCTATTGCACTTTTGAAAGGCCCCGGAGCATCAGGACAATGTGAATCTTTTGAACATGTCATTTTTTTTTCCCCACAAGATTTTGGAAAATGTATATGCATACTTGAAACTACATCCCCAAACACATTCTGCTACTCCTTCTGAGTATGGGGATACCACATGTGTGAGTCTTTTACACAGCCTGGCCACATACAGAGGCCCAACATGCAAGGAGCACCGTCAGGTGTTGAAGGAGCATAAATTACACATATAATTTCCTGACTACCCATTACAATTTTGTGAGGCATTGTAGGGCACTGATAAGCACCGTAGTGGCACAGATGAGCACTGATGTTTTATGGATGTGGCACGTGTAAGGGAACCGCGACCCACACTGTGTTTGTGGGCTTCCATCAGTATACGGCTTCCTTCAGTCTTGAACATAGATATCAGATATTCTAGCCACCCCCCATACAAAGCTAGCCAACAACTTAGCTTGTACAAGTTCTGGAACCTTCTCCTTTATTGAATAGTCTCAGACCATTTATACACACGACGACGACACCCCCCTCCTGATCAAATTACCCCACTGATTCACATGCCTGATTACATTATCATATGCAGATGAAATTGTGTACAGAAATAGAATTAACCTGAACTAATTATCTAAAGAACAACCAATACATACGGCACTCTACTTTTCTACCAGTAACTAATAGATGACAATGATTCAATCAACCTGAGCCAATTAACTAGCAGACTGCTGTCCCCGAGCCCCTGAATTACAATACACATTATCATAAGTGTAAACACAGAACCCATTGTAGATAATAGGCGAGTAAATCAGCATATTCAACAATGTGTGGAAGACAGGTGGTTGAGCTGATATTAGCATCTGCTTTTGATTCTGACTGTCTTGGGGAGACATGGACTTGAATCCAAAGTAACATTACTCCAAGGGCCCCACATATAGTGTCTGTCTTTTATTCCCAGTGACGGTGACTACCATCACATATCTCCCCCCCCCCCCCCAAAAAAGTAGACTAACCAGGTACCAGACCCCCAATCAGTCTGTGCCTGAGTTAGTTGGATAACAAGTCCCAAAGAGTCAATCCATCATGGCAGCTTCCTTGACAAAGTTCCACATAGTTTGTAAGTTTGTCCCGGCAGGGCGCATGGAGCTCTCATAGCCGATCAGTCTGTGGAAGTCTGGTTTGGGCAGGCCAGACTGGGCTTCTTGGTCACCCTGTGTCCCTAATAGACACAGGGTGACTTACATGTAAGAGGGGCCTAGGGGGCTGAGAGAGGGAGGGGCCTAGGGGGCTGAGAGAGGGATTTCTTAACTTCTCTAAGGTAAGCTGGGTTCCACGGGCCCTCCAACCAAAGTCCTTTCGGAAGGAGACTAACACAGGAGGGGACCCCAAACGGGTTGACTTTGAAGTTTGTCTGTAGTTCCAGTCCCCCCAATGTCTGTACCCACACAGTACCCCAAATAAATTGTCCTGAACGGAGCATTACTCACCCAGCCAACCTCTGCCTCTCTCGGAGAACATACCCGCTGCGGGGGAGAAGTGTGGACTGGCCCTTCTCCCTGGAGTCCTTTCAGCCCCTGGAGAGAAGACAGGGTGTCTGGGCTCACACCCTCATGCTGTTGGGGACCTGGGCCGAGTGCCCAGCTTTCCTGGGATATAGAGGTGAAGACCGCAGTCCCATCAACTACAACAGGAACTCCATCCTTTGTTAGTTGAGGACAGAGGTCAGCCACACTCTGCTCTGTCGCCAGCTCTTCTGCTGGGTTGGTGTCATCATTCTGGGGCTCCGTCTGCTGCTGGGATGGGGAGTCGGCTGCTCCATCTTCCTTACCCTCATCTGGAGGTTGGGACAATCTTTCTCTGGTACCGTCTCCCAGGTGCACAGATCCAGGTTTGGGAGGGAAGACAGTTTCCTCCGCTCTGACTGTTGGGGAGGGAGGATAACAACCTCCTCTCCCTTCTCAACCTGGACCTCCAGGACTGCTACAGGTGTGGGGAAGAGGTCTTGGACCCTCTGCCCAGTTGTCAGCGCCTCAGCTGGAGAAGTTTCTTGTGCCTCCACAGATGCTTCTGGCAGGCAATCCCATGTCCATGTGAGTGGAGAAAGCCCAGCTGCCTCTTCTCTCAGGAAGGCTGAAGCTGCTATTGGTGTTGGGCAGAGCATGGTGATGTTAGGCCCTGATGCCAGCTGTTCCACAGGGAACTAAACTGAATAGTCTGTGGCCTTGCACACATCTTTCTGGGTCACCAATTGTCGCAGGCTTATTGGGATTTTTTTTTACAACCTAGTAAAAGCTCCTCCACTACAGTAAGAAAACACTGGCTAGGCACACATTCAACCCTTTGATTGCCCCTGAGAGTAACCCCTATCCCATCCAGTGTCATTAGTACAGTGACAATGCATAATTTTTTTATGCACTGATCACTGTAAAAGTATCACTGATCCCCAAAAAGTGTCAAAAATGTCAGTTAGTGTCCGACTGTCCGCCGCAATGTCACAGTCCCGCTATGAGTCACTGATCGCTGCCATTATTAGTAAAAAATAAATAAAAATATCCCATAGTTTGTAGATACTATAACTTTTGCACAAACCAAGCAATAAATGCTTATTGGGAATTTTTTTTTACAACCTAGTAAAAGCTCCTCCACCACAGTAAGAAAACACTGGCTAGGCACACCTTTAACCCTTTGATTGCCCCTGATGTTAACGCCTTCCCAGCCAGTGTCATTAGTACAGTGACGTTTTTACGTTTGCACCAACCAATATACGCTTATTGGGATTTTTTTTTTTTAACCAAAAACATGTAGCAGAATATATATTGGAATAAATTGATGAACAAATTAGATTTTTCCAATTTTTTTAGCAGATGTTTTACAGCAGAAAGTAAAAAATATTGAATTTTTTTTTTAATTGTCGCTCTTTTTTTGTTTATAGCACAAAAACATAAAAACCGCAGAGATGATCAAATACCACCAAAAGAAATCTCTATTTGTGGGGGAAAAAGGACGTAAATTTTATCTAGGTAAAGCGTCGCACGACCGCGCAATTTTCAGTTAAAGTAATGCAGCGCCACATTGCAAAAAAATGGCCTGGAAAGGGTGCAAATCTTCCGGAGGTCAAGGGGTTAAGCTCTGACAAAAAAAAAAAAAACCTGGAAGCTGATTGGTTTCTATGCAGAGCTGCACCAGATTTTGCACTCTCCAGTTTTAGTAAATAACCCCCATAGGCTAACACCGAGGAGCGTTTAGACTGGTCGAAAAAAAATCAGTAAAAGGGGTGTTTTTGCTGCCCAGTGTGCATGAGCCCTAAATGTCAAATCTTAGTCACAAGTCCTGTTTTCACTTTTGTTGGGGGGGGGGGCACACCATTTTATAAGAGGGCAGTAAGACTATTTATGGGGCGAATTGCCACCACCAGCTGAGGATTGTCATTCATTCCACCCAATACTGAACCTATGAACCTAGACTAGTTGTACTTCTCTGCTGTGCAGATGTCTGCCACCAGGTGGCAGTCTTGGCTCAGTTATTGGATGTTTTATCCCAGTAGTAGATATTCTCGCTGCAGATTTAAAGTAATACTCCATCCATACCATGGTATACGGAAGGCGTCTCCAAACTTTGTAAACAAAGGGCCAGTTTATTGTCCTTCAAACTTAACCACTTCCATACTGTGCCATTGTAAAATGACGTCTGACGGCGGCAGGAAGCTTTTGTCGATCCGGGCGGATGTCGGCGGACGTCGTATGACATGCGCCTGCCCTCGCCAGAGGCGCACAGCTCGGCGATCAGCGATGAGGCTCGTCCCTTGGACTGAGCCCATCCCCGATCAAGGTAAACAGCCAATGAAATTGGGTGTTTACCACGTGATCGGCTGTGTCAATCACAACCGATCACATGAGCGGCTCCAGCGCGAGCCGCTCGTTCTCTCCTCAATGCGCGCCCCCTGGTGCGCGCAGCACGGCGATCGTGGACGAGGCTCATCCTTCAGACAGAGCCAATCCCCGATCTAGATAAAGAGCCAATGAAATTGGCTTTTTACCACGTGACCGGCTGTCAATCAGCCGCTCACAGAATGTCAGCAGATAACACAGTAACTAGCTGTCACCGTGTTTCCTCCTCTGACACTGATCCTGTGTGAGGAGGAGATTGTGGTAACAGCTAGTTACCGATTACAGTGCACCCCAAAACACACTGATTGCCCCCCCCCCCCCCCAATAAAGAGGACCTGTCACTAGCCCATCAAAGTACCTGTCACCAGCCCATCAGAGTACCCGAGTACCTGTCACCAGCCCATCAGAGTACCCGAGTACCTGTCACCAGCCCATCAGAGTACCTGTCACCAGCCCATCAGAGTACCTGTCACCAGCCCATCAGAGTACCTGTCACCAGCCCATCAGAGTACCTGTCACCAGCCCATCAGGGTACCTGTCACCAGCCCATCAGAGTACCTGTCACCAGCCCATCAGAGTACCTGTCACCAGCCCATCAGAGTACCTGTCACCAGCCCATCAGAGTACCTGTCACCAGCCCATCAGAGTACCTGTCACCAGCCCATCAGAGTACCTGTCACCAGCCCATCAGAGTACCTGTCATCAGCCCATCAGAGTACCTGTCATCAGCCCATCAGAGTACCTGTCATCAGCCCATCAGAGTACCCAAGTACCTGTCACCAGCCCATCAGGTACTCTGATGACAGGTACTCGGGTACTCTGATGGGCTGGTGACAGGTACTCGGGTACTCTGATGGGCTGGTGACAGGTATTCGGGTACTCTGATGGGCTGGTGACAGGTATTCGGGTACTCTGATGACAGGTACTCCGGTACTCCGATGACAGGTACTCAGAATACCCGAGTACCTGTCTCCAGCCCAGAGTGCCCGAGTACCTGTCTCCAGCCCAGAGTGCCCGAGTACCTATCTGCACCCCGTCAGATTACCCGAGTACCTGTGTCTAGCCCATCAGAATACCCAAGTACCGCTCTGAAGCTCATCAGAGTACCTGAGTACCTTTCTGAAGCTGATCAGTGTACCTGAGTACCTGCCTGAAGCCCATCAGAGTACCTGAGTACCTATCTGCAGCCCATGCCTCCTAAATTATGTGTTGGGGTGTTTACTTTCCAAAATGGGGTCATTTTGTGGGCGTTTCCATTGTCCTGGTGCTCCAGGGCCTTCAAAGGTGTGATTGGTTGTAATGAAATTAGATGTGTAATTTATGCTCCTAGAACACCTGATGGTGCTCCTTGGATGTTGGGCCTCTGTATGTGGCTATGCTGTGACAAAGTCCCACATATGTGGTATCACCATACTCAGGAGGAGTAGCAGAATGTATTTGCTATGTGTTAGAAATATCTTTGACAACTTTGTGTAAAAAAAAAAAAAAAAAAAAAAAAAAAAAAAATGCGTTTTCATTTTCTTTCCACATTTTCCAAAAACTTGTGGAAAAAAATGACATGTTTAAAAGACTCCTTATGCCTCATAGAGAATACGTTGGGTGTTTGCTTTCCAAAATGGGGTCATTTTGTGGGTAATTCTATTGTCCTGGTGCTCCAGGGCCTTCAAAAGTGTGATAGGTCGTCATGAAATGATATGTGTAATTTATGCTCCTAGAACACCTGGTGGCGCTCCTTGCATGTTGGGTCTCTGTATGTGGCCAGGCTGTGTAAAAGTCTCACACATGTGGTAACGCCATACTCTGGAGGAGTAGCAGAATCTATTTTGGGGTGTAAATGCAAGTATGCATATACTGTGTGTGAGAAATAACTTGTTATTATGACAATTTTGTGTAAAAAAAAAAAATAAATAAAATATTTCTTAATTTTCCCAAGAAAGAAAAAATTACAACTTCGAAAAACTCACCATGCCTCTTACTAAATACCCTGGAATGTCTACTTTCCAAAAAGGGGTAATTTGGGGGGTATTTGTACCCTCCTGACATTTCAGGGCCTCAAGAAATTAGATCGTCTGTCGGTACATCAGGTGTGATCAATTCTTAATGATTGGCACCATAGTTTGTAGACTCCATAACCTTAACACAGACTAAATAATAACCACTAATTTACTAATTTGGGTTATTTTTTACCAAAGATATGTAGCAGTATACATTTTGGCCCAAATTTCTGAAAAAAATGACTTATTTGCAAAATTTTATAATCGAAACTAAAACAAAATGTGATTTTTTTTTTTTTTTTTTTTTTTTCAAAATTTTCACTATTTTTTCACTTATATCGCAAAAAATAAAAAACCCAGTGATGATTAAATACTACCAAAAGAAAGCTCTATTTGTTTAAAAAAAATGATAAAGAATTTGATTGGGTACAGCCAGCGTTGTATGACTGAGTAATTATCATTCAAAGTGTGAGAGCGCCGAAAGCTGAAAATTGGTCTGGGCAGGAAGGGTTGTAACTGCTCTGTATGGAAGTGGTTAAGGAGGGCCAGACTGCAGTGGAAATGTTCCTGGCATCAGTGGGAGTAAACATCAGCACACTTAGAGAAGGAATAGTGCCCCATCATTGGTGTCAGTGGGAGGAATAGTGTCCCATCATTGGTGTCAGTGGGAGGAATAGTGTCCCATCATTGGTGTCAGTGGGAGGAATAGTGTCCCATCATTGGTGTCAGTGGGAGGAATAGTGCCCCATCATTGGTATCAGTGGAAGGAATAGTATCCCATAATTTCTGTCAGCGGGAGGAATAGTGCCCCATCATTGGTGTCAGTGGGGGGAATAGTGCCCCATCATTGGTATCAGTGGGGGGAATAGTGCCCCATCATTGGTATCAGTGGGAGGAATAGTGGCCCATCATTGGTGTCAGTGGGAGGAATAGTGTCCCATCGTTGGTGTCAGTGGGAGGAATAGTGTCCCATCGTTGGTGTCAGTGGGAGGAATAGTGTCCCATCATTGGTGTCAGTGGGAGGAATAGTGTCCCATCATTGGTGTCAGTACGAGGAATAGTGTCCCATCGTTGGTGTCAGTGGGAGGAATAGTGTCCCATCGTTGGTGTCAGTGGGAGGAATAGTGCCCCATCATTGGTATCAGTGGAAGGAGTAGTATCCCATAATTTCTGTCAGCGGGAGGAATAGTGCCCCATCATTGGTGTCAGTGGGAGGAATAGTGTCCCATCGTTGGTGTCAGTGGGAGGAATAGTGCCCCATCATTGGTATCAGTGGAAGGAGTAGTATCCCATAATTTCTGTCAGCGGGAGGAATAGTGCCCCATTGTTGGTATCATTAGGAGGAATAGTGCCCCATCGTTGGTATCAATGAAAGGAATAGTGCCCCATCATTGGTGTCAATGGGAGAAATTATGCCCTATCGTTGATGTCAGCTGGCAGAATGGTGTTTCATATCAGTGGGAGAATAGTGCCCCAAGGGCCAGATAAAGGCAAGCAAAGGGTCACATTTGGCCCTCGGCCTGCAGTTTGGAGACCACTGATATACAGAATAGACATAGTGATGTGAAACAAGAATTTATTTATAAACGACCTAGAGGAGGGGATATCCAGCACAATCTCTGTATTTGTTGATGATAATAAGTTAAGCAGGCCAATATCTTCTATACAGGACGTGGTAGCCTTACAAGAAGACTTGAACAAAATAATGGGGTGGGCAACTACATGGCAAATGAGGTTTAATGTTGAAAAATGTAAGGTAATGTACTTGGGTGTCAGAAATACAAACACAAGTTACTCACTAGGGGGAGAACCTCTGGAGGAATCTAAGATGGAAAAGTACCTGGGGGTCCTAGTAGATGACAAGCTCAGCAGTGGCATGCAATGTCAAGCTGCTGCAAGCAAAGCCAACAGAATACTGGCATGTATTAAAAAAAGGGATTCACTCCAGAGATAAAACAATAATTCTCCCACTCTACAAGACTCTGGTCCGGCCACATCTGGAGTATTCCTTCCATTTCTCGGCACCCGTCCTCTGGAAGGATGTGCTGGAACTGGAGAGAAGGGCAACAAAGATAATTAGGGGAATGGAGGATCTAAGCTATGAGGAGTATATTCATAATGGTGGTGTGGAATATATGGGGTGACCTGCCTGCCTTGTGAGATGTCAGACTTGGACTCTGTAGCTCACCAAGGCCTTGTGGCTGTAGGGACATCCCTGCGATGGAGGACTTCCAGTGCAGTGACCTCTGGAAAGGTGGAGGGATGGATGGATTTGAGGCCTCCTGGAGGGGACCCTCGTGTGCTGGTGGAATGTAATGGCGATCGCTCAATGCAGGCGTTCGGCAGGTCTCTCTGCTGTCATTGTAGTGGATCGCTGATTGTGGAAAGTCATGTATATATCGCTTATTTGATTTCATGTAATATACAGTTGTGCTGAAAAGTTTACCCTCCCCCAATTGGAGAATTGGGAATATACAGAGTGTTTGAGTGAGCTGGCAAAACCCATTTCTTGTATTTCTTATGGGATTCCTATTCTGGAGGTGATAACAGAACGGCCCAATCATAAAATAAAACATGGCAACAAGTAAACCAATGAAATGCCCCCTGTTCAGAATTCTGCACCCTCTTGGTTTTTAATCCTGGGTATTGCCCCTTTTATCATCAATGACAGCGTTCAGTCTTGTGTAATAGATGTCTATGAGGTCCCGGATTCTTGCAGGTGGTAGAGCTGCCCGTTCGTCTTGGCAAAATGTCTCCAGGTCATGCAAAGTCTTTGGTTGTCTTATATGAAGCGCACGTCTGAGATCTCCTAAGAGCGTCTTAGATCTCCTAAGATCTCTCCTAAGATCTCCTAAGAGATCTCCTAAGAGCGTCTCGATGATATGAAGGTCAGGAGATGGCCCCTCCAGAACTTCATATTTTTCTGCTGTAACCACTAGAGGGTCAGCTTGGCCTGGTGCTTGGGGTCATTGTCCTGCTGGAAAGTCCAAGAACTTCCCATGTGGAATTTCCTACAGAAGAATGCCAATTGTCCGCCAATATTTTCTGATAACATGCTGCATTCATCTTCCCATTCTTTTTCAGAAGATTCGCTGTGTCTTTAGAGCTCAGACACCCCCCCAAAACATTAGGGAGCCACCACCATGCTTTACAGTGGTAATGGTATTCCTGTTGCTATAGGTCTTCTTGACCCATTCATAAGCGTAGTGCTGATGGTTGTGACCATAAAGCTCTGTTTTGGTCTCGTCAATCCAGATTACAGTGTGCCAGAAGTTGGGAGGCGTATCAAGGTGTTGGCGGCCATATTGTAACCGGGCTTTTTTGTGGCATTGGCGCAGTAAAGCCTTCTTTCTGACAGCTCCACCATGCAGCTAATTTTTGGTCTCGTATCTTTGTATTGTGCTCCTTGAAACAACGACAACATCTTTTTTCCAGGCAGCCTGGAGGTTTTTTTCTCCTGAGGCTACCAGTGTGGGGGGGGGGGGGTGGTTCTTTGTATCCCAAACAATTATTCTGGCAGTTGTGGCTGCAATCTTTCTTGGTCTACCTGACCTTAGTTTGGTATCAAGAGATTCCCAAATTGTCCACTTCTTGAGTGATTGAACAGTACTGACTGCCATATTTAATGCTTTGGATATTATTTTATGTTGTTTTCCATCTTTCTTTAAAGTTCCATTACCTTGTTACGCAGGTCTTTTGACAGTTCTCTTCTTCTCCTCTAGGATCAGTATCTAACAAACTCATTGACTATTTATACACAGACACTAATTGTAATTTAAAAAGCCACAGATGTGGAAAATAAATCATTAATTGCCCATGTAACCTGCGTGTGTCACCTTGTGTGTCTGTACCAAGGCCAAACCTTCCAGGGGGGAAACTTTTCATCAGGGCCATTTGGGGGATTTCTGTTATCGTTATGGTTTACAAAGGAGCCAAACATCTCTGTGATGGTAAATGGCTTCATATCATCACTATCCGAAAATAAAAGACAATTTTTTGGCATCATCGGTCAGATTTTAATTATCAATGCCAAAATTCACCATCTCTGCCGGGAAGGCAAACTTTTCAGCACAAACTGTACATTGTGGATGTCACTGTCTCATTATAAGTACTGGAGAGGTGACCCAACCCCCATCTGCTGGAAAAGTTTTATCTATGGATTTTATCTGATATTGAAAAACAAAATTCAGAGCGATCTAAAGAACACTGATGGAGGGTGCAGCCTGGCCTGGGGTGTATTAGATTGTTAGTGTGGTGGAAGACTCCTAAACCCCCTTGGGGGGGGGCCCTCAATAATGATTCTTTCTGTTCTTCAGAGCGCCAGCGATGTGCCTTGTGGATCAAGAAGCTGTGTGACCCCTCCGGGGCAGGAACAGGGATCGCCGGCAGGAAGAACAGGAACCTGTATGCCAAACTTCTCCTCCACATGCTGAAACGCGGCGAACTGGAGGGGCCCTTTACTAGTCAACCTGAGGAAGGCACCCTGAAACCTCTGCCTACCTACATGGTGAGTCACCCTGAAACTCTGCCCCCTATATGGTATATCACCCTGAGACCTCTGCCCACCTGCATGGTATCTCACCCTGAGACCTCTGCCCACCTACATGGTATGTCACCCTGAGATCTCTGCCCACCCATCTACATGGTGAGTCACCCTGAGACCTCTGCCCACCTACATGGTGAGTCACCCTGAGACCTCTGCCCACCTACATGGTGAGTCACCCTGAGACCTCTGCCCACCTACATGGTATATCACCATGAAAACTCTGCCCCCCTACATGTCCAGTGACCCTGAAAACTCTGCCCCCCTACATGGTATGTCACCCTGAGATCTCTGCCCACCTACCTGGTATGTCACCCTGAGATCTCTGCCCACCTACATGGTATGCCATCCTGAGACATCTGCCCACCCATCTACATGGTATGTCACCCTGAGACCTCTGCCCACCTACATGGTATGTCACCCTGAGACCTCTGCCCACCTACATGGTATGTCGCCCTGAGACCTCTGCCCACCTACATGGTATGTCACCCTGAGACCTCTGCCCACCTACATGGTATGTCACCCTGAGACCTCTGCCCACCTACATGGTATGTCACCCTGAGACCTCTGCCCACCTACATGGTATGTCACCCTGAGACCTCTGCCCACCTACATGGTATGTCACCCTGAGACCTCTGCCCACCTACATGGTATGTCGCCCTGAGACCTCTGCCCAGCTACATGGTATGTCACCCTGAGACCTCTGCCCAGCTACATGGTATGTCGCCCTGAGACCGCTGCCCACCTACATGGTACATCACCCTGAGACCTCTGCCCACCTACATAATATATCACCCTGAGACCTCTGCCCACCTACATATTATGTCACCCTTAGACCTCTGCCCACCTATATATTATGTCACCCTGAGACCTCTGCCCACTTACATATTATGTCACTCTGAGACCTCTGCCCACCTACATATTATGTCACCCTGAGACCTCTGCCCCCCTACATATTATGTCATCCTGAGACCTCTGCCCAGCTACATATGTCACCCTGAGACCTCAACCCACCTACATGGTATGTCACCCTGAGACCGCTGCCCACCTACATGGTATGTCACCCTGAGACCGCTGCCCACCTACATGGTATGTCACCCTGAGACCGCTGCCCACATACATGGTATGTCACCCTGAGACCTCTGCCCACCTGCATGGTATGTCACCCTGAGACCTCTGCCAACCTACATATTATGTCACCCTGAGACCTCTGCCCACCTACATGGTATGTCACCCTAAGACCTCTGCCCACCTACATGGCATGTCACCCTGAGACCTCTACTAACCTACATATTATGTCACCCTGAGACCTCTGCCCCCCCTACATGGTTTGTCACCCTGATACCTCTGCCCACCTACATGGTATATCACCCTGAGACCTCTGCCCACCTACATGGTATATTACCTTGAGATCTCTGCCCACCTACATGATATGTCACCCTGAGACCTCTGCCCACCTACATGGTATGTCACCCTAAGTACTCTGCCCACCTACATGATATGTTTTCTGGAGAACAATGGCCATGTATATGAAGAATTGTCACCTGAGACCTCTGCCCTCAAATGTCCCCATGGGAAGAATTCCCCTCACTTTCTGAAGAAAGGAAATCGCTGCTCCAGGTGTATAGTGTGTAATAATTGCCAGGAGATAGGATATCCCATAGAGTGCTGGCCCCGGCCCGCCTCCGTGGGAACACTTGTAGAAAAGAGAAATATCCGCACATCCAGGGATTCCAAGAAGTTTCAAATACCTTTAATTCCAAAATGTGGCAAGTGATGACACCAAAGACCCCAACATGAAGTCCCGTAGACACGTTTCACACATACATCTTGTGCTTAATCATTACCTGTAATGATTAATGATTAAGCACAAGATGTGTGAAACGCGTCTACGAGACTTCATGTTGGGGTCTTTGGTGTCATCACTTGCAACATTTTGGAATTAAAGGTATTTGAAACTTATTGGAATCCCTGGATGTGCGGATATTTCTCTTTTCTACAAGTGTCCCCTCACTTCCTGCTCTGGTGACAACGGTAAAGTTTTTGTTCACCAGGACAAATGAGATGTCTCTCCAAAGCCCAGACAGAGACAGAAATAAAATCCTGATAGTGGCTCTGATCTGTCCCTGCTCCATTCAAACTTATTTTTCCTTTAGCCTTTGAATAGAATTACAGACATGGAAGATATACAGAGATTCAGTTAGAATTATTGGGACATTGATTTCCACAGGAAGTGTTATTCCTTGCTGGGTTCCATCTCGGAGTCAGTACCATCCTGCTGGCCAGCAGTGCAGTGTGTGTACAAAGAATTGGCTCACTGCTGGTCCCAAAGGTCCCCATTTTAATCTTCAGTTAAAATTTCCAGCATCCTGGACACCGTCCACTGCAGTCAGCCTTTTTGATTATTGGTGCTATACTGTCCCCACTTCTGTAGGGGTGCGAGGGATGCCACATTTCTCCTATCACAGCACTGGGACTGCTCATGTGACTATACCGGGCAGACCCCCCACTTATTGGTGCTAGTAGTAACCTGTCATACTGACTGCCCTTTATAATGTACAGAGCTGTGCAGACTGTTGGCATTCTATTAATCCTCTATGATAATAATAATGAAGTGTGATCTGTCTCTCTCCACAGTCCATCTACTTTGATGAGCCCATTTCTGCCCGGCTCCCCAGCGTTGGCCCCGGGGGATTACCGGACTGGGTCCTGGGAGAACTGGAGGTCAGGGGAACGGCATCTGAGGAGGCTTTGAAGATGTCATTAAAGAAGGAGCCGGTGAACTCCTCCACACCGACCCGGTAAGAAGCAGGCGGTGACTGTGTGCTGTAAATCTGAGTGTCCCCCGCTACTGGAGAGAAGGTGACACGCGGGTATCACTACCAGAGCCAAATTCAATAAAAGTAGACATTATGTCATGTGATCCCTTAGAGCAAATACAATAAAAGCTGTTTGTGGGGGTGCCGTGTGATCATTCCAAGCCAATACAATAAACACTGGCGGTGTGGTGATGTCATGTGATCATTCAGAACCAATATATTGAAAACTGGTGATGTGATATAATGTGATCGCTCAATGCAATGGCAGCTGTCAGTGTGGGGATGTCATGTGATCACTTGGGGAGCCAATGCAATGGCAGCTGTCAGTGTACGTATGTCATGTGATCACTTGGAGCCAATGCAATAAAAGCTGTCAGTGTGGGGATGTCATGTGATCACTCAGAGCCAATGCAATGACAGCTGTCAGTGTGGGGATGTCATGTGATCACTCGGAGCCAATGCAGCTTTCAGTGTGGGGATGTCATATGATCATTAAGAGCCAATGCAATGATAGCTGTCAGTATCTCAGTGTCATGTGATCACTCTAAGCCAATGCAATTTCAGTTGTCAGTGTGGGGATGTCATGTTATCACTGTGAGCCAAAGAATTGACAGCTGTCAGTGTTGGGATGTTATGTGCTCCCTCAGAGCCAATGCAATGCCAGCTGTCAGTGTGGGGGGGTGTCATGTGATCACTCAGAGCCAATGCAATAACAGTAGTCAGTGTGATGATGTCATGTGATCACTTAGAGCCAATGCAATGACAGTTGTCAGTGTGCTGATGTCATGTGATCATTCAGAGCCAATGCAATGACAGGTGTCAGTGTGGGAGTGTCATATGATCACTCAGAGCCAATGCAATGACAGGTGTCAGTGTGGGAGTGTCATATGATCACTCAGAGCCAATGCAATGACGGGTGTCAGTGTGGGGATGTCATGTGATCACTCAGAGCCAATGCAATGACAACTGTCAGTGTGGGAGTGTTATGTGATCACTCAGAGCCAATGCAATGACCGGTGTCAGTGTGGGGATGTCATGTGATCACTCAGAGCCAATGCAATGACAGCTGTTAATGTGATGATGTCATGTGATCACTCTGAGCCAATGCAATGACAGCTGTCTGTGGTGATGTCACTGTACTGAGTACATTAGCAGGTAGGATGGTGGGATGTTGTATGTCGGCTCTCTCTTGGATTCATTACATAACAGACGTTTGTCCTCGTCTTTCTGGGATCTTCTATGAATAAAACTTGTAGCGGGCGTATGGAGAGGACAGTGCCGCTTCATTCACTGGGTGTGCTGCTTTATTTGGAAATCTTGTGAACATTTTTCATTCAGTCCTAAAGGGGAGATTTTGTTTAGAGGTCTCGATATTAGCCTAGCAGACGTTTGGTCTCCTATGGTGACACTGAAGTGTGGAGGGAGAGGAGCGCCTTTGTGTGGAAACTCTTTGTATTGTAGATCCAAAAATGATCAATTTAGACACTCAGAAAACATACAGCCAACATATCTCAGGGGACCGGAGCTCCCTTCTTCAGGGCTGTGCTGTCTTTGAAGCTGAGGAATCTTCAGGACCTGACGTGGAATCCTAGGATTATGGGATCGTCTGTGTCAGGGATTCTCTTCCTCACTGGGACCAAGGCCCAGGAAATTCTTCCAAAATCTTCCATAACCCACCATTAAAAAAAAAGTGTATTCTCACACACAAAAGTATAAATACAGAATTTATATTGAAATGCTGAAGGGCTCTGATTGGAGCTGGGTGTCACTGTGGTGGAATGGGGCTTCTGGAGGGTTAGAGGACACTACAGCAGACTTGGTGGCCCTGTAGGGGATGCGGTTTATTGAGTGAGCTGGGGACAGCTGTGCAAGAGGGGGTTGGTGGTTTCTCTAGGAGGTTGGGGGCTTTACAGGGGCGCTGTTTATGATTTGGAGTGCACTGTAGGGACTTCGGGGGTGGGGGGGGGGGTACTGATGAAGACTCTGGGGGGGGGGGGGGGCTAGAAGCTCTGATTAGATCTAGGGGACTATGGGGGTTTAGGCCTCTTAGGGGGGGCTGTGCTCACTGTGGGAAGTTGAGGTGCACTGCAGGTCACTTTGGGAGGTTAGGTGGCACTATGAAAGATCGGGGGTACTGTGGGACTCTGTTGGAGACTCTAGGGAGCTGAAGACTCTACAGTAAGTTAGGGGACACTGAGGGACTTAGGACCCTCAGGGGGGGCTGGGCACACTGTGGGAAGTTGAGGAGCACTGCAGGTCAATTGAAGAGGTTAGGTAGCACTATGGAAGCTGGGAAGTACTGTGGGACACTGTTGGAGACGTTAGGGAGCTGGTGGCACTGATGGGGCCCTTTATGACTTTCAGGGGGTTGGGCTCGTTGATGGATGTTGAGTAGCACTATACGTCACTATGGGAGGTCAGGTGACACTATGGAAGTTGGGGGGTATTGTGGGCCACTGTTGGAAACTATAGGGAGTTGGAGGCTCTGCAACAAGCAAGGTGGGGGGGGGACTTTGGAGCCTTAGGACTGCTCAGGGAGGCTGGGCTGACTGTGTGAAGTTGAGGAGCACTGCAGGTCACCATGGGAGGTCTGGTGGCAATATAGAAGCTGGGAGGTACTATGGGACACTGTTGGAAACTATAGGGAGCTGGAGGCTCTGCAACAAGCAAGGGGGTGCTGTGGAGGCTTAGGACTCTCAAGGGGGCTGGGCTCACTGTGGGAGGTTGAGGAGCACTGCAGGTCACTGTGAGAGGGCTGGGGGCACTATGGAGCTGGGAAGTACTGTGGGACACTGTTGGAGTCTATGGGTAGCAGGATGCTCTGCATCAAACTGGGGGTTACTGTGGAGGCTTAGGACTCTCAGGGGGCATAGGGTCACTGTGAGAAGTTGAGGAGCACTGCATGTCCCTATGGGAGGTTAGGTGGCTCTATGGAAGCTGGGAGGTACTGTTGCAAACTATGTGGAGCTGTAGGTTTTGCAGCAAGTTATGGGGGGGGGGGGTCTTAGGGCTCTCAGGGGCATAGGGACACTGTGGGAAGTTGAGGGGCACTTTAGGCCACTATGAGAGGTTAGGTGGCACTAAGGAAGCTGGGGGGCACTGTGGGAGGTTAGGGGTTCAGCAGCTGGATGGAGATCTGAGATGAGGGGGGTCGTGGCCTGACAGTAGGCCACAGCCTTATGGTTGTGAACCACTAATAAGGGATTCATATCGCCTCTAGTCCTCACCTTCTACTTTTCTGTTCTTTCTCCAAACTGTTATCCACCTAATAAGTCCACAATTCTCACATGCTGCTCCCTCTGGAACCCCCCAACTTTGGTTCCCAGCCACCAGCTGACCAATCGTCAAACTCACCCAGCCCACCCAATACTCCAGAGTTGGGCTTAGGCAGATGTTGGGTGGACTGTGAACCCCAAGACCCCCTGTGTCCTGCCTTCTCTATGACCAGCTGAGGTCGGTCACCCCACAAGATCTAGAAGCTGTCCTCACAGCGACAGAACAAGAAGAAAGGCAGGGACTGGGATTAGTAGTTCCTCAGACGCTGTAGGCCTCCATGGCGTTTGTTGGAAGAACGCCCATGATGCCAGTCACAGACTTCAGCTACAAAAACTCTATCAAAGTACGACAAAGTCTTTAAAGAGTCCCCCACCCTCCTCCGGAGCGGGTATAGTTTATAATATGTGACATGTGTATGTTTTTGTAGTGAATAATTTATTGCTGCTCGGAGACGAAGTTTATCGCTGTCTCATAAATTGTTCAGCCACTTCAAGTCATCCTTTGAAAAATCCCTTTGATGTTAAAAGATGCTTTTCCCCTCGTCTCCCCCCATCCCCCACTTGCTATGTTTCTTTTTCTGATCACTCTGTAAAATGGCTTTCTATTTATCGCATTTTATGCTTTTATTTGTGTGTTAACTCCGAACATGTTCCACCAAGATGGCGGTGTTTCCATAACGCAGGCTTTCCCGAACCGACCACTTCCAGAAAGGGGACGTCAGTTCTATACCGTTATTTTCCTTTCTATACCATTATCAGCCCCTCTGTACCGTTATTACCACTTCTATGTTGTTATTGGCCCTTCTGTACCATTATTGGCCCTTCTGTACCTCTATCAGCCCTTCTATATCGTTATCATCCCTTCTATATCGTTATCATCCCTTCTATACTGTTATCATCCCTTCTATACTGTTATCGTCCTTTCTTTACCAATATCGGCCCTTCTATACGGTTACCATCTCTACTATACTGTTATCGGCCCTTCTGTACCATTAGCTGTCCTTTTGTACTGCTACCAGTCCTACTATATCATTATCATCCCTTCTATACTGTTATCAGCCCTTCTATATCGTTATCGTACCTTCTTTACCAATATCGGCCCTTCTATATGGTTACCATCTGTTCTATACTGTTATCTGCCCTTTTGTACTGCTACCAGTCCTTCTATACTGTTATCCTCCCTTCTATACTGTTATTGCCCCTTCTGTACTGTTATCGGCCCTTGTGTACTCTTACCGTCTCTTCTATACCATTATCGATCCTTCTATATTGTTATCGATCCTTCTATACCATTATCGTTACTATACCGCTATCGGCCCCTCTATACCGTTGTCGTCCCTTCTGTACCGTTGTCGTCCCTTGTGTACCGTTGTCGTCCCTTGTGTACCGTTGTCGTCCCTTGTGTACCGTTGTCGTCCCTTGTGTACCGTTGTCGTCCCTTCTGTGCCGTTGTCGTCCCTTGTGTACCGTTGTCGTCTCTTCTGTGCCGTTGTCGTCCCTTGTGTGCCGTTGTCGTCCCTTGTGTGCCGTTGTCGTCCCTTGTGTGCCGTTGTCGTCCCTTGTGTGCCGTTGTCGTCCCTTGTGTGCCGTTGTCGTCCCTTGTGTACCGTTGTCGTCCCTTGTGTGCCGTTGTCGTCCCTTGTGTACCGTTGTCGTCTCTTCTGTGCCGTTGTCATCCCTTGTGTACCGTTGTCGTCCCTTGTGTGCCGTTGTCGTCCCTTGTGTGCCGTTGTCGTCCCTTGTGTGCCGTTGTCGTCCCTTGTGTGCCGTTGTCGTCCCTTGTGTGCCGTTGTCGTCCCTTGTGTGCCATTGTCGGCCCTTGTGTACCGTTGTCGGCCCTTGTGTACCGTTGTCGGCCCTTGTGTACCGTTGTCGGCCCTTGTGTACCGTTGTCGTCCCTTGTGTACCGTTGTCGGCCCTTTTTTGTACGGTTATCATCCTTTCTATATCATTACGGACCCTTCTATATTGTTTTCAGCCCTTCTATACCATTATAGTCACCATTATAGTCTGTTATATATACCATTACCATCACATGTATACTGTTATTGTCACTTATATACTAGTGACTCCATTATGGTCACTAAAATAGTAATCTCTCTCTCTTATAATCACTTTCTATATATTAGTAACTCCTTTACTGTCACATATATACCAGTGGCTCTATTATTATCAGTGGAGGGATTAGCAGAGAGGGGTGGAGGACACGGAGTAGAAGCCAGTGGAGGGATTGGCAGAGAGGGGTGGAGGACACTGAGTGGAGGTTAGTGTAGGGATTGGCAGAGAGGGGTGGAGGACATAAATGGAAGTCAGTGTAGGGATTGGCAGAGGGGAATGGAGGACACTGAATGGAGGCCAGTGGAGAGATTGGCAGAGAGTGGTGGAGGACACTGAATGGAGGCCAGCGGAGGGATTGGTAGAGAGGGTTGGAAGACATTTAGTGGAGGTTGGTGTAGAGGTTGGCAGAGAGGGGTGGGGGACACTGAGTAGAATCCAGTGGAGGGATTGGCAGAGAAGGATGGAGGACACTCAGTGGAATCCAATAGAGAGATAGGCAGAGAGGGGTGGAGGACACTGAATGGGGGCCAGTGGAGAGATTGGCAGAGAGTGGTGAAGGACACTGAATGGAGGCCAGTGGAGGGATTGGTAGAGAGGGTTGGAAGACATTTAGTGGAGGTTGGTGTAGAGGTTGGCAGAGAGGGGTGGGGGACACTGAGTAGAATCCAGTGGAGGGATTGGCAGAGAAGGGTGGAGGACACTCAGTGGAATCCAATAGAGAGATTGGCAGAGAGAGGTGGAGGACACTGAGTGGAGGTTAGTGTAGGGATTGGCAGAGAGGGGTGGAGGACATAAATGGAAGTCAGTGTAGGGATTGGCAGAGAGGGGTGGAGGACACTGAATGGAGGCCAGTGGAGAGATTGGCAGAGAGTGGTGGAGGACACTGAATGGAGGCCAATGGAGGGATTGGCAGAGAGGGGTGGGGGACACTTAGTAGAAGCCAGTGTAGGGATGGGGTGAGAGACACTGAGTGGAGGCCAGTGGAGGAATTGGCAGAGAGGGGTCTGGGACACTGAGTAGAAGCCAGTGGAGGGATTGGCAGAGAGGGGTGGAGGGACACTGAATAGAGGCCATTGGAGCGATTGGCAGAAAGGAGTGTAGAACCTAGTGGAGGGATTGGCAGTGTGGGATTGGGGACACTGAGTTGAGGCCAGTAAGGAATTGGCAGAGAGGGGTCTGGGACACTGAGTAGAAGCCAGTGGAGGGATTGGCAGAGAGGGGTGGAGGGACACTGAATAGAGGCCATTGGAGCGATTGGCAGAAAGGAGTGTAGAACCTAGTGGAGGGATTGGCAGTGTGGGATTGGGGACACTGAGTTGAGGCCAGTAAGGGATTGGCAGAGAGGGGTGGGGGACGCTGAGTAGAAGCCAGTGGAGGAATTGGCAGAGAAGGGTGGAGGGACACTGCATGGAGGCCATTGAAGGGATTGGCAGAGAGGAGTGTGGGACCCCATGGAGTAGAAGCCAGTGAAGGGATTGGCAGATAACTGCTCTAAAAAATGGCAGAAAAGCAAATTTTTGATAAGACTTTGTAGTGTCTTTTATCAGCAGCCTGTGAGCTCTTTAAAATTCGGTCCCTGAATGACAGAACCTTGCTGTACTCTTCATTGACGGGTGATGGTGCGCACTCTGTGTTCTGACCATCTTGTCCACTAGATGGCGCTCTGCTCCTGTTGATCTTTGTGGCTCAGCTATGTATTGGTGATTCGTGATATTGGTTTATACAAAGGGCTTATTGATTTGTACTGTCACTTATCTAAAGTTTGTGATGCCCCTCCACCCCATTATTAATCCCTGTCCATCATCCCTTTATAACTGCCCCCCTCCTCTCAGTTCTAATAGGTGGATCTGTGCGTGTTTTATGTATACAGCCCTGGCCAAATGTTTTGAGAACGGCACAAATATGAATTGTCACAAAGTTTGCTGCTTCGGTGTTTTTAGATCTTTGTGTCAGATGTTATTATGGGATACTGAAGTATAAATACAAGCGTTTCATAAGTGTCAAAGGCTTTTTTTGACACTTACATGATGTTTATGCAGAGTCAATATTTGCAGTGGTGACCCTTCTTTTTGAAGACCTCTGCAATTCACCCTGGCATGGTGTCAATCAACTTCTGGGCCACATCCTGACTGATGGCCGCCCATTCTTCCATAATCAATGCTTGGATTTTGTCAGAATTTGTGGTGTTTTTTTGCTCACCTGTCTGTGGATTGACCACAAGTTCTCAATGGGATGAAGGTCTGGGGAGTTTCCTGGCCATGGACATAAAATTTCAATGTTTTTTGTTCCCCAAGCCTGGCACTTGCTTGACTTTCTTGGGCGCCCTGAAGCCTTCTTCATAACAATTGAACCTCTCTCCTTGAAATTATTGATGATCCGTTAAATACACTGCTCATAAAAATTAAAGGAACAGTTTGAAAACACACCAGATCTCAATGGGTAAAAATCTTGTGCCGGATATCTATACTGATATTGACTGGGTAATGTGTTAGGATCTATACTGGTATAGACTGGGTAATGTGTTAGGATCTATACTGGTATGGACTGGGTAATGTGTTAGGATCTATACTGGTATGGACTGGGTAATGTGTTAGGATCTATACTGGTATGGACTGGGTAATGTGTTAGGATCTGTACTGATATGGACTGGGTAATGTGTTAGGATCTATACTGGTATGGACTGGGTAATGTGTTAGGATCTATACTGGTATAGACTGGGTAATGTGTTAGGATCTATACTGGTATGGACTGGGTAATGTGTTAGGATCTATACTGGTATGGACTGGGTAATGTGTTAGGATCTATACTGGTATGGACTGGGTAATGTGTTAGGATCTATACTGGTATGGACTGGGTAATGTGTTAGGATCTGTACTGATATGGACTGGGTAATGTGTTAGGATCTATACTGGTATGGTCTGGGTAATGTGTTAGGATCTATACTGGTATGGACTGGGTAATGTGTTAGGATCTATACTGGTATGGACTGACTGGGTAGTGTGTTAGGATCTATACTGGTATGGACTGACTGGGTAGTGTGTTAGGATCTATACTGGTATGGACTGAGTAATGTGTTAGGATCTATACTGGTATGGGCTGGGTAATGTGTTAGGATCTATACTGGTATGGACTGACTGGGTATACTGTTATGGACTATCTGGGTAGTGTGTTAGGATCTACTGTATACTGGTATGGACTGGGTAATGTGTTAGGATCTATACTGGTATGGGCTGACTGGGTAATGTGTTAGGATCTATAATGGTATGGACTGGGTAATGTGTTGGGATCCATACTGATACGGACTGGGTAATGTTTTAGGATCTATACTGGTATGGACTGGGTAATGTGTTAGGATCTATACTGGTATGGACTGGGTAATGTGTTAGGATCTTTACTGATATTGACTGGGTAATGTGTTAGGATCTATACTGGTATAGACTGGGTAATGTGTTAGGATCTATACTGGTATAGACTGGGTAATGTGTTAGGATCTATACTGGTCTGGACTGGGTAATGTGTTAGGATCTATACTGGTATGGACTGGGTAATGTGTTAGGATCTATACTGATATTGACTGGGTAATGTGTTAGGATCTATACTGGTATGGACTGGGTAATGTGTTAGGATCTATACTGATATTGACTGGGTAATGTGTTAGGATCTATACTGGTATAGACTGGGTAATGTGTTAGGATCTATACTGGTATGGATTGGGTAATTTGTTGGGATCCATACTGATATGGACTGGGTAATGTGTTAGGATCTATACTGGTATAGACTGGGTAATGTGTTAGGATCTATACTGGTATGGACTGGGTAATGTGTTAGGATCTATACTGGTATGGACTGGGTAATGTGTTAGGATCTATACTGGTATGGACTGGGTAATGTGTTAGGATCTGTACTGATATGGACTGGGTAATGTGTTAGGATCTATACTGGTATGGACTGGGTAATGTGTTAGGATCTATACTGGTATAGACTGGGTAATGTGTTAGGATCTATACTGGTATGGACTGGGTAATGTGTTAGGATCTATACTGGTATGGACTGGGTAATGTGTTAGGATCTATACTGGTATGGACTGGGTAATGTGTTAGGATCTATACTGGTATGGACTGGGTAATGTGTTAGGATCTGTACTGATATGGACTGGGTAATGTGTTAGGATCTATACTGGTATGGTCTGGGTAATGTGTTAGGATCTATACTGGTATGGACTGGGTAATGTGTTAGGATCTATACTGGTATGGACTGACTGGGTAGTGTGTTAGGATCTATACTGGTATGGACTGAGTAATGTGTTAGGATCTATACTGGTATGGGCTGGGTAATGTGTTAGGATCTATACTGGTATGGACTGACTGGGTATACTGTTATGGACTATCTGGGTAGTGTGTTAGGATCTACTGTATACTGGTATGGACTGGGTAATGTGTTGGGATCCATACTGATATGAACTGGGTAATGTGTTAGGATCTATACTGGTATGGGCTGACTGGGTAATGTGTTAGGATCTATAATGGTATGGACTGGGTAATGTGTTGGGATCCATACTGATACGGACTGGGTAATGTTTTAGGATCTATACTGGTATGGACTGGGTAATGTGTTAGGATCTATACTGGTATGGACTGGGTAATGTGTTAGGATCTTTACTGATATTGACTGGGTAATGTGTTAGGATCTATACTGGTATAGACTGGGTAATGTGTTAGGATCTATACTGGTATAGACTGGGTAATGTGTTAGGATCTATACTGGTATGGACTGGGTAATGTGTTAGGATCTATACTGGTATGGACTGGGTAATGTGTTAGGATCTATACTGATATTGACTGGGTAATGTGTTAGGATCTATACTGGTATGGACTGGGTAATGTGTTAGGATCTATACTGATATTGACTGGGTAATGTGTTAGGATCTATACTGGTATAGACTGGGTAATGTGTTAGGATCTATACTGGTATGGATTGGGTAATTTGTTGGGATCCATACTGATATGGACTGGGTAATGTGTTAGGATCTATACTGGTATAGACTGGGTAATGTGTTAGGATCTATACTGGTATGGACTGGGTAATGTGTTAGGATCTATACTGGTATGGACTGGGTAATGTGTTAGGATCTATACTGGTATGGACTGGGTAATGTGTTAGGATCTATACTGATATTGACTGGGTAATGTGTTAGGATCTATACTGGTATAGACTGGGTAATGTGTTAGGATCTATACTGGTATGGACTGGGTAATGTGTTAGGATCTATACTGGTATGGACTGGGTAATGTGTTAGGATCTATACTGGTATGGACTGGGTAATGTGTTAGGATCTGTACTGATATGGACTGGGTAATGTGTTAGGATCTATACTGGTATGGACTGGGTAATGTGTTAGGATCTATACTGGTATAGACTGGGTAATGTGTTAGGATCTATACTGGTATGGACTGGGTAATGTGTTAGGATCTATACTGGTATGGACTGGGTAATGTGTTAGGATCTATACTGGTATGGACTGGGTAATGTGTTAGGATCTATACTGGTATGGACTGGGTAATGTGTTAGGATCTGTACTGATATGGACTGGGTAATGTGTTAGGATCTATACTGGTATGGTCTGGGTAATGTGTTAGGATCTATACTGGTATGGACTGGGTAATGTGTTAGGATCTATACTGGTATGGACTGACTGGGTAGTGTGTTAGGATCTATACTGGTATGGACTGAGTAATGTGTTAGGATCTATACTGGTATGGGCTGGGTAATGTGTTAGGATCTATACTGGTATGGACTGACTGGGTATACTGTTATGGACTATCTGGGTAGTGTGTTAGGATCTACTGTATACTGGTATGGACTGGGTAATGTGTTGGGATCCATACTGATATGAACTGGGTAATGTGTTAGGATCTATACTGGTATGGGCTGACTGGGTAATGTGTTAGGATCTATAATGGTATGGACTGGGTAATGTGTTGGGATCCATACTGATACGGACTGGGTAATGTTTTAGGATCTATACTGGTATGGACTGGGTAATGTGTTAGGATCTATACTGGTATGGACTGGGTAATGTGTTAGGATCTTTACTGATATTGACTGGGTAATGTGTTAGGATCTATACTGGTATAGACTGGGTAATGTGTTAGGATCTATACTGGTATAGACTGGGTAATGTGTTAGGATCTATACTGGTATGGACTGGGTAATGTGTTAGGATCTATACTGGTATGGACTGGGTAATGTGTTAGGATCTATACTGATATTGACTGGGTAATGTGTTAGGATCTATACTGGTATGGACTGGGTAATGTGTTAGGATCTATACTGATATTGACTGGGTAATGTGTTAGGATCTATACTGGTATAGACTGGGTAATGTGTTAGGATCTATACTGGTATGGATTGGGTAATTTGTTGGGATCCATACTGATATGGACTGGGTAATGTGTTAGGATCTATACTGGTATAGACTGGGTAATGTGTTAGGATCTATACTGGTATGGACTGGGTAATGTGTTAGGATCTATACTGGTATGGACTGGGTAATGTGTTAGGATCTATACTGGTATGGACTGGGTAATGTGTTAGGATCTATACTGATATTGACTGGGTAATGTGTTAGGATCTATACTGGTATAGACTGGGTAATGTGTTAGGATCTATACTGGTATGGACTGGGTAATGTGTTAGGATCTATACTGGTATGGACTGGGTAATGTGTTAGGATCTATACTGGTATGGACTGGGTAATGTGTTAGGATCTATACTGGTATGGATTGGGTAATGTGTTGGGATCCATACTGATATGGACTGGGTAATGTGTTAGGATCTATACTGGTATGGACTGGGTAATGTGTTAGGATCTGTACTGATATGGACTGGGTAATGTGTTAGGATCTATACTGGTATGGTCTGGGTAATGTGTTAGGATCTATACTGGTATGGACTGACTGGGTAGTGTGTTAGGATCTATACTGGTATGGACTGAGTAATGTGTTAGGATCTATACTGGTATGGACTGGGTGATGTGTTAGGATCTATACTGGTACGGTCTGGGTAATGTGTTGGGATCCATACTGATATGGACTGGGTAATGTGTTAGAATCTATACTGGTATGGACTGGGTAATGTGTTAGGATCTATACTGGTAGGGACTGGGTAATGTGTTAGGATCTATACTGGTATGGACTGGGTAATGTGTTAGGATCTATACTGGTAGGGACTGGGTAATGTGTTAGGATCTATACTGGTATGGACTGGGTAATGTGTTGGGATCCATACTGATATGGACTGGGTAATGTGTTAGGATCTATACTGGTATGGGCTGGGTAATGTGTTAGGATCTATACTGGTATGGACTGACTGGGTATACTGGTATGGACTATCTGGGTAGTGTGTTAGGATCTACTGTATACTGGTATGGACTGGGTAATGTGTTGGGATCCATACTGATATGAACTGGGTAATGTGTTAGGATCTATACTGGTATGGGCTGACTGGGTAATGTGTTAGGATCTATACTGGTATGGACTGGGTAATGTGTTAGGATCTATACTGGTATGGACTGGGTAATGTGTTAGGAATAAAGGGATGCCACATCGTTTGATGGAAATAAAAATGATTACCCTACAGAGGGCTGAATTCAATGACACCCACGAAATCAAAGTAAAAAAATGATACAAAAGGCAAGTCCATTTTGCTGAAATTTCATTGCAGCATCTCAAAATGGTCCTCAGTTGTTTGTATTGCCCCTATGTTCTTGTATGCATGCCTGACAACGTCGGGGCATGCTCCTAATGAGACTACAGATGGTGTCCTGGGGTATTTCCTCTCACATCTGGACCAGGGCATCACTGAGCTCCTGAACAGACTGAGGTGCAACCTAGTGGCATCGGATGTACCAAAACATAATGTCCTAGAGGTGTTCTCTTGGATTTGGGTCAGGCGAGCGTGGGGGCCATTCGATCGTATTAATACCTTCATGCTCCAGGAACTGGCTACATACTCTCGTCACAGGAGGCCAGTCATTGTTGTGCACCAGGAGGAACCCAGGACCCACTGCACCAGCGTAGGGTCTGACAATGGGTCCAAGGATTTCATCCCGATACCTAATGGCAGTCAGGGTGCCATTGTCTATCCTGTAGAGGTCTGTGTGTCCCTCCATGGATATTCCTCCCCGAACCATCACTGACCCCCCACCAAACCGGTCATACTGAACGATGTTACAGGCAGCATAATGTTCTCCACGGCTTCTCCAGACCCTTTCACGTCTGTCACATGTGCTCAGGGTGACCCTGCTCTCATCTGTGAAAAGCACAGGGCGCCAGTGGTGGATCTGACAATTCTGATGTTCAATGGCTAAAGCTCCATTGTGCTGGGCAGTGAGCACAGGGCCCACTAGAGGACGTTAAGCACTAAGGCCCCCCTCATGAAGTCTGTTTCTGATTGTTTGGTCAGAGACATTCACACCAGTGTCCTGCTGGAGGTCATTTTGTAGGGCTCTGGCAGAGCTCATCCTGTTCCTCCTTACACAAAGGAGCAGATACCGGTCCTGCTGATGGGTTAAGGACCTTCTACGGCCCTGTCCAGCTCTCCTTGAGTAACTGCATGTCTCCTGGAATCTCCTCCATGCTCTTGAGACTGTGCTGGGAGTCCCAGCAAACCTGGCAATGGGAGGTATTGATGTGCCATCCTGGAGGAGTTGGACTGCCTTTGCAACCTCTATAGGGTCCAGGTATGGCCTCATTCTACCAGTAGTGACACTGACCCCCTCTATAGGGTCCAGGTATGGCCTCATCCTACCAGTAGTGACACTGACTCTAACCAGATGCAAAACTAGTGAAAAACAGTCAGAAAAGATGAGTAGGGAAACCAATCTCAGTGGCCTCCACCTGTAAAACCATTTCTGTTTTAGAGGTCGTCTCGTTGTTGCCCATCTAGTGCACCTGTTGTTAATTTCATTAACAACAAAACAGTTGAAACAGATTAACAACCCCCTCTGCTACTTAACTGACCACATCAATATCCCAGAAGCTTTTTTGACTTGATGCTATACTCTGGTTAAAAAGTGTTCCTTTCATTTTTTTTGAGCAGTGTAGTTGATTTAGGTGCAATCTTAGTAGCAATATCCTTGCCTATGAATCCCTTTTTGTGCAAAGCAATGAAGACTTCATGTATTTCCTTGCAGGTAACCAAGGTTAACAGAGGAATAACAATGATTTCAAGCTCCACCCTCCTTTTTCAAAGCTTACAGTCTGTTATTGTTACTCAGTCAGCATTACAAAGTGATTTCCAGCCTTGTCCTCGTCAACACTGACACCTGTGGTAACGAGAGAATCCCATGACATGATGTCAGCTGGTCTTTTTGTGGCGGGGCTGAAATACTTGTGAAGTGATAACTTCCTGTGCTCACTAATCTCAGCTGTCTTTGCAGACTACAGAACACCTCCCTCCTGTGCCATTGTGGTATTGGCAGGGGGAGTATATAGGAAATTCCCCTATTGTACTGGAACAGGTGTCCCCTTTGGAAGAATTCTCCCTAACTCATGTTCTGGGAACTGTTGAATTTCCCATAATTTTCTTTCTTGGTTTGAATGGTCACCAGTATTGTCCCCAGTGGGGACAAAGAAAACATTATTAATGTCACAGAGGTTCGAACTTCTAACCCTTCCACACTCCAGCGAAAACCTAAAATTGAAGGTTTCCCCTTCAGAGCTTTATTCTCTTCTACACTAATGAAAGTGCGGTCAGTGGATCCGCTGTGATGTCACTGGTCACTGTCACTGGTCACTGCACACCAGGAGTCCAGTCTGTCCACATACAGATTCCAGGGTGGGGGTACTTCTATATAAGAATCATCTCCGGTGTTCTCTTCTCTGGAATATATTTGATAAGTCACAGAAATGTTGAATTTGATGTCTGTAGCCGGTGACACCGCCGAAGGTGTCTGCACATTTCCACCAGGACCTGACAATCAGAATCTGCTGTTCTAATGGCGGAGCGTCTTTGTGCGGAGACGTGTTCTCTGACAGCTGCGTCTGAAGTGTCACATTTGCCGTGTGATTGTCCCCAGCTTCTGCGCTCAGACGGGTTGTCACATACCAATGACACGTGTGTTCTCCACGCCGGCCTGCCAGTGCTGATAAGCCTTGGACAGCAGTGTGGCATACTGAAATGATAATCCCATTTCCTTGCGTGTCTAGATGGAGCGAATGACAAGTCTGGCAGACATCAGGTGACAACACCATCCAGAGGAGGATGTCAGGAGGAATATGGACAGTACAAAATGAACTAATCCCCGCATCCCCGGAGCTCTCCTTACCATTAAATTACCTTTGCAACAGGTGACAACACCATCCAGCAGAGGATGTCAGGAGGAATGTGGACAGTATGGAGTGAACTAGACCTGGCATCCCCAGAGCTATCTTTACCATTACATTACCTTTACATCAGGTGACAACACAATCCAGAGGAGGATGTCAGGAATAATGGGAACAGTACAGAGTGAACTAGACATGGCATCCCCGGAGCTCTCCTTACCATTAAATTACCTTTACAATAGGTGACAACACCATCCAGAGGAGGATGTCAGGAGGAATGTGGACAGTAGGGAGTGAACTAGACCTGGCATCCCCGGAGTTCTCCATACCATTACATTACGTTTACATCAGGTGACAACACCATCCAGAGGACAATATAAGAGGAATGTGGACAATATGGAGTGAACTTATCCCGGCATCCCTGAAGCTCTTCTTACCATTACATTACCTTTACATCAGGTGAGAACACAATCCAGTGGACAATATCAGGAATAATGAGAACAGTACAGAGTGAATTAGACATGGCATCCCCGGAGCTCTCCTTACCATTACATTACCTTTACAACAGGTGACAACACCATCCGGAAGAGGATATCAGGAGGAATGTGGACAGTACGGAGTGAACTAGACCTGGTATCCCCAGGGCTCTCCTTACCATTACATTACATCAGGTAACAAAACCCTCCAGAGGACAATGTCAGGAGAAATGTGGACAGTACGGAGTGAACTAATCCCAGCATCCCTGGAGCTCTCCTTACCATTACATTACCTTTACATCAGGTGACATCACCATCCAGAGGACAATGTCAGAAGGAATGTGGACATTCTGGAGTGACCTGGGTCCAGCATCCCGGGAGCTCTCCATACCATTACATTACGTTTACATCAGGTGACAACACCATCCAGAGGACAATATTAAGAGGAATGTGGACAATATGGAGTGAACTTATCCCGGCATCCTTGAAGCTCTTCTTACCATTACATTACTTTTACATCATGTGACCGCACCATTCAGGAGGATGTCAGGAGGGATGTGGACAGTGCGCAGCAAACTAATCCTGGCATCTCTGGAGCTCTCCATACCATTAGATTGTCTTCTGGATGGTGTTGTCACCTGATGTAAAGGTAATGTCTGAAGGAATGTAGACAATATAGAGTGACCTAGGTTCAGCATCCCCAGAGCTCCCCATACCATTACATTACCTTTACATCATGTGACAACACCTTCAAAAGAAGGATGTCAAGAGGAATGTGGACAATATTGAGTGAACTGGGTCTGGTATACCTGGAGCTCGCCATACCATTTTTTACATCAGCTGACCACACCCTCCAGAGGACAATATCGGGGGAATGTGGACAGGTTGGATTGAACTAATCGGGGCATCCCTGGAGCTCTCTATACCATTACATTACCTTTACATCAGGTGACAACACCATCCAGAGGATGATGTCAGGAGGAGTGTGGACAGTACAAAGTCAACTATATCTGGTATACCCGGAGCTCTTCTTAACATTACAATACCTTTTACATCAGGTGATAACACAATCCAGCAGAGAATGTCAGAAGGAATGTGCACAGATCTGACATAATTTTCACAGTCCCTTTTCAGCTTAGACCACCAAATGGATTACTCTACCAATTCAGCAGTTCTTTGAATCCCAAAGTAAATAGCCAAGGGGTGATCATAATACGACTTGAGGACCAGGAGCAGTTGGTTTTCAGGCTCAAGACCTTCCTTATCTTGGATAGAAAAAGTCTATCTCCTGGGGAAGTGACACCAGTCCAGATGGCTGCTTGGTGAGAGACACCAGATCTGTCTGGAGGAGCATATATTTTTGGCCAAACAAAATGGTATCCGGCAGGGCTGCCCCCTATATTTCCTGAAACATGCAAGAAAAAGTTTCTGGATTATTTTTTTGAACCGGGACAAAATGTGGAACTCAAATTTGGAGAAGAATAATGCCCACCTGGCCTGTCAAGGCCGTAGTCTCTTGGTTGATCTGACATCTCCCATATTCTTGTGATCCATAAAAATTAAGATTGGATGGGATGCACCCCCTAACAGATATTGCCATTCCTCAGGGGCAGGTTAAGGCTGGCCATACATGTTAAATTTTCTTGTACAATTTTCTGTTAGATTTACCACAAACCACATAATATGAGGTCAAAGCTAAACAACACTTTCACTTGTATCCAATTAGGCAGGCCTTTGTACTACATAGTTGAAGGTAAATTTCAAGAATATTGTATAATGTATTGTCAGCCTTAATTGCAAGCGATTCCTGATCTCCAACATGATAATTTCTTTCTGCCAGAAGGTGAATGGATGGCTCCAAAGGCACTTGCAGAAGTGTCCACCTCTAAAATATATGGCAGAGATGTTAGAAGCACTTATTGTTACATTGCCAAAACCAGGGAAGACGCCTGACAAGCCCCAAAATGTCCATCCGATAACGTTATTGAACAATGACATCAAGCTCTATGCCAAAGTTATCGCCCATCGCTTGACTGACATTATGCCCTCACTGATCGACCCTGATCAATTTGGATTTAGGAAAGGGAGACAATCCTCCGATGCCACAAGGTTATTGATTGATATCATCCATTTAATGGAAGGCTCAAATATGCCTTCTCTGCTCCTGGCCTTTGACGCAGAGAAGGCATTTGATAGGGTGCATTGGGGGTATCTTGGCAAAACCATTTTGAAATGTGGTTTTTCAGGCCATATTCTCTCTGCCATACTGGCACTATATACAGTGCCTTGCAAAAGTATTCGGCCCCCTTGAACTTTTCGAACCTTTTGCCACATTTCAGGCTTCAGATATAAAACTGTAATTTTTCGTGAAGAATCAACAACACGTGGGACACAATCATGAAGTGGAACAAAATTTATTGGATATTTCAAACTTTTTTAACAAATAAAAAACTGAAAAAGTGGGCATGCAAAATTATTCAGCTCCCTTAAGTTAATACTTTGTAGCGCCACCTTTTGCTGCGATTACAGCTGTAAGTCGCTTGGGGTATGTCTCTATCAGTTTTGCACATCGAGAGACTGAAATTTTTGCCCATTCCTCCTTGCAAAACAGCTCGAGCTCAGTGAGGTTGGATGGAGAGCGTTTGTGAACAGCAGTTTTCAGTTCTTTCCACAGATTCTCGATTGGATTCAGGTCTGGACTTTGACTTGGCCATTCTAACACCTGGATATGTTTATTTGTGAACCATTCCATTGTAGATTTTGCTTTATGTTTTGGATCATTGTCTTGTTGGAAGACAAATCTCTGTCCCAGTCTCAGGTCTTTTGCAGACTCCATCAGGTTTTCTTCCAGAATGGTCCTGTATTTGGCTCCATCCATCTTCCCATCAATTTTAACCATCTTCCCTGTCCCTGCTGAAGAAAAGCAGGCCCAAACCATGATGCTGCCACCACCATGTGTGACAGTGGGGATGGTGAGTTCAGGGTGATGAGCTGTGTTGCTTTTACGCCAAACATAACGTTTTGCATTGTTGCCAAAAAGTTTGATTTTGGTTTCATCTGACCAGAGCACACCCTGAACATGCATTTCTAAAGCTGGTGCACATGCAAAATAAATGACTATCAAATATAAAGGCAAAAAATGGGGATTTAGTCCCACCATATGGCCATATCATGCTCAAGCCCACCACTACGTCAAAGTACCCCATTGTCAGTGGGTCCTACACTATCCAAAAAAAGAAGGATGAATCCAACCTCTCACCATTGGAGATGCTTTCTCCTTACTGGGAGAGATGTGCAAATGCATTATAAGGGACTCCTCCTATATCTGCTTGCTAGTGGACACTGATAGAGTACAGGTGTGGGAGGGTGGGGTGCTCAACCCCAGAAGTGTGGTCAGGACCGAATACATAAAAAAACAAAGAGCTGGGAGGGCACACCCTGAACATGCATTTCTAAAGCTGGTGCAGCTATGAACCAAGCGACATGCTTCTTCCACATGTTTGGTGTCTCCGAGGTGGCTTGTGGCAAACTTTAAACGACACTTTTTTTATGGATATCTTTAAGAAATGGCTTTCTTCTTGCCACTCTTCCATAAAGGGCAGATTTGTGCAGTATACGACTGATTGTTGTCCTATGGACAGAGTCTCCCACCTCAGCTGTAGATCTCTGCAGTTCATCCAGAGTGATCATGGGCCTCTTGGCTGCATCTCTGATCAGTCTTCTCCTTGTATGAGCTGAAAGTTTAGAGGGACGGCCAGGTCTTCGTAGATTTGCAGTGGTCTGATACTCCTTCCATTTCAATATTATCGCTTGCACAGTGCTCCTTGGGATGTTTAAAGCTTGGGAAATCTTTTTGTATCCAAATCTGGCTTTGAAAATCTTTTTTATTATTGCAACACACAAACCAACAAAAACAAAACAACAAGGTGCAAGGGGTCACCCATAAATACACAATGACATCATATAAAGTAAAAGGTCACCCACGCAGGGGTAATCAGCAAGAAATACAAGTGGCATCATATCAGGTGAATACACATATTAAGGCACATATCAGTACTCTGAGAAGCGAGCCATAAAGACTTGCAGTGAGGCAGATAGAGAAAATATCAGAAAACATTAGCAGCTGGAACCCCCCCCCTTGCCAGCAAGTCAGAGGTGGAGTCTGAAAGCCAATGCGCCCACACCCTGTCATGTTTCCTGGGGCACCCCCTATGCTGATAAGTGTCTCGATAAAGTGGGATCACTGAATCCACCAGCGTCCGCCACCGCTGAAGCGAGGGGGGAGACTGCTGTTTCCAGTGCGACACGATATTCTTCCGAGCATAGAAGAAGAGAAGACCCATCAAGGTGCGGTCCGCCACCTTAGGAAGCAGATCGTCTAGAAGGCCCAATAGTGCCACCGCAGGCGAGGAATCAAAGGAGGTCTCCAGCACTGCGTTGGCCACTGTGAACACTAGTGACCAGTAGGGCACGATAGTTGGGCAGGCCCAGAAGATATGTATGAAGTCGCCCGGGGATTGGCCACAACGCCAACAGTCCGGGGAATGGGAGACACTCATCTTGTGCAAACGATGGGGAGTGAGATAAGTCCTGTGGACAATTCTGTATTGGATCATTCTATCCCTGAGTGAGACCAGGATCTTAAAGGGGGTGTCCCAAATCTGCAGCCAGTCTTCCGCGTCCAAGTCCGGAACATCCCGGGCCCAGCGGGAGTGGAGGCCCAAGAGCTCCGGAGAAAAGACCCGGAGGAGATGCGGCCCTCTCGGAGCAATCGAACCTGAGAACCCTCTCCAGGTCCAACTGCACCACCTGCGCCACCCCCCGTGGAAACTGAGCTCTGAAGGCGTGGGACAACTGCAAATATTTGAAAAGGTGGGAGGGGGGCACGCCTCTAGAGGCAATCAAGTGGTCAAGCGTGGGGAGGGTAAGGTCTGAACACAGATCCGATACTCGTTTCACGCCATATTTTGTCCAGCCTGCAGGGTCAGGGAGGGAAAACGGGTGTGGCAAGGTGGGATTGATCCACAAGGGCGCCTGGGGGGAGACGGCGGTGTGCGGGTATGCCTCCAGAGCCAGGCCCTGCCGCCAGGCCCGAAGTGTCGTGCGCACGGAGGAAGTCAAGTGATAAGGGGCCCTAGGGCCCCTCCAAATCCGGCTTTAAGCTTCTCCACAACAGTATCTCTGACCTGCCTGGTGTGTTCCTTGTTCTTCATAATGCTCTCTGCGCTTTAAACGGACCTCTGAGACTATCACAGTGCAGGTGCATTGATACGGAGACTTGATTACACACAGGTGGATTCTATTTATTATCATTAGTCATTTAGGTCAACATTGGATCATTCAGAGATCCTCACTGAACTTCTGGAGAGAGTTTGCTGTACTGAAAGTAAAGGGGCTGAATAATTTTGCACGCCCAATTTTTCCGTTTTTTATTTGTTAACAAAGTTTGAAATATCCAATAAATTTTGTTCCACTTCATGATTGTGTCCCACTTGTTGTTGATTCTTCACAAAAAATTACAGTTTTATATCTTTATGTTTGAAGCCTGAAATGTGGCAAAAGGTCGAAAAGTTCAAGGGGGCCGAATACTTTCGCAAGGCACTGTACATCCCCCTCAGCTAGGGTCTATTCCTCAGGGATGCTATCCAAGCCCTTTTGCATCATGAACGGTACTAGACAGGGGCGCCCTTTGTCCCCCCTGATATTTAACCTAGTAATTGAACCATTGGCTTCCCATATTAGACAACACCCTAAAATTCATGGCTTTCCAGTTGGTAACAAAACTCACTCAATTAGTCTTTTTGCAGACGATATCATACTCATGCTTACTCAACTCAGGTGTCTGAATCCTTGGCGGCTTTCAATGGGGTCCTCCGTCTCTTTAATACTGTATCTTACTACAAAGTGAATGAATCCAAATCGTATATTCTGGACTCGGGTCTTAACCCTAAAATTAGAAAATCTCTACAGGACACTTACCCATACGTATGGAAAGATGATGGTATCCCCTATATGGGACAATGCTAACCAGATCATCTGCAAATTTTATGTTGGCCAATTACTCCCTTTGGGTAGATAAACTTAAAACCCAACTAGCACGTCTTGCACAACACAAACTATCTTGGTCAGGTCGACTAGCAGCATTTAAAATGCAAATATTAACCCAAATTTTGTACACATTTAGAACAGTGCCCATCCCAGTCCTGCAATCCTTCTTCAGAACTGTACAGGGCATAGTTAACAACTTTTTGTGGAAAGGGAGGAAAGCCAGATGTGCATTTGCAAAACTGGTTAAGTCAAGGAGAGCGGGGAGACTGGGCATGACAGACATTAAAGATTATTATTTGGCCTCCATCCGTGCTCAATGCAGATCTTGGTTTGTACCCTCACATAGACCCTTGTGGTGGGATCTGGAGCAATCAATGCTACCACATGGCATTCTGAAACTGTTTCTACATGCCAGCTGTCACTTACATCACGTAACGAAAACTCTTCCTCACAATCCAGGCTACCACCAAAATACTATTTTCCCTGTATAAGGGGAACAACTGCCTAGCGGAGCTCCCTGTTCCGTTGGCATCTTTGACTTACTTGATCCCAGACCTCTTGGTCTCTCCATGGAATAGGAGGGGGGTTGCATGAATCTTCGACCTACACAAGGATAACGTTCTTAAACCTTTCTCAGATTTATGCCTAGAATATGCTATACCTCAGTCGGAATTCTACAACCACCTGCGCATAACTTCCTTCCTCCGCAAAACCCATGATGTTAGATGCAGAGTACCCCAAAAAATAGCCCAATACTTTAAACCGACGTCAAACTCCAAAGGGGGCATTTTATATATTCTACACCGCCATTAAAGACAATGCAGAATTTGTTAAATCTTCCCAGCTTGTGGCTTGGGAGAGGGACCTTGATCTACTGATCTCCCCCGCACAATGGCAGAAAGCACTATCCACAACATACACAGTGACAAAATGTGTGCGCCTATGGGAATTGTCATATAAAATTAGCCTAAGATGGTACCTAACACCCTACAGCATATCTAAATTTCAAGCCGACGCCTTGCCTAAATGTTGGAGGGGGTGTAAACAGGTTGGAAATCTTTATCACATACTTTGGGACTGTAGTAAATTATCTAGACATTGGACGGGAGTATTCGCCACGATTTCACAAATCACGGGTATTAGCTTACATCCAACTCCAAGCCTGGGGATTTGAAATGTTTGTATAGAAGTCACCCTATCACTCCTTAGGTTAGTCGTGACTCACGTGCTCTTTCCCTCTAGGCTTTGTATAGTGCGTCTTTGGAGGGAGGAAAGAGTACCTACTTTAGAAGACGTAATAAATACCACCCAAATCCACTATACTTACGAATGCAGTTTTGCGCATTAACAGGGCAAGTTTGAAACCCATAAAAACCTATGGCTCCCATGGACAGAATGGTACTGACATTATAAAGATGTCTCTACTGACCACTGGACCATATGATTTTCGACAGTTGCTATCGATGTTGTTCTTCTTATGTTCTACTTGTGTTCGGAGAATGCAATGGAGTCTCTCTTCCCACGCTTTGGCACAGAATGTTCCTAGTTGGGGTGCCAGTGGGGGGGGGGGGGGGGGGTAGTGGGCTCCCTGACATGTTGAATGTAGTTAGAGTTCAGGTTGTGATTTTGGTTTTCACATGTTACCTTATATGATGTGTATTATGATTTATAGATGTGTGACAATATTGCTTTACTTACTTTTGTTCTTTCCTTTCTTGGTAAAAATTTTATAAAAAACTATTGAAACTAAAATATATGGCAATGTTGGATCAGGGTGATGCAGTATTGGTGCTGATGTACAGAGTTTCAGCCTGTCAAACGTTTCTTGACCACTGGAAATGGATCTGCTTCTTTGTGAGTTACGTAATGGGAAGCATAAAAGATGAAAAGTTTTTTGACAAACCTTCTGTTGAAGTTGGCAAAAACCCATCAATCTTTGTACTTCTTGTGGGACAAGCCAATCCAAGATAACATAGACTTTTAGATGGTCCATGGAGATACCTTCTATTGAGATAATGGAACCCAAGAATGAGATTTCTTTATTTTAAAATTCCCAGAGTGTTCCCTTAACCTATTCAACACTCATGATGATGCTCCAGTGAGGAGAAGAACAAGATGTCATCTAAGTACACTATCATTAATCGGTCAAGAACGTCTCGAAAGATCTATTTTTATGAAGTGCTGAATACTGGCTGGTGCATTGCATAGGCCAAATGGCATCACAGGATTTCCAAAATGTCCAAAACAAGTTCTGAATGCCATGTTCCACTAATTTCCCTAACTAATACAAAGCACACCATAGAAGAGGCCCACAGAACCTTCCAGAGTTGAAGACTGTAGAAGAATACTTTTTCCCTGTGTCATTCCATTTTATTACACAGAACTTAATTTCTGAACGTATTTGTTTTGGTGTCTTTGTATGTATGGATTGCATGGGTTATTACCGACATGTGGTGACCATTTCATGTCTACAAGACCTTTACCAATATATTTACCTAGAAAAATGGTGACGTGTTCAATACTTATTTTACCTGATGTTAGGGATGCACCGATCCGATATTCGGATCGGATATCGGCGCCGATATGGCCATTATAGCTGGATTGGGGGATCGGTAACATTAACCAATCCACTGGCCGATCCGGTTTTTGCTTAGTAACGGCTCAGCCTTCCCTTACTTGGTGCAGTAGTAGTATGGGATGGGAGCCGCTACTTCCTGTATAGGTCCGGCTCACAGGCGCAGTAGTAGTATGGGATGGGAGCCGCTACTTCCTGTATAGTCCCGGCTCACAGGCGGAGTGATATCAGATTCCGCCTGTGAATGGAGGAGCCGTACACATGAAGCAGCGGCTTTGCTCTGTACTGTAGCCGCTTGCTTTGTGTGTAGCTCCGGATCAGTTCCGGTATCGGTGATTAACACCAGATATCGGTATCGGGTCCAAAAAAGTCCGATCGTTGCATCCCTACCTGCTGTATATACAGAGACACATATTGGGGATTTATGCATACTAAATGAGTGTAGCACTGCCCCCTAGGGAGCTGCTGAGAATGGATTCCCCTGGGTTACCCATAGCAACAGTTTATAAAATCCTATCACTTTGTACTCGGCCCAGTCAATGAACAGTCCAGGGGATTTGTTTTTTTGTATTTTATTTGGAACTTGGATGGGAGAAGGGACGAGTGGGATACTCCAACTTGACAACTATGCACAAATCTTGAGGACCTCTAACTGTATTGAGTGCGGCAAGGCCGCTGCTTCACCTTACCACTGAAATGAAGACTTGAAAGGTGAACTATTCCTTAGGTTACTCCTCAGGGTCTAACTTGGCACCCCCTTTCTCACTTGCCGTGTGTGCTAGCTTCTGTCCACTGACCCCACTGGAGTGGTCCCCTTCCTGGGCAGACCCCTGGTACGCTCCCTGGTACTGACAGGCACTGTTTTTCCTCAGGTTGCTCTGCCTTCAACTCCACCGTCAGTATCCTGGACCTCCTGATTCAGCACCACACTCTGGCTCACTAGGCCAACTGCCTGTGACCACTTTCCTTGCTGACAGGAGGAGAGACAGCCGTCACCCTCCTCCTGGGACCTGGCTTCCCGCCCAAAGACGCCCTGTCACATGTGCCCTTGGCTTTTATGTCCAATCCCAGGATGCACTGCGGTTGTGCCCTCCCACTGGGACTGTCACAAAAGCCTGTGTGTCACTGGCTGGGTTTCCTCCACTGTCCAACAGGCTCCCCTATTGGATACAGTGGGGACACTCTCTTAGACCAAGTGAATCACACATGGACACATGCAACAGGCAAAACTAACAATCAGACTCTCCTGATGAGCAGGCAGAGCCAAATACTAGGCTTTTACCTAGCACCTATCTAGGAGGGTGCTACATGAGGTTATCTATGCTGTTATAGATGCCGGTATAAAGCTATTACATTGTAATGATAAAATATCATTGTAAGGAAATCTCTCATATTGCTCTGTGTGATCTCCCGGCACCTTACACGTCACCATAAACACATTTTTGGATTGAGGGAGGGGGTGCTCAGTCCTGATTGGTTGTTAATATTTCTTCTTTTTTATTTCCAGGCCCCATAATTCATACAGCTGGAAGCTCCGGATGCGTTCTCCAAGTCCCACCCCCCAGTCTACGGAGGACCCCCGACCCACGGTGAGTCCCCTGCCTGAATTCAGTGAGACAGCCGCATACAAGCTCACACAGTCACCTGACCTAAGATCTCACTTTTATCATTCTACCTGGGCCAATCACGCCAGGAATGTCAGGCTGGAGCATACCGTCCAATCAGCATAGAGTATTCCTCTAAGGGACTGACAACACAAACTGTACACATTCCCATTTACAGGTGAACGTCAGATATGTCTCTTATTTTCCCATCAAGTGTGTCCATAGAGCTGGGAATCCGATGTATGAGCTAGGACCTCCCATAATATACCTGGGGGGGGTGGGGTCAGAGGATGGTATACTTGGGGGGGATCAGAGGACGGTATACCTGGGGGGGATCAGAGGGCGGTATACCTGGGGGGGGGGGGGGATCAGAGGATGGTATACCTAGGGGGTAACAGAGGATGGTATACCTGGGGGGTAACAGAGGATGGTATACCTAGGGGGTAACAGAGGATGGTATACCTGGGGGGTAACAGAGGATGGTATACCTAGGGGGTAACAGAGGATGGTATACCTAGGGGGTAACAGAGGATGGTATACCTAGGGGGTAACAGAGGATGGTATACCTGGGGGGTAACAGAGGATGGTATACCTGGGGGGGATCAGAGGATGGTATACCTGGGAGATCAGTGGACATTATAACCGGTGGGTCAGAAGATGTTATGGCCTCTGTTCCCCCCAGGTATAATACTTGGCGGGATCAGAGGCCGTTATACTTGGGAATCAGAGGAATTCATACCGGGGGGATTTATAGAACGTTATACCTGGGGAGATCAGAGAGAGCGGTGATGTCACTCCTGTATAATATATCTTATATCTGGAGAGCGGTGATGTCACTCTGTATAATATATCTTATATCTGGAGAGCGGTGATGTCACTCCTGTATAATATATCTTATATCTGGAGAGTGGTGATGTCACTCCTGTATAATATATCTTATATCTGGAGAGCGGTGATGTCACTCTGTATAATATATCTTATATTTGGAGAGTGGTGATGTCACTCTGTATAATATATCTTATATCTGGAGAGCGGTGATGTCACTCTGTATAATATATCTTATATTTGGAGAGTGGTGATGTCACTCTGTATAATATATCTTATATCTGGAGAGCGGTGATGTCACTCTGTATAATATATCTTATATCTGGAGAGCGGTGATGTCACTCTGTATAATATATCTTATATCTGGAGAGCGGTGATGTCACTCTGTATAATATATCTTATATCTGGAGAGCGGTGATGTCACTCTGTATAATATATCTTATATTTGGAGAGTGGTGATGTCACTCTGTATAATATATCTTATATCTGGAGAGCGGTGATGTCACTCTGTATAATATATCTTATATCTGGAGAGCGGTGATGTCACTCTGTATAATATATCTTATATCTGGAGAGAGGTGATGTCACTCTGTATAATATATCTTATATCTGGAGAGCGGTGATGTCACTCTGTATAATATATCTTATATCTGGAGAGTGGTGATGTCACTCTGTATAATATATCTTATATCTGGAGAGCGGTGATGTCACTCTGTATAATATATCTTATATCTGGAGAGCGGTGATGTCACTCTGTATAATATATCTTATATCTGGAGAGAGGTGATGTCACTCTGTATAATATATCTTATATCTGGAGAGTGGTGATGTCACTCCTGTATAATATATCTTATATCTGGAGAGCGGTGATGTCACTCTGTATAATATATCTTATATCTGGAGAGCGGTGATGTCACTCTGTATAATATATCTTATATCTGGAGAGCGGTGATGTCACTCTGTATAATATATCTTATATCTGGAGAGAGGTGATGTCACTCTGTATAATATATCTTATATCTGGAGAGCGGTGATGTCACTCTGTATAATATATCTTATATCTGGAGAGCGGTGATGTCACTCTGTATAATATATCTTATATCTGGAGAGAGGTGATGTCACTCTGTATAATATATCTTATATCTGGAGAGTGGTGATGTCACTCCTGTATAATATATCTTATATCTGGAGAGCGGTGATGTCACTCTGTATAATATATCTTATATCTGGAGAGCGGTGATGTCACTCTGTATAATATATCTTATATCTGGAGAGCGGTGATGTCACTCTGTATAATATATCTTATATCTGGAGAGCGGTGATGTCACTCTGTATAATATATCTTATATCTGGAGAGAGGTGATGTCACTCTGTATAATATATCTTATATCTGGAGAGCGGTGATGTCACTCTGTATAATATATCTTATATCTGGAGAGCGGTGATGTCACTCCAGTATAATATATCTTATATCTGGAGAGCGGTGATGTCACTCCAGTATAATATATCTTATATCTGGAGAGTGGTGATGTCACTCCAGTGTAATATAATTTAATTTATTTGTAATTTCCTCTCCAGGTGAATCTCACTGATCGGCCGTCAGTCAGTCTGGATGACAGTGACCTGGAAGTGCGTCTGAATAGCTGGAATCTCGGGGTAATATACTGACACTAGAATATAATTATTGATTTACTGATATATCCCTCCATTCTGTGCACTGACCAATCACAGCTCACTTTTTAGTGATATATGTTGGTGGTTGTAAACCTCAGACATGAAATATGAACAAAGCATATACCTCTATAGTGTTTACTTGTCTCAGTCTAGAGCACTAAGTGTCATTCCTGTCTGCTGCCTCCTTCCTCTCCTATCAGCATGACTCACTTCTGACAAGTTTTTCTGACACCTAGAAATAAAAGGTGACAGGGAAGGGAGCTCCAGCACACAGCCTGTGATTGACAGCCTCAGCTCTGTTCCCGTGAGCTGTGTGAAGGGGTGTGTATGCCTTCCCTCCAACCAGATCTCACTGAGCTCTGCAGAGTGTAATTTCAGCTCTCCACCCCCTGCTTTCTGAAGGCTCAGACAAGCTGGACAAGAGGATTTCAACTCTTTGCAGCATTTAGTTCATTCTGGGAGTCATTGCTGCAGCTCTTTATGGTTACACAGTGGGTGACAGCAGTGCTGGGATTCTGGGGACACTCATTGTGTTATGCTGTACAATGACAGCATTTTTAAACAATTGCTATATGACATAGATTGGGGACAGCACATAGACTAGATATGTCACACAGATTGGGGAGGTCACGTAGATGGGGGGAAGTCACATAGAATAGAAATGTCACACAGATTGGGGAGGTCATGTAGATGGGGGGAAGTCACATAGAATAAGAACGTCACACAAATTAGGGAAGTCACATAGATTGGGGAGGTTACGTAGATTGGGGAAGTCGCATAGATCGGGGATGTCACAAAGATGGTGGACGTGACACAGATTTTGGAAAATCGCGTACATTGCGGACGTGACACAGATTATTACATAGAATAGGGACATCACACAGATTGTGGAAATCAGATAGATTGGGGACCTCACTTTGAATAGGGACATCACACCGATTGGGGACATTACACAGATTTGGGAACATCACATACATTAAGGACGTCACATAGATTGGGAAAATCATTTATATTGGGGACGTGACACAGACTGGGGACCTCACATTGAATAGGAACATCACACAGTGTCACGTCCCCAATGTGCATGATGTTCCCAATCTACGTGACGTCCCAAACCTGATTGGGGACATCACATAGAACAGAAAAATCACGTAGATTGGGGATATCACATAGATTGGGGACCTCACTTTGAATAGGAACATCACATAGATGGGGAACATCATGTACATTGTGGAAGTGACACAGATTGGGGACATCAGATAGAGTAGGAACATCACACAGATTGGGGAAATCACATAAATTGGGGACTTCACTTTGAAAATGAACATCACACAAATATGGAACGTCACGTAGATTGGGAACATAATGTTCTTAAATCTGTATCACGTCCCCAATGTACATTATGTTCCCAATCTACGTGATGTCCCATAGCTGTGTGACGTTCTTATTCTATGTGACATCCCTAATTTGTGTGATGTTCTTATTCTATGTGACTTCTCACATCTATGTGACGTCCCCAATCTGTGTCACGACCCAATGTTCTTTACATAGAACAGGAAAATCACGTAGATTGGGGACCTCACTGTAAATAGGTACATTACACAGATTTGGGAAATCGCGTAGATTGGGGACGTTACACAGATTGGGGAAATCACGTAGATTGAGGACAATACACAGATTTGGGACGTCACGTAGATTGGGAACATCATGTACATTGGGGATGTGACACTGATTGGGGACATTACATAGACTAGGAACGTCCCATAGATTGCGGACCTCACTTTGAATAGAAACATCACACAGATTGGGGACATGACACAGATTTGGGGACGTCGCGTAGATTGGAGATGTGACACAGATTGGATATGTGACATAGATTGGAGATGCGCCCCAGACTGGGAACCTCACATTAAATAGGAACATCACACAGATTTGGGATGTCACAAAGATTGGGAACATCATATACATTTGGGGCGTGACACAGATTGGGGACATTAGATTGAATAGGAACATCCCGAAGATTGGGGACATCGCATAAATTGGGGACATCACATACTGTAGATTGGGGACCTCACTTTGAATAGGTACAGTGACAGTCGGACAGAAATTCACCGACCTCTGCCCCACACCTGTAGTAGTTCTGGAGGCCCAGGGTGAGAAGGGAGAGGCGGTTGTTGTCCTCCCTCCCCAACAGTCAGTCAGAGTGGAGGAAACTGTCTTCCCTCCCCAGCCAGGATCTGTGCATCTGGGAGACAGTACCAGAGAAAGATTGTCCCAACCGCCAGATGAGGGTAAGGAAGATGGAGCAGCTGACTCCCTTCCCAGCAGCAGACGGTGCCCCAGAATGATGACACCAACCCAGCAGAAGAGCTGGCAACAGAGCAGAGTGCGGCTGGCCTCTGCCCTCAACGTACAAAAAATGGAGTTCCTGTGTTAGTGGATGGGACTGCGGTCTTCACTTGTATACCCCAGGGATGCTGGACAGTTGGCCCAGATCCCCAACAGCCTGACGAAGTGAGCCCCACCACCCTGTCTTCTCTCCAGCGGCTGAAAGGACTCCCGGGAGAAGCGCCAGTCCATGCTTATCCCCAGCGGCAGGTATGTTCTACGAGAGAGGCAGAGGTTTTGCTGGGGAAGTAACGCTGTTTTCAGGACAATTTGTTTGGGGTACTGAGTGGGTGCAGACATTGGGAGGGCCCGTGGAACACAGCCTACCTTGGAGAGGTTGGAAAATCTCTCTCTCCGCCCCCTGGGCCCCTCTTATTTATTAGTCCCCCTGTGTCTATTAGGGACACAGGGTGACCAAGAATCCCAGAACCAGACTTCCACAGACTGATCGGCTATGAGAGCTCCATGCGCCCTGCCGGGACAAACTTACAAACTATGTGGAACTTTGTCAAGGAAGCTGCCATGATGAATTGACCCTTTGGGACTTATTACCCGACTAACTCCAAGGCCAATTGGAAGTCAGGTACCTTGTTAGTCTACCTTTGGGGGGGAAGATATGTGACGGTATTCACCGCCACTGGGAGTGAAAGACAGATACTTAATAGACACAGAATATGGTTTGGATAACTTCATATTTCTTGAGAGATATTGTTTATAAATATTACTCTCCCATTTGAAGATTTAATCCCACTTTACACTGTGAGACCTATAGTCTGTTGCCATGATTTCTGTGACTCCTAAATAATCAAAGCAATGCTTTAGATGTGTATTCCATGTACTTCAATGTAGGAGATGGACATAGGTGTGATATGGATTGTGTTAAGTCTGTCTGTTCCATTGTTAAATGTCAATGACCTCACATTGTTTCTGTCCAGATGGCTAGATAATTAGTTCAGGTTAATTCTATTTCTGTATACAATTTCATCTGCATATGATAATGTAATCAGGCAACCCCTGACCTGTGTGTGGTAATCTGATCAGGAGGGGGAGGTCCATCTTGTATATAAATTCTGTGAAACTGTTCAATAAATGAGAGATTTCAGTACAAACTAAGTTGTCGGCTAGCTTTCTATGAAGGGCGGCTGGGAAAATCTGATATCTATGCTCATGACTGGGAGGAAGCTGTATACTGACGGAAGACCAAAAGTACAGTGTGGGTTGAAGTTCCGTTACAGGTACATTACAAAGATTGGGGAAATCACGTAGTTTGGGAACGTTACACATATTGGGGAAATCGCGTATATTGGGGACATTACACAGATTGGAAATAAATGGAAATCCCCAGATATCTAACAGTTTAACCATACATATCTATCTACAAGGACTTATTCCCTTTATATTACTTCTCTACCTTATCTATACAAACCTGTGTCGGTACCCTCCGTTCCCCACTCCCAGACACAAAGCTTCAGAAGCAATGCACTCAGACACAAACACAGAATGTCATGAAAGCATTATTCATTTTATTTTCAGCATCCTAAGTACAATATGCAAATCAGGATATGACTGAGCAATATTTCCATTAAACCAATAGAGTTTACCACCAATAACACAGATTGGGGACATCACATAGATTGGGGACCTCACACAGATTGGGGACCTCACTTTGAATAGGAACATGACACAGATTGGGGACATTACATAGAATAGGAACATGACACAGATTGGGGACATCACGTAGATTGGGGACATTACACAGATTTGTGACGTCACATAGTTTTGGAACATCATGTACATTTGGGACGTGACACAGATTGGGGGCATTACATAGAGTAGGAACATCACAACGATTGGGGAAATCCTGTAGATTGGGGACCTCACTTTGAATAGAAACATCACACAGATTGGGGACATGACACAGATCTGGGAACATCACGTACATTGGAGATGTGACACAGATTAGGGATGTGACCCAGACTGGGAGCCTCACATTGAATAGGAACATCACACAGATTGGGGAAATCGCGTAGATTGGGGACATCACACAGATTTGGGACGTCACGTAGATTGTGAACATCATGTACATTGGGGAAATGACACAGATTTGGGAACGTCACGTAGATTGGAGACGTGACACAGATTAGGGATGTGACCCAGACTGGGAACCACAGATTGGGGACATCACACTGATTTGGGACGTCGCGTAGATTGTGAACATCATGTACATTGGGGACATGACACAGATTTGGGAACATCACTTACATTGGGTACGTCACGTAGATTGGAGACGTGACACAAACTAGGGATGTGACCCAGACTGGGAACCTCACATTGAATAGGAACATCACACAGATTTCGGATGTCACAAAGATTGGGAACATCATGTACATTCGAGACGTGACACAGATTGGGGATGTGACACAGATTGGGGAATTCGCGTAGATTGGGAGCATCATGTACATTGAGGACGTGACACAGATTGGGGATGTGACACAGATTGGGGAATTCGCGTAGATTGGGAGCATCATGTACATTGAGGACGTGACACAGATTGGGAGCATTACATAGAATAGGAACATCACACAGATTGAGTAGACAGATTGGGGACGCCACGCAGATAGGGGACATGACACAGATTGGGGACGTGACATAGATGAGGAGAGATAATTGGCAGTATGAAGGGCACCGGATGGTGACATTGGAAGTAGAAGTTGTTTCTCTTACGTCCTCGGACAGTCGCCACCACCTCTAAGTCATCACTATTGGGTATTGACTTCCGCTCCGCAGGAGTAGCTAGGCATAAGACTTAGTCAAAAGAACAAAAGCATTTAGCATAGACACACCCATGGGGGCTGTCCCACTGGTCAATACCCCCCTGCAGTGATCCCTCCCAACTCAGTTTGTTTCTGCCTAGCGTCAGGAGTAGTTAGGCTTCCCTGTGCTGGGGCTTCAGTCTCAGCCTTTCTAATCTTTTTTCTTTGATTTTCTTTGAAAATGTCAGTTTTTTTCTTTGATTTACTAGCTGTTTATTTTGTCAGCTTTAGTTTTTAGTCTGATCTTCGGATGAAGACGGATCATGCGGTGCTGGGATTCGGACTGACCGCCCTGGTTCTCCAGGGCAGAGGGTCAGAGGGACTCCCAGTCCGCCATCGAGCGTTCAGCCATGTGTTCGTCCTGGCATTATGAACGACCTATCCCTGCTCGCAGCAGGGATGCAGCCTGTGAGGTGGCTACCTCACTGGACACATCTGCGGTACTGCAGTGTCATGTCCCTGGCTAACGGCATTCCCTGTCAGATGAGGACAGCGGCCTTCCGTTCATAGAGGCACCCCACGCCATCCGGTACAGGTAAGTACTTTCTGTGTGGGGCCTCTGTCTGGGGTGGCAGTCCTGTGTTGCTGTGTATTCCCCATGTCTGTGCCTGTGTGGGGCTCCCTGATGCGATCCCTGCGGGGGTCTCTTTGTTACATGCGGTGCTGTGTGGTTTTGGGGGCCCCTTCCCCTGTGTCACTGCAGTGTTTTTGGGGGTGCAGACTGTGTGTGTGGCGGCCGCAGCGGGTAAAAACCGCGCGGTCCGCCATTTTAGGTATGGGCAAGCATGTCTGGCTTCACTGTGGGCTTAACTACATGCTGTTTTGGCGCCATCCGGCGCTATCTTGTGTGTGGCAGAACGATTGTTCCGAGCACATGTTCGGTGGCCATCTTGCCGAAGCCTTCCATTCAGTTCTATGGGCAGCCATTTTCCCTGGGTATTGCAGCTTATAGTTCAGCCTCTGATGACCTCACTTCCTTTTCCTCTGAAGCAGCGATCGATGTGGTACCACTCTGTGGGGGCTCTGCAGACTGTCTCTTCCATAGCTCCTTGTTTTGTCCTTCCTGGCTCAGTTTTGTTTCCTTTTTGGGGTCTTTGTTCACTGTGCATATAGCGGTGGGCTGCGCACTCCGCAGCGATCTTAAAGGGCCAGTACCTCTTCTTGTACTTTTTTACTGTAACTTGGGCAATGGAATCTCAAGACAGCAAATTCCCTCCAGCCCTGGTGGGGGACCCCAGTCCTGCTGTACCCCCTGTTATACCTGATTTGGCCGCTGTAGTGGCGTCTTTAGTGTCCAAAATGGAGGTGCTGATGGCTGAACGAACTGCTAGGAAAAGGCCTAGATTATCTTTCTCCTCTGATTCAGATGGTGATGTGGCTGCTGTGGCGGGCGTGCCCTTTTTAGGGTCTCGCTCATCCCTGGACCCTCTGGGGTCTGAGGGGGAGGCGGAGGTGGTGGGGGTTGATGATTCTCCCCCGGGGTCGCCTGAAGAATGTGCAACTATGGATGAGTTGATCTGTTCTGTGAAAGAGACACTACATTTGGAGGATGAGCCCACTCCTCCGGGCATTGTGTCATCCTTTGGTACACATAGGACCCGCAAGTCGGCGCAGGTTTTTCCCTGCCCCGCTGAATTTCATTACACTGTGAATGAACTGTGGAGCAATTTAAAACCTCCATTCGCGGTGCCTAGTCGGTTTAAACTGCTTTATCCCTTTGCGCCGGCTATGGACAAGCGCTGGTGCGTGCCTCCACAGGTGGATCACACAGTGGCCATCTTAAACAAGGCTACCCTGATTCCCACTGAGGACACCCCGGTGTTCCGGGGTCCCACGGACAGGAGGTTGGAGTCTCTGGGCCGCCATTCCTACACGGTGGTGGGTTCCTTGCTCAAACCTATATTCGCGTCGGTCCTGGTGGCTCAGGCGGTGGCGGATTGGACTAAGGTGCTTAGACGCACCCTCGCGTCTGATCTGTCCCACCTGCCACGCTGGCTATGGTGGATCAAAATTCACCAAAGAGTCATGTATTTGTGCGATGCGGCTTGAATGAGGCCCCTCTGGTCGCACGCCTGTCGAGTGTCGCGGTGCTTAACCATCGACTGATCTGGCTGAAGAGCTGGTCGGCTGACCAGACATCACGGAAGACAGTTGCTGATTTTCCTTATGCAGGTTCTCGCCTTTTTGGCGAGGCATTGGATACCTTGGTAAAAGGCGTCACGGGGGGCAAGAGCACGATGCTGCCCCAGAACCCGAAAAACAAGTCCTTTCGTGGCAAGCGGGGTTCCGCCTCTCGACCCAGTCAAGTGTCCTTTCGTGCCTTTCAGAATCAAACCAAGGGCAAGCCCTTCAAGGGCCAAGGTAGCCAGAAGAAGCCCTGGGCGGGCAAGCAGAAGTTCCGGCAATGCCGGTGCGGCGGGTCAATCCGCCTCTGCCTTAAGGGGCGCCCTCACTCATTTCTGGGGTGGGGGGATGTTTGCGCGATTTCCTCCAACCTTGGCTGCTCCGCATTCCGGACAGGTGGGTTCAGGAAATCATTCCATCAGGGTACAAGATCGAATACCTTTCCCGGCTGGCAGACAGATTTTTTCCCTCAAATCTTCTTTTGACCCCAGGGCACCTGCAGGACCTGCACCAAGCGGTGTAGGACCTCCTTGCTCAGGGGTTGATTGCCCCGGTGCCTCATCGGGACAGGTTTCGGGGTTTTATTCCAATCTGTTCACTGTGCCCAGAAAGAAGGGCAAGGTGCGTACTATTCTGGACCTGAAAGCGCTGAACCGCTTCATGCGCGTTCGGAAGTTCCGTATGGAATCTCTCCGCTCTGTGGTGGCCTCCCTGAGCCCAGGGGAATTCCTGGCCTCTATAGACCTGAAGGATGCGTACCTACACATCCCCATTTTCGAGGGTCACCAGAGGTACCTTCGGTTTGCTATCGCGGAGGACCACTATCAGTTTGTGGCGTTACCTTTCGGTCTCGCTTCAGCTCCAAGGGTCTTTACCAAAGTGCTGGCGCCTGTTCTGGGCCTGCTAAGGGCACAGGGCATTGTGGTCTTGGGGTATCTGGACGATCTCCTCTTAAGATCGAGTGTCAGCCAGAACCTACTGCGCGATCTGTCCACCACGGTACAGACGCTCCAGGAGCTCGGATGGACCATCAACATACAGAAGTCGTCCTTGTCTCCTTCGGTTCGTCTTCCCTATCTGGCAATGATTCTGGACTCTGCTCAGGCAAAGGCGTTCTTGCCGGAGGACAAGCTCCGGACCTTACAGGACGAGATCAGGTCCCTCAGGGACAAACCATCCTCGTCACTCAGGACCTGCATGCGGTCCCTGGGGTTGATGGTATCGGCCTTCGAGGCGATACCCTTCACTCAGTTTCACACAAGGTCTCTTCAAGCGGAAATCCTAGCCAGGTGGGACAGACTACCTCAGTCCTTGGATCTGAGTGTTTCTTTGAGTCGCCGGACCAGAATGGATCTTCTGTGGTGGCTCCAGTCCCCGGCTGTGTCAGAAGGGAAATCCTTCCGTCCGTTACTGTGGACAGTGATTACCACGGATGCCAGCCTGTCGGGCTGGGGTGGAGTTCTGGGCAACCTGTCTGCCCAGGGCACTTGGTCGGAGGAGGAATCCTCCCTTCCGATCAACATTTTGGAATTAAGAGCGATCAAACTCTGTCTCTTCCAGTGGTCGGACCGACTTCAGGGCCGTCCTGTTCGAGTACAGATGGACAGTGCTACCGCGGTGGCTTACATCAACCACCAAGGGGGCACCAGGAGTGCCCGGGCGGCACGGGAGGTGACCGACATTCTCTCTTGGGCCGAGACTCATGTCCCGTCGATTTCAGCTGTTCACATTCCGGGTGTGAAGAATTGGCAGGCCGACTATCTGAGCCGCCAGACTCTGGACCAGGGAGAATGGTCCCTGCACCCTGAGGTCTTCCAAATGCTATGTGTGAAGTGGGGATCCCCGGACGTGGATCTGTTCGCGTCCCGGCTAAACCACAAGGTGGAAAGATTTGTGTCAAGAACGCGCGATCCTCTGGCAGACGCCTCGGATGCGTTGGTGGCCCCTTGGCATCAGTATCGTCTGATGTATGCCTTTCCTCCGATTCAGCTGTTGTCCAGGTTCCTTCGCAGGTTAGCCTCGGAACCGCACTTGGTGATTCTGGAAGCGCCGGACTGGCCGCGCTGGTCCTGGTACGCCGACGTTGGTCACCTGGCAGTGGCGCCTCCTTGGCGGCTGCCAATGCGGGAAGATCTACTGTCTCCGGGACTGATCTTCCATCCTGCTTTACAGTCGCTGGCTTTAACGGCCTGGCTGTTGAGACCCAGGTCCTGAGAGACAGGGGTCTCTCCTCAGAGGTCATTCCTACTCTAATCAAGGCTAGGAAATCCTCTTCTGGTAAAATCTATTACCGTACCTGGAAAGCTTATTTCGTCTGGTGTGAGTCCAGGGGGTTCTCCCTTCGCTCGTACTCGGTGTCAAGAGTGTTGGCTTTCCTCCAGACTGGTGTGGACCAGCGCTTGGCGCTGGCCACGATAAAGGGCCAGGTATCTGCACTGGCTATTCTTTTCCAACGCCCTGTAGCATCTCATTCCTTGATTCGCACCTTTATTCAAGGTGTGCGACATTTGGCCCCTCCCCCGAGGGAGCCTTTACCTCCATGGGACTTGAACTTAGTTCTGTCCGCGTTACAGCGTTCTCCCTTTAAAAACATCCGGGAGATATCGTTACCTCTGCTGTCTAAGAAGGTTGCTTTTTTAGTGGCGATCACTTCGGCTCGCAGGGTGTCGGAGTTGGCGGCGTTGTCTTGCCGCTCTCCTTACTTGGTGATTCACAAGGATAAGTTGGTCTTGCGACCTCATTCCTCTTTTCTCCCTAAGGTGGTCTCTGAGTTCCACCTTAATGAGGACATTGTCTTGCCTTCGCTCTGTGCGAAGCCGAAGCATCCTAAGGAGGTTGCTTTGCATTCCTTGGATGTTGTCAGGGCGATCAGGGTTTACCTGTCGTCCACTGAATCCTTTCGAAAATCGGATACCCTCTTTGAGGTGGCGGCGACTGTCGGAGGACGTAAGAGAAAACTGAATTTTTGTAAAATCTTACCTGTAAAATTCCTTTCTCTGAGTCCTCCGACAGTCGCCGCCCCCGCCCCTCTTTTGGGGTTTCTTCTTGTACACCTACTGCTATTCTACCAAACTGAGTTGGGAGGGATCACTGCAGGGGGGTATTGACCAGTGGGACAGCGCCCATGGGTGTGTCTATGCTAAATGCTTTTGTTCTTTTGACTAAGTCTTATGCCTAGCTACTCCTGCGGAAGTCAATACCCAATAGTGATGACTTAGAGGTGGCGGCAACTGTCGGAGGACTCAGAGAAAGGAGTTTTACAGGTAAGATTTTACATAAATTCCGTATTTTTTTAGCTGACACCCAGCAGCCACTGATAGGAGGTTTTTCAGTAGGACTGAAGTCCATGTTGGGAAAGTGCTGCCCTGGAAACCCTGGAAATTTTTGTATTATTGTGATTGTAGGGTTGTGTGTGGAATTCTCCTTTGTAGCATGGCTGTGGGCAGAGTTCTCCTTTTGTAGCGTGGCTGTGGGTGGAGTTCTCCTTTTGTAGCGTGGCTGTGTGCGGAGTTCTCCTTTGTAGTGTGGCTGTGTGCGGAGTTCTCCTTTGTAGCGTGTCTGTGTGCGGAGTTCTCCTTTGTAGCGTGTCTGTGTGCGGAGTTCTCCTTTGTAGCGTGGCTGTGTGCGGAGTTCTCCTTTGTAGCGTGGCTGTGTGCGGAGTTCTCCTTCGTAGCGTGTCTGTGTGTGCGGAGTTCTCCTTTGTAGCGTGTCTGTGTGCGGAGTTCTCCTTTGTAGCGTGTCTGTGTGCGGAGTTCTCCTTTGTAGCGTGTCTGTGTGCGGAGTTCTCCTTTGTAGCGTGTCTGTGTGCGGAGTTTTCCTGTGTAGCGTGTCTGTGTGCGGAGTTCTCCTTTGTAGCGTGTCTGTGTGCGGAGTTCTCCTTTGTAGCGTGTCTGTGTGCGGAGTTCTCCTTTGTAGCGTGTCTATGTGCGGAGTTCTCCTTTGTAGCGTGTCTATGTGCGGAGTTCTCCTTTGTAGCGTGTCTATGTGCGGAGTTCTCCTTTGTAGCGTGTCTGTGTGCGGAGTTCTCCTTTGTAGCGTGTCTGTGTGCGGAGTTTTCCTTTGTAGCGTGTCTGTGTGCGGAGTTCTCCTTTGTAGCGTGTCTGTGTGCGGAGTTCTCCTTTGTAGGGTGTCTGTGTGTGCGGAGTTCTCCTTTGTAGCGTGTCTGTGTGTGGAGTTCTCCTTTGTTGTGTGTGTGCAGAGTTCTCCTTTGTAGCGCGTCTGTGTGCGGAGTTCTCCTTTGTAGCGTGTCTGTGTGTGCGGAGTTCTCCTTTGTAGCGTGTCTGTGTGTGCGGAGTTCTCCTTTGTAGCGTGTCTGTGTGTGCGGAGTTCTCCTTTGTAGCGTGTCTGTGTGCGGAGTTCTCCTTTGTAGCGTGTCTGTGTGCGGAGTTCTCCTTTGTAGCGTGTCTGTGTGCAGAGTTCTCCTTTGTAGCGTGTCTGTGTGCGGAGTTCTCCTTTGTAACGTGTCTGTGTGCGGAGTTCTCCTTTGTAGCGTGTCTGTGTGTTCGGAGTTCTCCTTTGTAGCGTGTCTGTGTGTGCGGAGTTCTCCTTTGTAGCGTGTCTGTGTGTGCGGAGTTCTCCTTTGTAGCGTGTCTGTGTGTGCGGAGTTCTCCTTTGTAGCGTGTCTGTGTGCGGAGTTCTCCTTTGTAGCGTGTCTGTGTGCGGAGTTCTCCTTTGTAGCGTGTCTGTGTGTGCGGAGTTCTCCTTTGTAGCGTGTCTGTGTGTGCGGAGTTCTCCTTTGTAGCGTGTCTGTGTGCGGAGTTCTCCTTTGTAGCGTGTCTGTGTGCGGAGTTCTCCTTTGTAGCGTGTCTGTGTGTGCGGAGTTCTCCTTTGTAGCGTGTCTGTGTGCGGAGTTCTCCTTTGTAGCGTGTCTGTGTGCGGAGTTCTCCTTTGTAGCGTGTCTGTGTGCGGAGTTCTCCTTTGTAGCGTGTCTGTGTGTGCGGAGTTCTCCTTTGTAGCGTGTCTGTGGGTGCGGAGTTCTCCTTTGTAGCGTGTCTGTATGCGGAGTTCTCCTTTGTAGCGTGTCTGTGTGCGGAGTTCTCCTTTGTAGCGTGTCTGTGTGCGGAGTTCTCCTTTGTAGCGTGTCTGTGTGTGCGGAGTTCTCCTTTGTAGCGTGTCTGTGTGCGGAGTTCTCCTTTGTAGCGTGTCTGTGTGCGGAGTTCTCCTTTGTAGCGTGTCTGTGTGCGGAGTTCTCCTTTGTAGCGTGTCTGTGTGCGGAGTTCTCCTTTTGTAGGGTGTCTGTGTGCGGAGTTCTCCTTTGTAGCGTGTCTGTGTGCGGAGTTCTCCTTTGTAGCGTGTCTGTGTGCGGAGTTCTCCTTTGTAGCGTGTCTGTGTGCGGAGTTCTCCTTTGTAGCGTGTCTGTGTGCGGAGTTCTCCTTTGTAGCATGTCTGTGTGCGGAGTTCTCTTTTGTAGCGTGTCTGTGTGTGCGGAGTTCTCCTTTGTAGGGTGTCTGTGTGCGGAGTTCTCCTTTGTAGCGTGTCTGTGTGCGGAGTTCTCCTTTGTAGCGTGTCTATGTGCGGAGTTCTCCTTTGTAGCGTGTCTGTGTGTGCGGAGTTCTCCTTTGTAGCGTGTCTGTGTGCGGAGTTCTCCTTTGTAGCGTGTCTGTGTGTGCGGAGTTCTCCTTTGTAGCGTGTCTGTGTGCGGAGTTCTCCTTTGTAGCGTGTCTGTGTGTGCGGAGTTCTCCTTTGTAGCGTGTCTGTGTGCGGAGTTCTCCTTTGTAGCGTGTCTATGTGCGGAGTTCTCCTTTGTAGCGTGTCTGTGTGTGCGGAGTTCTCCTTTGTAGCGTGTCGGGCCCATTAGCGCCATGGCAGATAAGAGGGAGGATTAATGAAGTCCTCACACTTTCCTCCTGCTCTTTGAAGCGCCCCGTCCTTCTTGCGGCGGTCTTTGAATTGGCGTCCATGTTGGCGGGGTTCAGGGGGGTGACAATGGCCTTGCTGTGTGCGTTCTCTTTGATGGCCGCCCTCTCTGTGTTGTGTTTATTGTCAGCGGGGGAATTAGCGGCGTGTCCGGCATCCGCGGCTGATGTCACGTTTGGTACAATTTGCATTCTTCACAATGACAATATTGTGGGACGCGGGAAGAGCTGACATGTGGAGCGGCTGGGCAGACAATGATCTGAGCCGGGGAGAATGTCCGCCTTGTTAGCGGAGGGATCATTTATGTAGGATCAGCTTTGAAGTGACCCGCATGGAGCCACCACTGAACCGTTAGTTCATCGCCCCCCCACCCCCGCCTCCGCCTCACTAACATTGCTTCTTTCCAGCCTTGGTTATCATCATTGGAATCGTCAGAGAAATTAAAGTGGACCTGTCAGTAATCTTACAAGTCTGAATGAATAAATCCCGGACCGCTCTCATCTAACGCTCGTTGTCATTTCACCTTTCTTCATTAAAAAACCGTCCTTCAGCTCCAGTCAGTGACTTGGACTAGGCTGGAGGAAGTATTTCCTTATTTTTTCCCCTCCCCCAGCGATCAGACTGTACATTGTACCTTTGTAGAAAGACACGATGTGAGAGGCTGCAGCAGGGCTGATCTGTGTCAGACATTTGTGAACACGGCCAAGATCTGCACAGGCACCAGGATTTATGTGATTGTGTCATCTTTGAGCTGGCATCCCAGTCCAGGAAGTAGACGATGACTCTGGATAATGCCTGAACAGAGATGGCGCTGTCCATCTGTCAAGAAATAGGAGCAGGGGGATGAGGACTGCCTCTTCTCTGAGCAGGAGCAGGGGGCCAATGACTGCCTCTTCTCTGAGCAGGAGCAGGGGGCCGAGGACTGCCTCTTCTCTGAGCAGGAGCAGGGGGCCGAGGACTGCCTCTTCTCTGAGCAGGAGCAGGGGGCCGAGGACTGCCTCTTCTCTGAGCAGGAGCAGGGGGCCGAGGACTGCCTCTTCTCTGAGCAGGAGCAGGGGGCCGAGGACTGCCTCTTCTCTGAGCAGGAGCAGGGGGCCGAGGACTGGCTCTTCTCTGAGCAGGAGCAGGGGGCCGAGGACTGGCTCTTCTCTGAGCAGGGGGCCGAGGACTGGCTCTTCTCTGAGCAGGGGGCCGAGGACTGCCTCTTCTTTGAGCAGGAGCAGGGGGCCGAGTACTGCCTCTTCTCTGAGCAGGAGGCCAAGGACTGCCTCTTCTCTGAGCAGGAGGCCGAGGACTGCCTCTTCCCTGAGCAGGAGCAGGGGGCCGAGGACTGCCTCTTCTCTGAGCAGGAGGTCGAGGACTTCCTCTTCTCTGAGCAGGAGGCCGAGGACTGCTTCTTCTCTGAGCAGGAGCAGGGGGCCGAGGACTTCCTCTTCTCTGAGCAGGAGGCCGAGGACTGCCTCTTCCCTGAGCAGGAGCAGGAGGCCGAGGACTTCCTCTTCTCTGAGCAGGAGGCCGAGGACTTCCTCTTCTCTGAGCAGGAGGCCGAGGACTGCCTCTTCTCTGAGCAGGAGGCCGAGGACTGCCTCTTCTCTGAGCAGGAGCAGGGGGCCGAGGACTGGCTCTTCTCTGAGCAGGGGGCCGAGGACTGGCTCTTCTCTGAGCAGGGGGCCGAAGACTGCCTCTTCTCTGAGCAGGGGGCCGAAGACTGCCTCTTCTCTGAGTAGGGGGCCGAGGACTGGCTCTTCTCTGAGCAGGGGGCCGAGGACTGGCTCTTCTCTGAGCAGGGGGCCGAGGACTGGCTCTTCTCTGAGCAGGGGGCCGAGGACTGGCTCTTCTCTGAGCAGGGGGCCGAGGACTGGCTCTTCTCTGAGCAGGGGGCCGAGGACTGGCTCTTCTCTGAGCAGGGGGCCGAAGACTGCCTCTTCTCTGAGCAGGGGGCAGAGGACTTGCTCTTCTCTGAGCAGGGGGCGAGGACTGCCTCTTCTTTCTGAGCAGGGGGCAGAGGACTGGCTCTTCTCTGAGCAGGGGGCCGAGGACTGGCTCTTCTCTGAGCAGGGGGCCGAGGACTGCCTCCTCTCTGAGCAGGGCGCCGAGGACTGGCTCTTCTCTGAGCAGGGGGCCGAGGACTGGCTCTTCTCTGTGCAAGGGGCCGAGGACTGCCTCTTTTCTGAACAGGGGGCCAAGGACTGCCTCTTCTCTGAGCAGGGGGCCGAGGACTTCCTCTTCTCTTAGCAGGAGGCCGAGGACTGGCTCTTCTCTGAGCAGGGGGCCGAGGACTGGCTCTTCTCTGAGCAGGGGGCCGAGGACTGGCTCTTCTCTTAGCAGGTGGCCGAGGACTGGCTCTTCTCTTAGCAGGGGGCCGAGGACTTCCTCTTCTCTGAGCAGGAGGCCGAGGACTGCTTCTTCTCTGAGCAGGAGCAGGGGGCCGAGGACTTCCTCTTCTCTGAGCAGGAGGCCGAGGACTGCCTCTTCCCTGAGCAGGAGCAGGAGGCCGAGGACTTCCTCTTCTCTGAGCAGGAGGCCGAGGACTGCCTCTTCCCTGAGCAGGAGCAGGGGGCCGAGGACTGCCTCTTCTCTGAGCAGGGGGCCGAGGACTGCCTCTTCTCTGAGCAGGGGGCCGAGGACTGCCTATTCTCTGAGCAGGGGGCCGAGGACTGCTTCTTCTCTGAGCAGGAGCAGGGGGCCGAGGACTGGCTCTTCTCTGAGCAGGGGGCCGAGGACTGGCTCTTCTCTGAGCAGGGGGCCGAGGACTGCCTCTTCTCTGAGCAGGGGGCCGAGGACTGCCTCTTCTCTGAGCAGGGGGCCGAGGACTGGCTCTTCTCTGAGCAGGGGGCCGAAGACTGCCTCTTCTCTGAGCAGGGGGGCGAGGACTTGCTCTTCTCTGAGCAGGGGGCGAGGACTGCCTCTTTTTTCTGAGCAGGGGGGGGCAGAGGACTGGCTCTTCTCTGAGCAGGGGGCAGAGGACTGGCTCTTCTCTGAGCAGGGGGCCGAGGACTGCCTCTTCTCTGAGCAGGGGGCCGAGGACTGCCTCTTCCCTGAGCAGGAGCAGGAGGCCGAGGACTGTCTCTTCTCTTAGCAGGGGGCCGAGGACTGGCTCTTCTCTGAGCAGGGGGCCGAGGACTTCCTCTTCTCTGAGCAGGAGGCCGAGGACTGCCTCTTCCCTGAGCAGGAGCAGGAGGCCGAGGACTTCCTCTTCTCTGAGCAGGAGGCTGAGGACTGCCTCTTCCCTGAGCAGGAGCAGGGGGCCGAGGACTGCCTCTTCTCTGAGCAGGGGGCCGAGGACTGCCTCTTCTCTGAGCAGGGGGCCGAGGACTGCCTATTCTCTGAGCAGGGGGCCGAGGACTGCTTCTTCTCTGAGCAGGAGCAGGGGGCCGAGGACTGGCTCTTCTCTGAGCAGGGGGCCGAGGACTGGCTCTTCTCTGAGCAGGGGGCCGAAGACTGCCTCTTCTCTGAGCAGGGGGCCGAGGACTGCCTCTTCTCTGAGCAGGGGGCCGAGGACTGGCTCTTCTCTGAGCAGGGGGCCGAAGACTGCCTCTTCTCTGAGCAGGGGGCCGAGGACTTGCTCTTCTCTGAGCAGGGGGCGAGGACTGCCTCTTCTTTCTGAGCAGGGGGGGGCGAGGACTGCCTCTTCTTTCTGAGCAGGGGGGGGCGAGGACTGGCTCTTCTCTGAGCAGGGGGCAGAAGACTGGCTCTTCTCTGAGCAGGGGGCCGAGGACTGGCTCTTCTCTGAGCAGGGGGCCAAGGACTGCCTCTTCTCTGAGCAGGGGGCCGAGGACTGCCTCCTCTCTGAGCAGGGCACCGAGGACTGGCTCTTCTCTGAGCAGGGGGCCGAGGACTGCCTCTTCTCTGTGCAAGGGGCCGAGGACTGCCTCTTCTCTGAGCAGGGGGCCGAGGACTGCCTCTTCTCTGAGCAGAGGGCCGAGGACTGCCTCTTCCCTGAGCAGGGGGCCGAGGACTGGCTCTTCTCTGAGCAGGGGGCCGAGGACTGGCTCTTCTCTGAGCAGGGGGCAGAGGACTGGCTCTTCTCTGAGCAGGGGGCCGAGGACTGGCTCTTCTCTGAGCAGGGGGCCGAGGACTGGCTCTTCTCTGAGCAGGGGGCCGAGGACTGGCTCTTCTCTGAGCAGGGGGCCGAGGACTGGCTCTTCTCTGAGCAGGGGGCCGAGGACTGGCTCTTCTCTGAGCAGGGGGCCGAGGACTGGCTCTTCTCTGAGCAGGGGGCCGAGGACTGGCTCTTCTCTGAGCAGGGGGCCGAGGACTGCCTCTTCTCTGAGCAGGGGGCCGAGGACTGGCTCTTCTCTGAGCAGGGTAATTGCTTATACCAGTGAATCTCACTTATAAGCATTCATTTTTACTGAATTAAATTAATGAATTCAGTGTTTTCTATTGTAGTTATCTGTGATTGGCCCTGTCTGTACCATGTGATTACTGTGACCAATCACAGAAATCAACACAATAGTACACAGTGTGTCGGAATGCCGTCCATATAACTGAACAGTGTTGTCACCCTCCCTCATAGAGCATGGCATGTTTAGCGATTCCTGTGTACATCCTGAATCCACCATCCCTGCATGCCGTCCATATACAGTATCTCACAAAAGTAAGTACCCCCCTCACATTTTTGTAAATATTTTATTCTATCTTTTCATGTGACAACACTGAAGAAATGAGACTTTGCTACAATGTAAAGTAGTGAGTGTACAGCTTGTATAACAGTGTAAATTTGCTGTCCCCTCAGAATAACTAACCATCCCTGCATGCCGTCCACATGGGGTATGTCTGTAAAATGCTGGTGGCCCGGCGTAGCCTGGGAAATGCTGCAGGCGTTCATACAGACTTTAATGGAATATTCCGGCAGAGTTCAGGCACAGTTCAGCTGTATGGATCCATGTGCTGGCAGAGCCCTCCGCCATACATCTGGTTTATGATTGCCTCCATGCGGCCGTTCCCTGTGATCGGTGCCCCTCCCCTCGATTCTCCATTTCTTTTTTTCCCCCCATTTTATTTTATTTTATTTTCCTCCTGCGGTCGCCCTGTAAGAGCCGAAAACTTTTCACGACGACAATCTTGAAAGGAAAAATGTTGAGACATTTTAAATGTTTACAGAGGGTGGCGTGGAGGGGGGGGGGGTTGTGGATTACAGAGTGGGAAGACGAGACATCAAAAGACATCTGGAAGGAGGACGGCACGGCAGCGGCTGGAGAGAAGAATATTGGTGTTTGGGGACGCGGAGTTTATTTGGAGGGAATGTCATCCATTCACATGTTGTGTCTTCAGAGAAGTCACTTTGTGTAAACAGATTGTTTGGTATGCCTGATGGAGGTGACGTTATGTCAGTGCCGGCCCAGCTGTCTAAGGGAATGTCCAGAGATTGCCCAAATTCACCCCCAAACCTCCCTAGCTAGACCACGGAAGGCTTTATTATTATTATAGGTGTTTATAAACTGCAGTCACTTTACGTTCACAGCAGTCTCTGGCCCTCGGAGCTTACAATCTAAGGTCCCTATCTCACACATACACATACAGAAGTTACCTGACCCACTAAGGTGCTTGGAGTGAAGGAGGAAGTCGGAGCACCCAATGCAGGCACAGGTAGATTATGCAAACATTAGAACCTTCAGGGGCCCCGGTGCAAGAAACGTTGAAGGGCCCCCCAACTAGGCCCCTTCCCACTGATCCCGGGGCCCTTTATGCCCATCGTCGGACCCTTTATTACAGTCCCACAGCGGACCACCTTCCTGCCGTCTTGAACGCCAGAGACCAGTTGCAAGTGCGACCTTTGCCATCCTGGTAGTTCCGCCCCTGGTGTCAGTTGTTTTTTATTTTTTTATTTTTTTTACCATTTTATTGTATTTTTTTTTTTTTTTACATATTTTTTTAGGATCCCCAGTTGGGAGGCTTTGGTGAAATATCAGGGGCCTAAACAGACCCCTGATCTCTCACTTTTGAGGGAAAGCGACTGAGAACAGATGCATCCGGTCCCTTTCTCTGCAGCCACAGCTGCACAGAATGAATGAACAGGAAGAGCCCTGTACAGAGGCTTCCTATTCATTCATAAACAGAACCATAGCAAACAGTTTACTATTCCTCAGCTATGAATGAATCACTGACTCAATTCATTAAGACAGGCAACCCCTTCCCCGCTCTCAAATGTGACAGATCCCCCACAGCAGCCAGCAGGAGGTGGGGGCTCTGCGGGAATACAAGGGGGGGGGGGCCATGGAAGCACACAGGGGCCCGGGGCAGCAGGACATGGATATGAACTGATGCCCTCCATTTCCCTCCTGCAACCGCTGAATGTCTGCTGAGGGAGAGGGGGAGAAGCGAGCAATCAGCAGCTACATGGAGGGATCGGTTCCTCTACATTCTGCCGCCCTCCTTTCCAGTTGTACAGGGGGGCTGCATGGGGCCCTGGAGCATGGGGCCAGATCGCAATGATGACCGCTGTACATACGCTTCTTGATGTAAACTCTAAACTCCATCCTGATCAGACCTTAATGCTGCAAGGCAGAAGTGCTAACCACTAATCCACTGTGCTGAGTGCTTCTTTTATCCTGGGATGAGACCAAATGTGTTCAGATAATAGTCCAAACCCACCTGAGCTTTCCCACCAGGAAGCTATTACCTGTATTGGGCCAATCATAAGCCTCCAAGGCGTTCCCTGCCCTGCAGCTGCACGTATACAAGAAGCGTGTATACCTACGACTGAGGGGCGGGGAATGCCTCGGCCGCCTGGGATTGGCCCAATACAAAGCGAGCTGTCTGTGGGTGCAGACTAGGATCTGAACATGCCTGAGCAACTGTGAGAATATTACATGTCTGGTGATGTCATCGTGAGTAGGGATGAGCTCAGGGGACTTCATATCCTAGTCCCAACCCAGATCCTCATCCCTACTCCCTATGACATCATCACCAAGGGCAACCACGACCCCCCAACCCCCTAACACACACCCTCCACATCGATTAAAATAGTGGGTGTGGTCAAGTTTCACTAACAGTGGGAGGGTCTTAAAGGGGCATTAAATACTGCATTACACACAGAGTGCAGAATTCGGGTGGTTGGTGGGTTATACACAGTGCAGAGTTGGGGGGGGAGGGTTACACATAGAGTGCAGAGTTCAGGGTACACTACATTCATAGTGCAGAGTTTAGGGGTGCAATACACCCAGACTGCAGAGTTCGGAGTACATTACATTCATAGTGCAGAGTTCAGGGGTTCAATACACACAGAGTACACAATTCTGGGTACACTAAATTTATAGTGCAGAGTTCGGGGTGCAATACACACAGAGTGCAGAGTTTGGGGGTACACTACATTTATAGTGCAGAGTTCAGGAGTGCAATACACATAGAGTGCAGAGTTCGGGGGGTTACGGTAAGGTGCAGAATTTGAGGAGTTACATGCAAAGTACGGGGGTACACTACATATTATTGCAGAGTTCAGGGGTGCAATACAGACAGAGTGCAGAGTTCCACCGCCTGCTACAGCTGCTTAGCTTTGCCCCCCCATCCACATCTCACTTTTACCCCTTTTCAGCTCTAACCTCTGCACGCAACCCCCACTTCCACTGCCCCCATCTTCCCTCGGCACTGCACCCTGGGCACCTGCCTCTCCCTTGTTCCCCATTTTGCAGTCAGTGGGAGCCTCTCAGTAAATCAGATCTATGTGAGCTGTTGGGAGACAACCAAGTTCCAGCTGAAAAAAATCCCTGCTCGGTTCTACTGACCTAGGAACACCCCCAGAACTACATCTCCCAGGAGCCCTTTTCTTACACAATGTATGTGGATGAGCACTTGGTAGACAAAGCAGCAGCATTATTTCTGGTATAGAAATCAATGTGTGCTGATGGAGAGGGGCGGGGTATAGGCGGAGTTCTGTAGTCCAGCAGGCGTGGCTGACAACACTGTTCGGGATTTCACTGTAGCTAAGGCACGGCATTGTCAGCTCACTTAGGAAGTTAGGAGCTCACTGAATTTCTGGCAGATCAGATGTTTTTCCATACTTGGGAACATGTACATTTATTGCTGAGATGGTCTGACACCTTAACCTGGCCATACATCCCCCAGAAACAAGGGATAGGAGACCTATGCCTCACATCTGTAGAGTTGGGAACCAACAGTTTGGCACTCAATACTAATATAATTCTGTGTTGTCACTTAAGGAAGCTAGACCCCACAGAGACTTTCCAGCAGGGTGGATAATATCTCCGATGGAGGACAATCTCTTCTGACCATTAGAGTAGTCATTCCCCCCCCCCCCCCCAAGGGAACTTCAAGCCTAAACTTTGTTGAGTTTCAAATAAAGTAGAGAAATGTTAAAACGCATCCATTTTTATTTCTGTTTCTTCACTTCCTGTCCTGCGGACACAACAGGAAATGAGGGGAAATCTCTACAGCGTGAAATCCCTGCTTAGACATTGATCATGAGAACTAGTTTCCCCATTGGAAGAATGCCCATCTATTCTTCTTCTGTTGACAACTAACAATTTGAGTTTACTTTTCTCAGTGACACCAGGACAATATAGAGGGCAAATCTTCCTAATGGGGAACAGTAACATAACCCTTGCCGTTTATATGGAGTTGCCCCCTGCCTCCATACAGTTGCCACTATTATGGAGCTGCCCTCCCTCTCTTCCCCCAAATAACCATTAATGTGGAGCTGCCCCTTGCCTCCATCCAGTGGCCAATGATATGGAGTTGCCCTCCTTCTTCTCCCCCAACTGACCATTAATATGAAGTTGCTCCTCACCTCCACCTAGTGGCTATTAATATGGAGCTGCCCTCCTTCTCCTCCCCCAAACTACCATTAATATGGAGTTGCCCCCCTCCCCCCCAGTGGCCTTAAATATGGAGTTGCCCTCCTTCTCCTCCCCTGAATGACCATTAATAGGGAGATGCCCCCCTCCCCCCGAAGGACATTACTATGGAGATTTCCCCCTCCCCATAATGACTATTAAATGGAGTTGCCCCCTTTGTGGCTATAACGTCCTTCTTCTGAGAAGACTTCCTTTGTATAAGATTGTGGAGGGTGTCTGTGGGAGTTTTTGCCCATTTGTGAGGTCATCTACTGATATTGGATGAGAAGACCTTGCTCACACATGGGACCCACATTCGGCGCCAAAAAAAAAGGCTTGGCTCACATTCGGCATTCCAATTCATCCCAAAGGTGTTCAGTAGGGATGAGGTCAGGGCTCTGTACAGTACACTCCAGTTCCTTCACACCAAACTGGTCACACCATGTCTTTATGGAGCTGAACATCCTATTCCAAAAGCCATGGCCATTATTATAGAGTTCGCCCATGGCTTTGAATATATAGTTCCCCCTACTTTGTGGCTGTATCTTCTTTCTCTCTTCAGGGAAGACTTTCCATAAGATTGTGGAGGGTGCCTGTGGCCATTTGTGAGGTCAGGTACTGATGTTGGATAAGAAGACCTGACTCATCATTGGTGTTCCAATTCATCCCAAGGTTGTTCAGTAGGGTTGAGGTCAGGTCTCTGGGGAGACACACATGTTCCTTCACACCAAACTGGTCATCTATGTCTTTATGGAGCTTGCTTTGTACAGGAGGGGGGGGGGGGCTGCACAGCCATGCTGGAACAGAAAAGGGTCTTCACCAAACTGTTACCGCAGAGCACAATTGTCTACAATGTCTTTGTATGATGGAGTATTACCAGGACCCTTCACTGGAGATACATGGACTCAGTAATTAGGAGGGGGTTCTTATACTTCTGGCCATACAGAGTTATTGCACTTATATTTGTAGCTGTCATTGTGTAGGGGAACAATTCTTAGTGAATGTAGTGTTGGAGGTTGAACATTCGGTACTTTGCTGCTTTCTAATACTTGCTTCTGATTTCTTAACAGATAGAAAATCCTCGGTATCTTCGGGAAAGGCCTGTGCCTATAACATCGGTATGTCCTCCAGTTATTTCTATATGTATTTCTAAGCATGATGTACTAATCGCCCCCTTCTGTGTCTCCTATATCAGTAATCTTTGTGATGTGGGAACGCTGAACCTTATGGAGATGCGTTATAACGCGGTGGGTGGTTTATGGTCCTAGAGGCTGCTAACCAGCAACTGTGGGGTCTTGTTGGTCCCTCAGAGGAGTTTTTTGAAGTTTTAAAAGGATGGGAGCACCACACCAGCTTGTATAGACCTTCTAAAAAATGTTTTATTTTGTGTCAGTCAATGCATTTTGGGGGCTCAGCACTCCCTCTTCATCAAGGATAAAAGATAATGTAGGCATTTGGATTGCCGAGCCCCCGAAAAGCGTTGGCTGTCACAAAATAGAAATTTTTCAACCCTTACTCTGCCAGGTCTGTACATCGTACAGTCCTGACAGCGGGGGGTTTCACACACAATCCAGTGACCGCAGCCACCCGGATTGTGTGTAAAACTGACAGGCAGACTCCTGTCAAGTGGATGCATTCCTTTGTCGGTGCTTCCTTACCCCTCCGGTATTGGCGCTTCCTTACCCCTCCGGTATTGGCGCTTCCTTACCCCTCCGGTACTGGCGCTTCCTTACCCCTCCGGTGCTGGTGCTTCCTTACCCCTCCGGTGCTGGCACTTCCTTACCCCTCCGGTGCTGGCGCTTCCTTACCCCTCCGGTGCTGGCGGTTCCTTACCCCTCCGGTGCTGGCGGTTCCTTACCCCTCCGGTGCTGGCGGTTCCTTACCCCTCCGGTGCTGGCACTTCCTTACCCCTCAGGTCCTGGTGCTTCCTTACCCCTCAGGTACTGGCGCTTCCTTACCCCTCAGGTACTGGTGCTTCCTTACCCCTCAGGTACTGGCGCTTCCTTACCCCTCAGGTACTGGCGCTTCCTTACCCCTCCGGTGCTGGCGCTTGCTTACCCCTCCGGTGCTGACGCTTCCTTACCCCTCAGGTGCTGACGCTTCTTTACCCCTCAGGTGCTGACGCTTCTTTACCCCTCAGGTGCTGACGCTTCCTTACCCCTCCGGTGCTTGCGCTTCCTTACCCCTCCGGTGCTTGCGCTTCCTTACCCCTCCGGAGCTGGCGCTTGCTTACCCCTCCGGTGCTGACGCTTCTTTACCCCTCCGGTGCTGACGCTTCTTTACCCCTCCGGTGCTGACGCTTCTTTACCCCTCCGGTGCTGACGCTTCTTTACCCCTCCGGTGCTGACGCTTCTTTACCCCTCAGGTGCTGACGCTTCTTTACCCCTCAGGTGCTTGCGCTTCCTTACCCCTCAGGTACTGGTGCTTCCTTACCCCTCCGGTACTGGCACTTCCTTACCCCTCCGGTACTGGCACTTCCTTACCACTCCGGTGCTGACACTTCCTTACCCCTCAGGTGCTTGCGCTTCCTTACCCCTCAGGTGCTTGCGCTTCCTTACCCCTCCGGTGCTGGCGCTTCCTTACCCCTCCGGTGCTGGCGCTTCCTTTGTCATGTTATCTGCACTCTGCTTACCCATCTGCGGGCCTGGGACTGACATAGTGGGTGGAGGGGAGAGAGGAGAGCGGAAACACGTCTTCTCTCCTCCCCTTTATGCTGTGACCCAGAAAGCAATGTGTATGACCTCACTTCCTGGTCAGAGTCTCAGTGTTACCGGCTAGCATGGCCAGGAATGGATGTATTGCAATCAGTGTTAATTTCGTCGACTAAAACCGACTAAAACGTTTTCGTCGACTAACACAATTTAGATGACTAAAATACGACTAAAACTAAAATGGCATTTTAGTCTTAAGACTAAAATACGACTAAAACTAAAATGGCATTTTAGTCAAAAGACTATAACTAAAACTAAATCGAAATTTGCTGCCAAAAATTAACACTGGTGCATGCTCAAAGCATAAATAATAACATATTAGATTTTTCACTCCAGGACCAGCAGTAGTATATAATGAGTTTGGAAATTGTAGAGAAATGCTTAAATAATGCATTACAAATTACAATTGAACTACACCCATTCAATTATAGATGACTAAAATGAGTTTTAGTCGACTAAAATGTAGGGCGTTTTAGTCGACTAAAATATACTGGAGTTTTAGTCGACTAAATACGACTAAAACTAAAACACTTGCAGAAGACTAAAATAGGACTAAAACTAAAATGCCATTTTAGTCCTAAGACTAAGACTAAAACTAAATTGAAATTTGCTGCCAAAATTAACACTGATTGCAATACATTCAGTGGAGCCCAGAGGAGATATTGGAGGTCCTGCATGTCTCCTTAAAGAGAACCTGTCATCAAAAAATCATCACATAGGGGACTTTTTGTCCCCTATGTCATGAAAACAATAAATGTTAAGCAAAAAAATAAAGTTACTCTCAAGCACATAAAATCCCCCCCAAAAAAAATTTTGAGGCCCCCTCACCTCCACAAATACGCACGTACGAACATAAACACATGCGCAGGGGGCCTACGCATAAAAATGTTGATTGTGATACACATGTTACATATAGGTACGCACACCAGAGAGCTATCTTTCTAACACCAGACCTCTTCTGTAACACTAAACTGATGATCTATAGGGGGCTTTTGAAGCTTTGCCTATAGAAAATATGGGGTACTGAAGTTTGTCACCATTTTATGGACACACACAAATTTAAGGTTTTACATGTTGGGTATCTATTTACTCGGTGCAACCTTGTCTTTTATATTGTACCACAAATGTGGGTAGTTTATTGCGTTTGTTTGCCCTAGAATTCACTTTAGTGTGTTTTTTACTGAAACGTTGTGTTTCCTAGACCTTTGCGGTAATATCGTGTGACAAAAAAAATTGGAACTACCACTATTTTATTCTCTAGGGTGTCTGCTTTCAGAAAATATACAGGCGGTCCCCGGGTTACAAACATCCGACTTACAAATGATTCCTACTTACAAACGAGGAGACAACGGGAAGTGAGAGGAAATCTCCCCCTAGGAAGGGAAATTCACTCCTGTAAGAGTTCTCATGGGAAATCAGTGTCTTTAATGGGGCTGTATCACCAATCCTTGTTTCCACAACCACCCAAAATTTTCAAAATCCAATTGTCACAGGGACAGAAAGTGAGGGGGAATCTTCTGAACATGGGGTCCAGACAGCAAAACAAATGTTACACGGGTGTTAACCATTCCCTATGCTAGTGATTGGGAACCTTGGCACCCCAGATGTTTTGGAACTATATTTCCCATGATGCTCATGCACTCTGCAGTGTAGTTGAGCATCATGGGAAATGTAGTTCCAAAACATTTGGGGTGCCAAGGTTCGCCATTACTGCCCTATGATATCCCAAACTTCCAAACTATTTTTTTGGCTGGAGCTACACTTAAAAAAATTGACCTGTTCTGACTTACAAATTCAACTTAAGAACAAACCTACAGACCCTATCTTGTTTGTAACCCAGGGACCGCCTGTATCATATTTGGGGGGTTTTATGTATTTTTGGGCCTAAAATGATTTTTCAATCGTGTGCAAAAAAATGCAAAAAAAGCTCTGGCGGTGAAAAAGTTTAAAGGGTGTAATCAAGTTGGTAATGGCACTGCCATCCTTTCAGAACTCCTCTGTCAGTAAGGCCTGGCCTTGTATGACATGTAAATAACAGGTTTAGATCAGATTCTGTAGTCGGGTACAATGGGGCTTCATGTATTAAAATGTCTGAAATACGACCACTACTATCTTGTCATTCTCTAGTGCCGATCTGATTTTGGTTACAGTGTGGCAGCACAGACAGTTAGCTTTTCAGACACTGACATATGATCTATCTTTGTGCAGATGTCTCCAGATTCCCGGCTGAGAAGAAGCTCCGATTATCGGGATGAACAGGCTCTCTTCCGACTGCATAAGAAAGAGGTGCGATTATTAGCCCCCTGTCCCGGTCCGCTCTTTGCTGGTAAAGTTGTGTGTTTTGGCTCAAATCTACACTGAACAAAATGATAAACACAACACTTTTTGTTTTTGCCCCCATTTTTCATGAGCTGAACTCAAAGATCTAAGACTTTCTATGTTCACAAAAGGCAGATTTCTCTCCAATATTCTTCACAAATCTGTATAAATCTGTGTTAGTGATCACTTCTCCTTTGTCGAGATAATCCGTCCACCTCACAGGTGTGGCATATCAAGATGCTGATTATTGCACAGGTGTGCCTTAGGCTGGCCACAATAAAAGGCCACTCTAAAATGTGCAGTTTTGCTGTATTGGGGGGTCCGAGGGGGGCCGAAAACCAGTCAGTATCCGGTGTGACCACCATTTGCCTCACGCAGTGCAACACATCTCCTTGGCATAGAGGTGATCAGGTTGGTGATTGGTTCCTGTGGAATGTTGGTCCACTCCTCTTCAATGGCTGTGTGAAGTTGCTGGATATTGGCAGGACCTGGAACACACTGTCCTATACGCCGATCCAGAGAATCCCAAACATGCTCAATGTGTGACATGTCCGGTGAGTATGCTGGCCATGCAAGAACTGGGATGTTTTCAGCTTCCAGGAATTGTGTACAGATCCTTGCACCATGGGGCCGTGCATTATCATGCTGCAACATGAGGTGATGGGCGTGGATGAATGGCACAACAATGGGCCTCAGGATCTCCTCACGGTATCTCTGTGCATTCAAAATGCCATCAATAAAATGCACCTGTGTTCATTGTCCATAACATACGCCTGCCCATACCATAACCCCACCGCCACCATGGGCCACTCCATCCACAACGTACGCCTGCCCATACCATAACCCCACTGCCACCATGGGCCACTCCATACACAATGTACGCCTGTCCATACCCTAACCCCACCGCCACCATGGGCCACTCCATCCACAACGTATGCCTGCCCATACCATAACCCCACCGCCACCATGGGCCACTCCATCCACAACATATGCCTGCCCATACCATAACCCCACCGCCACCATGGGCCACTCCATCCACAACGTATGCCTGCCCATACCATAACCCCACCGCCACCATGGGCCACTCCATCCACAACGTATGCCTGCCCATAACATAACCCCACCGCCACCATGGGCCACTCCATCCACAACGTACGCCTGCCCATACCATAACCCCACCGCCACCATGGGCCACTCCATCCACAACGTACGCCTGCCCATACCATAACCCCACCGCCACCATGGGCCACTCCATCCACAACGTATGCCTGCCCATACCATAATTCCACCGCCACCATGGGCCACTCCTTCCACAACATTGACATCAGCAAACCGCTCATCCACACAACACCATACACGCTGTCTGGCATCTGCCCTGTACAGTGAAAACCGGGATTCATCCGTGAAGACATCACCTCTCCAAAGTGCCAGACGCCATCCAATGTGAGCATTTGCCACTTAAGTCGGTTACGACGACGAACTGCAGTCAGATGGAGACCCCCGATGAGGACGACAAGCATGCAGATGAGCTTCCCTGAGATGGTTTCTGACAGTTTGTGCAGAAATTCTTTGGTTATGCAAACCGATTGTTGCAGCAGCTGTCCGGGTGGCTGGTCTCAGACCATCTTGGAGGTAAAGATGCTGGATGCGGAGGTCCTGGGATGGTCTCAGACCATCTTGGAGGTGAAGATGCTGGATGTGGAGGTCCTGGGCTCGTCTCAGACCATCTTGGAGGTGAAGATCTGGATGTGGAGGTCCTGGGCTCGTCTCAGACCATCTTGGAGGTGAAGATGCTGGATGTGGAGGTCCTGGGCTGGTGTGGTTACACGTAGTCTGCGGTTGTGAGGCCGGTTGGATGTACTGCCAAATTCTCTGAAACGCCTTTGGAGACGGCTTATGGTAGAGAAATGAACATTCATTTCACGGGGAACAGCTGTGGTGGACATTCCTGCAGTCAGCATGCCAATTGCACGTTCCCTCAAAACTTGTGACATCTGTGGCATTGTGCTGTGTGATAAAACTGCACATTTTAGAGTGGCCTTTTATTGTGGGCAGCCTAAGGCACACCTGTGCTATAATCATGCTGTCCAATCAGCATCTTGATGTGCCCCACCTGTGAGGTGGATGGATTATCTCGGCAAAGGAGAAGTGATCACTAACACAGATTTGTGAAAAATATTTGAGAGAAATCGGCCTTTTGTGTACATAGAAAAAGTCTGAGATCTTTGAGTTCAGCTCATGAAAAATGGGGGCAAAAACAAAAAAGTGTTGTGTTTTATAATTTTGTTCAGTGTATGAGTACAGGCTTTGGCTATGAGCCTCAACCATCAACATTCCTTCCTGCAAGTAGTAAATCAGCGCAAATCTACCCTTAATTATTATAGTGTTCTAAAAATTTCCTATCCCAAAAAAGTGCAAATCCTATTAGTTGTTAGTATCCATCAAGAAATTGCATATTTTGAAAAAATATAAAAATGTTTTTAAAAAACAGTGCAAATAATATTTAAAATTATCTAAAAATAAAGAAATGTGTCATATATAGATAATCACTGTGAAAAAACAATTGTATATTAAAAACAAAACCATTCATATCAGTGCAAAAAAAAATCAATATTGTAAAAATAAATCCAAAAAATGTCAATTATATAATGTCCATTCATTATTTCACTATTATTCCTAAACGTCCCAAAAAGAAAATCCAATAAAGTGCAGAAGAGTGCATGAACTCTGTGCAAATGAATCTTCGATGACAGGTCCCACACAGCAGCACCCGGATCAGATTAGAGGGTAGTTAAATAAATAAATAGTTCCCTCATGACAATCAGTCGGTATAACATAGAAAAAAGGGGGGAGGGACTCCAATAGTGCTTATATCTCTTTAAAATCGTTTATTAATTCAAAAGAACTGGTACTCACATTTCAAAGGTGCTATAGTGCACCAAGCATGAAACAACCTTTGCTATAACGTGTGTGATGGCAGCAGGGTAGGAGTGGAAAATCTGTGTGCGCTGCTCCTTCACTTCCTGGTCTCAGCAGAGCACCGTCCGGGCCCCTCCCCTACGCGTGACGACATAGGGACACATGTCTTCCTCAGGGTGATATCTGTATTCACTGATTTGTGGAACACATATGCACATTTTGCACTTTATATGTTGCTTACCACCTATTTGGATATATAATTTATTATTTATTGTTTACATAAGTTTATTGAACATTTCTTTTGATTATCACTGATTCAATTTTTATCATTCATTACAGTATTTATTATTGCACACTTGCATACTTACCCCATTGTGAGCACTTTATATTGTGCGGCACTATTTATTTATTTAACGGTTCACACTTATGAGAGAGTGCTGTGTTCCCCCGCAATACCTAGATAAGTGCGAGACCTGTTTTGCTCGCAGGAACAACATTAGATTAGAGGGTAGTCTACGGGGCTGTATACTGTAGTACAGGTGTGGTGGGCTTGCTATAGTCACATTCTCACACGTCTACATTATTCTCTCCATCTTCTTTCTTTATGATGTGTTTAGTCCCCAGATCATCAGTAGTACTCTCCATTCTCCCCAGGACCATCTCTAATATTGATTGGACCCTGAACAAACATGTTCTTGGGCCCTCCTGAATCCACTTATCAACTATTTTCGGGCAGTGCAGGCTTAAGGGGCAGCTGCTATGGGCCCCACAACAATAACTGGGCCCGGGGCAGCTGCCCTTTTTGCCCTACGTTAAAGACGGCCCTGATTCTACCGCTTTGTATAGTTAGTGCAGATCACCCAGTCACATCGGCTAGGACTCTGTGAGAACCCTACTAACCTAACCCTGATCCTCACAACTGGGTGACCATCATTCATATCAGCTGTGGTCCCATGGATGGTTTGTGACTTTTCCCACAATGATAGTAGATTGGGGCATCTATATGAGACATATTGTGGATTTGAAGTCCAGCGAGTCCAGCTATTCCTGCCCACAGGCTTGGTTTAGGTACCGGTAAACACATCTCTATTATAACCACATCCATTGTCCTGTAAAGCCATGACTTTCTGAAATGGACAGAAGTAGAGAATGGGTAAATCCCGTCTTTGTTAAATGTGCCCTATTCTAGTGATCTTCCTGAAGACACAACAAGAAGTGCAAAGAAATCTCTACAAAGTTAGGAAAATCCCTTCTTCTTTTTTTTTAAATGTATTCGTTATTTAACCACTTGCGCTCCGGAAGATTTACCCCCCTCCATAATCAGGCCTTTTTTTGTGATACGGCACTGCGTTACTTTAACCACTTGCTGACCACTTACTATATATATATATATATATATATATATATATATATATATATATATATATATATATATATATATATATATATATATATATATATATAATACACACACACACACGGCGGCAGAGTGGCTCCTACAAGCAAAACCATGTATGGGTACGTTGGTCGCCTGGGGACAGCTAGGGGGCGAGCGCGTGCCGGCGCACTCCCGCCCCTGATCGTCAGCGGGGAAGCTGATGCGTGTGTCAGGCGGCTCCCTTTCTCAAAAGTGTCAGTGTTTTATAGCGCAAAAAATAAAAAACCCGCAGAGGTGATCAAATACAACCAAAAGAAATCTCTATTTGTGGGACAAAAATGAAATAAATTTTGTTTGTACAGTGTTTCATGACTACGCAATTGTCAGTTAAAGTAGCGCAGTGCCGTATCACATAAAATGTTCTGGTCACAAAGGGGGGTAAATCTTCGGGAGGTTAAGGTGGCCATAGATGGATTGAAATTCTGGTGGTCCCTGCTGAACTAAATTAATTTCAATGTGTGGTCTCTGCAGTTGAACAGAAGTTGATTTACCGATCGTCTTCTGTTCAACCACTCTGTTGGATCAAAAGCCGCTCATGGCAGCGCCTCCTGGTGTCAGAGAAAATTGCTCAGCGGAGAGGGTTCTCCCTTCCACCTCAAAATGTATGGATGGTGAAATTGGTTTAGTTTTTCCATGTCCTGCCACCATGTATGGCCAGCCTTAGTTGTCACCAGAAGAGGTGTCCTCATTGGAAGATTTCCCATATATTCCTGTTGGAGACAATTGTAACATTTTAGATTTCTCACTTTTTGTCTCAATGACATTGGTCACCAGGACACCTGGAGAGGGTGAATCTCCCACGCGGGGACACAGGCAGCCATCAAAACTTCTTTTCTCTTTCATTCATTGACGGACACAGCTCCATATCTTCTTTGACCCTTGGTTATGCTGCTCTCCATAGGAGTAGGACTAGGCGGAAACAAATTTGACTACGCCCCTAGGGCTGTCCTAGGGGGTATACTTCCCTCTTCCTGCTATAAGAATTCAGTTTGTAACAAGCAGTGTGAACATGAGGGGTGGGAAAAAAAACACAGCAATGCACATAATTCCCAAAAGGGCTAAACCTAGCCAACCAGGTAAACCAGGAGCTCAACCAGGAACAACTGGAGCTCACCACCAGTGAGTCAGGAGTAAGGACCTGGTTCCTTGCTGGGATCTCTGGTCCTGGTATTTTTTTACCTTTTTTTTAATGAATTTTTCTTCTTTTATTATTTTTATGTTGCTGTGAGAACTACAATCAACAGCCAAACTGGGAGACGCACTGGATATCCTAGATCCTTACGGTCTTCAAGTCTGGCCAGTGAGCGTGACCCAACTTTATTTCCACACTTGGTTGGCCGTGACATCGCTCCACTGGTCTGGGGCTGGCGGGCGAGTGAAACAACTTGCGAGGACGCATAGCCTGGTCACGATACTGGTCACAACCTGAGTCGCAGGGTACCCCTGGCCTGGCCGCAGCACCCCCATTCCAAGATGGTGCAGTAGACTGCCCGTAGTGGTGCCTGCTTGGTTCCCAGGTGTGGTGAGTAGTGTCCCCTCTTTCCCCTGGGATATTTTGGGGTGGACCCAGGCCCTTTCCTCAGGTTGGTAGGCCCCCTCTGTGTCCTTCCTTCCTGCCGGCTTCCCTCCCACCCTCACTAGCGGGGTTCTCCTGCCCATGTCACCACCCCCCTCCCTCCTTTAGTCGCCCCCCCCCCCCCCGGCGTGGTCTGGCTACCTCAGGCATGGGATCATGCAGTCCTGCGTTGAGGGGGGGCGCATTGCTGGTGGCTCACAGTAAAATTTTATATGGCACTGTAAGGGTGGGGGTCCCCCTAGCAGACTGCAAGTACCTGAAGGGTCGTTGGGGGTCCTGAGTGGCGCACTGCATGGCGCTACCGTTTTTTGTGGATGGCTGTTCTACAGCTTCCGTGCCCATGTTGTGTAGTCCGGCGGCCATGTTTTCGCAGTTTCCCATTTGAAATCAATGCAGCAGCCATTGATGAGGCAGTGGGCCTCTAGTGACAGTGACGGCGCTTTCTCCTTCTTTCTGATCGCCGCATGGCAAGCAGCTTGGCGTTCTGCATCCTTCCCTAAGTCAGTGGTGGTGAGTCCCTGAGGGTGTTTCTGCTATAGCAGCGCCGCTGGAGCGCTGGGACTTGTAGTACTACCGCTGAGGCGGTGAGGGGGTTTTTTTCATTGCAATTTTTTTCACATATTGCGGGTGGCCCCTGGGTTTACCATGGAGACCCTGGAGCATGTGTCACCACCTTACCTACTCTCGGAAGTTGCGGGACCCTCTGGGTCTCAGTCTGCCATGGCCGCGATCCTGCAGTCACTTGTGTCTAAAGATGATATGGCCTTTCAAAAGCAGCCTAGGAAGAAACGCCCCCCTCTTCTGCCTACTCAGATTCTGAGGTGGATTTGGCCACCGCGGACATGAGTCAACCCACCGGGTCTGCGTCGATGCACCCTTAGTGCTCTGACAGTGAGGATGAATCCACTTCTACAGCCGCGCATGAAAAGGGGCTTGTGGAGGCACTTTTAGTATCAGTGTGGGAAACTTTAAAATTGGAGGACACAGCTAATGCTGTGTCGGTGCAATTTGGTACCTGCAGACCATCCAAGGTCACTAGGGAGTTCCCCTTTCTTGCCTATTTAGACGAGATTGTTGCAAGTCAATGGGGATTTCTGAAGTGCAGGGTTGGGATTCCCGAAGCGTTTCGCTAGGAGATATCCCTTTGAAGAGTCCCTTCTGAAGAAACTGACAGTTCCACCAGTGGTAGACTGTCAGGTTTCCAGATTAAATAAAACCACGCTTCTTCTGATGTAGGATTCCCCGTCTTTTCAAGACCCTGTAGACAAGAGAACTGAGGCTCTGGTCTGATACCTTTACACCTTGGCAGGTTAAATTTTGAGGCTGGTGTTTTCCATCACCTTGGTCTCCCAGACCTTAACGGAATGGGCTAAGCTTCTGCACCAGGATTTGAAAGGAGGTCATTGTCCTCCTGAGCTGGTGGAGCTGGCAGATAAGTTGATACAGGGTTTTCAGTTAACCTGTGATGCCTTTCTGGATACGGCCCCTTTAGCCTGCAGAGTGTCTGTGACAGCTGTGACCCTACGCCGCAGGATTTGGCTGAAATTATGGTCTGCAGGCCAGGTTTCTAAAAGGGTGTTGACTGATCTCCCTTTTGTAGGAGATCGCTTGTTCGGAGCTTCTATGGAAGAAATCATTAAATGTCTTACAGGAGGTAAGAGTACTCTGCTTCCACAGGTTGCTAAGAGCAAAGAGCCTCGTCGTAATTGTGGTCCTTTCTTCTTGGCTCACAAACGGCCCTTTCGTCTCGTGGGCTCGCAGGACAAGGGACAAAAATCCACCCGTACCTTCATGGGAGGTTCCAAGAGGCCCTGGGCTGGTAAGTAAAAATCGGGTTCCACTGGTTCTTCAGACAAGCCCTCCTCTGAAGGGGCGCCCTCATCCATATCTGGGGTGGTGGGACATCTTCGCTTCTTTCCAGACCTGTGAATCTCTTCAAGTGGGTCCACGAGTTGATTCAGTCTGGTTACAATATCAAGTTTCGGTCCTTGCCTCCGGCAAGGTTCTTCCCTTCCAACTTGCACCTATCCCCGGATCGGCTGCAGGGCCTTTATGGAGCGGTACAGGATCTGCTATCACAGGGAGTAATTGTGCCGGTTCCAGAGTTGGAACGTTTTCAAATCAGTTTACTGTTCCAAGGAAGGAAGGCAAGGTACGTCCGATCCTGGACATTAAGGCCCTGAATCGCTTTTTGCGGATTCAGAAATTTTGGATGTAATCCATTCACATGGTGGTGGCATCTCTTCATCAAGGGGATTTTTTGGCCTCTATTGATATCAAGGATGCTTACCTTCATATTCCAGTATATGTCGGGCACCAATGTTTTCTTCGCTTTGCGATCTCCTTCTGCGAGCAGTGTCCCACAAGGGTCCTTACAAGATGATCTGGACATCTCTGTGCGAACTCTGCAAGAGTTCGGTTAGATGCTGAATGTTCAGAAATCAGTTCTGACTCTGTCCAACAACCTTTCTCCCCTTGTACTGGACAGTGGTTTCCAAAGATGCCAGCCTGTCTGGGTGGGGAGGTGTCTGGGGCACAAATTCGGCTCAAGGGGTTTGGACTCGGGAGGAGTTCAGTCTGCCGATCAATATCCTGGAGATTCGAGTGATCAGGCTTTGCCTGTCCCTGGGGACAGATCGTCTGCAGGGGTGCCCGGTAAGGATTCGATTGGACGCTGCCACGGCTGTGGCATATGTCAATCATCAAGGGGCACCAAAAGTGCCCTGGCGGCCAGAGAAGTAGCCGGCATTCTAAGGCGGGCAGAACAATGTGTTCCGGGTCTCTGCTGTGCACATTCTAGGAGTGGAAAATTGGCAGGCAGGCTACCGTAGTCAACAGTGTTTCAACAACTGTGTCTCCGGTGGTGAACTCCCGATGTGGACATTTTGGCCTCTTATCTCAACTTGCAAGATTCAGAGGTTTGTGACAAGATCTCAGGATCCTTTGGCCGACGCTCTGGTGGCCCCTTGGGATCAGTATCGTCTCCACTACAGCTTCTGCTGTACTTGCGGGACTTTTGGGCAGAATCGAGGCAGTAGGGATTCCAGTCGTTCTGGTGGCTCTGGATGCTGCGTTTGGCCACAAAATTCCGCAGGCTGCTTTGGGACGTCCCAAGGGTCAAAGAAGATATGGAGCTGTATCTATCAATGAACTAAAGAGAAAACTGGATTTTTTGTCTTACCGTAAAATCCTTTTCTCTGAGTTTCATCGACGGACACAGCACCCTCCCCTCTGTTGTGCTGGGTTATGTATTTTTCTGACACTGCTTGTTACAAACTCAAGTCCTATAGCAGGAAGTGGGAAGTATACCCCCTAGGACTACCCTAAGGGCGTAGTCAAATTTTTTTCCGCCTAGTCCCACTCCTATGGAGAACAGAATAACCAAGGGTCAAATAAGATATGGAGCTGTGTCTGTCAATGGACATCAGAGAAAAGGATTTTACGGTAAGACAAAAATTTTGCTTTTTTTTCTAACTTCTCTTTATTAAGATATTAAAGATTAAGTGCTTACAAAACCGGGCCTATTGGGCATTCCCAGGCCTGAAAAGAATATAACAACAAAAGCATTGCAGTCATATAACCAACTGATGCTAAAAGAACAACAAACAATTTCTCACTTGTGGTTATCATGGCGAAGGAAAAGTATGCCAGGGTGTATAATAGTAGAAAGCCCTGCAGGGTGAGGAAATGCTCAATAAAGGCACAAATTACCTCAGCCAGGGTGATGATCCCGGTGTGTCCGGACAATGGACAATAAAATGATAGGAGACATAAAATATTAACATAGGAATAATTACAGTATATCTCTGTATACAGTGAGGAAAAAATTAATTGCTCCCCTGCAGAGTTTGTAAGCTTGCCCACTTACAAAGAAATGAAGGGTCTATAAATATATACAGTATCTTACAAAAGTAAGTACACGCCTCACATTTAAAATATTTTTATGTGACAACACTGAAGAAATGAGACTTTGCTACAATGTAAAGTAGTCAGTGTACAGCTTGTATAACAGTGTAAATTTACTGTCCCCTCAAAATAACTCAACACACAGAAACATAGAAACATAGAATGTGTCGGCAGATAAGAACCATTTGGCCCATCTAGTCTGCCCAATATATCTGAATCCTATGAATAGTCTCTGGCCCTATCTTATATGAAGGATAGCCTTATGCCTATCCCATGCATGCTTAAACTCCTTCACTGTATTTGCAGCTACCACTTCTGCAGGAAGGTTATTCCATGCATCCACTACTCTCTCAGTAAAGTAATACTTCCTCATATTACTTTTAAACCTTTGCCCCTCTAATTTAAAACTGTGTCCCCTTGTGGTAGTTTTTCTTCTTTTAAATATGCTCTCCTCCTTTACCGAGTTGATTCCCTTTATGTATTTAAAAGTTTCTATCATATCCCCTCTGTCTCTTCTTTCTTCCAAGCTATACATGTTAAGGTCCTTAAACCTTTCCTGGTAAGTTTTTTCCTGCAATCCATGTACTAGTTTATTAGCTCTTCTCTGAACTCTCTCTAGAGTATCTATATCCTTCTGGAGATATGGCCTCCAGTACTGCGCACAATACTCCAAGTGAGGTCTCACCAGTGTTCTGTACAGCGGCATAAGCACTTCTCTCTTTCTACTGCTTATACCTCTCCCTATACATCCAAGCATTCTGCTGGCATTTCGTGCTGCTCTATTACATTGTCCTCCCACCTTTAAGTCTTCTGAAATAATTACTCCTAAATCCCTTTCCTCAGATACTGAGGTCAGGACTGTGTCAAATATTCTATATTCTGCCCTTGGGTTTTTACGCCCCAGGTGCATTATCTTGCACTTACCCACATTAAATTTCACACAACCATTAATGTCTAAACTGCTGGCAACAAAAGTGAGTACACCTATAAGTTACAATGTCCAAATTGGGCCCAAAGTGTAATTATTTTGTGTGGCCACCATTATTTTTTAGCCATGCCTTAACCCTCTTGGGCATGGAGTTCACCAGAGCTTCACAGGTTGCCACTGGAGTCCTCTTCCACTCCTACATGATGACATCACAGAGCTGGTGGATGTTAGAGACCTTGCGCTCCTCCACCTTCTGTTTGAGGATCCCCACAGATGCTCAATAGGGTTTAGGTCTGGAGACATTCTTGGCCAGTCCATCACCTTTACCCTCAGCTTCTTTAGCAAGGCAGTGGTCATCTTGGAGGTGTTTGGGGTCGTTATGTTGGAATATTGCCCTGCGGCCCAGTCTCTGAAGGGAGGGGATCATGCTCTGCTTCAGTATGTCACAGTACATGTTGGCATTCATGGTTTCCTCAATGAACTGTAGCTCCCCAGTGCAGGCAGCACTCATGCAGCCCCAGACCATGACACTCCCACCACCATGCTTGACTTTAGGAAGACACACCTGTCTTTGTACTCCTCACCTGGTTGCCCCCACACACGCCTGACACCATCTGAACCAAATAAGTTTATCTTGGTCTCATCAGACCACAGGAGATGGTTCCAGTAATCCATGTCCTTAGTCTGCTTGTCTTCAGCAAGCTGTTTGTGGGGTTTCTTGTGCATCATCTTTAGAAGAGGCTTCCTTCTGGAACGACAGCCATGCAGATCAATTTGATGCAGTGTGCGACGTATGGTCTTAGCACTGACAGGCTGACCCACCCACCCCTTCAACCTCTGCAGCAATGCTGGCAGCACTCATACGTCTATTTCCCAAAGACAACCTCTGGATATGATGCTGAGCACGTGCACTCAGCTTCTTTGGTGGGGCATGGCGAGGTCTAATCTAGGTGGAACCTGTCCTGTTAAACCGCTGTATGGTCTTGGCCACCGTGCTGCAGCACAGTTTCAGGGTCTTGGCAATCTTCTTATAGCCTAGGCCATCTTTATGTAGAGCAACAATTCTTTCTTTTTAGATCCTCAGAGAGTTCTTTGCCATTAGGTGCCATTTTAAACTTCCAGTGACCTGTATGAGTGAGAGCGATAACACTAAAATTTACACACCTACTCCCCATTCACACCTGAGACCTTGTAACACTAAGGAGTCACATGGCACTGGGGAGGGAAAATAGCTAATTGGGCCCATTTTGGACATTTTCACTTAGGGTGTACTCACTTTTGTCGAAAGCAGTTTAGACATGACTTGACTGTAGGGATGGTGTTCTTAGGGTCATAGTCAGCATTTTTCTCCCTCCAAACACGGCGAGCTGAGTTCATGCCAAAGAGCTCAATTTAGGTCTCATCTAACCACAGCACTTTCTCCCAATCCTCCTCTGAATCATTTAGATGTTGATTGGCAGACTTCAGATGGGACTGTACATGTGCTTTCTTGAGGAGGGGGAACTTGCGGGCAATACAAGATTTTAGTCCATGGCGGCGTATTGTGTTACCAATGGTTTGTTTGGTGCCTGTGGTCCTAACTGCCTTGAGATCATCCACAAGCTCCTCCCGTGTAGTTCTGGGCTGATCCCTCACTTTTCTCATAATCATCCTTACCCAATGAGGAGAAATCTTGCATGGAGCTCCAGACTGAGGGCGATTGATGGTTATTTTGCATTTCTTCCATTTGCGTATAATCACCCCAACAGTTGTCTCCTTCTCACCGAGCTTCTTGCTGATGGTCTTGTAGCCATTCCAGCCTTGTGTAGGTCTACAATCTTCTCCCTGACGTCCTTTGACAGCTGTTTGGCCTTGCCCATGATGGTGAGGTTTGAATGGAAGAAAGAAGTTCTGTGGACAGGTGTCTTATACACATAATGAGTTGTCGTTAGGAGCTCCTTCTTACATTGACAGGACTAATCATGTGAGCACCTATTGTAGCCAGTCTCTGGGAGCCAGAATTATTGGTTGGTAGGGGATTAAATACTTATAAATTGAGTTGCAGTTCAGTGAATAAAATAACATTTGTATCATGTGTTTCTTTCTGGATTTTTGGTTGATATTCTGTCTCTATCATTTAAAATACACCTATGATAAAAATTATAGACCCTTCATTCCTTTGTAAGTGGGCAAATTTACACAATCTGCAGGGGATTAAAAAATTATTTTACCCCACTATATGTCAGTTGAATCGACCCAGAGGTCCCACACTTTATTTAATTTTTTTAGGGCAGCCCCGAGATAATTACGTTGCTTTGTATAATGAGATCACAGAGTTAACCAATAATCTACAATAATTCATCGATGGCACCACAGATGATTCCCATTTCAGAATGAATGCCTTTCTTGCATAAAACAAAAGAAGGGGCCATCAAAACTTGACAGGGTTCTAACCCTTCAATTTTCCATCCAGAATTCAGAGATAGACCTTTTCTGACTAATAGCACAGAATACTTCAGAATTTCAGCTGTTCCCTTGGCAGCTCCGGTACTGCTCACATCCGGCACGTTTGGTTGTGGTTGCCACCATGTGACCTCAAAGTGCCTGGACTGGTTAAGTCAAATTTCATTCTATTTATCTGTTTAGTATTGGAAACGATAAAGGCAGCATTTCCCAGCAGCTCTTCCTCTGTGAAATCCCCATCTCCTGGCCCCTTGGTGGGCTGCCTGAGCAATGAAGGAAACTGGGAAAGGAGCCTTTGAAGTGGTTCTCCAGATCTGACTCAGGCATTCTGGAAATGTTTAAACCTTCATGAATTTCACAGGAAAACGTGTTCATCTTGTGTAGTCGCTGACAGGAGGTTTACATGCCGGTATGACGGCAGTGTCCTCAGTTGGACACAGTGACCTCATTCTGCTGATCTGCAGGAGGAATGCATGACGGGGCTGGTCACTGTGGTCACCATATCTATTGTTACCGCTGGATGTTACAACACTTCAGTACAGAGGGTTCTCTGACCCAGGTGATCCCTGTCTAGATATACAGTAGGTGTCACAAATGGCATTTTCTCTCTCGTCCACTGAAGGACACAGGATTCAGGGACTGTCGTGTTATACTGCCACCTACAGGAAGTTTGGACAATAGAAAACAGAACAATTGTGGGGCAGCTCAAGGATAACCCCTCCCATACCCAGCATGCCTCAATGTTTTGCTAGTGTCCAAGGACTAAGAATAGACTGACAATCTTTACTAACCTTTTATTTCCCTGGACATTAAGGGGTTGGCCTGGAATGTGACCTTTTGGCCCTGAACTCTGCAGCTTTACTGGAAAGTGGCACAATGCAAAGTGCTTTACAAGTCCAGAGCCGTGACCCCCATCTCTGGAGTCTCACGTGACCCCCGTCTCTGGAGTCTCACGTGACCCCCGTCTCTGGAGTCTCACGTGACCCCCGTCTCTGGAGTCTCACTGCACTGTTGGGCACCCTTCCAATTTCCTGTTACCACCAGTTTTACTGTGGTAAGGGTTAATATTGAGGTACTGAGACTTTTCACAAGTAATATAATTACTTGTTTCTGGAGTCTCGCGTGACCCCCCTGTCTCTGGAGTCTCGCGTGACCCCCCTGTCTCTGGAGTCTCGCGTGACCCCCCTGTCTCTGGAGTCTCGCGTGACCCCCCTGTCTCTGGAGGCTCACATGAGTAAGGTGGATCACACTGAAGCACTGGGAACTACCTCACTGCACTGTTGGGCACCCTTCAAATTTCCTATTGCCACCAGTTTTACTGTGTGATGGGTTAATATTGAGGTACTGAGACTTTTTATAAATGTGATATCATTTATTTACTTTGTGCTCTGGATAGACCACACCTTCCCTCTGCTAACTCCTCCCCTTCCCCCAGCTCCCCACATATTCCCCCTTTGTTGTCCAACCTTGAGCGGTCCACCCTGATTGTCCTCAGCCCATTGGTTTGGGTGTGTTATGTCCTGGGGCCTGTATGCTTTCTGGGGCCTGTATGCTTTCTGGGGCCTGTATGCTTTCTGGGGCCTGTATGCTTTCTGGGGTCTGTATGCTTTCTGGGGGTCTGTATGCTTTCTGGGGGTCTGTATGCTTTCTGGGGCCTGTATGCTTTCTGGGGTCTGTATGCTTTCTGGGGTCTGTATGCTTTCTGGGGTCTGTATGCTTTCTGGGGTCTGTATGCTTTCTGGGGTCTGTATGCTTTCTGGGGTCTGTATGCTTTCTGGGGGTCTGTATGCTTTCTGGGGGTCTGTATGCTTTCTGGGGGTCTGTATGCTTTCTGGGGGTCTGTATGCTTTCTGGGGGTCTGTATGCTTTCTGGGGTCTGTATGCTTTCTGGGGTCTGTATGCTTTCTGGGGGCCTGTATGCTTTCTGGGGGCCTGTATGCTTTCTGGGGCCTGTATGCTTTCTGGGGCCTGTATGCTTTCTGGGGTCTGTATGCTTTCTGGGGCCTGTATGCTTTCTGGGGCCTGTATGCTTTCTGGGGCCTGTATGCTTTCTGGGGCCTGTATGCTTTCTGGGGCCTGTATGCTTTCTGGGGTCTGTATGTCTGGGGCCTGTATGCTTTCTGGGGTCTGTATGCTTTCTGGGGCCTGTATGCTTTCTGGGGCCTGTATGCTTTCTGGGGCCTGTATGCTTTCTGGGGCCTGTATGCTTTCTGGGGCCTGTATGCTTTCTGGGGCCTGTATGCTTTCTGGGGGCCTGTATGCTTTCTGGGGGCCTGTATGCTTTCTGGGGGCCTGTATGCTTTCTGGGGCCTGTATGCTTTCTGGGGCCTGTATGCTTTCTGGGGCCTGTATGCTTTCTGGGTTTTAGTTAGTCCATTTACTCGCATCTACCTAGAGGTATGTCTCCTCTGTATTTTTTGCTATTGCCATGATCCCGGTGATTTCATTATGTAACATTGATATTCACTTTACCAGAATTAAAGCAAACTTGTTGTACTGCCCCGTACTTTGTTCCTATAATGCCTACATTGTGACAATTGTCTCTCTGTCTTGGTCCTGGTTATGTCTTTTTGTAAACTTATATAAAACTTTTGTTGAAGAAAAATTATATCTGATGACCGATCCACTTCAAGCATCTGAGCTGTAATTTACCTCATTTACCAGGTAGGTGACCGATCTGTGTCCCGGTCCTAATGCTGTGTTCTTTTCTAGATGGACTTGAAGATCAAAGCCATGGAGGCAAAGTTTCATGAAGAGAAGTTAAAAATGCAACAAAAACACGACACAGACGTACAGAAGGTGAGTGGATGGTAAATCGTTCTTCATAGCCCAGCCTTTCCCACCAAGGACTCCTCCAATGGTTGCTAGGGAGTCCCTGAGGTAGGTAACTACTGACACTTTTAATCTTTGTAGGTATTTCTAAGTGGGACATTCTTCCCACTGACCACCAATGTAAGGGACATTCATCCCACTGACCACCAATGTAAGGGACATTCTTCCCACTGACCACCAATGTAAGGAACATTCTTCCCACTGACCCCCAATGTAAGGGACATTCTTCCCACTGACCCCCAATGTAAGGGACATTCTTCCCACTGACCCCCAATGTAAGGGACATTCATCCCACTGACCACCAATGTAAGGAACATTCTTCCCACTGATCACCAATGTAAGGAGCATTCTTCCCACTGACCACCAATGTAAGGGACATTCTTCCCACTGACCACCAATGTAAGGAACATTCTTCCCACTGACCACCAATGTAAGGGACATTCTTCCCACTGACCTCCAATGTAAGGGACATTCTTCCTACTGACCACCAATGTAAGGAACATTCTTCCCACTGACCACCAATGTAAGGGACATTCTTCCCACTGACCTCCAATGTAAGGGACATTCTTCCCACTGACCCCCAATGTAAGGGACATTCTTCCCACTGACCCCCAATGTAAGGGACATTCTTCCCAATTTTGTTTATTAAAAGTCTTGCAATCAATAAGCATAAAATCAATATACATAAATAAATATATACATATTTACATGAAAAGGGGGGAAAAAAAATACATAGCAAATTCTGCTCTCAAATAAAGACTGCCTTTACAGCAAAAACAAAACTCACATCATGAAACACATCATTACCGGGAAAATAATCTTAATAAGACTCACACCACCACACCAGACATCAAACCTGCGAGGTCAAGAAACAAAACCACTCCCATTATGCATGCAGCCCTTCTTCAAAAATGAAGATATTAACTAACAAAAGCTAAGGGTATGAAAGAAATAGCATAGGAAAAAAGCTTTTCACCCAGAGATAGACAGTTCACCAAAAGCAGGTCTGATATTCCTCCACGCCCTTATCCAGACCGCTCGAGGCTCCCTGCCCTTCTCAAGACCCCGAATCTTCCCAACCTCACCCAGAATATCGTACACCACCACCTCGACAGGGAGGACTTTCTTCCGCAGGGTAATCTGGCACCGTGCATTCCACGTGAAGTAACGGACAACTATACTAACTAGAAAAAGTGTATCCAAATCAAAATCCCAGCGAGTCGGGAATGCCCCGTACACCCACTCCGCATAACTCATGCGATAGAGAAAGGGGATGCCTAGAGCCCTCCCCACCCTTTTATACACCTCTATGTTAAAGGGACACTGGAGCAAAAAGTGGTCCATAGACTCCACTTTACCAACACACTCCGCTCTAGGACAATCCCGATCATCCACAGGGCGATGCTTCAGGTTCCCTCTCACATAGAGCCTTCCATGGAAAGCGAGCCAGGCTTGATCCCTAAACTTCAAAGGGATTCTTCCTAAGTTAATTAAACGCAACCCCTCCCTCATTACGGGGCCTGGGCAATCCCTTAAGGTCAGCGACACACTGAAAGCAGAGCCCAAAATCCTCTTCTCCAGAAGCTTTCTGGGGAGGGACTTGATATCCCCCACTGTCACCTGCCACTGCCTAAGTATTTTCAGACACGGGGCAACATAAGCCGGAAGCTTGCCATGTCGGACTCTCAGACTTTTCACTGGCCCGCCATCTTCCCAGCATCGCAGAAAAGGCCTAAACCAAGATTGAAAAATACCCACCCATCCCGGCGGGGTCTCTGCTAACATATTACCAAGATTATACTTTAAAAAAAGCAGAGAAAAAAAAACTATAGGGTTGACCATTCCTAGACCACCCTCCCGCCTGGACAGGTAAGTTACATTGCGTTTGATCAGGTTCAGCCTATTTCCCCATAACAGTTGGAAAAAGCAGCTGTACACCCTTGCATAGAGAGATTCCGGCAAGATACAGACAAAGCCGGCATATAAAAAGATTGGGATCAGGTAAGTTTTAATCAAGTCAACCCTTTCCCTCAAGGAAAGTTTCCATTTCTTCCAGCTTGCCACCTTGGCATTGGCATTCAACAACCTGCTTTCCCAATTTCGATGACCATAGTCACCAGGACCAAATTTGATGCCCAACACTTTAATTTCCTGCTGGGGCTCTGGGAAGGCATCCGGAAGTTCGAAGCTTTCACCCTCCTCACCCATCCAGAAAACTTCACTCTTTTCATGATTGATTTTAGAGCCAGAAGCCTCAGTGTACTGCTCTATCACAGAGACCACCTCCTGCGCCTCCTCCATCCCAGAGATAATAACAGGCACATCATCGGCATAGGCCACGACCTTCAAAGGCGGCACACCAGCAATGCCCAAAGGCACCCCACACAACGACCCACTCTCTAACCTTCTTATGAAGGGGTCGATTGCGAATACATATAGCAGGGGGCTCAAAGGACACCCCTGGCGCACACCAGAGCCAACCTCAAAAGGCCGTCCAACCCAACCATTAACAAGTGGGAAGCTCTCAGCCCCTTTATATAATGTTTTCAGCCAATCAATAAACCTCCCCTGCAGGCCGTATCTACCAAGTAGCAAATACAGGTACTCATGATTGACTCGATCAAAAGCCTTCGCCTGATCCAATGCCAGCAAGTACTTTCTCCATCCAGCAGCCCTGCATCGCTCCAAAGCCTCCCGGACAGCTAAAATTGCTGAAAAGGTACTTCTGCCCTGGACCGAGCAGTGCTGATGATTGGACAACAAATCGCCTGCTACTGACGACAAGCGCCAAAAAAGAATCTTCGCCAAAATCTTTCTATTAACATTGAGAAGACTGATGGGGCGCCAGTTCTCAATTATTGAGGGGCCTTTACCTTTTGACAGAAGAATCACAGCGGATTGCCTCATGGAGGGAGGGAGAGAACCCTCTTCTAAACAGCTGTTATAAACATCCGCTAAAAAGTGTAAAATTCAGCTGTCAACCCATCTGGCCCAGGCGACTTTTTGGTAGCCAGCTTCTCTATAGCACGCACTACCTCATCCGCTGAAATTGGTTCTGTCAAATCCATCAAAGGCAATGTATCATTTTCCAATCCTGGAGTAGAATCCAGAAAGCTTTCCATCCTGTCCCGACTAAGGTCCTTTCTTCCCAGAAGGTCTGCGTAATATGACCTGAAGATCTCCAGGATCCCTGATCTGGACTTAACCAGGGAACCCGTACTATCCCTCAGACCTATGACCGTCTTAACTGCTATGCCTTGCTTACAGTTCTGGTAAGGATCAGGCGAGTGATATTTCCCATAATCTCTCTCCAGAACCAAGGAGGCATGCCGGTCGTATTGACACTTCCTAAGAAGAAGCTTTACCTCCGAGATCTCCCCTGGATCTCCTCCATACGAGACAAGACGATCAAGCTTCCTCCTCAAATGCTGGTAGGCAATATACATACCAAGCTGCTTCTTCTTACTTATGGCCTTGAAAAGTCCAATCGCCCTTTGTTTCACAAGCTCCCACCACTCTGACTTACTGCTGCAAAAGTCCAGAATAGAAACCTGTGCCTGAAAAAAAACCTCAAAGGATTGTCTTACCTCTACATCTTCCAGGAGAGCCGAATTCAGTTTCCAGGTACCCCTTCCCCTGGGTGGAGTGTCCGAGGCATTCAGAGTCACAGACAGCATACAGTGGTCAGAGAACTCCACCGCCCTCAACTCAGGAGCCGAGAAAGCAGAGTTCTCCTTTAAAAAAAACCTATCTATCCTACTCTGACTATTCCCTCTCTGAAACGTGAATCCCGTGCTGCCAGGGCAGTGCTTAATGTGCACATCTACCAGGCCTGCTTGTCTAACCATATCTCTAAGAAAAACACTATCATAACCCAGCCTGTCTATGGAGACCCTCCTGTCTTCAGGCCTAATTATGGTGTTAAAGTCACCTCCAAAGACAACCTGCTGGGATGTAAAAAGGAAGGGCTTGATCTTTGTGAAGAGGCATTTCCTGTCCCATTTTGACTGCGGTCCATAGATATTGACCAGGCGCAGGTTCTGCCCCCTAACAGAGACGTCTAAGACCATGCATCTCCCCATTTCTACCTCAATTATCCGCCGGCACGTTACCATATCGGTTTTAAAAAGAACCGCTACTCCGCTGCAAGGCTCAGCCGCAAGAGACCAAAAGGAGGGACCGCATCTCCACTCCCTTTTTGCTAGATGGACATCGGCCAAAGTATTGAGCCAGGTCTCTTGCAAAAATAAAATCTCAGCATCAAACTCACTGAGCAAAAATAAGGCAATATCACGAGCTCTTGCAGATTTCACGCTGGCGACATTAATGGTCGCCACCTTTATCAGAGCGGGCACTGCCATCAGGATGATTGGGGTAGTCGTTTCTTAACCTCCACCACACTCTCATCACCCGAAACAGCTCTCTTTACACTATGGGACTCCCCCTCATCCATAGATGGTAAACAAATAGATAAATCCGACACCAACTCCTCCCCTGATAACACAGAAAATGAGTTGCCAAGAGGAACCCCTCCTGGCTCTAACTGTAAGGAGGAAACTACCGCTTTACTGGTTTTCCTCTTTTTCTTTTTCTTCCTCCTTGTCCTCTCCCACCCCTCCTCATCCGAATCCTCCACAACAGAGGGTGAGACATGGGACATGGACACCCCTCCCTCAACCCCATCGACCCCACCACCATCCAGCACCCCTGCACCCTCTTGGCCGCGTTTGCGGTGTCGAGAGACAGGGACTGGAGGTGGAGTAGGCCGAGGGGGAAGATCCACTATACCCGCCCCCCCAGCAGCTTCCGCTAGTCTGGAGGATCTACGCACAGTAGATGTAGGAACAACCACAGGAGGGACAGACTCAGGGACCACATCACCAGGGGAAACAAAATCTGACACAACAGACACAGGAAGGACAGACTCAGGGACCACCTCACTAGGGGAAACAGAATCTGACACAACAGACACAGGAGGGGCAGCAACAATTTCCTCTCTAACTTCAGCTGCTTCATCTTCTTTATCAAGCCTCTGCAGCTCAGTCTCCAATCCTGGCAAGTTATGCAGTGCCTCTGGGCACTGGCTATATGGATGACCCAGCTGCTGGCACAAATTGCACCGAATCTGGGTGCATTCTCTGGCCAAATGGCCTAAATCCTGGCACAGTGAGCACTTCTTGTGGGTGCAGGACGATGCAAAGTGGCCTTTATCACCACATTTATTGCACACCTTAGGCTGACCTTGGTAGAAAATGGTCAGCCTATCCCTACCCAGAAAGGCTGAGCAGAGAAGGTGCTGAACTACATCGCCCAGCACCCCCAATTTTAGTGACACTGTCCAGGCCCCTGTCCATATCCCATGCTCATCAAGGACCTTCCGCAGTGGAGTGAGGACCTCGCCATATCGGCGTAGCCATACTAATAAATCAGCCTCTGGTATGGATTCGTTACGCACCAAAATGGTCACTGATTTTATCAGAGGCTGCCTTGAGATCACTTTTGGCACCAAACCACTCCACTGCTGAAGGCCCTTGCACCTCCTAAATCTCTCCCAGAAGAGATCCAAACTTTCAGGTTTTACAAACGACAAATCAAATTCATAACTCCCCACCGGGCAAATTAAAGCAAAAATATCACAAGCTTTAAACCCCATTTCCAAAATCAACTCAGCCACCCTCCCCCTTACTGGTGGAGTTCCATCCCCCACCCACCTCAACTGTACCACATTCCTCCTCCTATACCCACCAAACCTCCCTGAATTTTGACTAATAACAGAATTCCCACCACCCACCCTGGTGTGACTCCCCAAAGCTGAAGCATAGCTTCCAACATTCCTCCCAGCAGAAAATCCATCAGTTTTTTTTAAATTATCTGACACACACTTAGCAGATAACGATTGCACAGATTCGGGATTGATCTGTGCAATCGAATCTTTCCTCTGCAGAGCAGGAGGAGAAATGTCATTTTTATTTTTCCCAGCATTACTAACCCCTTCACCACCACCCACCACATTCATTGCTTTAACATTAATGTCATTTTTTATACTTGCTGGGATATTTATTATTGCTGTTGTCTTCACAGCAGAATCCATAGCTGCTGCTGCACTGGTAAGAGTTTCAGCGATCATCTTCTCTTCCACTGGGACAGAGTTTTCAGTTGTAGAAACAGAATCCTGTTTTAACACAGCAGCAGGTAAAGCATTGCAGGATATTTCCATTGCTACTTCCATTCCACTCGCAGCACCATGTTGATCCCCTCCCCCACCAGCAATCAGCTGGTCAATCAGCCCTGGAACACTGGGAAACTCAGCTGAAGCAAACTCTTTGGAGTTTGCAGCCATTTTGCTTGTAGAGGGACTACTGGTCTCAGCAGGAGCAGAAAAATCTATGCCTGGGGTGTTAGATGCAGGTCCATCCACCTTTCTTTCACAATCTGGTGATTCTGTCAGGGATTTACCCTGCATGTCTGCACCGGATTTCTCCTCAGCAATAACTGCAATATGCAGTTCCTTCTCACCTGGGACACCATCCACTACAGCAGGTGGGGCAGACATGCTGGAAGGCAGCATGGTGTACTGGGATTTCTCCACCAGTACTGGCTTTGCTGGCTTGTATCTCCTCTGCCCGTCCTCAGGGATTTCTGATGGATCATCAGAAAAGACAAACTTGTCTGCTTTCAGGGGTGACTCCATCTCCTGGATGAATGTCAGGGATCCATGCCCACTCTCAACCCCCTGGCTGGTTGCCGCTGGTGATTCGCAGTTCTGGCATGGGGGGAGAGGTGCAGAGGCAGATGGAGCCTGGTCATCCATTAACGGAGGCTGCTGATCCACAGAACTTGCTGATGCTTGGCTGGTAAATCTCCTCTCATTGTCAAACTTTTCTTTAAATGCTCCACTTCTGTCTTTCAGCCTTTCCAATAATAAAGATTGTTCCTTTACCTTTTCTTCCAATTCCTGTAACTCAGGCTTCATGGCTGTACGATTTTTACTCCAGGCCTGGAAATACTTAGTTTTGAAGGATTTGTGTTCAGCCTTCCCTTCAAAACTTTAAGTTTTTCTTCCGCTCTCCCAATCGCCCTAAAACGATTGATAATCTTCTGGCTGAAGACATCTGCATTCTCATCGGGGCCTGGACCCACAGACAGGTCCTCCACCTCCTCCTCACTAGGCCCCGTGTCATCAGGGGGATCCCTCCCAGGGCCTCCCCCAGGATCAGGCATTGTTCCTGGGCCAAGCTAGCAGGCAAGGCCCAGGCTTGAAAAGGGCTGGTTGTCAGAGAGAGCTCCTTGGGTGTGTCCTCCTCCTTCTTCCCACTGACCTCCAATGTAAGGGACATTCTTCCCACTGACCTCCAATGTAAGGGATATTCTTCCCACTGACCGCCAATGTAAGGGACATTCTTCCCACTGACCACCAATGTAAGGAACATTCTTCCCACTGACCACCAATGTAAGGAACATTCTTCCCTCTGACCTCCAATGTAAGGAACATTCTTCCCACTGACCACCAATGTACAGAGCATTCTTCCCACTGACCATCAATGTAAGGGACATTCTTCCCACTGACCACCAATGTAAGGGACAATCTTCCCACTGACCACCAATGTAAGGAACATTCTTCCCACTGACCACCAATGTAAGGAACATTCTTCCCACTGACCTCCAATGTAAGGAACATTCTTCCCACTGACCTCCAATGTAAGGGACATTCTTCCCACTGACCACCAATGTAAGGGACATTCTTCCCACTGACCACCAATGTAAGGGACATTCTTCCCACTGACCACCAATGTAAGGGACAATCTTCCCACTGACCACCAATGTAAGGGACATTCTTCCCACTGACCACCAATGTAAGGAGCATTCTTCTCACTGACCACCAATGTAAGGGACATTCTTCCCACTGACCACCAATGTAAGGGACATTCTTCCCACTGAACACCAATGTAAGGGACATTCTTCCCACTGACCACCAATGTAAGGAACATTCTTCCCACTGACCACCAATGTAAGGAACATTCTTCCCACTGACCACCAATGTAAGGAGCATTCTTCTCACTGACCACCAATGTAAGGGACATTCTTCCCACTGACCACCAATGTAAGGGACATTCTTCCCACTGAACACCAATGTAAGGGACATTCTTCCCACTGACCACCAATGTAAGGAACATTCTTCCCACTGACCACCAATGTAAGGAACATTCTTCCCACTGACCACCAATGTATGTGCTGTAAGCTGTAGATATAGTAATTATCAGCAGCTTTTTCTTGAGACCTTGAAGGGTTCCTCCATGTTATAAAGGCTGGGAATGGTTGTTGTAGCCGGTATAGATCCTGATCATTGGACCCTCGTAGCACAGATCTGTGTGAACGGTGTGGAAGATGTGAAGCGGATGTGTGGTGAAGTCTCAGATCTGATGAAATTCTCCCCATTCTCTGGACTTGCTGTAAATGTATCTCTATGGGAAGTGTCATTTCCAGCAGTTCCTCAATATCGGAATCTTCTCTGAATAGGGAATGGAATGTCTCTGAAAACCGATTTTATTTATTAATTGTCCCTTATGTATGACGGGGTTCTGTCATCCTTGGACCACGTGCTGCCTCTTCTATTTAGAGGAGGGTGGAACTCACCTCAAGATGGCATCATTGGTTGTTTTTTCAGTTTCAACTATTTTTTTTTTTTTACTTTTTATTTGTTTTGCTGCTCCCTGTGACTCAAGAACTTCTATGTCAGAATTTTATACATTGGAGGAAAAATCTAACATTGACATGGCAAAGTACAAAATAAAAAAATCCTGTTAGATGAACCCCTTTACTGGCAGCAGACTTGTTTTTTTTTTTTTTTTTTTTAAAGAATGTTAACCCTACTTACTAATTTATATATATGCCGCTATGGTCTGATTACCGTTAAAGAGTAAGCAAATAAAAATAAAAAAATGGAATATGGTATATACCATTAACCACGTGCTGACCAGGGTTATTGTGGCACTTTTTGTTTACAGGTTTAAATTGGTATTTTGTTTGCTAGAAAACTATTTATAACCCTCGATCATTGTACATTTTAGCAGAGACCCTAGGGAATAAAATGGTGATTGTTGCCATTTTTTATGTCACACGGTATTTGCACAAAACTTTTTTTTTTTTAAATACAGTCTAATAAATGTAAAAAAAAAAAATCACAATATTTACCCTGATTTTTTAGGATAATGTGAAAGATGATGTTATGCCGAGTAAATAGATACCCAACATGTCACACTTTATAAAATTGAGCAGGTTTGTGGAATGGCGACAAATTATGGTATTTAAAAATCTCTATAGGCGATGTTTTAAACGCCGGTACTGGTTACCAGTTTAGAGTTACAGAGGAGGTCTAGCGCTAGAATTATTGCTCTCATGCTAACGATCGCGGCGATACCTCACATGTGCTGCGAACACTGTGTACATATTGCATGTGCGGCTTACGTATGCGTTCACTTCTGCGCTTGCACGGAGGGATGGAGCAGCTTTCAAATTTTAATTTTCTTTTCCTATTTTTTTTTTCTATTTGTAAACGTCCCATTCATTTTTTAGCATTAATTTACGCTTATATATATATATACCTGCTTATTGGCTCCCCCTGTGGTCAATTGGCACGTGCGTGCGTGCACATGCCCCCACTAGCGATACAAGTACATAATTTTGCGGGATAAAGCTGACCTGCCACTGTTCTTTCTCCATGGGCAGTGATTGTGGGTGCCCGGCGGCCATCGGACCTGCTGATTGGCTCCCTTTGTGGCTGTGACGGTGTTCACCGTCACTGGAATTTAAGGACAGATGGGTGATGGTTTGGATTGCTTCATATTTGTCAGCAAGGTCTCCATGTAGAAATATTGAGATTTGTTCCCATTTGCCATGAGGTCTCTGACCAGGAAGTACAACTCCTAATATGGTCATTCCAGGAAGTTCAATGAGGAGGCTTTTGTCTGAGGTGGCTTTCCATTCACCTATTGTCGGGTGTGCTAATGAACTCACTTGTTGTCTGCTAAGGGATGTATTGACACTCAGAGTAATGTGTATTAAGGGCTCGTTATGGAACCATTGTTCCTTGTCTGGCTAATGTGTACATTGATTGTCCCTTGGGGGCTTCTGTCTCATTACACATAACAGTCCTTCTAATCAAGCTATCGGACCAATCCCTGCTGACTCATTTTCAAGTCCTCATTTGCATGGCTAAGGAGGACCTGAAGGAGAACGGCATGTACTTTACAATTGACCAATGGGAAAGCGTTTGATGGGGGCAGGATGTTCCAAATTCTGTATAAAAGTGTGTTGTGTACTTCCAATAAATGTCTTCCTTTTTGAACTTACATACAGCCTGCTTGGTGTTTGTTCTAATTAATTCCGAACGGCACATAGCTGTAGTTCGGATCCCGGAGCCTTGGTTGACCAAACCATCAGACCTTGCGATCTGCAAGCTGACTCACTAGAAACAGAGGAGTGTCGGGAGAGTGGAAGCGAGCGAGCAAGGGTCTCGTTACAGTGGCCAATCGGGGCGCACGTATGCCCCTGCTAGCGGTACAGGTACATCATTTTGCGGGACAAAGCCGACCTGCCGATGTTCTGTCTCCATGGGGAGTGATTGTGGGTGCCCGGCGGCAATCGCGGCCGCTGGACCCGCTGATCAACTTCCCCTGTACGTACAGTTACATTGTTTCGCGGGACAGAGTCGACCTGCCGCAGTAAAACTCTAAAGTAAAGTCTTTGGACACAAAGTATTCCGGTAAGATGTGTGCCGTCAGCAATGACCTGGGAAAAGTGAGCGTTGTTCTGTTACGTGAAGTAATAAAGGAGCTCTTCTCTCTCCGGTGACGGAGGTGGATTTGGACCCGCAGGCTGGGCGTTGGGGGACACATCAAAGTGGCAGCTGGCGGATGTCAGTATTTGGTCAGGTGGGAAGAAGACGCCGAGGCTGAAAGCGAATCTTGTGCAGACGCAGAGTCACGGGATGCTACCTGCGGAGCGCTACATGAGAGGCTTTTGTCTGATCCGAGGCCGGAGGAAAGACAATCCGGGCAATGAAGATATAAATATCCCCGCACAGGTCTGTGTGTGGCAGACATGGAGGCCGCGGGACCGCCGGTGATCACCTCCCAAACTGCGGCTCAAACTATAACTTGAGCGCCGTCACCGCGCCGGCGCTATTCTCAGCTATTCCATTCATTCAGAAAATAAAAATAGATACACAGGGTGTGACACTTATATGATGGGGGAGGACGGTGTCATACACAATACTATGGAGGATACAAACCTCCACCAGTAATAGGAGGCTGGAATGTATGTAAAGAGGAGTTCCACACAAACCACTCAATACACAGAATTCATGAATACGCTATATTACCAAAAGTATTGGGACGCCTCCCTATATACACTATATTACCAAAAGTATTGGGACGCCTCTCTATATACACTATATTACCAAAAGTATTGGGACGCCTCTCTATATACACTATTACCAAAAGTATTGGGACGCCTCCCTATATACACTATATTACCAAAAGTATTGGGACGCCTCTCTATATACACTATACTACCAAAAGTATTGGGACGCCTCTCTATATACACTATACTACCAAAAGTATTGGGACGCCTCTCTATATACACTATACTACCAAAAGTATTGGGACGCCTCTCTATATACACTATACTACCAAAAGTATTGGGACGCCTCTCTATATACACTATATTACCAAAAGTATTGGGACGCCTGCCTTTACACACACATGAACTTCAATGGAACCCCAGTCTTAGTCCGTAGGGTTCAATATTGAGTTGGCCCACCCTTTGCAGCTTCAACTCTTCTGGGAAGGCCGTCCACAAGGTTTAGGAGTGTCTATGGGAATGTTTGACCATTCTTCCAGAAGGGCATTTGTGAGGTCACGCACTGATGTTGGATGAGAAGGCCTGGCTCGCAATCTCCACTCCAATTAATTTTTTAATTTTTTTTCTTAATATTTATTGTTGGTAATATGTGAGGACATTACAGCCAATAGAGATTACAGTTTTTTTGGGGCTATTGTATTTTAAAGTTGCACTTCGGTTTGTCAAAAAGCAATATTTTTGTTTGTTTATGAGACTTGGTTTTATTTATAAAGCCGTTATTTATCACAATGGATAAGAGCCGGTTCACACTGGGGCGACTTGTCAGGCGACTTGGTCGCCTGACAAGTCGCCGTGGGTCACCTGCCATAGATTAGCACAGGACCCATTCTAATAGGAGTGACACAAGTCACTCCGACTTAGAAAAAGGGTCCTGTACTACTTTGGGGCGACCTGCATTGACTTCAGTGATATGAAGTCCGTGCCGGCCGCTCCGAGGTCACGGTGCGCGCTGTGCACCGCGACTTCACAGGTCGCCCCGGCAAGTCGGGTCGCCCCTATGTGAACCGGCTCTAAATCTGTGTCTGCAGTGCGAGTTCAACCCTTCGTACCAGAAATAATAACAGATTATTAGATTTTTACTCCAGGAGTATATAATGAGTTTTGAAATTCTAGAGCAGGGGTGTCAAACCCAATTTCATTGAGGGCCACATCAGCATTATGGTTGCTCTCAAAGGGCCGGCTGTATCTGTAAGACTAGATGTCCCGAGCACCCCACTCCCCCTTACATCAGATGTAAAGAGCCCCCCATTATCAGATGTGAAAAGTCCCCCACCTTCCCTTACATCACAGTGCACCCTCTTTACCTTGTGCTTCTTCCTGGAAGAAGCTGGGAAGCAGAAAGTTCAAGGTCTGGAGGAGGACCAGAGGAGGGGCTGGAGTTTGCTGAGACCAGGAGAGACAGAGATGAGGTGGTGCTGCTGCAGCTGAACAGGGAGGTACAGAATCTGTATCAGAAGTTCTGTCCTCCTCTCTGCTGCCGACTGCTGAGACAAGGTAGGGACAGAGATGAGGGGGTAGCTGCAGGAGAGGTGCAAGGGCCACATGAAATGGCCTGGAGGGCCACATTCAGCCCGCGGGCCTTGTGTTTGACACCCGTGTTCTAGAGCAATGTTTCAATAATTGCGTTACAATTAACCTAAACCCGTTTCATTTGTAGTTGATTAAAATGTACTGGACGTTTTAGTCAACTAAAATATGACTAAAACAAAAACAATTCAGATGACTAAAATATGACAAAAACTAAAACGGCATTTTAATCAAAAGACTATAACTAAAATATAAATCGAAATTTACTGCCAAAATTAACACTGGTCCGTAGGGTTCAATATTGAGTTGGCTCCACCCTTTGCAGCTATAACAGCTTCAACTCTTCTAGGAAGGCCGTCCACAAGGTTTAGGAGTGTCTATGGGAATGTTTGACCATTCTTCCAGAGGCACATTTGTGGGGTCAGGCACTGATGTTGGATGAGAAGGCCTGGCTCACAGTCTGTGCCCTAATTCATCCCAAAGGTGTTCTATAGGGTTGAGGTTAGGACTCTGGGGTGGAGGAACTTGAGTGGCCTGCACAAACTCGCTCATCCATCCCGACTCATTTAAACTTTGGTGCTAGAGAAGGATTTTGTGTGCTGTGGTCAGGCCGTAGAACTAGCAGATCAATTTTGGCGGAGATCAAACCGGCTATGTCACCAGAAACCCAAATGGTGACGTTATGACTGTCCTGTTTTGGTCACCCTGATCACTGGAGAATGAAATAATGTTTGGAAAGATCGAAGGAATTAGGCGAAGAGGGAGAAAAGCTACTAGATGGTTGGACCACATTGACTATGACCGTGAGGATGACACGGAAAGATCTCTCCAGACCAACAAGAAACTAACCATGCAAACAAGAGAGGGCGCCCCCATCTAAGTGTAAGCTGTTTATTAGGATAACAATCAGAATAAAGTAATGTCTCTGTATAATGAATAAATTCAGCATTTGTAATGAGGTCATCTGTGGAGCCGCTCTGTAATGCGGAGATCGGCAGGCAAGCGGCTGGTAGGTGCAGAGTTTAGCTGGGAAGTAGCTGATTGGAGGAAGGAGGACCTCTGTAATGCTCTGAGCTGGAATGTAAGCTGTCGAAGTTGGCCCCACGGTTTCTGGGTAACTTCAGCCCGCTCTGCTGGGATTGGCTGAACCCAAAGGTGTACAAGGAAGACGTCACTACCTCAGGGGGGCGCCAGGCCGACTACATCGGCTTGCATTCCAGCTCCGAGCACTACAGCGGTGCTCCTTCTCTGCACCTACCAGCCACTTGCCTGCCGATTTCTACAATATAGGGCCACTCCACCGGTTACCTCATTCCACATTGACATGCTGAATTTGTTCATTATATAGTGAGTGCAATACTTTATTCTGAATGGTATCCTAATAAACAGCTTATACTTGGATGGTGGCGCCCTCTCTTGTTTGCTCTGATATGTGCATTAGGTATACTTAGGACCTGGTCCAGGGGAGCAGCAACCATCGTCAGCAATGGCTGTTTTTTAGATTTTCTTTTAACCTTTTCCATAATTTTTTATTTAGCCTTATCTGAATTTGGGGGTCCAGCAGCTCCATAGTAACAGTAATTCTTGTAGCACAAAGCCGACCACTCTTTAGATCTTTCATTCATCGAGTTACTTGGACTCGGACCCGAGTTGACAGCACTTAGCCAACTCTTCGGTGGCCAGTGTCTCCTACGCCCCCTCCTTTCCAGCACTGCAGCCTAAATCAGACACTTCAGCATGTCACGTGACATGGTGCCTGGGTGCACTACTACATTCACTATGTTACTGCTGAGTCCTCTTGTCATGTAGGGGTTGGAGGAAGGGACCGCAGTGTGTGGTGAAGGACATCCAACACTCCCAGAAGTGCTGCATACGGAGGCTGCATTGCTGCAGTGGAGGGAAGGTGGGAGACACAGGCCAATGGAAAGGTGAGTATACTATTCTTAAGGGAGCTCCCCATTCATGAGATCTGACAGGGCCTCTTTAAAGTGCAGTGACATGCTGTAGGTCCCATCAGCCAGTAAGAATTCATAGAAAAGGTGGATGGCTGAGGCTCCAAAACCAGAGTGCCAATGATGAGTTGTGTGTCTGCTTATCCTATGGCAGGTTTTAGGGAATGATGGGAGGTTGGCATTGTCAGTACAGTGGGATAATGGGAATTTCTATTTGCAGATTCTGGACAGGAAGAATAACGAGACGGAGGAACTGAAAGTTCTTTACAGAAACAAACAGAGTGAGAATGAGGAGACCATCCGGAAGCTGGAGAAGAAAGGTACTAGTTGTGTGTTATTGCTGCCCACTATATTCTATAATGGTGTGTATCCCTCTTCCTATGCTGCCCGCTATGGTCTGGGGTGTGTCCCCCTCCTCCTTACATAGTTACATAGTTACATAGTAGGTGAGGTTGAATAAAGACAATAGTCCATCCAGTTCAACCTGTGTAGGCATGTGTGGCTGTAATCATCTCCCATACCCCTGAATGTTCTGATCCTTGAGATGTAAGTCTAAGAGTCTTTTGAAAGCCACCATACTACCCGCCGAAACCACCTCTTGTGGTAGAGAATTCCACAATCTTGTTGCCCTAACAGTAAAGAACCCCCCGCGTTGCCTGAGGTTAAAACGCTTCTCCTCTAATCGCATTGTATGCCCTCGAGTCCTCATGCAATCCCTTCGAATGAACAGCTTTTTTTCTAAGCTGGGATCCCCATTAAGATATTTATAAATTGCTATCATGTCCCCCCTCAGACGTCTCTTCTCCAGGGAGAATAAATCGAGCGATTGTAGACGCTCTTCATAGTCAAGGTCCTCCAATCCCCTAATTAGTTTAGTTGCCCTTCTCTGGACTCTCTCCAGCTCCAACACATACCTCCTGAGGACTGGCGACCAGAACTGGACAGAATACTCCAGATGCGGTCGGACCAGAGTTTTATAAAGTGGAAGGATTATAGTCTTATCTCTGGAATGCATCCCTTTCTTTATGCATGCTAATATTCTGTTGGCTTTGGAAGCTGCCGCTTGACATTGCATGCTGTTTCCTAATCTATCATCAACCAATACTCCCAGATCCTTCTCCATTTTTGATTCCCCCAAGGGCTCCCCTCCTAACGTGTATTGTGATTTTATGTTTTTAGTCCCCAAGTGCAAAACCTTACACTTCTCCACGTTAAACCTCATTTGCCATGTCGTTGCCCACTCTGTTATTTTGTCCAGGTCATTCTGTAGGATATCTGCTTCATGTTGTGAAGTTATTGCCCTGCCCAATTTTGTGTCATCTGCAAAAACTGATATCGAACTACTGATCCCGACCTCAATGTTGTTTATGAATAAATTGAACAAGGTTGGTCCCAGGACTGAGCCTTGGGGGACCCCGCTTACCACCTCAGACCAGTCTGAGTATGCGCTGTTTATTACTACCCTTTGGACCCGCCTTTTTAGCCAGTTCCGTATCCAAGAGCAAACCCTGCTATCGATACCTGCAGACCTTATTTTATAAATTAAGCGCTTGTGGGGAACTGTATCAAACGCCTTAGCGAAATCCAAGTACACCACATCCACTGGTCTCCCCCTATCTAGCTCACAGCTCACCTCCTCGTAGAATGTAAGGAGATTGGTTTGACAAGAACGCCCATTTGTAAACCCGTGCTGATTACTGCTGATGATGTTGTTGTCCTTAGCAAACTCTACAATATAGTCCCTTATCATCCCCTCCAGAAGTTTACATACTACTGATGTCAAACTGACAGGCCTATAATTTCCCGGGATATGCCTCTGGCCCTTTTTGAATGTTGGAATCACGTTAGCTTTCTTCCAATCCCCTGGTACATCTCCTGTCCTAATACTGTCAGCAAAGATCAGGAACAGTGGTCTCGATATAACTTTACTGAGTTCCTTGAGTACTCTCGGATGTATGCCATCCGGTCCTGGTGATTTGTTTGTGTTAAGTTTATCCAGCCTTTCCCTGATTTCACCCTCTGTTAGCCATGGTGGCAAGTCCTGTTTATTACTACTAACCATACAGTCATGGTCAGTGTACCCCTCCTTTTCCTGTGTAAAGACTGCCATGGTCTGGGGTGTGTCCCCCTCCTCCTGATATGCTTCCAGCCATGGTCTGGGGTGTGTCCCCCTCCTCCCGATATGCTTCCAGCCATGGTCTGGGGTGTGTCCCCCTCCTCCCGATATGCTTCCAGCCATGGTCTGGGGTGTGTCCCCCTCCTCCCGATATGCTTCCAGCCATGGTCTGGGGTGTGTCCCCCTCCTCCCGATATGCTTCCAGCCATGGTCTGGGGTGTGTCCCCCTCCTCCCGATATGCTTCCAGCCATGGTCTGGGGTGTGTCCCCCTCCTCCTATACTGCCCGACATTGTCTGGGGTGTCCCCCTCCTCCTCATGTGCTGCCCACCATGGTCTGGGGTGTGTCCCCCTACTCCTATGCTGCCCTCCATGGTCTGGGGTGTGTCCCCCTACTCCTATGCTGCCCGTCATGGTCTGGAGTGTGTCCCCCTACTCCTATGCTGCCCGCCATGGTCTGGGGTGTGTCTTCCCCCTCCTTTTATGCATCCTGACATTGTCTGGGGTGTATCCCCCTCCTCCTCCTATGCTACCCACTGTGGTTTGGGGTGTGCCCCCTCCTCTTATGCTTCCAGCTATAGTCTAGGGTGTTTCCCCCTCCTCCTATGTAGCCTGACATTTTCTGGGGTGTGTCTCCCTCCTCCTATACTGTCTGACATTGTCTGGGGTGTGTCTCCCTCCTCCTACGCTGCCTACCATGGTCTGGGGTGTCTCCCCCTCCTCCTTTGCTTCCTGCCATAGTCTGGGGTGTGTCCCCCTCCTCCTATGCTGCCCACCATGGTCTGGGGTGTGTCTCCCTCCTCCTATGCTGCCTGTCATTTTCTGGGGTGTGTCCCCCTCCTCCTCCGCTGCCTACTATGGTCTGGGGTGTGTCCCCCTCCTCCTACGCTGCCTACCATGGTCTGGGTGTCTCCCCCTCCTCCTTTGCTTCCTGCCATAGTCTGGGGTGTGTCCCCCTCCTCCTATGCTGCCCACTATGCCCTGGGGTGTGTCCCTCACTATGTCCTCGGTCACACTCCAGGGTATATCCCCTTCCTCCTATGCTGCCCACTATGCCCTGGGGTGTGTCCCTAACTATGTCCTCGGTCACACTCCAGGGTATATCCCCTTCCTCCTATGCTGCCCACTATGCTCTGGACTGTTTCTCCTTCCTCCTATGCTGCCCACCAAGGTCTGTCATCATGTCCCCTCCTAGTCTATCTGTACAATCCTCTAGAATGTGACTTCCCAAAGTGAGACTTGTGCTCTAGAGATGCTTAGTAGTGCTTGGCATTCCATAGTAGAACTGGCGGATCCCATAGGAGAGACTTTATTCTGTGCAGGATTGTGCTCATTCTAATAGTCACTATCAGCCAGTATTGGGAGCATGGTTTTAGATAATGTCCTCTGTGGAGGAATGCAGTGTCCACTTTAGAGAAGGCATGTTGTGACCCTGCAGGGTCCCACCGTATCCCTAGGTTCTGCAGTATAACCCCAGAAATACTTTCCTCTAACTTATGATTGAATGGATTGTATGGGGCACTTAGACATTACAAAGGTTACAACCGAGGTACATGTGGGAACCTCTGACCCAGGCAATTCACATTCTATCTTATACTACATTTATCTCTATCTTATACTACATAGACTTCGAAAAGGTCCACTTATTGCATAAATCTCTCTGTATACCAGTGCAGACCCTCCTACGCGAATCCCAGATCATCCGAGAGACAAAGGAGGCTCAGATCCTGGAGCTGAAGAAGATGTGTGAGCAGAGCGCTGAAAGCCTGAAGAATGAATGGGAGAAGAAGGTGACTCCATCTTCTCTTCTGTTTACTGGCCTGTATGTGGGGGCTGTAACTGGAGGTCTACATCCTGTATAATGGTCTCCATCACCTGTGATTTATATATGCGAGGCAGTAATTATAAACTGATGGCCCATATTCCATATAACAGCCTTGTAGACCATATCAGATTTAGGTTGGGGAAGGTTCCTCTGGTCTGTTAGGTATAGTAGTCTATAGATGGAGGATAATTCCAGACCAGGGTCAGGTTTGGCCTGGGTAAGGTTCTCCTGTCTATTTAGTTTAGCAATCCCTGATGGATTGAGAATAATTCCAGACAGGTGGTAGGTTTGGGCTGTGAAATGTTCCTCTGGTCTGTTAGGTGTGTCTGTCCGTAACAGATTAGGCATAATTCCAGATGGGGGGTAGATTTGGGTTGGGGAAGTTTCCTCTGTTCTGTTCGCTATAGCAGTCTTTATGGATGGACATCAATTGAAGATCAATTCAAGGTTTGGGGTTTAAGAAGGTTTCTCCGATCTGTTAGGCATATCGATCCTTTACAGGTGCAGAATAATTCAGACCAGGGTCAGATTTGGGCTGTAGAAGGTTCCTCTGGTCTGTTGGGTAAAACAGTCCTTAATGGATTGATAATAATTGCAGACTGATGTTGAATTTGAAGGTCCCTCTGGTCTGTTAGGTATAGAGGTCCTTTATGGATGGAGAATAATTCCAGACCAGGATCAGGTTTCAGTTGGGGAAGGTCACTCTGGTCTTTTGGGTAGAATGATCCTTTATGGATGCAAAAAAAATTCCAGACCAGGGTCAGGTTTGGGCTGTGGCAGGTTCCTCTGGTCTGTTGGGTTTATAGGTCCTTTATGGATGCAGAATAATTCCAGACCAGGGTCAGGTTTGGGTTGGAGAAGGTCCCTCTGGTCTTTTAAGTAGATTGGTCCTTTATGGCTGCAGAATAATTCCAGACCAGGGTCAGGTTTGGGTTGGAGAAGGTCCCTCTGGTCTTTTAAGTAGATTGGTCCTTTATGGCTGCAGAATAATTCCAGACCAGGATCAGGATTGGGTTGGAGAAGGTCCCTCTGATCTGTTAGGTAGAATGGTTCTTTATGGATACAGAATAAATCCAGACCATGGTCAGGTTTTTGGCTGTGGCAGCTTCCTCTGGTCGGTTAGATTTAGAGGTCCTTTATGGATGCAGAATAATTCCAGACCAGGATCAGGTTTGGGTTGATGAAGGTCCCTCTGATCTGTTAGGTAGAATGGTCCTTTACGAATGCAGAATAATTCAAGATCAGGTTTGGGTTGGGGAAGGTCCCTCTGGTATGTTAGGTAGAATGGTCCTTTATGGGTACAGAATAATTCCAGACCATGGTCAGGATTGGGTTGGAGAAGGTCCCTCTGGTCTGTTAGGTAGAATGGTCCTTTATGGATGCAGAATAATTCCAGCTCAGGATCAGGTTTGGGTTGGAGAAGGTCCCTCTGGTCTGTTAAGTAGAATGGTCCTTTATGGATGCAGAATAATTCCAGCTCAGGATCAGGTTTGGGTTGGAGAAGGTCCTTCTGGTCTCTTAGGTAGAATGGTCCTTTATGGATGCAGAATAATTCAAGACCTGGATCAGGTTTGGGCCGGGGAAGGTTCCTATGGTCTGTCAGGTATAGCAGTCCTTAATGGATTGAGAATAGTTGCAGACCAATGTTGGATTTAAACTGGGGAAAATTTGCTCGGGTCTGTTAGGGATAGAGGCCTTTTTAGATGGAGAATAGTACCAGATCAGGATCCGGTTTGGACTGGAATAGGTTCCTCTGGTGTGTTAGGTATAGCAGTCCTTTATGGAGTGGGAATAATTTCAGATTGATGTCAGATTTGGGCAGGGGATGGTTCCTGTGATCTGATTCTCCCGTATTCCTTCACAGCTTCATATTGCTGTTGCCGACATGGAGCAAGAGAAGTTTGAGTTGCAGAAGAAACACACAGAAAACATCCAGGAGCTTCTCGATGACACCAACTCCAGACTTCTGAAGATGGAATCTGACTATGTGGCCCAAACAAAGTCTACAGTAAGTATTTACTATTCTGGAAATACATCTTTAGAGAGCCACTGCCAACTAGACAGAGAAAAATATCAGGAAGAGGACATACCTGTGATGTGGACACGGGTTCTTTATCCTGCATTTGAGAGATGTACATCATTGCAGGTCATCAGATTCCCTTTGGCTTCAATGTGATCCCTCAACTCCCTGCTAATTATAAAAGTGAAAGAACATGATATTCAGCAAATGGAAGATCTCACAGCGGCCCTTAGGGACGAGACCTCTGAAGTGAATGAGAAATGGTTTTACTGGAACGACTTTATATACTCCTCCAGATACAATCAATGGTTATGAGCCATAGTTTTCTTGGCTTTGACCTCGGTTAATCTACCACACCCCCCCCCCTTTTTTTTTTTTTCTAGCATGTCTGATTTGTGGCGGGGGACCTGGGTCAGGATGGTATCCTGACCCGTATACACACCTATCTGTATTTGGGACAAGGTTATGACTTCTATATTCTCCACAAAATACCTCTTTCCTCCTTTCGTCTTTCACCTTACGCCCCCCCCCCCTTTTTTTTTTTTTTTTTTCTCTTTTCTATCCATTCCATTTCACACATTGATGAGGGGCAGGCCACGCTCTCATTATAGACCTATCTTTCCCCTTTACCCCCTCACTTACTCCCCCTGTTATTCTGGGGACCCCTCCCCAGTTAAGTTCCTTTTGCTTCTGGTTAAAAAGTTGGGTAGCATCGCAACATATAGAATATGTTTTCATCTACCTGTGGGTGCAATCGCTTTGTGACACCTAAGACCAACTTGTAACGGTGTGACACCTAAGACCACCTTGTAACAGAACGGAGACCCCACAAAGTGTTTGTAGGCTTCCGTCAGTATACGGCTTCCTTCAGTCGTGAACATAGATATCAGATTTTCCTACCGCCCCCATATAAAGCTAGCCGACAATGTAGCTTTTACTGGAACCTTCACCTTTATTGAACAGTCACACATCCCCCTCCTGATCAGATTACAACACAGAGCAGGGGTTGCCTGATTACATTATCATATGCAGATTAAATTGTATAAAGAAATATAATTAACCTGAACTAATTATCCATCTGGACAGAAACAATATGTGAGTTCATTAACAATTAACAATGGGACAGACAAGCTTAACAGAATCCACATCACACCTCAATACACAGACAATAGGAAGAGACCACCAGTGACAGATTGTCCGTCTCTGACATTGTACAATACACATTATCATAAGTGTAAACACAGAACCCATTTGAAGCAATCCAAACTATATTCTCAGTGTCTATTAGGAATCTGTCTTTCACTCCCACTGACGGTGAGTACAGTCACACACCTATACTGGTTTTTGTACCACTCAATTCATAATTTGTATTACCTTTGAGAATTGTGACATGTTCTTCCTGCTGCTTATAATTTGTACAACATCTCTGTGTTTGATGAATGTGATGTTGCCCTTTCTTTTATAAAAAAAAAGTGTCAAAAGTGAAAGAACACACCTCCGGGCACCCTTTTAGATGTGCATGTTCCTGGTAGCTGGACACTGGTGTGGGCTTGAGCTATGTCAAACAAAAAAAAAGAAATATTGCCAGCTTAACTTACCAGCAGCAAACTGAATTGTCCCCTTTAACAGTTGATGTTAAAAACAGGGAATTAGTTTGCACCCATTTGCAAATACATGGGTACGCTGCAGAGCCTGCAACAAGGCACCCCAGTATTATCTGCAGTACTAACTATTATAACTAGTATAATAATGGATAGATTGGGGGCAGGTATGCCTGGAGGGCCCTCACTCCTCTTTAAAGGCACAAGGACTTCTGCACAAATCCAAAAAAGGGGGGGTTGGACCGCGCTCAAATAACTGTGCAAACAAAACCGTGATCAGTGCATCCTAAAATGGTGTGTCTCCCTCTTGTCAATCTAAAAAGTGCTCTGTACTAATAGTTCAAATCTTGTGTGGATAGCTTTCCTTGTATCCTCAGTGCTAAATCCCCAGTGCGTGGAAAAATTGGGGTGTAGCCTCCACCGGGTGTCCTTCACCCCACACTCAAGCCACACTAGCTGACACAATGACCCCTATTACAGGCAGTAAGAATGGGCATCAATAACCAGGAACAGCAATCCTTCCCAGAATTCTCCTCACCAGGTTTATCACAAATGTGGAAGGCACCGGGCAGGGGTTAGATATACAGGAGACAAGAAGCTCCTCATGGTGTAGTATGAAAAGGTCCCATTTATTGAAAAAAGGTAGAAACTTACATTAAAGTAGTCCGCATTCAGAGTAACAAAGACTGGAGCGATGTAGAATCGGGGAACGCGGTTCCGCCTTCCACCTGCGTTCCAGGAACCGAATATAACGTATGGCGTTCCCATCTGGCTTCTGCAGCTTACGCATTTATTTGCAAATGTGTGCAAACTAAACCCCTGCTTTTAATGTGAACTGTTAGAACAATTCAGTTTGTTGCTGGCTGGTAAGTTTTCTTTTGGTTTGACATACCTAAAGTCCACACCAGTGTCCAGCTACCTCCCTGGAACATGCATATCTAAACGGTGCCCGGAGATGTGTTCTTTCACTTTTGACATTTTTTTTTTTTTTTTTAATTAAGAAACGGCAGCCACACATACATCAAACAACGAGATGTTGTACAAATTCTAAGCAGCACAATTCTCAAAGGTAATACAAGTTATGAAACTGGTACAAAAACCACTACTATTCTCATTAGTAATACAAGTTATGAAATCGAGTGATATAAAAACCAGTATAGGTGGTCCTAGGCTGGGTTCACATATATGAGAATTGGGTGCATTTTTCACTGCATTCAATTTGCATAACACGTGAATGTGAACGGCTTTCAATGGGGATGATTCACACATGTCCGGGGCGGCAGCGGCTCGGTTTTGAAAAGGGTCCTGTGCGTTTTTGGGTTCGGGTTCAGGTGCGAATTCAGGAAACAAATCGCATCTGAACCGGAGAACAGAAATGCACAGGACACCGAACTGCAAACTGCAGCTGCAATTATGTGAATCGACCTTCAGGTGTCAGAAAGAAATTACAACCTCAGGCAGATGAAAGCATATTCTAGATGTTACATTGCTGCCCGACTTATAAACCAGAAGAAAAAGGAACTTAACTGGGAAGGGTTCCCCAGAATAATGGGGGAGGGGGGGTGGTAAGTGAAGGGATAAAGGGGAAGTATAGGTCTACAACAGTGATGGGGAACCTTGGCACCCCAGATGTTTTGAGACTACATTTCCCATGATGCTCCGGCACTCTGCAGTGTAGTTGAGCATCATGGGAAATATAGTTCCAAAACATCTGGGGTGCCAAGGTTCCCCATCACTGGTCTATAATGAAGGCTTTGTTTAGGTTTGACATGCGTCGCCCTTCTATGTGCTCCTTGTTGTTAAGGCCAGCTATAGGTTGGGGCATTTGCCGTTTATTTGTACCGGTGGACTTGAGCTATGCATTCTCTACATCAGGGATCATCAAACTACAGCCCTCCAGCTGTTGCAGAACTACACATCCCATGGAAAACTCTGACATTCACAGACATGACTAGGCATGATTGGAATTGTAGTTCCTGAGCAACTGGAGGGCCATAGATTGAAGACCCCTGCTGTACATCATCCGGAGGCCAGCAGGGAGGAACATGCTCGTCTAAAGGGTTACCAGGGATGTGTTCCTTCACTTGAGCTCATCATCAATTACACTCTCTGCTCTCAGTTCATCTGATTGTGTTGGAATGATTGACTCCAGTGCGAATGCGCGGGATGATGTCCTCCCCCACCAGCCAATCAAGAAGCGGAAAACCCAGCCCCCCGGAGACCAGATGACTGACCGGCGAGAGATGTACAGTGCATCCGGAAAGCATTCGCAGGGCTTCACTTGTTCCACGTTTTGTGATGTTACAGCTTTATTCCGAAATGAATTAAATTTGTTATTTTCCTCAAAATTCTACAAACATATGGGGCTGTTTGGGTGGTCTGGTCCACCTCCTGTGGTGGGGGCAGGGTGCTAGCCAACAATAGGGGCCAGGGGGGGTGCCCCGCCGCCTACCAGGTGGGTGGGGGGGGATTGTACATGGTTGGGGCTCCAGCCAGGGCCCCGCGCCCTAGCCTGGGTCTGTCCTTGAGACCTGGGTCCATGTAAGTCTCGTGGTGCCGCCATTTTGTTGTAGCCTGTGTGTTTCTATGCACAGCGGATATGTTTGTGTAGTCTGGCAGCCATTTTGCTGTGGTTTAGGATTTAAAATAGTGGCGGCCATGACAGTTGAGCCCTGTGGGTGGGGATTTTGGTGGTGGGAGCCCCTCCTCATCCCCTAATGCTGACTTCTGGATCCTTTCACTATCTGATTGCCGCACGTGTAGTGCAGATTATCCCGGTGGCTGCGGGTGCCCGGTGTTTCTGGTGGGGTCCTCTCCCTCTCTGCTGAGGATCACTTGTTGCTTTGTGCCTGGGGACCGGGTGGTGCTGCCAGTGCAGCCGAGGTTTTCCCTTTGCACATTTTGTGGGGTCCCCCTGGAGTCTCATGGAGTCTTTGGAGCACATCTCCCCACCCGATCCTCTCTCTGAGACTGCGGGGCCCTCCGGGTCCCATCCACCCATCCATGCACTGACGGCGGTCCTAAAGTCCTTTGTGTCCCGGGTGGAGGAGGTTTTCTTCATATCCCTGACAGGTCCTCTTTAACCAGTTCTGGACCGGAAGGATTTGTCCCCTTAATGACCCAGCCATTTTTTGCGATTCGGCACTGCGTTACTTTAACTGACAATTACGTGGTCGTGCAACGCTTCTTTTGGCGGTATTTGATCACTTTTGCATTTTTTATTTATTTATTTATTTATTTTTTACGCTATAAACAAAAAAAAGCGACAAATTCTGAAAAAAAAAATATATGTATTTTTCACATTCTGCTATATAACATTCCCAATAAAAAAAATCCCAATAAGTGTATTTTGATTGGTTTGCGCAAAAGTTATCACGTCTACAAACTAGGGGAAAGATTTGTGTCATTTTCATTATTTTTTTTTTACTAGTAATGACGGCGATCTGCAATTTTTAGCGGGACTGCGACATTGCGGCTGATAGATCGGACACCTAACTGATATTTTTGACACTTTTGGGGGTACCAGTGACATTACTACAGTAATCAGTGCTAAAAATATGCACTGTCACTGTAATAATGACACTGGCAGGGAAGGGGTTAACACCAGGGGAGATCAAACGGTTAAATGTGTCCCTAGGGGATGCTTTCTAACTGAGGGGGATGGGTTTGCTGCATAAACAAAGAGACCCATGTCCCTCGCCTTGTTGTGTCACTGCCGCCATGTCCCTCACCTTGTTGTGTCACTGCCGCCATGTCCCTCGCCTTGTTGTGTCACTGCCGCCATGTCCCTCGCCTTGTTGTGTCCCTCGCCTTGTTGTGTCACTGCTGTCATGTCCCTCGCCTTGTTGCGTCACTGCCACCATGTCCCTCGCCTTGTTGTGTCACTGCCGTCATGTCCCTCGCCTTGTTGTGTCACTGCCGCCATGTCCCTCGCCTTGTTGTGTCACTGCCGCCATGTCCCTCACCTTGTTGTGTCACTGCCGCCATGTCCCTCGCCTTGTTGTGTCACTGCCGCCATGTCCCTCACCTTGTTGTGTCCCTCGCCTTGTTGTGTCACTGCCGTCATGTCCCTCGCCTTGTTGCGTCACTGCCACCATGTCCCTCGCCTTGTTGCGTCACTGCCGCCATGTCCCTCGCCTTGTTGCTTCTCTGCCGCCATGTCCCTCGCCTTGTTGCGTTACTGCCGCCATGTCCCTCGCCTTGTTGCGCCACTACCGCCATGTCCCTCGCCTTGTTGCGTCAATGCCGCCATGTCCCTCGCCTTGTTGCGTCACTGCCGCATCGCCAGCCGTCCTATTAAAGTGAATGGGACTGTGGGTGAGTCACCAGCGGGTCGGAGGAGGAGCCGCTGCTGGGCAGAAATGACAGGTGCTCTTTAAAATGATGATTTAAATCAGGGGTCCTCAAACTACCGCCCGCGGGCCAGAGGCTCTAATAGGCTTCAGAAAAGGGTGGACCCGGGGCGCAGAGAAGTGCGCCCTAGCCCACCCATTTGTGTGACAATAGCGAATGAAAATTCGCTATTGTCACACGGATCCTCCTTCTGGCCAATCAGGAAGCGGGTCCGAGACCGGCTTCCTGATTGGCTGAAAGGCGAGCTCATGCCATTGGCGGAGGAGGAGGTGGGAGAACACGAGGAGACGCCGGGGGACTGAGGAGAAGCCGCTGCTGCAGGTAAGTGCACTGACTGGTCTTTCTGCATTGAAGGGGGCATGGCACGATGGTCTCTGCATTGAATGGGGCACGCTGATCTCTGCATTGAAAGGGGGCACGATGGTCTCTGCATTGAAAGGGGGCACGATGGTCTCTGGATTGAAAGGGGGCACGATGGTCTCTGCATTGAAAGGGGGCACGATGGTCTCTGCATTGTAAGGGGGCACGATGGTCTCTGCATTGAAAGGGGGCACGATGGTCTCTGCATTGAAAGGGGGCATGATGGTCTCTGCATTGAAAGGGGGCACGCTGGTCTCTGCATTGAAAGGGGGCACGCTGGTCTCTGCATTGAAAGGGGGCACGCTGGTCTCTGCATTGAAGGGGGGCACGCTGGTCTCTCTGCATTGAAAGGGGGCACGCTGGTCTCTCTGCATTGAAAGGGGCACGCTGGTCTCTCTGCATTGAAAGAGGGCACGCTGGTCTCTCTGCATTGAAAGGGGGCATGCTGTGGTCTCTCTGCATTGAAAGAGGGCACGCTGGTCACTCTGCATTGAAAAGGGGGCACGCTGGTCACTCTGCCATTGATGGGGGCACGCTGGTCACTCTGCATTGAAAGGGGGCACGCTGGTCTCTCTGCATTGAAAGGGGGCACGCTGGTCTCTGCCTTGAAGGGGGCACGATGGTCTCTGCATTGAAAGGGGGCACGCTGGTCTCTCTGTATTGAAAGGGGCACGCTGGTCTCTCTGCATTTAAAGGGGGCACGCTGGTCACTCTGCATTGAAAAGGGGGCACGCTGGTCACTCTGCATTGAAAAGGGGGCACACTGGTCACTCTGCCATTGATGGGGGCACGCTGGTCACTCTGCATTGATGGGGGCATGCTGGTCACTTTGCATTGACGGGGGCACAGTGTACCTTGATTACTAAAGGCCCCTTTCACACTTTTGTGACCTCAAAGTCACACAATTTTTTACAGCGCTTTTTGCCGCAAAGCAATGCCTATTACATTTTTCTGTTTGCGCCCCCCCCCCCAAAAATTTTGAGCACCAGCCACCACTCTATAAATAAAACAATAAAAAATATGCGCATTGGAATTCGTTCATATTTTTTTTCAAATAATATTAATGTTATAGTCCGGCCCCCAACAGTGTCTGAGGGACCGTGAACTGGCCCCCTGTTTAAAAAGTTTGAAGACCCCTGATTTAAATGGAATCCACCCCAGTACCATGTGGCCATTTCCATATTCTAAAAGCGACCAATCAAGATGCAGCCGAGCTCTTTGATATCACGGCCTTTGAATTGTTTCCCACCCTCAGATTACGGCACCTAATCCACCCATGGAGCGCGCCGGCCGCTGGTATTTATATCAATTATGTGACGGTCGGCGTAGAGGCGTGGAATGAGCTGCCATGTTGTCGCGTCTAATCTTCCTGTGATAACAGGTGCAGGGTAACAGCGTGCGCGTTTTATAGAAAGATCTGTTAAACGCAGCCCCGCCGTCGGCGGAGGAGATCATAGCCGTAGAGCGGTTTGGCACGGCGGCGGGCGGATTGAAGTGTAAAGGCGCCGCGTGCGTGTTTATAAAGGGCGGCCGCCCAGCAATCTGATTTTTGGCTAATGAACGCAGCATTGAGGAATTAGCAGCGGCGCTGCGCCGTTGGCAGGGATAAACACGAGGAAAGGCTGGACTCATACTGTCCGCCTGATTGAATTTTTCGTATCCGTCAGAGCGGAGGGGCCCGCCGCGTGCCTCCCGATTTAATAATTAAACAAGGTGGAGTTCAAGGGATGGAGGGAGATGAAAGCGCAAACTGTCACTGCAAATTACTTTCTGTCTTTCTGTTGTTATTTCAGACAACTCTCCCCCCCCCTCCCCCCCCCCATCCTTTCTTCTCCCCAAACCGCCGCTGTGCTCTTTATTGCCAGCCGCGCCGACAGCCATTTGTCTTTCTTATTTAGCTATTGACAATAACGTTATTTTTTCATTCTCGGCGCGGGACGTTATCTCTTGTGCGCCTCCAGATAGCAGCGATAATTCCTACGCCTCCGTTTATCGACGCGCAGCGCCGGGACCGCCGCGAAACTCTTTGAAGAACAATGCTTTAACAACAATTCTAAGCCCGGTCCCCGAAATGCGTGACTTCAAAGTGCGCAATGTTTAAGTGATAATTCTTCCATCTGCTTTGCCGTTTTATTTGGGACCCGGTTGGGACGTTGTAGGAGTGGCGGGAGCCAAGCCGGAGACCTGAACTGAGATGAGAGCTTCATTAATGAGGAAATATTGCATGACTCTAAATTAGGGATAGATCGATATGTTTTTTCAGGGCCGATACCGATATTTTGGTCACAACATACTGTATTGGTATTGGCCGATATTTTGTACATTTAAAGTTTTGAAAAATAAAGACAATTTTTGACACAAATCTGGTACTGAACATATTAATTTTTGTTTAATGCCTAATGGCTGGTTTGCTGGCTCCCTGTGGTGGGTGGCTGGCTGGCTCCCTGTGGTGGGTGGCTATCTGGCTCCCTGTGGTGGGTGGCTGGCTGGCTCCCTGTGGTGGGTGGCTGGCTGGCACCCTGTGGTGGGTGGCTGGCTGGCTCCCTGTGGTGGGTGGCTGGCTGGCACCCTGTGGTGGGTGGCTGGCTGGCACCCTGTGGTGGCTGGCTGGCTCCCTGTGGTGGGTGGCTATCTGGCACCCTGTGGTGGGTGACTGGCTGGCTCCCTGTAGTGGGTGGCTGGCTGGCACCCTGTGGTGGGTGGCTGGCTGGCTCCCTGTGGTGGGTGGCTGGCTGGCTCCCTGTGGTGGGTGGCTGGCTGGCTCCCTGGGGTGGGTGGCTGGCTCCCTGTGGTGGGTGGCTGACTATCTGGCACCCTGTGGTGGGTGGCTGGCTGGCTCCCTGTGGTGGGTGGCTTACTATCTGGCACCCTGTGGTGGGTGGCTGGCTGGCTCCCTGTGGTGGGTGGCTTACTATCTGGCACCCTGTGGTGGGTGGCTGGCTGGCTCCCTGTGGTGGGTGGCTGGCTGGCTTCCTGTGGTGGGTGGCTGGCTGGCTCCCTGTGGTGGGTGGCTGGCTATCTGGCACCCTGTGGTGGGTGGCTGGCTGGCACCCTGTGGTGGGTGGCTGGCTGGCTCCCTGTGGTGGGTGGCTGGCTGGCTCCCTGGGGTGGGTGGCTGGCTCCCTGTGGTGGGTGGCTGACTATCTGGCACCCTGTGGTTGGTGCCTGGCTATCTGGCACCCTGTGGTGGGTGGCTGGCTGGCTCCCTGTGGTGGGTGGCTGGCTGGCTCCCTATGGTGGGTGGCTGGCTATCTGGCACCCTGTGGTGGGTGGCTGGCTGGCTCCCTGTGGTGGGTGGCTGGCTGGCACCCTGTGGTGGGTGGCTGGCTGGCTCCCTGTGGTGGGTGGCTGGCTGGCACCCTGTGGTGGGTGACTGGCTGGCACCCTGTGGTGGCTGGCTGGCTCCCTGTGGTGGGTGGCTATCTGGCACCCTGTGGTGGGTGACTGGCTGGCTCCCTGTAGTGGGTGGCTGGCTGGCACCCTGTGGTGGGTGGCTGGCTGGCTCCCTGTGGTGGGTGGCTGGCTGGCTCCCTGGGGTGGGTGGCTGGCTCCCTGTGGTGGGTGGCTGACTATCTGGCACCCTGTGGTGGGTGCCTGGCTATCTGGCTCCCTGTGGTGGGTGGCTGGCTGGCTCCCTGTGGTGGGTGGCTGGCTGGCACCCTGTGGTGGGTGGCTGGCTGGCTCCCTGTGGTGGGTGGCTGGCTGGCACCCTGTGGTGGGTGGCTGGCTGGCACCCTGTGGTGGCTGGCTGGCTCCCTGTGGTGGGTGGCTATCTGGCACCCTGTGGTGGGTGACTGGCTGGCTCCCTGTAGTGGGTGGCTGGCTGGCACCCTGTGGTGGGTGGCTGGCTGGCTCCCTGTGGTGGGTGGCTGGCTGGCTCCCTGTGGTGGGTGGCTGGCTGGCTCCCTGGGGTGGGTGGCTGGCTCCCTGTGGTGGGTGGCTGACTATCTGGCACCCTGTGGTGGGTGGCTGGCTGGCTCCCTGTGGTGGGTGGCTTACTATCTGGCACCCTGTGGTGGGTGGCTGGCTGGCTCCCTGTGGTGGGTGGCTTACTATCTGGCACCCTGTGGTGGGTGGCTGGCTGGCTCCCTGTGGTGGGTGGCTGGCTGGCACCCTGTGGTGGGTGGCTGGCTGGCACCCTGTGGTGGGTGGCTGGCTGGCTCCCTGTGGTGGGTGGCTGGCTCCCTGTGGTGGGTGGCTGACTATCTGGCACCCTGTGGTTGGTGCCTGGCTATCTGGCACCCTGTGGTGGGTGGCTGGCTGGCTCCCTGTGGTGGGTGGCTGGCTGGCTCCCTATTGTGGGTGGCTGGCTATCTGGCACCCTGTGGTGGGTGGCTGGCTGGCTCCCTGTGGTGGGTGGCTGGCTAGCACCCTGTGGTGGGTGGCTGGCTGGCTCCCTGTGGAGGGTGGCTGGCTGGCTCCCTGGGGTGGGTGGCTGGCTGGCTCCCTGGGGTGGGTGGCTGGCTCCCTGTGGTGGGTGGCTGACTATCTGGCACCCTGTGGTGGGTGCCTGGCTATCTGGCACCCTGTGGTGGGTGGCTGGCTGGCTCCCTGTGGTGGGTGGCTGGCTGGCTCCCTGTGGTGGGTGGCTGTCTGGCACCCTGTGGTGGGTGGCTGGCTGGCACACTGTGGTAGGTGGGTGACTGGCACAGGGGCTGTGGGTGGCTCGCTGGTACAGGGCCTGTGGCTGGCTGGTACAGTGCCTGTGGGTGGCTGGCTCGCTGGTACAGTGCCTGCGGCTGGCTGGTACATGGCCTGTAGGTGGCTGGCAGGCTGGCACAGGGCCTTTGGCTGGTTGTTACAGTGCCTGTGGCTGGCTGGCACCGGGCTGCTGTGGGTGGGTGTATGGCTGTGATACACTCCCACAAGACTAGTCCCGACTCTATACGAGGCTGTCCAAGGCGAGGGAGGCGGCCTAAGAAGGCAGAATGACGTCACGAAAATATCGGCCAGTTCCGGGGCCGATACCGATGTATCGGGGAAAGTGCATATCAGCCACCGATATATCGGTCTATCCCTACTCTACACATAAGAGAGTCATCAAAATGTAATCCGGAAAGTATTCACACCGCTTCACTTTTTCCACATTTTGTTATGTTGCAGCCTTATTCCAAAATGGATTCAATTTTCTTATTTTTTTAATTCACAAAAATGTATTTTTTCCGACAAAATTGCATTTGTTAGACCGCTGCGCAAATGCGGTGTGATATAAAGTATTGCAATGATCTCCATTTTATTCTCTAGGGTCTCTGCTAAAAAAAATATATATATATAATGTTTGGGGGTTCTAGGTAATTTTCTAGCAAACTTGTAAACAACAAGTGTCAGAAAAGTGGTTAAGAATAAAAAAGGAAAAAAATCCCATGTACATAAGTATTCACACCCTTTGCCATGACACTCAGAATTGAGCTCAGCTGCATCCTGTTTCCACTGATCATCCTTGAGATGTTTCTACAACTTAATTGGAGTGCACCTGTGGTGAATTCAGTTGATTGGACATGATTTGGAAAGGCACACACCTGTCTATATAAGGTCCCACAGGTAACAGTGCATGTCAGAGCACAAACCAAGCCATGAAGTCCAAGGAATTGTCTGTAGACCTCGGAGACAGGATTGTATGGAGGTACACATCGGGGGAAGGGTACAGAAAAATGTCTGCAGCATTGAAGGTCGCAATGAGCACAGTGGCCTCCATTATCCATAACTGGGAGAAGTTTGGAAACACCAGGACTCTTCCTAGAGCGGCCACCCGGCCAAACTGAGCGATCGGGGGAGGGGGGCCTTAGTCAGGGAGGTGACCAAGAACCCGATGGTCACTCTGACAGAGCTCCAGCGTTTCTCTGTGGAGAGAGGAGAACCTTCCAGAAGAACAACCGTCTCTGCAGCCCTCCACCAATCAGGTTTCTATGGGTGTGATCAGATGGAAGCCACTCCTCAGTAAAAGTCACATGACAGCCCGCCTGGAGTTTTCCAAAAGGCACCTGAAGGATTCTCAGACCATGAGAAACAAAATTCTCTGCTCTGATGAAACAAAGATTGAATTATTTGGCCTGAATGACAAGCGTCATGTCTGGAGGAAACCAGGCACCGCTCATCACCTGACCAATACCATCCCTACAGTGAAGCATGGTGGTGGCAGCATCGTGCTGTGGGGATGTTTTTCAGGAACTGGGAGACTAGTCAGGATGGAGGGAAAGATGAATGCAGCAATGTACAGAGACATCCTTGATGAATACCTTCTCCAGAGCGCTCTGGACCTCAGACTGGGGCGAAGGTTCATCTTCCAACAGGACAACGACCCTAAGCACACAGTGGAGTGGCAACAGGGCAACTCTGTGAATGTCTTTGAGTGGCCCAGCCAGAGCCCAGACTTGAACCCGACTGAATATCTCTGGAGAGATCTGAAAATGGCTGTGCACCGACCCTCCCCCATCCAACCTGTACAGAGCGCCCCCCAGAAATGTTATTTCCTGCTTGTGTGATTGGCTCATTGATTTTCCCAGAAGTCTGCGCTAAGATACAAGTCAGATCGTGGGCATCCCCTGCAACAAAATAAGTCATTTTTGGTCAGATACTTCCAATAGGAAATCATGTCCAAAGGGATGCTGACCCTGACACTTTCCTTGTTTGAACCCTGCAGATGCAGCAGCTGATTGATCGTTATAAAGTCACTCCCATTCACATTCACTGTGCGCATGGACACAGAGAAACCAACAGATATTTCTCAGGAATTTGCAACAAAGTTTGTTATAATCCCTGCAATGTCCAGAGATCACCCAGGGAAGAATTTATTTATTTTTCTCAACAAAATTGGAGTTACTCTTTAAAGTATAAGTAAATCCAGGCACTAAAATCTCATAGAACTTGAACCCCTTCCCGCCTGCCGACGCCCCGGTGTCCCTTTTCTTCCGGACTCCCCACTGTTTATGTGTATATATATATATATATATATATATATATATATATACATACGTCATTACTTTGACGTTATATACCGGGATTATGGCTGTAGCTAGCTGCCATATTCCCGGTATTTTATTATACAGCAGGCGATCCTCTTTCAGATAAAAGTGGTCCAGGCAGCGGATTCACCATTGGATCACTTTTATAGGCAGCAGGAGAGGAGACCTGGAGGAGGAGAACCATCCGATCTGGTGGAGGGATGGGCAGGAAGTCGAGTGAGGGCAAGATGGCCCCAACTCATCTCTATGCCCTTGGAGGACCGGAGTGATGTCTGACGTCACTTCCACCTCTAGGCATTAACCACTTGCCGACTGCCGCACGACTATATACGGCGGCAGTTAGCCCCTCCTGGGCAAATTGACGTATCGGTATGCCACTCGCCCGCGAGCCAATAGGGGGCGAACACGCGCTGCCGGAGGCGTGCTCCCGCCCCCACCCCCGCTCGTTCACTGGGATCCCCGCGCGAGTGACTGGCGGCTCCAATGTCCGTCGGTCACTCGCGATCTCCCACTGGAGAGGGAGAAAGGCAGGCGGCTGATGTAAGCAAAGCCGCCTGTCATTCTCCCTGAAGTAACTGCAGAGATCATATGATCCTGCTATGTAGGATCGTATGTCTCTGTGGTTACATCAAAAGCCACGCCCCTTGACAGAATCACGCCCCCTAGGGATACATTTAACCCACTGATCACTAATAAAGTTAACCCCTTCCCTGCCAGTGTCATTAGTACAGTGACAGTACATATGTATAGCACTGATTACTGTAATAATGTCACTGGTCCCCCCAAAAGTGTCAAAAATGTCAGTCAAGGGTCCGATCTGTCCGCCGAAATGTCGCAGTCCCGCAAAAAAAATCGCAGATCGCCGCCATTACTAGTTAAAAAAAAACAATAAAAATGACATAAATCTTTCCCGTAGTTTGTAGACGCGATAACTTTTGCGCAAACCAATCAAAATACGCTTATTGCGATTTTTTTTTTTTACCAAAAATATGTAGCAGAAAACAAATTGGCCTAAAATGTAAAAAAATGTTGATTTTTACATTGGGGGGGGGGGGGGGATTTCATATAAGAAAATTTGAAAAATTTTGTTATTTTTTCAAAATTGTCGCTCTTTCTTTGTTTATAGTGCAAAATATAAAAATCGCACAGGTGATCAAATACCACCAAAAGAAAGCTCTGTTGGAAAAAAGGACGTCAATTTTATTTGGGTACAGCGTTGCATGACCGCGCAATTGTCCGTTAAAGTGGTTAAAGGGCCTTTTTTTTTTTTTTTTTTTTGGTAGTAAATGGAAAATAACTTTTTTTTTTTGTTATATATTTTTTTACTTTTTAGTGTAGTTGTGAGGTGTGAGGTCTTTTTGACCCCCAGATCTCACAATAAAGAGGACCTGACCTGCTTATTTCTATTACAAGGGATGTTTACATTCCTTGTAATAGGAATAAAAGTGATCAGAAATTTTTTTTTTAAAGGCACAGTGTAAAAATAAAAAATGAAAAGTAAAATAAATAAGAAAAAAGTACAATTTAAAGCGCCCCGTCCCTCCGAGTTTGCATGCACAAGCGGACGCATACGTATGTCGCACCTACATATGTAAAAGGTGTTCAAACCACACATGTGAGGTATCGCCGCGATCGTCAGAGTGAGAGAAACAATTCTAACACTAGATCTCTTCTGTAACGCTAAACTGGTAACCTGTAAAAAAAATTAAAAAACTTTTTAACACATCACCTATGGAGATTTTCAAGTACTGTAGTTTGTCGCCATTCCACGAGCGTGCGCAATTTTGAAGCATGACATGTTAGGTATCTATTTACTTGGCGTAACATTATCTTTACATTATGGCACCTTCCACACTTGTGCGACTTGTCCTGCGACTTAGGACTGCAAAGTCACATTACAAGTCGTACCCCATGACTTCCAATGAGTGCCGTTCAGATCTGTGCGACTTCAAGACGCAACAACTTTAAAGTATTCCCTGCATTACTTTGGTCTGATTTTTAATACGTTTTGAGGTCCATAGACATAGGCATTGCTTCAAGTCCTGTCTAAATCGCGGCAAAATCGCAAGACTTTTAGGTCGCATAAGAGTGAAAGGGGCCTATACAAAAAAATTGGGCTAACTTTACTTGTTTTTTTTTTTTATTCATAAAAGTGTATTTTTTCCAAAACAATTGCGTTTGAAACACCGCTGCGGAAATACAGTGTGACATAAAATATTGCAACGTCCGCCATTTTATTTTCTAGAGTCACTGCTAAAAAAAAAAATATATATATATATATATATATATATATATTACAGTCCTGTGCCCAGCGCTCTGTGTATTATGCAGTCCTGTGCCCAGCGCTCTGTGTATTATGCAGTCCTGTGCCCAGCGCTCTGTGTATTATGCAGTGCTGTGCCCAGCGCTCTGTGTATTATGCAGTCCTGTGCCCAGCGCTCTGTGTATTATGCAGTCCTGTGCCCAGCGCTCTGTGTATTATGCAGTCCTGTGCCCAACGCTCTGTGTATTATGCAGTCCTGTGCCCAGCACTCTGTGTATTATGCAGTCATGTGCCCAGTGCTCTGTGTATTATGCAGTCCTGTGCCCAGCGCTTTGTGTATTATGCAGTCATGTGCCCAGTGCTCTGTGTATTATGCAGTCCTGTGCCCAACGCTCTGTGTATTATGCTGTCCTGTGCCCAGAGCTCTGTGTATTATGCAGTCCTGTGCCCAACGCTCTGTGTATTATGCTGTCCTGTGCCCAGAGCTCTGTGTATTATGCAGTCCTGTGCCCAGCACTCTGTGTATTATGCAGTCCTGTGCCCAGCGCTCTGTGTATTATGCAGTCCTGTGCCCAGCACTCTGTGTATTATGAAGTCCTCTGCCCAGCACTCTGTGCATTATGCAGTCATGTGCCCAGTGCTCTGTGTATTATGCAGTCCTGTACCCAGCGCTCTGTGTATTATGCAGTCCTGTGCCCAGCGCTCTGTGTATTATGCAGTCCTGTACCCAGCGCTCTGTGTATTATGCAGTCCTGTACCCAGCGCTCTGTGTATTATGCAGTCCTGTGCCCAGCACTCTGTGTATTATGTAGTCCTGTGCCCAGCGCTCTGTGTATTATACAGTCCTGTACCCAGCGCTCTGTGTATTATGCAGTCCTGTACCCAGCGCTCTGTGTATTATGCAGTCCTGTGCCCAGCGCTCTGTGTATTATGCAGTCCTGTACCCAGCGCTCTGTGTATTATGCAGTCCTGTGCCCAGCGCTCTGTGTATTATGCAGTCCTGTACCCAGCGCTCTGTGTATTATGCAGTCCTGTACCCAGCGCTCTGTGTATTATGCAGTCCTGTACCCAGCGCTCTGTGTATTATGCAGTCCTGTACCCAGCGCTCTGTGTATTATGCAGTGCTGTGCCCAGCGCTCTGTGTATTATTCAGTCCTGTACCCAGCGCTCTGTGTATTATGCAGTCCTGTGCCCAGCGCTCTGTGTATTATGCAGTCCTGTGCCCAGCACTCTGTGTATTATGCAGTCCTGTGCCCAGCACTCTGTGTATTATGCAGTCCTGTGCCCAGCACTCTGTGTATTATGCAGTCCTGTACCCAGCGCTCTGTGTATTATGCAGTCCTGTGCGCAGCGCTCTGTGTATTATGTTATATTATGTAATTTCTAGGAAATGACTGAGAACCCCCATACATTATATATAATTATAAGGGGAGCGAGGTAATGAAGACATGATGTGTAATGGTCACCTCTCTTCCAGGCACAGACGGTGAAGGAACTGGAGGTCCGGGTTCAGCAGCTGACAGTGGAGGCGGAGAATAACGCTATACAGCGGCAGAGGCTCTCACAGGAGAAGGCTGAGCTGGAGGCCGCATATCAGACTGCTAATGGAGAACTACAACAGCTACAGACCAGGTGGGTGAGGGGAGCCTCCATCGGCCTTCACATCCCTGAGTTCAGGATTGGATTCATAGAGGTATAGACCTGAGAGACAAAATGTGCCCCCCCCCCCACACTATACAGTAAATCCCCCTCCATCGCAGGGGTTACGGACCCACCTGCGCAAAGTGAAAATCCGCAAAATAGAAAAACCCGATTAAAATACACCCTAGGCATGGTTTTTTACTGTCACTGTACTTTTAAAATCATTTTAAAGCGGAGTTCCGGGCACAAAAACTTTATTTTTTTTTTGTGCCCCTCCGCTAGGTAGACCTCACCTGAAAAGGAATTGGATATTTTTTTTTTTTTGTTTACTTACCTTGTAATTGAAGATCGAAGATACTCACCTCAGAGTACTTCCTCCCTCGGAGCCGCGGCTCCACCGTCACTTCCTATCTCGCTATGATTCCTGGGAGCTGAACGTCATCGCTCCCAGGAATCAATGCGACGGCACCGGCCCCGCTCGTCGTTTCCGGGCGACGCTGCATTCCCCTGCTAAACAGCTTCTGGGCATGCCCAGAAGCTGTTTAGGAATGCGGCGCTGCACCGGAAGTGACGAGAGGGGCCGATGCAGGCGCATTCTGGGACAAGAAGACGCGGAAGAAGACAGAGAAGAGGACCGCGCCGGCTTCAGCTGCCCACAACAGAGATGGAAACGCTGTGGAAGAAATTTTAAGTAAGTATTTCTTCTAAAAGGTGCGAACCGGGACAGATCAGAGGCTAGCCATTGTGGAATGTGCTAGCCCTGACCGCCCCGGGGTATTTTTAGTAAAAAATGACTTCTGTGCCCGGAACTCCGCTTTAAGGTCTTTAAACACACTTTTAAAACAATAGAAACTCATTTAAACACATAAAAGATACTGAGAGACAGAGCAAGAGCTATGGAAAACACAAAAATATTTCATTTTTAATGATTTAATTAGTAAAATAACATTAGAGAAAAAAACGCAATATACCGGGACCGCAAAAACTGAACCGCGATGGAGCGGGGGTTTACTGTAATACATTAATGTCTGGAATATACAGTTCAGATGTTGGGTACTGATATTCAGGATTGGTATCCTTGGACTGAGTAGCATACACAGAAGAAGAAACAAACTGAAGGATTCTTTCCTTCATCCAGCCACTGACACCAATAACGGGGCACTATTCCATCCACTGACACCAACAATGGGGCACTATTCCATCCACTGACACCAACAATGGGGCACTATTCCATCCACTGACACCAATAACAGGGCACTATTCCATCCACTGACACCAACAATGGGGCACTATTCCATCCACTGACACCAACAATTGGGCACTATTCCTTCCACTGACACCAACAATGGGGCACTATTCCTTCCACTGACACCAACAATTGGGCACTATTCCTTCCACTGACACCAACAATGGGGCACTATTCCTTCCACTGACACCAACAATTGGGCACTATTCCTTCCACTGACACCAACAATGGGGCACTATTCCATCCACTGACACCAACAATGGGGCACTATTCCATCCACTTACACCAACAATTGGGCACTATTTCTTCCACTGACACCAACAATGGGGCACTATTTCTTCCACTGACACCAACAATGGGGCACTATTCCTTCCACTGACACCAACAATTGGGCACTATTCCTTCCACTGACACCAACAATGGGGCACTATTCCTTCCACTGACACCAACAATGGGGCACTATTCCTTCCACTGACACCAACAATGGGGCACTATTCCATCCACTGACACCAATAACAGGGCATTATTCCATCCACTGACACCAACAATAGGGCACTATTCCATCCACTGACACCAACAATGGGGCACTATTCCATCCACTGACACCAATAACAGGGCATTATTCCATCCACTGACACCAACAATTGGGCACTATTCCTTCCACTGACACCAACAATGGGGCACTATTCCATCCACTGACACCAACAATGGGGCACTATTCCATCCACTGACACCAACAATGGGGCACTATTCCATCCACTGACACCAACAATGGGGCACTATTCCATCCACTGACACCAACAATGGGGCACTATTCCATCCACTGACACCAACAATGGGGCACTATTCCATCCACTGACACCAACAATTGGGCATAATCACTGACACCAACAATTGGGCACTATTCTTTACACTGACACCAACAATTGGGCATAATCACTGACACCAACAATTGGGCACCATTCCATCCACTGACACCAAAAATGCGGCATAATTCTTTCCACTGACACCAACAATGGGGCACTATTCCATGCACTGACACCAACAATGGGGCACTATTCCATGCACTGACACCAACAATGGGACACTATTCCATCCACTGACACCAACAATGGGGCACTATTCCATGCACTGACACCAACAATGGGACATAATTCCACCCACTGACACCAACTATTTCTCTCCCCAGTACTAAAGATGGAGCATTGTTTACTCCCACTGAGCTCAGTCTGGCCCCCTAAAGTCTGAAGGACAGTAAACTGGCCCTTTCTGTAGAAAGTTTGGGGACTCCTAATGTAAATTGGTAAATGACCAAAGCAGAGAATTCCGCTGCAGAAGGGGCTCTTTCCTGTAAGAGCTGTAAAAACGTGATTTTATCTGTTACAATAGATTGTTTATAACAAAGGGATTGATACTTTCCTGAATACAGTAGAAATAATTACAGTGAGAGTAGAATAATATTCTGATGCCAAATTCCGGGTGGGGGTTATCCTGGTATAACATACAGAGCGATGCTTGGCCTTCCTCTGGATCATCCGCGGGGTCGGATGGTTTAATGATATATTGATATAGATTATTCCATCTGGAGTTCTCTGATGACGTCATACAGCTATGAGCCGGACCCCTCTTTCTGGAATAAAGTGCAGTCATTGTCAGTAGAAGCCATCAGAGGATTGGAGGATAGATGGATCAATGAATCGGCTACAGCACTCCGCACCCAGCCAGTCACAACCCCACCCCTCCCCCCCACCAGTGATCATACCTGTGTGTATATTCTGTATATATTTGTATATTGATGATGCTGATAACTCCTCCTCCAGGTTCTCTTCCCTACAAAAGGATAAAGATAATCTCATCCAGGACTATGAAAAGAGAGTGCAGCAACTACAGAACAAATACGACTCCGACATCAACTACATCACCCAGCAGAACGCCCTGTCCGCTGCCAAGGTGTGCGCTAAACTGTCAGCGGAGTCTATCCCCTCCCCCTCATTTACATACCCCAGCTGAGTCTATCCCCTCCCCCTCATTTACATACCCCAGCTGAGTCTATCCCCTCCACCTCATTTACATACCCCAGCTGAGTCTATCCCCTCCCCCTCATTTACATACCCCAGCTGAGTCTATCCCCTCCACCTCATTTACATACCCCAGCTGAGTCTATCCCCTCCCCCTCATTTACATACCCCAGCTGAGTCTATCCCCTCCCCCTCATTTACATACCCCAGCTGAGTCTATCCCCTCCCCCTCATTTACATACCCCAGCTGAGTCTATCCCCTCCCCCTCATTTACATACCCCAGCTGAATCTATCCCCTCCCCCTCATTTACATACCCCAGCTGGCTCTGTCTCCTCCCCCTCATTTACATACCCCAGCTGAGTCTATCCCCTCCCCCTCATTTACATACCCCAGCTGGCTCTGTCTCCTCCCCCTCATTTACATACATCTTGTTGTCTCTTTCCAATCTTTTCCACATGTTTTTCTTAATCTGTCTCCTCCCCCTAATTTACATACCTATTGCTGTATGCTCCTCCCCCTTTACATACATCTTTCTAAATCTGTCCCCTCCCTCTCAATGATATATCTCTGTCTCCACATTTTTCTGACTCAATCTCCTCTTCTTTATTTACATACCTTTTGCTGAATTTTTCTGTTCCTCCCCCTCATTTACATTTTACTGGATCTGTCTCCTCCCCCTTGTTCACATATTGCTGGATTTGTCTCCTCCCCCTTATTTACATGTTGTTGAACCTTTCCCCTCCCCCTCACTTACATATTGATAAATTTGTCTCCTCCCCCTACATATTGCTGAATCTGTTCCCCCCTTTGTTTACATGCTGAACCTTTTCCCCTCCCCCTCACTTACATATTGATAAATTTGTGATGGTCTCCTCCTCCTCATTTGCTTCTTGCTGGACTTGTCTCCTCCCCCTCATTTACATATTGCTGAATCTGTCTCCTCCCCCTCATTTACATGTGGTTGAACCTGTCCCCTCCCCCTAGTTTACATATTGATAAATTTGTCTCCTCCTACTCATTTACAGCATGCTGAATCTGTGTCCTCCTCATTTGCTTCTTGCTGAATCTGATTTGTCCCCCTCATTTACATAATGCCTAACCTGTCTCCTCCCCCTCATTTGCATAATGCCTAATCTGTCTCCTCCCCTTTATTTACAAACCTCTGGCTCACTTTGTCTTTTCCCCCTCATTTACGTACCTATTGCTGTGTACTCCTCCCCCTTTACATGCATAGTGCATATATCTTGGTGACTCCTCCCCTCATTTACATACCTATTGCTGTGTACTCCTCCCCCTTTACATGCATAGTGCATATATCTTGGTGACTCCTCCCCTCATTTACATACATATTGCTGTGTACTCCTCCCCCTTTACATGCATAGTGCATATATCTTGGTGACTCCTCCCCTTATTTACATACCTATTGCTGTGTACTCCTCCCCCTTTACATACATAGTGCTGAATCTTTCTTCCCACAATTGACATATCTCTTGGTGACTCCTCCCCTTATTTTTGAGTACTGATGGTGATAGTTGAGTGGTTCGGAAGGCTGCAGATTTTATTACCTTTATGCAGAGAATGCATGCAGTTACCCCCCCAAAGCTTTACAATCACTTTGAGGTGTGCGGTGTGAGCGGTCCACTGATCCTTTCCTCTGGTATTTCTCGGCAGGCCTCGGCCCTCATAGAGGAACTGGAGCAGAGTCTGTCCCGGACTAAACAACAAGGACAGGAGAGGGAGCATCACATGCAGAAGGAGATGAGGGTAAGCCGGAGCCCCTCCCCCGGGGTGGCAGCCATGTAAAGCCGCTGAAGTATCGCAATGTGGATTTTACCCTGAAATAGTCATTATCCTTTGGCAGCCCATTGGTGTTCAGTATGGACGCACACAGAAGCAGTCACAATATTTCTAAGATTGCTGTAGAGGAAAGGAGAATTCCGGCCGGTATCCCTCATGTAATTATAAGAAAACCATTCTAATTGTGGACATGCAGCTAATAGAAGTACCCGAGTCTGTCACACTGTGTACAGATACATCCCTCCAGCTGTATATACTTCATCCCCCACCAGTATATACATCCCCACTAAGATAGACTTCCTAGCAGTATATACAGTATCTCACAAAAGTAAGTACACCCCTCTCATTTCTGTAAATATTTTATTCTATCTTTTCATGTGACAACACTGAAGAAATGAGACTTTGCTACAATGTAAAGTAGTGAGTGTACAGCTTGTATAACAGTGTAAATTTACTGTCCCCTCAAAATAACTCAACACACAGCCATTAATGTCTAAACCGCTGGCAACAATGGTGATCTCAGCATAGAAAAAAAGCTATTCAGTCCCAAGGATTGCATGAGGACTCGAGGCCATACAATGCGATTAGAGGAGAAGCGTTTTAACCTCAGGCAACGTGAGGAGGGTTCTTAACTGTTAGGGCTACAAGATTGTGGAATTCTCTACCACAAGAGGTGGTTTCTGCGGGAAGTATGGTGGCTTTCAAAAGACTCTTAGGCTCGGTTCACATTTATGCGATGCGGGAAGGCTGCGAATCCGCAGCCTGTTCCCGCATCGCACACGCACCCCCGGCAGTTCACACTGCCATATGCGATACGCTGGGGGTGTCAATGTAATCTTAACGACACCCCCAGTTTGATCGCATATCGCAGTGCGATCGTGCAGTTCGCACAGGATCGGATCGCACAAGTGTGAACCGATGTGCGATCCGATCCTGATGCGGCTGCAAAAATGCCTCCTGTGCGAGTTTGCTCCGGGTGCGATGCGAATTTAGTCATACAAACTGTATGGCTAAACTCGCACCGTACAGCTGATCACATGTAATGTCGGAGCAGTGCGCTCCGACATTACATGCGAACCCCGCACACGCAGAAGTGTGAACCGGGGCTTAGACGTACATCTCAAGGATCAGAACATTCAGGGGTATGAGAGATGATTACAGCCACACACACCTACACAGGGGGAACTGGATGGACTATTGTCTTTATTCAACCTCACCTACTATGTAACTATGAGTACACCCCCTAAGTGAAAATGTCCAAATTGGGCCCAAAGTGCCAATATTTTGTGTGACCACAATTTTTTTCCAGCACTGCCTTAACCCTCTTGGGCATGGAGTTCACCAGAGCTTCACAGGTTGTCACTGGAGTCCTCTTCCCCTCCTCCATGATGACATCACAGAGCTGGTGGATGTTAGAGACCTTCCCCTCCTCCACCTTCCATTTGAGGATGCCCCACAGATGCTCAATAGGGTTTAGGTCTGGAGACATGCTTGGCCAGTCCATCACCTTTACCCTCAGCTTCTTTAGCAATGCAGTGGTCATCTTGGAGGTGTTTGGGGTCGTTATGTTGGAATATTGCCCTGCGGCCCAGTCTCTGAAGGGAGGGGATCATGCTCTGCTTCAGTATGTCACAGTACATGTTGGCATTCATGGTTCCCTCAATGATCTGTAGCTCCCCAGTGCCGGCAGCACTCATGCAGCCCCAGACCATGACACTCCCACCACCATGCTTGACTGTAGGAAGACACACTTGTCTTTGTACTCCTCACCTGGTTGCCCCCACACACGCCTGACACCATCTGACACCAAATAAGTTTATCTTGGTCTCATCAGAGCACAGGAGATGGTTCCAGTAATCCATGTCCTTAGTCTGCTTGTCTTCAGCAAACTGTTTGTGGGCTTTCTTGTGCATCATCTTTAGAAGAGGCTTCCTTCTGGGATGACAGCCATGCAGACCAATTTGATGCAGTGTGCGGCGTATGGTCTGAGCACTGACAGGCTGACCCCCCCCCCCCCACCCCTTCAACCTCTGCAGCAATGCTGGCAGCACTCATACGTCTATTTCCCAAAGGCAACCTCTGGATATGACGCTGAGCACGGCACTCAACTTCTTTGGTGGACCATGGCGAGGCCTGTTCTGAGTGGAACCTGTCCTGTTATACCGCTGTATGGTCTTGGCCACCGTGCTGCAGCTCAGTTTCAGGGTCTTGGCAATCTTCTTATAGCCTAGGCCATCTATATGTAGAGCAACAATTATTTTTTCAGATCCTCAGAAAGTTCTTTGCCATGAGGAGCCATGTTGAACTTCCAGTGACCAGTATGAGAGAGTGAGAGCGATAACACCAAATGTAACACACCTGCTCCCCATTCACACCTGAGACCTTGTAACACTAACGAGTCACATTTTCACTTAGGGGTGTACTGACTTTTGTTGCCAGCGGTTTAGACATTAATGGCTGTGTGTTGAGTTATTTTGAGGGGACAGTAAATTTACACTGTTATACAAGCTGTACACTCACTACTTTACATTGTAGCAAAGTCTCATTTCTTCAGTGTTGTCACATGAAAAGATAGAATAAAATATTTACAAAAATGTGAGGGGTGTACTTACTTTTGTGAGATACTGTATATCCTTCAGCATTTACTCCCCCCCCCCCAGTAGTATATACTTCTCCCCCCAGTAGTATATACTTCTCCCCTCAGTACTATATACTTCTCCCCCAGTAATATATACTTCTCCCCCCCAGTAGTATATACTTCTCCCCCAGTAGTATATACTTCTCCCCCAGTAGTATATACTCCCCCCCCCCCCCAGTAGTATATACTTCTCCCCCCAGTAGTATATACTTCTCCCCCCAGTAGTATATACTTCTCCCCCCCCAGTATACTTCTCCCCCCAGTAGTATATACTTCTCCCCTCAGTAGTATATATGTCTCCCCCCAGTAGTATGTAGTTCTCCAGCAGTATATACTTCTCCCCCTGCAGTATATATTTCTCTCCCAGCAATGAATTATATAGAAGATATCAAATCAAAAATAAGAACACAACTAGTACTGCAGCCCAGATATCCAGGTAGAGGCAGAGCTGTGATGGGTGTCTGTATACTGCAGGCCCTCTGATGACCTGTGATAGGTGTGGAGGTGGGGGGTATATATGGCCTGTTGGGGGTCACTATGGGCTGCTTTGCATTGACCTTACTGCAGCAGTTACTATATGTGCTGTACAGTCTTGTGTCAGTTCATCTTCCACAAAGCTGAGCTCTCTCATACTTTATATCATAGCTCTGTGTCATCTCTCTGACTGATAGGATTGTTTATTTCAGGAACAGGAGAGTCGATTCCAGAAAGAGAAGATGCAGCTGGAAGATCAGTGGGAGAGAAAGGTACATTGCATTGTATAGATCTGTATAAGGACTGTGCTACCTGTGCTGACCAGAGGAGGGCGTCACATGTCACCTGCTGAGCTCAGTCTGAGAGGTCATTTAATAAAGATCATTACATGCTGCCCCCTCAAAGTGTCATACATGCTGCCCCCTCAAAGCTCCATACATGCTGCCCCCTCAAAGTGTCATACATGCTGCCCCCTCAAAGTGTCATACATGCTGCCCCCTCAAAGCTCCATACACGCTGCCCCCTCAAAGTGTCATACATGCTGCCCCCTCAAAGCTCCATACATGCTGCCCCCTCAAAGCTCTATACATGCTGCCCCCTCAAAGTGCCATACATGCTGCCCCTTCAAAGCTCTATACATGCTGCCCCCTCAAACCTCCATACACGCTGCCCCCTCAAAGCTCCATACATGCTGCCCCCTCAAACCTCCATACATGCTGCCCCCTCAAAGCTCCATACATGCTGCCCCCTCAAAGCTCCATACATGCTGCCCCCTCAAAGCTCCATACACGCTGCCCCCTCAAAGCTCCATACACACTGCCCCCTCAAAGTGCCATACATGCTGCCCCCTCAAACCTCCATACACGCTGCCCCCTCAAAGCTCCATACACGCTGCCCCCTCAAAGCTCCATACATGCTGCCCCCTCAAAGTGCCATACATGCTGCCCCCTCAAAGTGCCATACATGCTGCCCCCTCAAAGCTCCATACATACTGCCCCCTCAAAGCTCCATACATGCTGCCTCCTCAAAGCTCCATACATGCTGCCCCCTCAAAGCTCCATACACGCTGCCCCCTCAAAGCTCCATACACGCTGCCCCCTCAAAGCTCCATACACGCTGCCCCCTCAAAGCTCCATACATGCTGCCCCCTCAAAGTGCCATACATGCTGCCCCCTCAAAGTGCCATACATGCTGCCCCCTCAAAGCTCCATACATACTGCCCCCTCAAAGCTCCATACATGCTGCCTCCTCAAAGCTCCATACATGCTGCCCCCTCAAAGCTCCATACACGCTGCCCCCTCAAAGCTCCATACACGCTGCCCCCTCAATGCTCCATACATGCTGCCCCCTCAAAGCTCCTTACATGCTGCCCCCTCAAAGCTCCTTACATGCTGCCCCCTCAAAGCTCCTTACATGCTGCCCCCTCAAAGCTCCATACACGCTGCCCCCTCAAAGCTCCATACATGCTGCCCTCTCAAAGCTCCATACACGCTGCCTCCTCAAAACTCCACACATGCTGCCCCCTCAAAGCTCCATACACGCTGCCCCCTCAAAGCTCCATACATGCTGCCCCCTCAAAGTGCCATACATGCTGCCCCCTCAAAGCTCCATACATGCTGCCCTCTCAAAGCTCCACACATGCTGCCCCCTCAAAGCTCCATACACGCTGCCTCCTCAAAACTCCACACATGCTGCCCCCTCAAAGCTCCATACACGCTGCCCCCTCAAAGCTCCATACATGCTGCCCCCTCAAAGCTCCATACACGCTGCCCCCTCAAAGCTCCATACATGCTGCCCCCTCAAAGTGCCATACATGCTGCCCCCTCAAAGCTCCATACATGCTGCCCCCTCAAACCTCCATACATGCTGCTCCCTCAAAGTGCCATACATGCTGCCCCCTCAAAGCTCCATACATGCTGCCCCCTCAAAGCTCCATACATGCTGCCCCCTCAAAGCTCCATACATGCTGCCCCCTCAAAGCTCCATACACGCTGCCCCCTCAAAGCTCCATACATGCTGCCCCCTCAAACCTCCATACATGCTGCCCCCTCAAACCTCCATACATGCTGCCCCCTCAAAGCTCCATACATGCTGCCCCCTCAAACCTCCATACATGCTGCCCCCTCAAAGCTCCATACATGCTGCCCCCTCTCGGAGGGTGTTGTCCACCAACCTGTACATGCGGTGCGTGGTACAAGGGAGATCTTCTCCCCTCTGTACAGTATAGAATAGGGAGGTTTCTGGATGGTACCTTCTAAGTACAAAGGACTCGCTCAGTGCAGATGTAATAAAGGATGGGGCTGCAGTAACCTGGGTATGAGGGTATGAGTATTTATTTACATCCGAACTTCGAGTTAATAAATCCATTGGCCATGTGTCTTCTTCTGGAATCTCTATGAGCTTTGTGTATCCCACAGCTCTGCTCTCTCTCCTAGTGCAGGGGAACTGGTCTTGTCTCTGCCCTTTCCTGTAGTTCCCTGTAGTGGGTGGAGCCTGCTGCCCCCCCCCCCCCACACACAGCTCTGCTCTCTCCTTGTGCAGGGTGAATGGCCTTGTCTCTGCCCCTTCCTGTAGTTTCCTGTAGTAGGTGGAGCCTGTTGGGCCCCTCACACAGCTCTGCTCTCTCCTTGTGCAGGGTGAATGGTCTTGTCTCTGCCCCTTCCTGTAGTTTCCTGTAGTAGGTGGAGCCTGTTGGGCCCCTCACACAGCTCTGCTCTCTCCTTGTGCAGGGTGAATGGTCTTGTCTCTGCCCCTTCCTGTAGTTTCCTGTAGTAGGTGGAGCCTGCTGGGCCCCTCCAACAGCTCTGCTCTCTCCTTGTGCAGGGGACTTGTCGTGTCTCCACCCCCTCCTGTAGTTTTCTGTACTGGGTGAAGCCTGCTGGGCCCCTCCCACAGCTCTGCTCTCTTTCCTTGTACAGGGTGACTGGTCTTGTCTTCGCCCCCTCATGTTGTTTTCTGTAGTGGGTGGAGCTTGTTGGACCCTCCCACATCTTATCTCCCTCTCTCTCCATGTGCAGGTTGACTGGTCTTGTCTCTGCCTCCTCCTGTAGTTTTCTGTAGTGGGTGGAGCCTGCTGGGCCCCTCCCACAACTCTGCTCCCTTTCCTTGTACAGGGTGACTGGTCTTGTCTTCGCCCCCTTCTGTAGTTTTCTGTAGTGGGTGTAGCCTACAGGGCCCCTCCCACATCACTGTGCTCTCTCCTTGTGCAGGGTGACTTGTCTTGTCTTTGCCCCCTTCTGTAGTTTTCTGTAGTGGGTGGAGCCTGCTGGGCCCCTCCTACTGCTCTGCTCTCTCTCATTGTGCATGGTGACTGGTCTTGTCTCTGCCTCCTCCTGTTATTTTCTGTAGTAGGTGGAGCCTACTGAGGTCCCCCCACAGCTGTTTTCTCTCTCTCTCTCTCTCTTTGTGCGGGGTGACTGGTCTGGTCTCCGCCCCCAGGGGAAAGGGACAAGCTAGGTGAATAAATACATAGACATAGGGGAATAGGGACAAGCTAGGTGAATAATTACATGGGCATAGCAGAATAGGGACAAGCTAGCTGAATGAATACATGGACATATGGGAAAAGAGACAAGCTAGGTGAATGAATACATGGACATAGGGGAATAGGGACAAGCTAGGTGAATAAGTACATGGACATAGGAGAATAGGGACAAGCTAGCTGAATGAATACATGGACATAGGGGAATAGGGACAAGCTAGCTGAATGAATACATGGACATAGGGGAATAGGGACAAGCTAGTTGAATGAATACATGGACATAGGGGAATAGGGACAAGCTAGGGGAATAAATATATAGACATAGGAGAATAGGGACAAGCTAGGTGAATAATTACATGGCTATAGGTGAATAGGGACAAGCTAGGTGAATGAATACATGGACACATGGGAATGGGGACAAGCTAGGGGAATGATTACATGAACATATAGGAATAGGGACAAGCTAGGTGAATAATTACATGAACATAGAGGAATAGGGACAATCTAGGTGAATAATTACATGGATAAAGGGGAATAGGGACAAGCTAGCTGAATGAATACATTGACATAGGGGAATAGGGACAACCTAGGTGAATGAATACATGGACATAGGGGAATAGGGACAAGCTAGGTGAATGAATACATGGACATAGGGGAATAGGGACAAGCTAGGTGAATAATTACATGAACATAGGGGAATAGGGACAAGCTAGGTGAATAATTACATGGACAAGGACATAGGGGAAAGGGACAAGCTAGGTGAATGAATACATGGACATAGGGGAATAGGGACAAGCTAAGTGAATGAATACATGGACATAGGGGAATAAGGACAAGCTAGGTGAATGAATACATGGACATAGGGGAATAGGGACAAGCTAGGTGAATAATTGCATGGACATAGGGGAATAGGGACAAGTTAGCTGAATGAATACATTGACATAGGGGAATAGGGACAAGGTAGTGGAATGAATACCTGGACATAGGGGAATAGGGACAAGGTAGTGGAATGAATACCTGGACATAGGGGAATAGGGACAAGCTAGGTGAATAATTACATGGACATAGGGGAATAGGGACAAGCTAGGTGAATGAATACATGGATATAGGGGAATCGATCTGGCCATGACATTGCAGACTGCAGCCACAACATGTGATTCATCATTTAAAGAGGAAGTAAACTCCCCCAATAAAAACGAGGAAAAAAAAGCCCTGTAAAGAAAAAGGCATAATGAGCTAGTATGCATCGCATACTAGCTCATTATGTAGTACTTACCTTAAAACTAAGCCCCCGCCGTGCCGCCACCTCAGCGACAGGACGGCGACATGTCCGGCCGTCCTGCTTCCGGGTTCGCGTCCTCCGGCCATCTGATTGGCCGGAGGCGCGATTACATCACTCCCGCGCATGCGCGCGGGAGCCGCCGTTCACGGCACTGAGCTCTGAAGGAACGGCACGGGTGGCCGTTCCTTCAGAGCGCCTGCGCCGATGACGTCATCGGCAGTAGGCACTCTAAATATCTCCTAAACGGTGCAAGTTTAGGAGATATTTATAGCACCTATAGGTAAGCCTTAATATAGGCTTACCTATAGGTACAAGTTTGTGAGGTGGGTTTACAACCTCTTTAAAGGTAATGAAACTAGCTGCACAGGGAATAAAACTTCACTAATACCGAGATAAAACAACACAAACATTTGTACATTGCCTTTAAACTCCAACCAAGACTTTTATTTTCTGGCTCTGGATATAGTTAGGGAGGGTCAGAAGCCATGCCTGTGTCCCCTCAGGGAGGACTGACGCTCCTTGTGTCCTGGGGAATTGCAAAATGTTTCAGTTGTCACCAGAACAGGAAGAGAGGGGAAATTTTCCAATAGGGACACCTGTTACAAGTCAGACGTTCTCTCACTTCCTGTTGTGTCACTAGGTCCAGCGGTGAGGGAAAATCTGAACCTGACCGGCATTCCAACCATTCTGTACTGTTATCAGAAATAACAAAGGAGGGATTTGCCTAGAGTTCAACTTAAATTGAAATCATTGGCTACCATGTGTGGGTCAGTAAGTTCTGCCCCCCCCCCCCATTCTTACAGCCATGTGAGGGGTTAACAGGCCATGGACGTGTTTGATAAGAGTGTCTGTGCAGCGTTCATAGCAGGCGCGGTGGGAGGGGTCACTTCCTATAAACATTTTGTATATTTGGCCCCCCTCTCCGCGCTCTCCTGCCAGGAATCTATACATCTTGGAAGGCAGCGCGGCTCTTGAAAAGCACATCAAAGTCCCGCCGAGCCGAGAGCTGTCTGAACGCATTGTTGTCATAAAACATATCGCAAACGTCTTCCCGTAAAGCACGGCGCAGTTTACATTATCGTGGCTGTGAAGTTCTCACGCTGTGCCAGACGAATGCGCTGGTAGCGGGCCCAGGCGCTGGAGACGGCTCAGGTCTGCCGGATCAACTTTCCCTCAACTCTGTCACTTCATAGAGAGAGAGAGAGATGATCCAGCGGGTCCATCGCCTTATCTCTTCTCATGTCTGAGGGGCCGACCGCTCAGCGTTGTCCAGCAGCTTCTCCATTGCGTCACTCCCTCCTGGTTATAAAGCTGCTCAGGGCGTTGTATATTTATTTATAAAATCCTAACTCCGGGAAAAAAAACAGATGCGTTGGGGCTGTGCCCGCATTACAATTACCTGCTCAGTTTGTCTAAGGAGAGAGGAGAAAACTGTATACTCACCCGATCCTCCACTCCACCAGCAAGCAGCGCTCCCCCATGATCTAGCAGTGGACTGTTCCTGATGTCCTCATGTTCACAAGTCTATGAGCCTGTTGACGTCAGGAACAGTCCACCGCGCTAGACCATAGGGGAGCAGGAGCCGCAGGAACAGGTCTTGCACAGGGAGGATGGGAGGAGTAGGTGAGTATATCTCTGTTCTCTCACCTAAACCAGGGGTCCCCAAACTTTCTAAACAAAAGGCCAGTTTACGGTCCTTCAGACTTCAGGGGGGCCAGAATGTGACCATCGGGAGTAAAAAATGACCCAGCATCAATGGGAGTAAAAAAATGCCTCATCTTTGGTGTCGGTGAAAGAAATGATGTCCCATCGTTTGTGTCTTCAGAATAATTGTGCCCCATCACTGGGGTCACTGGGCCCCATCATTGGTGTCAGTGGGAGGAATTGTGCCCCATCATTGGTGTCAGTGGGAGGAATAGTGCCACATCATTGGTGTCAGTGGGAGGAATAGTGCCCCATCATTGGTGTCAGTGGAAGGAATAGTGCCCCATCATTGGTGTCAGTGGGAGGAATGGTGTCCCATCATTGGTATTCTTGGGCACCATTCTTGGTGTTATTGGGATGAACTGTGCCTCTATCGTTGGATTCAGTGGGAGGAACTGTGCCCCGTCATTGGTGTCATTGGTAGGAACTGTGTCCTACTGTTGGTGTCTTTGGTAGGAATTGTGGCCCATTGTTGGTGTCATTGGGAGGAATTGTGCCCCATCATTGGTGTCCCTGGGCACCATTCTTTGTGTCATTGGGTAGAACTGTTCCCCTATCGTTGGATTCAGTGGGAGGAACTGTGCCCCATCATTGGTGTCATATGGAGGAACTGTGTCCTACTGTTGGTGTCTTTGGTAGGAATTGTGGCCCATTGTTGGTGTCATTGGGAGGAATTGTGCCCCATCATTGGTGTCCCTGGGCACCATTCTTTGTGTCATTGGGTAGAACTGTTCCCCTATCGTTGGAGTCAGTGGGAGGAACTGTGCCCCATCATTGGTGTCATTGGGAGGAACTGTGTCCTACTGTTGGTGTCTTTGGTAGGAATTGTGGCCCATTGTTGGTGTCATTGGGAGGAATTGTGCCCCAACATTGGTGTCCATGGGCACCATTCTTGGTGTCATTGGGAAGAACTGTTCCCCTATCGTTGGAGTCAGTGGTGGGAGGAACTGTGCCCCATCATTGGTGTCCCTGGGCACCATTCTTGGTGTCATTGGTAGAAACTGTGCCCCATTGTTGGTGTAATGGGTAGGGTATGCTTCATCCTTGGTGTCATTGTAGGAATTGTGTATTCATTGGTATTCTCGGGCACCATTCTTGGTGTCAGTGGGAAGAACTGTTCCCCTATCGTTGGAGTCAGTGGTGGGAGGAACTGTGCCCCATCATTGGTGTCATTGGGAGGAACTGTGTCCTACTGTTGGTGTCTTTGGTAGGAATTGTGGTCCATCGTTGGTCTCATTGGGAGGAATTGTGCCCCATCATTGGTGTCCCTGTGCACCATTCTTGGTGTCATTGGGTAGAACTGTTCCCATATCATTGGAGTCAGTGGGAGGAACTGTGCCCCGTCAATGGTGTCCCTGGGCACCATTCTTGGTGTCATTGGTAGAAACTGTGCCCCATTGTTGGTGTAATGGGTAGGGTATGCTTCATCCTTGGTGTCCTTGTAGGAATTGTGCTGCCTCGATGTCATTGAGAGGAACTGTGTCCCATTGTTGGTGTCTTTGGTAGGAATTGTGGCCCACCGTTGGTCTCATTGGGAGGAATTGTGCCCCATCATTGGTGTCATATGGAGGAACTGTGTCCTACTGTTGGTGTCTTTGGTAGGAATTGTGACCCATCGTTGGTCTCATTGGGAGGAATTGTGCCTCAACATTGGTGTCCATGGGCACCATTCTTGGTGTCATTGGGTAGAACTGTTCCCCTATCATTGGAGTCAGTGGGAGGAATTGTGCCCCATCATTGGTGTCCATGGGCACCATTCTTGGTGTTATTGGGATGAACTGTGCCTCTATCGTTGGATTCAGTGGGAGGAACTGTGCCCCGTCATTGGTGTCATTGGTAGGAACTGTGTCCTACTGTTGGTGTCTTTGGTAGGAATTGTGGCCCATTGTTGGTGTCATTGGGAGGAATTGTGCCCCATCATTGGTGTCCCTGGGCACCATTCTTGGTGTCATTGGGTAGAACTGTTCCCCTATCATTGGAGTCAGTGGGAGCAACTGTGCCCCATCATTGGTTTCCCTGGGCACCATTCTTGGTGTCATTGGTAGGAACTGTGCCCCATCGTTGGTGTAATGGGTAGGAAGTATGCCTCATCCTTGGTGTCATTGTAGGAATTGTGCTGCCTCGTTGATGTAATTGAGAGGAACTGTGTCCCATTGTTGGTGTCATTGGTAGGAATTGTGTCCCTTTATTGGTGTCAGTAAATTAAATAATTTTCTGTTCATGTTAAAATAACCTTTCTCAATAAAACCAATTGTGAAAAAAAAAAAGAAGAAAGAAATCGTGTCCCAAGGGCCGCAGTTTGGAGACCACTGCCCTAGATAAAAATGAGCAGCCAGAGGGAGCAGACAGGACCATGGACACCAACCTTTTATTATTTTTTTTTTTGTGCCCGGAAGATTTCTTCCATTTTTTCTTTCTTTTTTTGCTGAGCTCATTATTCTACGTGCTGAGAACAGGCTTTTTTTTTTTTTTTTTTTTTTTTAGGCCCACTTTATATCCATGCATTGGGGCAATGCTTTTTTGTATCCTCCTTATGTGGATTTTTTTTTTTTTTTTTTTTTAGAGGTCAAGGTGTCATGTCTTATTCATATTGCAATACTAAGTAAAATATATACTGTATATTTTACATAAATATGACTGGTAATTTCATATCTTAATTGTCCCTGTCCAGCAACATGGTGCACTTCTAATTTGGGTAATTTTATATATACAGTATATATGTACTAAACCAGGGATCCTCAAACTACGGCCCTCCAGCTGTTGCAGAACTACACATCCCATGAGGCATTGTAAAACTCTGACATTCACAGACATGACTAGGCATGATGGGAATTGTAGTTCCGGAAAAACTGGAGGGCCGTAGTGTGAAGACCTCTGTAATAAACAATACACTACAAAAGTCTTAGGCAGGTGTGATGCTGTAAATGAAGAATGCTTTCAGAAATCGAAGTGTTTATTTTTATCATTTAATAAAATCGAAATTAAATGAAGAGAAGAGAAATCCAAATCTAATCAATATTTGCGGTGACCCCCCCCCCCCCCACCTTCTTCTAGGTAGACTCGCACACAGTTGGTAAAGAGATCTCGGCAGGTAGGTTGTTCTTTGTACATCTTGGAGAACTAAGCACAGATCTGGGGATGTCGGCTGCCTCCAATTCTCCATCCCAGACTGACTCCATGATGGTGCGATCAGGGCTCTGTGGGGGCCAAATCATCACTTCCAGGACTCCCTAATGACTTCCATCACTTCCTAATGACATTGGCTGGATGTTTGAGGGGGTTGTCATGCTGCAGAATACATTTAGACCAATCGCACTCCTCCCTGGTGATATGACATGATGGAGAAGTATCTGCCTGGATTTCTCGGGTGTCCCGTCCATCCGTCTGTAAGATCCGATCTGTCCTGTACTGAGCACTACTTGGGGACATTTCTATGAGTCAGTGATGTGTGTGCACAGATCAAAGGCCAGGGACAATCCTTTCATTTATATCTTTATTACCTCCTCACTTCCCAGATTTGTCTGCTTTCCTTCCTCCGGCCACATCAAGGAGACGCTGAGAGCTCATTGTGTGATGAAGTCCGGCCGCCTCCAGTTCATGTGCGTGTAAAGGCAGGCATCAAATATTACTACCCATAGGAGACCCCTGTATTTATTATATATATATGATATATTACTACCCATAGGGGACCCCTGTATTTATTATATATATATGATATATTACTACCCATAGGAGACCCCTGTATTTTATATATATATGATATATTACTACACATAGGAGACCCCCAGTATTTATTATATATGATATATTACTACCCATAGGAGACCCCTGTATTTATTATATATGATATATTACTACCCATAGGGGACCCCTGTATTTATTATATATGATATATTACCTCCCATAGGAGACCCCAGTATTTATTATATATGATATATTACTACACATAGGAGACCCCTGTATTTATTATATATGATATATTACTACACATAGGAGACCCCTGTATTTATTATATATGATATATTACTACCCATAGGAGACCCCTGTATTTATTATATATGATATATTACTTCCCATAGGGGACCCCTGTATTTATTATATATGATATATTACTACCCATAGGTGACCCCTGTATTTATTATATATGATATATTACTACCCATAGGGGACCCCTGTATTTATTATATATGATATATTACTACCCATAGGAGACCCCTGTATTTATTATATATGATATATTACTACCCATAGGAGACCCCTGTATTTATTATATATGATATATTACTACCCATAGGGGACCCCTGTATTTATTATATATGATATATTACTACCCATAGGAGACCCCAGTATTTATTATATATGATATATTACCTCCCATAGGAGACCCCTGTATTTATTATATATGATATATTACTTCCCATAGGTGACCCCTGTATTTATTATATATGATTTATTACTACCCATAGGGGACCCCTGTATTTATTATATATGATATATTACTACCCATAGGGAACCCCTGTATTTATTATATATGATATATTACTACCCATAGGGGACCCCTGTATTTATTATATATGATATATTACTACCCATAGGAGACCCCAGTATTTATTATATATGATATATTACTACCCATAGGAGACCCCCAGTATTTATTATATATGATATATTACTACACATAGGAGACCCCCAGTATTTATTATATATGATATATTACCTCCCATAGGAGACCCCTGTATTTATTATATATGATGTATTACCTCCCATAGGAGACCCCTGCATTTATTATATATGATATATTACTACCCATAGGAGACCCCTGTATTTATTATATATGATATATTACTACCCATAGGAGACCCCAGTATTTATTATATATGATATATTACTACACATAGGAGACCCCCAGTATTTATTATATATGATATATTACTACACATAGGAGACCCCCAGTATTTATTATATATGATGTATTACCTCCCATAGGAGACCCCTGCATTTATTATATATGATATATTACTTCCCATAGGGGACCCCAGTATTTATTATATATGATATATTACTACACATAGGAGACCCCCAGTATTTATTATATATGATATATTACTACCCATAGGGGACCCCTGTATTTATTATATATGATATATTACCTCCCATAGGGGGCCCCTGTGTTTATTATATATGATATATTACTTCCCATAGGGGACCCCAGTATTTATTATATATGATATATTACTACCCATAGGGGACCCCTGTATTTATTATATATGATATATTACCTCCCATAGGGGACCCCTGTATTTATTATTTATGATATTACTTCCCATAGGGGACCCCTGTATTTATTATATATGATATATTACTACCCATAGGTGACCCCTGTATTTATTATATATGATATATTACCTCCCATAGGTGACCCCTGTATTTATTATATATGATATATTACTTCCCATAGGAGACCCCAGTATTTATTATATATGATATATTACTTCCCATAGGGGACCCCAGTATTTATTATATATGATATATTACTACCCATATGAGACCCCTGTATTTATTATATATGATATATTACTTCCCATAGGAGACCCCAGTATTTATTATATATGATATATTACTTCCCATAGGGGACCCCAGTATTTATTATATATGATATATTACTACCCATAGGTGACCCCTGTATTTATTATATATGATGTATTACCTCCCATAGGGGACCCCTGTGTTTATTATATATGATATATTACTTCCCATAGGGGACCCCTGTATTTATTATATATGATGTATTACCTCCCATAGGGGACCCCTGTGTTTATTATATATGATATATTACTTCCCATAGGAGACCCCTGCATTTATTATATATGATATATTACTACCCATAGGAGACCCCTGTATTTATTATATATGATATATTACTACCCATAGGAGACCCCAGTATTTATTATATATGATATATTACTCCCCATAGGGAGACCCCTGTATTTATTATATATAATATATTACTACCCATAGGAGACCCCAGTATTTATTATATATGGTATATTACTACCCATAGGAGACCCCTGTATTTATTTTATATGATATATTACTACCCATAGGAGACCCCTGTATTTATTATATATGATGTATTACCTCCCATAGGGGACCCCTGTGTTTATTATATATGATATATTACTACCCATAGGGGACCCCTGTGTTTATTATATATGATATATTACCTCCCATAGGGGACCCCTGTATTTATTATATATGATGTATTACCTCCCATAGGGGACCCCTGTATTTATTATATATGATATATTACTACCCATAGGAGACCCCAGTATTTATTATATATGATATATTACTACCCATAGGGGACCCCTGCATTTATTATATATGATATATTACTACCCATAGGGGACCCCTGCATTTATTATATATGATGTATTACCTCCCATAGGAGACCCCTGTATTTATTATATATGATGTATTACCTCCCATAGGGGACCCCTGTATTTATTATTTATGATATTACTTCCCATAGGAGACCCCTGTATTTATTATATATGATATATTACTACCCATAGGAGACCCCCTGTATTTATTATATATGATATATTACTTCCCATAGGGGACCCCCAGTATTTATTATATATGATATATTACTTCCCATAGGGGCCCCCAGTATTTATTATATATGATATATTACTACCCATAGGGGCCCCCTGTATTTATTATATATGATATATTACTACCTATAGGGGACCCCTGTATTTATTATATATGATATATTACTCCCCATAGTCCAATGATAGGTGATAGACCTTTGATAAGTGTTACATTACTAAACACAGGGAACCCCTCTTATCAGGTATATATAATGCAGTGATAAGTGCTATATATTATATTTTATATTATATTTTATCATACATCATTTGGGTGCATACGGGTTTCAGCTCTAAAGTAACACCAATACAAGGTGTAGGCTGGGATGGTTGGGGTTAGTGAATGGATTAGATTTAGGGGGAGCATTAATGTAGTTAGAAGGTTTAGCATTAGGGTTTATTATTTAGTATTTGGGTTAGAGGTATCATCCATTTTCCTGCTCTTCCCACTGCTGCGCATTGACAGTTAGTGAGGGTACATAGGGAGCTCAGTGACAGTTAGTGAGGGTACATAGGGAGCTCGGTGACAGTTAGTGAGGGTACATAGGGAGCTCAGTGACAGTTAGTGAGGGTACATAGGGAGCTCGGTGACAGTTAGTGAGGGTACATAGGGAGCTCGGTGACAGTTAGTGAGGGTACATAGGGAGCTCGGTGACAGTTAGTGAGGGTACATAGGGAGCTCGGTGACAGTTAGTGAGAGTACATAGGGAGCTCGGTGACAGTGAGGGTACATAGGGAGCTCAGTGACAGTTAGTGAGGGTACATAGGGAGCTCGGTGACAGTTAGTGAGGGTACATAGGGAGCTCGGTGACAGTTAGTGAGAGTACATAGGGAGCTCGGTGACAGTTAGTGAGGGTACATAGGGAGCTCGGTGACAGTTAGTGAGGGTACATAGGGAGCTCGGTGACAGTTAGTGAGGGTACATAGGGAGCTCGGTGACAGTTAGTGAGGGTACATAGGGAGCTCAGTGACAGTTAGTGAGGGTACATAGGGAGCTCAGTGACAGTTAGTGAGGGTACATAGGGAGCTCGGTGACAGTTAGTGAGGGTAAATAGGGAGCACTGTGACAGTTAGTGAGGGTACATAGGGAGCTTGGTGACAGTTAGTGAGGGTACATAGGGAGCCCGGTGACAGTTAGTGAGAGTACATAGGGCGCTATATTCCCCAGCCAGTAACGTCTGTCTTTTCTATTGATAAAATTGGGTTAATCAGACTGGAGGTGTCTCAGGATCCTTTAGTAATGGTATCAGTTTTTGGCCTGTTTGATGGGGGGGGGGGGGAATGCCTGGACCCCCTCTGTATGCTTTACCCCTGGACAGACCCCCCTGGTACCGGCAGCCTTTGGTTATCCTGCATTTCAGAGGAATAATAAGCAGGTGTGAGACATGTGTTCCTCAGATCCGGGGAAGGAAATTTACTGCCCACATGCCACACCTTGCGGCAGATCTCTTATTAACCAAACTGTGTGCGCTCAGCTGCAGAGATCCTTCCGTCAGCCATAAATCTCCGTAATCAGAACCATCCGCATTGTAAAGTGTAATGGGATTAGATATGTGGACGGGGCGTAGGAATGCCATGTGTAACACATACGTCCTATGTCTTCCCTCCGCCATGTTGGATCTGCAGCTGTCACTGACTCACCTTCATGGGCCCGGGTCCTCCATGATTCACTTCTTCTGTTTTTACCAAGAATACGTCCCTGGGGTCTGATAATCCTCTACTTCTGAAGACAATGGAGCAGTGAAGTCCTTGTATGAGTCATTCTAGGGGTCTGACCAAGGCCTGCACATTCCTCTGATTGTAAGGCACTATGCAGGAAGCATCACACATGGCTCAGGCCGAGTGTGGGAGCACCGAGGGGTGAGGTCATTGTCCTTTGAAATGCATCGGATGTTCCTTTCATCGGCAGAGGATACGGTCTGAACTGCGTTGTCCATTCTCTAAAGAAACCAATTCCAGACAGAACATTTCCCCAACATCTTGATTCTGTTCTCCATGGGTAGAGTCACTAAAGCTCTGTCCAAAGTCAATTGTTAGGCAGTGAAATTCAAATCTTCATACATATTGATTTATGAGGAGTCCACGGGAAGCTGCAAGAAGATTCTTTTATTTTCTCCTCCTTCCTCTGGATCTTTCCAGCCTCCCCTCTTCTACCCTCTTCCGCCATCTTTTCTGTTCATCCATGTCTCCAGAGTGTGCTTGCTCCGAACACAAACTATTCATGGTATTGTTGGCTGTAGCTTCACCACTTTTGAAGTCCAAATTAAGGGCTTTTCTGGGGGGAAGGTACAGAGCCACACAGAGCCCCAGCCCATCACACAGTGCGACTGGTCACTCTGAGCCGCAGATTGATCACACAGAGCCGCAGATGGGTCACAATGAGCCACAGACAGATCACACAGAGCCGCATATAGATCACACAGAGCCGCAGATTGATCACACAGAGCCGCAGATAGATCACACAAAGCCGCATATAGATCACACAGAGCCGCATATAGATCACACTGAGCCCCAGATAGATCACACAGAGCCGCATATAGATCACACAAAGCCGCATATAGATCACACAGAGCCGCATATAGATCACACTGAGCCCCAGATAGATCACACAGAGCCGCATATAGATCACACAAAGCCGCATATAGATCACACAGAGCCGCATATAGATCACACAGAGCCGCATATAGATCACACAGAGCCGCATATAGATCACACAGAGCTGCATATAGATCACACAGAGCTGCAGATAGGTCACACAGAGCCGCAGATAGGTCACACAGAGCCACAGATTGACCACACAGAGCTGCAGATGGGTCACAATGAGCCACAGATAGATCACACAGAGCCACAGATAGATCACACAGAGCCGCATATAGATCACACAGAGCCACAGATAGATCACACAGAGCCGCAGATAGATCACACAGAGCCGCAGATTGATCACACAAAGCCTCATATAGATCACACAGAGCCGCATATAGATCACACAGAGCCGCAGATTGATCACACTGAGCCGCAGATGGGTCACACTGAGCCACAGATAGGTCACACAGAGCCGCAGATTGATCACACAGAGCCGCAGATTGATCACACAGAGCCGCAGATGGGTCACACAGAGCCACAGATGGATCACACTGAGCCGCAGATGGGTCACACTGAGCCACGGATAGGTCACACTGAGCCGCCGATGGGTCACACTGAGCCGCAGATGGGTCACACTGAGCCGCAGATGGGTCACACTGAGCCGCAGATGGGTCACACTGAGCCGCAGATGGGTCACACTGAGCCTCAGTTGGGTCACACTGAGCCTCAGTTGGGTCACACTGAGTTGCCGATGGGTCACACTGAGCCGCAGATGGGTCACACTGAGCCGCAGATGGGTCACACTGAGCCGCAGATGGGTCACACTGAGTCGCAGATGGGTCTCACAGAGCTGCAGATGGGTCACACTGAGCCTCAGTTGGGTCACACTTGGCAACAAAGAAGGCCTGACTCGCAGTCTCCGCTCTAATTCATCCCAAAGATGCTCCATCGGGTTGAGGTCAGGACTCTGTGCAGGCAAGTCATGTTCCTACACCCCAAACTAACCATGTCTTTATGGACCTTACTTTGTGCAGTCATGTTGGAACAGGGAGGGGCCAACCCCAAACTCCTCCCACAAAGTTGGGAGCATGAAATTGTCCAAAATATCTTGGTATGGTGACACTTTAAGAGTTCCCTTCACTGGAGCTAAGGGGCCAAGCCCAACCCCTGAAAAACAACCCCACACATAATCCCCCCTCCACCAAATGATTTGGACCAGTGCACAAAGTAAGGTCCATAAAGACATGGAAGAGCGAGTTTGGGGTGGAGGAACTTGACTGGCCTGCATAGAGTCCTGACCTCAACTTGATAGAACACCTATGGGATGAATTTGAGTGCAGACTGCGAGCCAGGCCTTCTCGCCAACATCAGTGCCAGACCTCACAAATGCCCTTCTGGAAGAATGGTCAAACATTCCCATAGACACTCCTAAACCTTGTGGACGGCCTTCCCTGAAGAATTGAAGCTGTTATAGCTGCAAAGGGTGGGCCAACCCAATATTGAACCCTACGGACTAAGACTGGGAGGTCATTAAACTTCATGTGTGTGTAAAGGCCAGCGTCCCATTACTTTTTGTAATATAGTGTATACAGTATCTTACAAAAGTAAGTACACCCCTCACATTTTTGTAAATATTTTATTCTATCTTTTCATGTGACAACACTGAAGAAATGACACTTTGCTACAATGTAAAGTAGTGAGTGTACAGCTTGTATAACAGTGTAAATTTACTGTCCCCTCAAAATAACTCAACACACCAAAACCGCTGGCAACAAAAGTCAGTACACCCCTAAGTGACAATCTCCAAATTGGGCCCAAAGTGTCGATAGTTTGTTTTGCCACCATTATTTTCCAGCACTGCCTTAACCCTCTTGGGCATGGAGTTCACCAGAGCTTCACAGGTTGTCACTGGAGTCCTCTTCCCCTCCTCCATGATGACATCACAGAGCTGGTGGATGTTAGAGACCTTGCACTCCTCCACCTTCCATTTGAGGATCCCCCACAGATGCTCAGTAGGGTTTAGGTCTGGAGACATGCTTGGTCAGTCCATCACCTTTACCCTCAGCTTCTTTAGCAAGGCAGTGGTCATCTTGGAGGTGTTTGGGGTCGTTATGTTGGAATATTGCCCTGCCCCCCAGTCTCTGAAGGGAGGGGATCATGCTCTGCTTCAGTATGTCACAGTACATTGTAAAAAATGGAAATATCTGCACTTACACATATAACGGTAGATAAACACATAAGCAGCTCGCTTAAATATTGTTGATTGCAAAAAGCAGATAAAAAAAAGTCCAAATGCAACGCTTTAAAACAAAACCTAGCAGTCCATAATCATTGAAGAAAAATGGAGAGATGAGATCCAAAACCAGCTTCAGTGTGAACATGTATCTCACCACACCACAGTGCCAATAAAATCTCCTTACCAGAGTCGAAAGGGATGATAGGCACAGGGCTGCTGATAGAAATCATGGGGCCCCGTACAGACTACCTGAAAGGGCCCCCCCAAGAAAATATTAGGGCTCCATTCACATATAGGCATTTCGGATCTCAGGCAGAATTGCTGGGATTCTGCCTGCAATGCCGAACCATTGCAAGTCGCGGGACACCCGTCCGATTCCAGTGACTTGCAATGGCACCCCAAGGTGGCGCGATTTTGCCGTGACTGTTGCCCGACAAATCGCGGTAAATGCGCGCAAACAGAATTGCGGGACTCCCGATGCCCAAAAAAAGTACAAGAGCTTATTTGGGGTGACAGGCGTCCCACGATTCTGTTTGCTTGATTTTACCGCGATTCATTGGGCAACAATCGCGGCAAAATCAGGCCACAATTGGGGTGCCATTGCAAGTCATGGGAATCGCCTGGGCGTCCCGCAACTTGCAATGGTTCAGGATCGCAGGCAGAATCGTGGGAATTCTGCCCGTGATCCGAGATACCTATATGTGAATGGAGCCTAAAGATATACCGGCTGGGCAGTTGGAGCTTGGGGATCAGAGAGACCGAGGGAGCGAAACAAACTCAGGAGAAGAGCTAACATTAGAGCCAGGGCTGGGAAGGGGGCCCACACAGGGAGGGGGATAAATGAAGGACAACTGTACCTTTCTCAGCATATAAAAGCTGGCAGCCAGGAGAGGGAGAGAGATCAGCTTTCAGCTGCTGGAGGAAGAGTTCTGTATTAGCTGTCCATCACTTATCCCCCTCCCTGTGTGCTCGGGCCCCCTACAAGGGGACCGGTAGTCCCCCCCTATCAGCGGCCCAGGATAGGCATATAGAAAATGCACCATGATCAGCATCAGTAATTAGATGTGCTGACTCACATCAGCCACTTCAACTGAGCAGGAATCAATCCAAGTGAAACCATCAAGCAACACCACACTTTTATGCTGGATATGTCGTTTTGTAACCAAACATTAGATGTGGTGGCTGCATTTGTTTTGTTTTCTTTGGCTTCTTTCCCTTCTGTTTCACATAGAGATGTAGCCAGTAACACACCTCTTAAATTAGTGAGACATGACTCAGTGCAGCACAATGGAGGTGGGATTAACAGCCTCAGCCAGGCAATGCTCTCCAACGCCCTCTGCTGCACCATCCATAGGAACTACACCTCCATTGTGCTGCACAGAGTCAGGTCTCACTAATTTAAGAGGTGTGTTACTGGCCAGATCACGATGTGAAACCGAAGGGAAAGAAGCCAAAGAAAGAAAAAAAAACTAATGCAGCCACCACATCTAATGTTTGGTTACAAAATGATATGTCACAATACATGTTGGCATTCATGGTTCCCTCAATGAACTGTAGCTCCCCAGTGCCGGCAGCACTCATGCAGTCCCAGACCATGACACTCCCACCACCATGCTTGACTGTAGGAAGACACACTTGTCTTTGTACTCCTCACCTGGTTGCCGCCACACACGCTTGACACCATCTGAACCAAATAAGTTTATCTTGGTCTCATCAGAGCACAGGAGATGGTTCCAGTAATCCATGTCCTTAGTCTGCTTGTCTTCAGCAAACTGTTTGTGGGCTTTCTTGTCCATCATCTTTAGTAGAGGCTTCCTTCTGGGATGACAGCCATGCAGACCAATTTGATGCAGTGTGCGGCGTATGGTCTGAGCACTGACAGGCTGACCCCTCCCCCACCCCTTCAACCTCTGCAGCAATGCTGGCAGCACTCATACGTCTATTTCCCAAAGACAACCTCTGGATATGACGCTGAGCACGTGCATTCAACTTCTTTGGTCGCCCATGGTGAGGCCTGTTCTGAGTGGAACCTGTCCTGTTATACCGCTGTGTGGTCTTGGCCACCGTGCTGCAGCTCAGTTTCAGGATCTTGGCAATCTTGTTATAGCCTCAGCCATCTTTATGTAGAGCAACAATTCTTTTTCTCAGATACTCAGAGAGTTCTTTGCCATGAGGTGCCATGTTGAACTTCCAGTGACCAGTATGAGAGAGTGAGAGCGATAACACCAAATTTAACACACCTGCCCCCCATTCACACCTGAGTGCTTGTAACACTAACGAGTCACATGACACCGGGGAGGGAAAATGGCTAATTGGGCCCAATTTGGACATGGTCACTTAGGGGTGTACTGACTTTTGTTGCCAGCGGTTTAGACATTAATGGCTGTGTGTTGAGTTATTTTGAGGGGACAGCAAATTTACACTGTTATACAAGCTGTACACTCACTACTTTACATTGTAGCAAAGTCTCATTTCTTCAGTGTTGTCACATGAAAAGATAGAATAAAATATTTACACAAATGTGAGGGGTGTACTTATTCATGTGAGATACTGTATGTGTGTGTATATATATATATATATATATATATATATATATATATATATATATATATATATATATATATATATATCTATATAGATATAGAAAAAAAAAATACACAAATAAATAAAAATCATCCTTAATAAATAAAATAAATTAATATGTAATAATAAATATATAATAATTAACTTGTAACCTCAAAAAATGATATTAAATAAAATGATTAATATTAGAAATAATAATAAAATTATAAAAAACCAACAAACCCGAACAAAAAATAAAATATTTACAAAAATGTGAGGGGTGTACTTACTTCTGTGAGATACTGTATGTGTGTGTATGTGTGTGTATATATATATATATATATATATAGAAAAAAAATACACAAATAACTAAAAATCATCCTTAATAAATAATAAATAAAATAAATTAATATGTAATAATAAATATATAATATAATAATTAACTTGTAACCTTAAAAAATGATATTAAATAAAATGATTACTATTATAAATAATAATAAAATTATAAAAAAAACAAACCCAAACAAAAAATAAAATATTTACAAAAATGTGAGGGGTGTACTTACTTTTGTCAGATACTGTATACACTATGTTACAAAAAGTATTGGGACGCCTGCCTTTACACACACACATGGGTGTGCTCACTTTTGTGAGATACTGTATATACACACCCCCTCTGCCATGACTATATATAATGTATATATGTCCCCCCAATATATGGCCGATATTATGGCGGATGGGTGGATGTTCTTCCTCTCCGGGACATGTATACATTATATATAGTCAGGGGGGAGGGGTGTGTGTATATATATATATATATATATACAGGGCTTTTTTTCTCATAGAAAAGGTGCAGGAACTCCCCTTTCAAGTCACCCCTTGTCTCCGCCCCTACCCACCTCTGAGCACCGTCCTTTGATTCCTCCCTCTATCCACCTCCCAGTTCCGCCAAGTATCATTTTGTATAATTTTATGGAATTTGTTATTGATAAGCCATAAAATATATCCACTGCATCCAGCAACAATACACCCCCCTTTTAACAATAGTTTCCCCCAGCAACAAAGTACCCCCCCAAGCAACAATGGATCCATCAGAGCATTAATAGACCCCTCCAGCAACAATAGATCTACTAGCAGCCAGCTTCAATAGACCCTCCAGCAGCCAACAGTAGACCCCTCCCTCAATAGTAGATCCCTCCCAGCAACAAATTTATCCCAGCAACAATAGATTCTCCGGCACACCTCAACACCCCTTGCCATTTCATGCATTCAGTGCTAGAGGTGCCGGAACTGCGTTCCCCCACGTTCCCGCTGAAAAAAAGCCCTGTGTGTGTGTATATATATATATATATATATATATATATATATATATTATGGCGGATGGGTGGATGTTCTTCCTCTCCGGGACATATAAACATTATATATAGTCAGGGGGGAGGGGTGTGTGTGTGTGTGTGTATATATATATATATATATATATATATATATTATGGCGGATGGGTGGATGTTCTTCCTCTCCGGGACATGTATACATTATATAAAGTCAGGGGGCGTGTATATATATATATATATATATATATATATATATATATATTATGGCGAATGGGTGAATGTTCTTCCTCTCCGGGACATGTATACATTATATATAGTCAGGGGGGAGGGGTGTGTGTGTGTGTGTGTGTATATATATATATATATATATTATGGCGGATGGGTGGATGTTCTTCCTCTCCGGGACATGTATACATTATATAAAGTCAGGGGGCGTGTATATATATATATATATATATATATATATATATATATATATTATGGCGAATGGGTGGATGTTCTTCCTCTCCGGGACATGTATACATTATATATAGTCAGGGGGCGGGTGTGTATATATATATATATATATATATATATTATGGCGGATGGGTGGATGTTCTTCCTCTCCGGGACATGTATACATTATATAAAGTCAGGGGGCGTGTATATATATATATATATATATATATATTATGGCGGATGGGTGGATGTTCTTCCTCTCCGGGACATACAGTATATACATTTATATATAGTCAGGCGGTGGGTGTGTATATATATATATATATATATATATATATATATATATATATATATATATATATTATGGCGGATGGGTGGATGTTCTTCCTCTCCGGGACATACAGTATATACATTATATATAGTCAGGGGGCGTGTGTATATATATATATATATATTATGGCGGATGGATGGATGTTCTTCCTCTCCGGGACATGTATACATTATATAAAGTCAGGGGGCGTGTATATATATATATATATATATTATGGCGGATGGGTGGATGTTCTTCCTCTCCGGGACATACAGTATATACATTATATATAGTCAGGGGGCGTGTGTATATATATATATATATATATTATGGCGGATGGGTGGATGTTCTTCCTCTCCGGGACATACAGTATATACATTATATATAGTCAGGGGGCGTGTGTATATATATATATATATATATATATATATTATGGCGGATGGGTGGATGTTCTTCCTCTCCGGGACATGTATACATTATATAAAGTCAGGGGGCGTGTATATATATATATATATATATATATATTATGGCGGATGGATGGATGTTCTTCCTCTCCGGGACAGAGACGTTCCTCTTCAGAATGATATTTGAACATTGGTTTCGGACATAATATAAGAAGAATAAATTGTATATTATTGAGTATATTTACAGAGAAATGTTTATCAGACTCGCCGGCGTCTCCAGAGCGGCGCGGTGTTTGACGTTTCATGGCGGTGTGAGTGGCCTGTAGAGCATACAATGTGTTTTTACTCCTGGATGCGTCCAGCTGCCATTGTTTGCCCAGGAAGCAGCCTTTAGCCCGGGTCAGGTGCAGCTCCGCCATTATCTAATATCCCTGACTGATTTACGGTGGCTCTTGTCTTTTTATGAAGGTTTCTCGCACATCAAAGGAGCGGAGGGGCCATAAATGAGAGCGTTTGATGAAGCCTCCTAATCTGAGCAGCCAGGAACTCCGACACTAAATGACTTTACAAGGCGAGGAAACACCTGCACCAATCCTGATAACTGCCAGACCTGCAGAGTAAACAAGCCTGGCACCACCATGGGCACACACCACTTCCACCTCCTCCTCCTCCTCCTCCTCCTCTTCATTCACATTGGATTGTTCATCGGTTGTTGTTGTTGTTCTTTGTCTATGGGGATGAGTTGCAGTTTGTCCTCCATGCTGGAAAATGTTTTCATACCCCCAGGCTGTTGTTGGCCCCCTCCTGGGTTGTTGAGCGGTACAGGCACAGGATTTATGCTAGGAGGGGGTATTTTGGGGAGGAGGATTTGTACTAAGTGAAAGGGGGGCGCATGGTGAGTTCCCGTCACTACAGCTTAGAGGAGGGATTTAGGGGGGATTGTGATGGGGGGTTATGCTTGCTAGGAGGTGAAATTGGGGGGGGGGTTGAATTTGTGGTAGGGGGGGATTTGCGGAAGGATTTTTTCTACGAGGAGAGATTTATGCTAGGAGCAAGGATTTATGCTAGGGAGGGGGAATTATTCTAAGAGGGGGACTTATGCTAGGAGGGGGGATTTATGCTAAGAATAGGGATTTATACTACAAGGGGGAATTTGTAGGGGGGGTTATACTAAGGGTTTTTGTGGGGGCGATTCATGCTAGGAGTGGAGATTTGTGGTAAGGGGGACATTTTTGCTAGGAAGGGGAATTTTTGGGGGAGGATTTATGCTAAGAGGGAGGATTTGTGATACGTCGGGGATTTGTGATAAGTAGGAGATTTATGCTTGGAGGGGGGATTTGTGGGGGAGGATTTATGCTAGGAGGGAGGATTTGTGATAAGTGGGGGAATTTATGCTTGGAGGGAGGATTTGTGGGGGAGGATTTATGCTAGGAGGGAGGATTTGTGATAAGTGGGGGATTTATACTAGGAGGGGGGATTTGTGGGGTAGGATTTATGATAGGAAGGAAACTTTGGGGGGTGGGGGGGAGAGGATTTGTGCTTAGAGGGATCATTTTTATTTGAGTGGGATAATTTGTTCTAGGAGGGGGGATTTGTGATAAGTGGGTGATTTATGCTAGGAGGGGGATTTGTAAAAGTAAGGATTTGTGTGTGTGTGTGTGTGTGTGGGGGGGGGGGGGCTTTATGCTAGGAGGGAGGATTTGTGATAAGGGGGGATTTATCCTAGGATGGGGGATTTGTAGGGGAGGATTTATGATAGGAAGGGAAATTTGGGAAGGGAGAGGATTTGTGCTTAGAGGGATGATTTTTTTTTGAGTGTGATAATTTGTGCTCGGAGGGGGGAAAATGGGGGGGATTTGTGACAAGTAGGGGATTTATGCTAGGAGGGGGGATTTGTGGGGGAGGATTTATGATAGGAAGGGAATTTTGGGGAGAGAGAGGATTTGGGCTTGGGGAGAGAGGGATAGTTTTTTTTTGGAGCAGGATAATTTGTGCTAGGAGGGGGAGGGGGGATTTGTGATGAGTGGGGGATTTATGCTAGGAGGGGGGATTTGTGGGGGATGATTTATGATAAGTGGGGGATTTATACTAAGAGGGGGATTTGTGGGGAAGATTTATGATAGGAAGGGAATTTTGGGGGGAGAGAGGATTTGTTCTTAGAGGGATGACTTTTTTTTTTAGTGGGATAATTTGTGCTACAAGGGGGAAAAGAGGGGGATTGGGCGATTTATGCTGGGAGGGGGGATTTGTGGGGGGAGGATTTATAATAGGAAGGTCATTTTGGAATTTTGAAGAGGGAGAGAATTTGTGCTTAGAGGGATAGAGGGATAATTTGTGCTAGGAGGGGGAAGGGTTGGGGGTGATTCAAGTTGGTATGGAGGTTTGGGGGGCAGAGATTTGTTCTTGTAGAGGTTTTTTTTTAAGGGGTATAATATCAAATCTCATTAGCGTGGCGAAGCAAAACGGGGTGCGGCTAAGCTTTCCTCGCCGCCCAACGCTCCTCAGCCTGCGGGGGGGGGGGGGGGTTTGCGACTTGTGAGCGCCGCTGTGATGTGTTTATCATCAATAAAGGGACCAGACTCATTGGAAGGTGTACCAGCTCCTCCCCCTTCCCCCTTCAGTCTTGTACAGGTGTACCTGCTCCTCCCCCTTCAGTCTTGAACAGGTGTACCTGCTCCTCCCCCTTCAGTCTTGAACAGGTGTACCGGCTCCTCCTCCTTCAGTCTTGAACAGGTGTACCGGCCCCTCCCCCTTCAGTCTTGCACAGGTGTACCGGCCCCTCCCCCTTCAGTCTTGCACAGGTGTACCGGCTCCTCCCTCTTCAGTCTTGCACAGGTGTACCGGCTCCTCCCCCTTCAGTCTTGCACAGGTTTACCGGCTCCTCCCCCTTCAGTCCTGCACAGGTGTACCGTCTCCTCCCCCTTCAGTCTTGCTCAGGTTTACCGGCTCCTCCCCCTTCAGTCTTGCACAGGTGTACCGGCTCCTCCCCCTTCAGTCTTGCACAGGTGTACCTGCTCCTCCCCCTTCAGTCTTGCACAGGTGTACCGGCTCCTCCCCCTTCAGTCTTGTACAGGTGTACCTGCTCCTCCCCCTTCAGTCTTGCACAGGTGTACCGTCTCCCCCCCTTCAGTCTTGTACAGGTGTACCGGCTCCTCCCCCTTCAGTCTTGAACAGGTGTACCGGCTCCTCCCCCTTTAGCCTTGCACAGGTGTATCGGCTCCTCCCCCTTCAGTCTTGCACAGGTGTACCGGCTCCTCCCCCTTCAGTCTTGCACAGGTGTACCGGCTCCTCCCCCTTTAGTCTTGCACAGGTGTACCGGCTCCTCCCCCTTCAGTCTTGCACAGGTGTATCGGCTCCTCCCCCTTCAGTCTTGCACAGGTGTACCGGCTCCTCCCCCTTCAGTCTTGCACAGGTGTACCGGCTCCTCCCCCTTTAGTCTTGCACAGGTGTATCGGCTCCTCCCCCTTCAGTCTTGCACAGGTGTACTCCTCCTCCCCCTTCAGTCTTGCACAGGTGTACCTGCTCCTCCCCCTTCAGTCTTGCACAGGTGTACCGGCTCCTCCCCCTTCAGTCTTGCACAGGTGTATCGGCTCCTCCCCCTTCAGTCTTGCACAGGTGTACCGGCTCCTCCCCCTTCAGTCTTGCACAGGTGTATCGGCTCCTCCCCCTTCAGTCTTGCACAGGTGTACCGGCTCCTCCCCCTTCAGTCTTGCACAGGTGTACCGGCTCCTCCCCCTTTAGTCTTGCACAGGTGTATCGGCTCCTCCCCCTTCAGTCTTGCACAGGTGTACTCCTCCTCCCCCTTCAGTCTTGCACAGGTGTACCTGCTCCTCCCCCTTCAGTCTTGCACAGGTGTACCGGCTCCTCCTCCTTCAGTCTTGCACAGGTGTACCGGCTCCTCCCCCTTTAGTCTTGCACAGGTGTAACGGCTCCTCCCCCTTCAGTCTTGCACAGGTGTATCGGCTCCTCCCCCTTCAGTCTTGCACAGGTGTATCGGCTCCTCCCCCTTCAGTCTTGCACAGGTGTACCGGCTCCTCCCCCTTCAGTCTTGCACAGGTGTACCGGCTCCTCCCCCTTTAGTCTTGCACAGGTGTATCGGCTCCTCCCCCTTCAGTCTTGCACAGGTGTACCGGCTCCTCCCCCTTTAGTCTTGCACAGGTGTACCTGCTCCTCCCCCTTCAGTCTTGCACAGGTGTACCGGCTCCTCCCCCTTCAGTCTTGCACAGGTGTACCGGCTCCTCCCCCTTTAGTCTTGCACAGGTGTATCGGCTCCTCCCCCTTCAGTCTTGCACAGGTGTATCGGCTCCTCCCCCTTTAGTCTTGCACAGGTGTACCTGCTCCTCCCCCTTCAGTCTTGCACAGGTGTACCAGCTCCTCCCCCTTCAGTCTTGCACAGGTGTACCTGCTCCTCCTGAGAGCAGTTTTAGGATTACAGGCGGTCCCCAGGTTACAAACAAGAATGGGGTCTGTAGGTTTGTTCTTAAAAAGAGGTTCCGCCCCCCCCCCCCCCCCAGGAAAAATTTTTAAGTCAGCAGCTACAAATCCTGTACAAATCCTGTAGCTGCTGACTTTTAAATATTAGAAGTTACCTGTCCACAGGGTTCCCGCGACACCCGAAGCCCATTTTCATATCCGCTCTCTGGTGCTGCCGCCGCCATTCAGGGTAAGGGAACCCGGCACGGAAGCCTTTCCTCTTCACAGCCGGATCCCTTCTGTGCATGCGCGAAGCACGCTGTGCTTTCTAATTGGCCCAGCGGCGCAGGAAGGAGGGGAGGCCGAACTTCTGAGGGACAAGTATGGAAGGGTACCTGTCCAAAACAGGTCCCCCCCCCCCTCTGAAAGGTGCCAAATGTTGCATCGGATGGGGGGAGGAAGCATATAAGCAGAAGTTCCACTTTTGGGTGGGACTCCGCTTTAAGTTGAATTTCTTGGTAAGTCAGAACAGTAAAATTTTGTGTAGCTCCAGCCAAATTTTTTGGATAACATAGGGAAGGGTGACGCCACCCCTGTTCAGAAGATGTCACCGCACTTTCTGTCCCTATGACAATTCGATTTTGAAAATTTTGGGTTGTTGTGGAAACAAGGATTGGTGACAAAGTTTCAGTGGAGACACCTTTTTCCCATGAGAACTCTTCCAGGAGTGAATTTCCCTTCCTAGGGGGAGATTTCTCCTCACTTCCTGTCGTCTCCCTCCATTTGTAAGTAGGAGTCGTTTGTAAGTCGAATGTTTGTAACCTGGAGACGGTCTGTAGATAGTTTTCGCCCGGAGTTCTGCTTTAACATTCATGGTATTTTCAAATGTAAGTTTCAATCTATTTAAATCTGCAGCTTTTAGTAAAATAATCCCCGGTGATCCTGCCATGGAGGTCCTTGTTCAGGAACTTCCTGTTATAGGGTGACAACGTTTGAATAATGTAGGGCTGGAGGACATAAGATGCAGGTGTCTTCTTGTACTGTATTAGTGGGGGGGGGGGTCAGATGAGGGGGGGCCCCAGTGACAGGTCTGAGGGGTCAGATGAGGGGGGGCCCCAGTGACAGGTCTGAGGGGGTCAGATGAGGGGGGGCCAGTGACAGGTCTGAGGGGGTCAGATGAGGGGGGGCCCCAGTGACAGGTCTGAGGGGGGGGCCCCAGTGACAGATCGGGGGGTTTGATGACACAGAGAGCTCTAACATGCGGTGATATTTTCCTCTTCTCCATTGACATTGTCAGGTTCACCATCTTCACAAGCAGCTGGAAGAAGAGAAGGACGGGGCCCAAAAGAAAGTCTCCAAACTCAGTGAACTTCTACGGTGAGTGCTGTGATTCCTGACCACAATGGGGCGCTGTTCTACCACTTCCATCCCAAGGCAGGGGGCCACAGATCAGACAAAACTGGGTTGGGCTGCATGTGGCCCCAACTTACTTTTCTGGATAACATTTTATAATCCGCAAGGGCCCCGTCTGCATAATTAGGTAAAAAAAAAAAAAGGCTTAGGCCAACCATAGATGGAGCCAATTTCTTTCCTGCAACCACAGAGTGTTGACCGGGGAATCCCTCCTGCCGGGTCATTGTGTTTTCCCGATGGGATGGGGGGCAGGGGGAGCCAAGGGAACACAGTGATCATTGCTAGCGGCTCTGACAACTGCTAGCGATAATCGCATATAAAATCCAACATCGTATACATTATCCTGCCTATATATGGTTAGAATCTCTGCCTTTTGCTGCTGAACCAGAAATTCGAACCGTCTATGGCCAGCCTAAACCCTAATGACCAATAGAAGAGTTTAGTTCAGGAAATTATTTTTGGTCACCCTTACTGGGTTCAAGAGCTTGCAATCCAAAATAATTCAGTATTATAAAGTTTAAGTCACGGAAGCAGAATGTGTGACGTATTTATTGCCGCCTGTTATTTTTGGCTTTTTAGCAATCAAAAGTTTATTTCTCGATTCAGGAAAGGGATGGAAAGGGATGGCTCCTGAATATTTACTATCTGTTATTATTATTATTATTATTATTGTTTTTATTGTACTTTGAGTGTAAGTGCCGGTTCACACTTATGCGATGCGGGAAGGCATACATAACTACTTCTACCATATCATGACCCACCATACATAACTACTTCTACCATATCATGACCCACCATACATAACTACTTCTACCATATCATAACCCACCATACATAACTACTTCTACCATATCATAACCCACCATACATAACTACTTCTACCATATCATAACCCACCATACATAACTACTTCTTCCATATCATAACCCACCATACATAACTACTTCTTCCATATCATAACCCACCAACATAACTACTTCTACCATATCATAACCCACCATACATAACTACTTCTTCCATATCATAACCCACCATACATAACTACTTCTACCATACCATAACCCCCCATACATAACTACTTCTACCATATCATAACCCACCATACATAACTACTTCTTCCATATCATAACCCACCATACATAACTACTTCTACCATACCATAACCCCCCATACATAACTACTTCTACCATATCATAACCCACCATACATAACTACTTCTACCATATCATAACCCACCATACATAACTACTTCTTCCATATCATAACCCACCATACATAACTACTTCTACCATACCATAACCCCCCATACATAACTACTTCTACCATATCATAACCCACCATACATAACTACTTCTACCATATCATAACCCACCATACATAACTACTTCTTCCATATCATAACCCACCATACATAACTACTTCTTCCATATCATAACCCACCATACATAACTACTTCTACCATATCATAACCCACCATACATAACTACTTCTTCCATATCATAACCCACCATACATAACTACTTCTACCATATCATAACCCACCATACATAACTACTTCTTCCATATCATAACCCACCATACATAACTACTTCTACCATATCATAACCCACCATACATAACTACTTCTACCATATCATAACCCACCATACATAACTACTTCTACCATATCATAACCCACCATACATAACCACTTCTTCCATATCATAACCCACCATACATAACTACTTCTACCATACCATAACCCACCATACATAACTACTTCTACCATACCATAACACACCATAACACAACTACTTCTTCCATATCATAACCCACCATACATAACCACTTCTTCCATATCATAACCCACCATACATAACTACTTCTACCATATCATAACCCACCATACATAACTACTTCTTCCATATCATAACCCACCATACATAACTACTTCGACCATATCATAACCCACCATACATAACTACTTCTTCCATATCATAACCCACCATACATAACTACTTCTTCCATATCATAACCCACCATACATAACTACTTCTACCATATCATAACCCACCATACATAACTACTTCTACCATATCATAACCCACCATACATAACTACTTCTACCATATCATAACCCACCATAACATAACTACTTCTTCCATATCATAACACACCATACATAACTACTTCTACCATATCATAACCCACCATACATAACTACTTCTTCCATATCATAACCCACCATACATAACTACTTCTTCCATATCATAACCCACCATACATAACTACTTCTTCCATATCATAACCCACCATACATAACTACTTCTTCCATATCATAACCCACCATAACACAACTACTTCTACCATATCATAACCCACCATACATAACTACTTCTACCATATCATAACCCACCATACATAACTACTTCTACCATATCATGACCCACCATACATAACTACTTCTACCATATCATAACCCACCATACATAACTACTTCTTCCATATCATAACCCACCATACATAACTACTTCTTCCATATCATAACCCACCATACATAACTACTTCTACCATTTCATAACCCACCATAACATAACTACTTCTACCATATCATAACCCACCATACATAACTACTTCTACCATATCATAACCCACCATACATAACTACTTCTACCATATCATAACCCCCCATACATAACTACTTCTTCCATATCATAACCCACCATACATAACTACTTCTACCATATCATAACCCACCATACATAACTACTTCTACCATATCATAACCCACCATACATAACTACTTCTACCATACCATAACCCACCATACATAACTACTTCTACCATATCATAACCCACCATACATAACTACTTCTTCCATATCATAACCCACCATACATAACTACTTCTACCATATCATAACCCACCATACATAACTACTTCTACCATATCATAACCCACCATACATAACTACTTCTACCATACCATAACCCACCATACATAACTACTTCTACCATATCATGACCCACCATACATAACTACTTCTACCATATCATGACCCACCATACATAACTACTTCTACCATACCATAACCCACCATACATAACTACTTCTACCATACCATAACCCACCATACATAACTACTTCTACCATACCATAACCCACCATACATAACTACTTCTTCCATATCATAACCCACCATACATAACTACTTCTACCATATCATAACCCACCATACATAACTACTTCTTCCATACCATAACCCACCATAACACAACTTCTTCTACCATATCATAACTAGGCTTGTGACGGTATTAGATTTTCATGCTGCGATTAATTGATTAAGGTTTTGCCACGGTATACGGTATTATCACGGTATTCTATTATTAAATTTAAATTATTAAATTTCCACCTCACTTCAATTTCATTGCTGAATTTAGGGGCTTTGGTTCACTTTTGCACATTATTATATAGTCAGTCAGTACAGACTCTGTGAACCAGGCCTAAAATAGGTCATCAAGCAGTGTCTGGCCTAACTGGTGATAACTGGTCCTGGTGCTCGGCTCCGATCCGATGGCCTGGTCATTAAGAGGGCAAATCCTTGTGGTCAAGAAGTGGTTAAACCTGAAGGAGGTGTTGTTTATAAATGACTTTACTATTGCTTTAGGCCTGGTTCACATGTATGCGGGTTGGCGGTTCACATGTATGCGGGTTGGTGGTTCACATGTATGCGGGTTGGCGGTTCACATGTATGCGGGTTGGCGGCCCACATTTGCACAGGCATAGCAGCCCATTGATTTGAACGGGCTGCTATGCCCTAATTTTCCGCAGAAAAAAGGTGCATGCAGCATTTTTTTTAAATTCAGTGGCCTTGAAATCCATCCTGCTTTTGCACCATGCGACTAACCTGCAGTTCCTGCTCTGGCAAGCTTTCTGCATTTTTTGTATACGTGGGCACGGCATTTAAAAACAGTTTGCGTGTGCAGCAACGGCAGGTAAGTCGCATGGTGCAAAAGAAGGATGGATTTCATGGCCACTGCATTTTTTTAAATTCTGCATGCACCTTTTTTCAGCTGAAAACGCAGGCATAGCAGCTCAAGCCCATTCACATCAATGGGCTGCTATGCCTGTGCAAATGTGGGCCCCCAACCCGCATACATGTGAACCACCAACCCGCATACATGTGAACCAGGCCTAAAGCAATAGTAAAGTCATTAATTGGTTAAACCTACAGGAGGACCGGTGTTTTTATCTATTAATGACTTTACTATTGCTTTAGGCCTGGTTCACATGTATGCGGGTTGGCGGTTCACATGTATGCGGGTTGGGGGCCCACATTTGCACAGGCATAGCAGCCCATTGATGTGAATGGGCTTGAGCTGCTATGCCTGCGTTTTCAGCTGAAAAAAGGTGCATGCAGAATTTAAAAATATGCAGTGGCCATGAAATCCATCCTTTTGCACCATGCGACTTACCTGCCGTTGCTGCACACGCAAACTGTTTATTTTTAAATGCCGTGCCCACGTATACAAAAAATGCAGAAAGCTTGCCAGAGCAAGAACTGCAGGTTAGTCGCATGGTGCAAAAGCAGGATGGATTTCAAGGCCACTGAATTTAAAAAAAATGCTGCATGCACCTTTTTTCTGCGGAAAATGAGGGCATAGCAGCCCGTTCAAATCAATGGGCTGCTATGCCTGTGCAAATGTGGGCCGCCAACCCGCATACATGTGAACCGCCAACCCGCATACATGTGAACCAGGCCTAAAGCAATAGTAAAGTCATTAATAGATAAAAACACCGGTCCTCCTGCAGGTTTAACCACTTCTGGATCGCAAAGATTTGCCCCTTTAAAGACCAGGCCATCGGATCAGAGCGCTAGAACCAGTCATCACCAGGTAGGCCAGACACTGCTTGATGGCTATATAATAATGTAATGTGGGCTGCTATGCGTGTGTGTGTGTGTGTATATTAGACCTGCACGATTCTGGCCAAAATGAGAATCACGATTTTTTAGCTTGGAATAAAGATCACGATTCTCTCACGATTCTCTGTGTAACAAAAAAAAATAATTGGGATAACTTTACTGTTATTTTTTTTTTTTTTTTTTTTATTCATTAAAGTCTAATCATTGCGTTTGAAAGACTGCTGCGCAAATACAGTGTGACATAAAATATTACAACAATCGCCATTTTATTCTGTAGGGTCTCTGCTAAAAAAATATATAAAATGTTTGGGGGTTCTAAGTACTTTTCTAGCAAAAAAAAAAACTGATTTTAACTTGCAAGCAACAAGTGTCAGAAAAAGATCCAGTCTTTAAGAGGTTAAACTTCCTTTCTCCCTGGCAGAGGGAAGGAAAAGATACAATGTAATCATTTTTGTTTATAGTTAGGAGACTTAATGCTGAAAGGGGTTAGCTGTGTGAGTGAATGAGTCATCCAGCTCACTGAAATGTATCAATTCACAAGTCAGACCCAGGAGCAGAGAAACTCGGTATTTTAAAAATGCCACAATAACAATACAGTGGCTATGCAATACCGCGATATATCGAATTACCGAAAACCGGCATATGTCTAATCATAACCCACCATACATAACTACTTCTACCATATCATAACCCACCATACATAACTACTTCTACCATACCATAACCCCCCATACATAACTACTTCTACCATACCATAACCCACCATACATAACTACTTCTTCCATACCATAACCCACCATACATAACTACTTCTTCCATATCATAACCCACCATACATAACTACTTCTTCCATATCATAACCCACCATACATAACTACTTCTTCCATATCATAACCCACCATACATAACTACTTCTTCCATATCATAACCCCCCATACATAACTACTTCTTCCATATCATAACCCACCATACATGACCCACCATACATAACTACTTCTACCATATCATAACCCACCATACATAACTACTTCTTCCATATCATAACCCCCCATACATAACTACTTCTACCATATCATAACCCACCATACATAACTACTTCTACCATATCATAACCCACCATACATAACTACTTCTACCATATCATAACCCACCATACATAACTACTTCTTCCATATCATAACCCACCATAACATAACTACCTCTGCCATACCATGACACATCATAACTACTTCTACCGTACCATAACCCACTATAACTACCAACCACTTCCACTATAATATAATATTACATAACTGAATCTGTCTCTTATATCTCCAAATAAAAAGCATCACCTGTAATTTACAAATTCAGTTTAAAGCCATTTATTAATCACATACACAAGAAAACCGCTACATTTTGGAGCCTGAAGTGCCCCATGATGCCAATAATGCAAACATGAGTCATCTATATAGTAAAATCCGACCAATGGGAGAGCCACCCCTCCCACCTCAGACAGTGATCCCCCCTCCCACCTCAGACAGTGATCCCCCTTCCACCCCAGACAGTGACCCCCCCCCTCCCACCCCAGACAGTGACCCCCCCCCTCCCACCCCAGACGGTTATCCCCTCCCAACTCAGACGGTGATCCCCTCCCAACTCGGACAGTGATCCCCTCCCACCCCGGACTTTGACCCCCTCCAACCTCAGACAGTGATCCCCTCCCACCTCAGACAGTGATCCCCTCCCAACTCAGACAGTGATCCCCTCCCACCCCGGACAGCGACCCCCTCCCACCCCGGACAGCGACCCCCTCCCACCCCGGACAGCGACCCCCTCCCACCTCGGACAGCGAACCCCTCCCACCTCAGACAGTGACCCCCTCCCACCTCGGACAGCGACCCCCTCCCACCTCGGACAGCGAACCCCTCCCACCTTGGACAGTGACCCCACCTCGGACAGCAACCCCCTCCCACCTCGGACAGCGAACTACTCCCACCTCGGCCAGTGACCCCCTCCCACCTCAGTTAGTGACCCCTTCCCACCCCAGACAGTGACCCCCTCCCTCTTGAGACAGTGATCCCCTCCACCTCAGACAGTGATGGTCATACAACTTCATACTACTTTCTCTATTCATAATAATTCTACAATGATCGCCATACAAATCTGCAGTAATATAGAGCATGGCCTCAGGTTGGAAAGACAAGCTGGTTATCCTCGGGCTATCACACGCCAGGCGTCATCCTGGAATGATCCCCCTCTTATTAGCCTGACATGGAAGTCTTGCCAGCTCTTCGCTCCCTGCCAGTTCAACATGGCAGCCGTCTAACGGTGGCACTCCTCCATGTTTACCCGCTAATTGTTCCTGACACCAGCAGGCTGTGATCATTTGTGGGCCAAGTGTCCGCGAGAGGCCGGGCTGGAGGACTCTGCTGGAACGGCTGCTGTTCTGACCTCCCCATTTCCATGGAAGAACAGATCACTTCTCACTGGCCGAAAAGGCTCTTTTGTTGGAGGAAATTTACACATCTTTCCTTCCATCGCCTGGCTCCCTTTCATGTCTCCTTCCATCGCCTGGCTCCCTTTCTTCCATCGCCTGGGTCCCTTTCATGTCTCCTTCCATCGCCTGGCTCCCTTTCATGTCTCCTTCCATCGCCTGGCTCCCTTTCATTTCGCTTTCCATCGCCTGGCTCCCTTTCATGTCTCCTTCCATCGCCTGGCTCCCTTTCATGTCTCCTTCCATCGCCTGGCTCCCTTTCATGTCTCCTTCCATCGCCTGGCTCCCTTTCATGTCTCCTTCCATCGCCTGGCTCCCTTTTATTTCTCCTTCCATCACCTGGCTCCCTTTAATGTCTCATTCCATCTCCTGGCTCCCGTTTATTTCGTCTTCCATTGCCTGGCTCCCTTTCATGTCTCCTTCCATCGCCTGGCTCCCTTTCATGTCTCCTTCCATCGCCTGGCTCCTGTTCATGTCTCATTCCATCTCCTGGCTCCCGTTTATTTCGTCTTCCATTGCCTGGCTCCCTTTCATGTCTCCTTCCATCGCCTGGCTCCCTTTCATGTCTCCTTCCATCGCCTGGCTCCCTTTCATGTCTCCTTCCATTGCCTGGCTCCCTTTCATGTCTCCTTCCATCGCCTGGCTCCCTTTTATTTCTCCTTCCATCACCTGGCTCCCTTTAATGTCTCATTCCATCTCCTGGCTCCCGTTTATTTCGTCTTCCATTGCCTGGCTCCCTTTCATGTCTCCTTCCATCGCCTGGCTCCCTTTCATGTCTCCTTCCATCGCCTGGCTCCTGTTCATGTCTCCTTCCATCGCCTGGCTCCCTTTCATGTCTCCTTCCATCGCCTGGCTTCTGTTCATGTCTCCTTCCATCGCCTGGCTCCCTTTCATGTCTCCTTCCATCGCCTGGCTCCATTTTATTTCTCGGTTTCATCTTTTTTCCCCCTTTATCCTTCCACACATTCTGTGATAAATATCTGGAATTGTCCTCAGTGGGACTGACGGCTCCATCAGAGGCCTTCTGTGTTTATTGTCATAGAAGGATGGAGGTCTAACGTCTGGAGAGCCGCCCTTCCCTGCTCCTCAGCTGTGTCTTCCTATCATCCAGCACCATGGTGCTTTCTGTCTTCTTGGGGTTCCATGACTTCTCCATTCCTGATCCCTCCCCATTTATAATACTTCTCCATTCCTGGTTCCTCCCCATCTATAATACCTCCCTCCCTCTCCCCCTCCCTTCCTCTCCCCCTCTCTCTCTCTCTCTCTCTCCCTCTCCCCCTCCCTCCCTCTCCCTCCCCCCCTCCCTCTCCCTCCCCTCTCCATCCCCCCTCCCTCTCCCTCCCTCCCCCTCCCTCTCCCTCCCCCCCTCCCTCTCCCTCCCTCTCCCCCTCCCTAACCCCCTCCCTCCCATTAAAAACAGCTGTAAATGCAATTTACCAAAACTGCTCCTAAACGTCCGTTTACCAGCATCAGTGTACATGAGGACTAACCTGGTCTCCAAATACCAATCAAATCATTATCTTCATTCCTCCCAAGACCCCCTACTCTATAGTTCCCTTTTCACCTCCTCCCATACTCGCCTCCTCCAGGACTTCTCCCAAGCCTCTCCTATCCTCTGGAATTCCCTACCCCAAAAGAGAAGCCTATCCTGCTCCCACCTGACTGTACTTTTAATTTTTTATTAATCAGATCATCCCCCACAATTATTACCTTTTGTATCACTTGACCCTCCCTTCTAGATTGTAAGCTCCAACGTTCAGGGCCCTCCTGGATTCCTCCTGGATTTAATTGCATTGTACCTGTAATGCCTGCCCTCATACTGTAAAGCGCTGTGCAAACTGTTGTTGCCATATAAATCCTGTATAATAATGATAATCAGCGCAAATGACCATCTCTTATATAGAATGAGGATAGGAAACTTTAATCCAGGTGTGCTGAAACTACAAATCCCATCTTGTTTCTACCTCTCATACCTAAGGAAGTCAGAGTCTTGCAGTGCCTCATAGGACTTGTAGTTCTACACCAGGCGGAGCGCCAAGATTGAACAATGAAGAGAGATAACGCGGCTCAGGCTAGTCAAAGGCCACGATTTAAGGTTTGTGCTGAACCTCGGCTCACCACCAGGAGAAGCATGAAAGAAGAAAATGGTCGCCCACCACCACGGAATCCAATGAAGAAAAGTTCTTTATTCACTGAAGTGGTACAAGGTACAGTAGACGCGTTTCACATGAGTGCTACGTGCTTGTTCACTAGAAGTCAAGAAGCACGTAGCAGTCGAGTGAAATGCGTCTACTTTTTTTTAAGTCCGCGGTGGTGCAAAACCTACAATGAAAAACCCGTAAATTAACAAATAATATGCATGTGAAATACACACAAAAAAGTGCACTTAAGGGTGTGCTTTAGTCCACCCCTCGAAGGGGTAAAACTTTGACCCTGATCCCCTGGGGCGCAAGGCTCCTGACAGGGATTAAGGTTTCCATGGTCTGCCTAGCCAGAAGGCCTGGCAGACCCCGTTCTTCAGGCCAGCCGAAGCCGACCCCGAATACTAGGTCAGGGGGCTCTCCCAAAGAGAGACCCCCAAGAGGCAGGGGAGGAAGGAACCTGAGGGCCACAAATCCTCCCCCTAGACTTCAGGGAAAGCCCGAGGACTCACACCCTACAATCCGTGAAAACACACACAAAAGTGAAAGTGACAAACAGTGAGGGAAAATAAATAGAAGATATTAATGTGGCCGTGCCAAATGTGCACTAGCCGGGCTCTAGGGCCTGGTAAGCAAAAATTGTCTCGAACTTAAGCCAAAAGGCCCAGCCCATGAGGCGTAGCCAAGAGGCCCAGCCCATGAGGCGTAGCCAAGAGGCCCAGCCCATGAGGCGTAGCCAAAAGGCCCAGCCCATGAGGCGCAGTGGACCTTCTGCCTTCCCGGCCCCTGGCCAGACAAGGTAGCCCATTCAAATCAGGAGGTAATGGACCCTTCCAGTTTTCTCTGGGAGAACTTACTCCCGGCCCCCAATTACGCTCAGGCGCTCCGGTTTCAGTTCTTGCCGATACTAACCTTCCAGATCCCCATCGCTCCAGCAGGTTTGCATAGCCGCCACCCAACCTTGGTCAGGTCAGATGACAGCACAGCGCCCCCACTGGATCACTGTTAAGAACAGATACTACACTTGATCTTAGCCGGACCCTGCTGTACCTTGTACCACTTATGTTGTGAATAAAGTAACTTTTCTTCATTGGATTCCATAGTGGTGTGCGACCATTTTCTTCTTTCACAGAGCGCCAAGGTTGCCTGCCCCCTGATTTACATTTTCTTTTAACCACTTTAGGACTGCTTTCGTGGCTGCTACTGCAGCAAGGTGGCAGCCCTGGGTCTGGCAACGTAGACTTATGTCGCCAGATTCCTCCCTCTCTCGCCGGCATTTAGACACAGCGGGAGTTGGGCCAGGGGAGGAGAGGCGGTGATCACCACCACTCTTCCCCGATCGTCAGGGAAAGACTGAGAAAATCCGCCCGCTTGTGTAAACAAAGCAGGCGGATCTTCTATGTGACAGACAGGAGGAGATCAAAGGATTCAGCATAGTTCAACCTGCGATCTGTGTCTGCGTCACACAACCCCCTCCCCCCACACACGTCAGTAAGCATGAGGCACACATTTAACCCCTTGATCACCAACAGTGTTAAAAAATGTTAAAAAATTTTGATTTGTAAATTTTTTGGGGGGGAATGTTATATATCAGAATGTAAAAATATTGTTTTTTTTTTTTTCTTCAAAATTGTCGCTCTTTTTTTCAAAAATTAAAAATCGCACAGGTGATCAAATACCACCAAAAGAAAGCTCTGTTTCTGGGGAAAAAAAACGACATACATTTAATTTGGGTACAGCGTCGCACGACTGCGCAATTGTCTGTTAAAGTAACGCAGTGCCGAATCGCAAAATAGGGCCTCGTCAGGAATGGGGTAAAATCTTCCGGTCTTAAAGTGGTTTAAAATACGCTCATTAAGAATTTTTTTGTCAAAGACATGTAGCTAAATACATTTTGGCCTAAATATCTGACAAAAATTGAATATATTGGATATTTTTTAACTGTCAAAGTAAAAAATGTCACTTTTTTGCAAAATTTTCGCTCTTTTTTTAACTAACCACTTGCCGACCGCCGCAAGTACATATACTCCGCCGGTCAGCCCCTCCTGGGCAAAGTGATGTATGGGTACGTCACTGGCACGTGAGCCAATAGCGGGCGAGCGTGCGCCGCCAGAGGCGCGCTCCCACCCCCGCTCGTTCACTGTCATCACCGTGCGAGTGACCGGCGGCTCCGATGTCCGCCACTCGCGATCTCCCGCAGGAGAGGGAGAAAGGCAGGCGGCTGATGTAACCAAAGCCGTCTGTCATTCTCCCTGGTGTAACTGCAGAGATCATACGGTCCTGCTATGTAGGATCGTATGTCTCTGTGGTTACATAAAAAGCCACGCCCCTTTACAGTTAGAAGCACGCCCCTAGCGACACACTTAACCCCTGGATCTCTAATAAAGTTAACCCCTTCCCTGCCAGTGTCATTAGTACAGTGACAGTGCATATTTATAGCACTGATTACTGTAGTAATGTCACTGGTCCCCCCCAAAATTGTCAAAAATGTCAGTCAGACTTGTCCGCCGCAATGTCGCAGTCCCGCAAAAAAAAATCGCAGATCGCCGCCATTACTCGTTAAAAAAAAAACAATAAAAATGATATAAATCTTTCCCGTAGTTAGTAAACGCATAAATATGCTTATTTTTCATCAAAAATATGTAGCAGAAAACAAATTGGCCTAAAATGTTAAAACATTTAGATTTTTACATTTTTTGGGGGGAATTTCATGTAAAAAATGTGAAAAATATTGTTATTTTTTCAAAATTATCGCTATTTTTTTGTTTATAGCGCAAAAATAAAAATCGCACAGGTGATCAAATACCACCTAAAGAAAGCTCTGTTTGTGGGGGAAAAAAAGGACCTCAATTTAATTTGTGTACAGCGTCGCACGATCACGCAATTGTCCGTTAAACTAACGCAGTGCCGAATCGTAAAATATGGCCTGGTCAGGAATGGGGTAAATTCTTCCGGTCTTAAAGTGGTTAAAAATACGCTCATTGAGGATTTTTCTGTCAAAGACATGTAGCTAAATACATTTTGGCCTAAATATATGACAAAAATTGAATATATTGGATATTTTTTAACTGTCAAAGTAGAAAATGTCAATTTTTCGCAAAATTTTCGCTCATTTTTTTATTAATATCACAAAAAATGAAAAGCGCAGAGGTGATCAAATACCACCAAAAGAAAGCTCTGTTTGTGGGGAAAAAAGGACGTAAATTTTGTTTGGGTACGGCGTTGCATGACCGCGCAATTGTCAGTTAAAGTCGCCCAGTGCCAAGTTGAAAAAAAGTGGCCTGGTCATTAAGCAGCAAAATCCTCCGGTCTTAAAGTGGTTAAAACTGGCACTGTACTTCTAATTTTATTTATCATTTTTCTGAACCTCTCTGTTCCATCATTCCAGTCTTACTGTAGTCTAGAGGTATAGAAGTATTGCACAGTGTATGGGTCTTCTACTGGAGTCAGAGCTATGGCTCAGGGTAGCAGTGGAGCAGGCGCTGTCCGTCTCCAGCTCATAGCACACAGCTGGGTTCCCCCGGGGTGGGGGGGGGGGGGGTTCCGGACAATAGATATGTGTGTTACTGGAAGGGCAGGTGGGCAGATAGTTCATGCATGACCGATGAAGAACAAACAGTGGCTTGTGGCTGGAACATCAAAGATGGGATCAGCATAAGACACACACACATTCCCCCTGAGAGAGGAATGATCCGATTGCTGCGCTCCAGTCTGTGCTGTGACATCTTCTGACTCCCAGACAGATCTGTATTCAGTGACCAGTAAGAAGCAATGTCATGCAGTAAGGAAAAGCAATCAGGGAGCTGATAATACTGTCCATGGTACGCCTTGGGTAACAGCGCTGGGGTCAGGGAGTACACTTCTTCATAAATAACATTGTCATATCCGCTCATACACAAATAAAAGAGCAATACATTTACAGCAATTAAAACTCTACTCCAGGCACACAACTAAAGACAAGTAAAATACATGAAGAAGCAGCTTGAACTGCAACAGAAAAGATCTTCTGTGCAGCCAGTCTTGTGATCTAGGCACCCCTGATAGAGAGTCCGGTCAGTGATCCGGCGTTCTTGGTTTGTGTGTTTTAAGCATGATACATTTTATTTGAATATGTTTGTTCCTGATGGAAGTCATAGGTTCCAGGGGTGTAACTACAGGGGTTGCAGGGGTTGCAATTGCAACCGGGCCCCATGCTCCAGGGGGCCTCTGCGGCTCCCCTGTACACCTGGATAGGAGGGGGCGGGGCAACATGTAGAGAAATCACTGTCCTCCTTTTTCTTCCTGTAGCTGCAGGAGGAAAACGGAGGAGATTGGTTTCTCTGTATGCTGCCCCCGCCACTCCTCCTATCCAGTTCACTTGTGTTCTGCTGTCTCTGGGCCCCTGTCTGCTCCCCTGCCCCCCCCCACTGTGTGCCCCCCCCCCACTCCTCCTATCCAGTTCACTTGTGTTCTGCTGTCTCTGGGCCCCTGTCTGCTCCCCTGCCCCCCCCCCCCACTGTGCGCCCCCCCCCCCACTCCTCCTATCCAGTTCACTTGTGTTCTGCTGTCTCTGGGCCCCTGTCTGCTCCCCTGCCCCCCCCCCCCCCCCACTCCTCCTATCCAGTTCACTTGTGTTCTGCTGTCTCTGGGCCCCTGTCTGCTCCCCTGCCCCCCCCCCCCCACTGTCCGCCCCCCCCCCCCACTCCTCCTATCCAGTTCACTTGTGTTCTGCTGTCTCTGGGCCTGTGTGCTCCCCTGGTCCCCCCCCCCCTCCTGTGCTCCCTCCCCTCTCCTGCCGGCTGCTGCAGGGGATGTGTCACAATAGAGAACCAGGAAGGGGTCGGTAAATATGTAATTTACCAGCTCCTTCCTTTTCTGAATGGACAGAGTCATAGTCAGTCACATTGTAAAAAAATAAAATAAAATGATAAAAAATAATACAATTAAAATAACAAAAAATAAAAACTACTGACACCAGTGGGTGAACTTCCAGGATCGCAAAGGTCACACTTGTGACCGGGCCCTGGCATTCCACCACCGTGGGGAGACCCCAAGATGGCAGGAAGGGGGCCACTGCAGAACTTGTGAAAGGGTCCCACTGCGGGACTGTAATAAAGGGCCCCGCAATGAGAGTAACGAGCCCCAGGATCAGTGGGAAGAGCCCCAGGCTTTAAGGGAAGGGACCCTGCCAGGGGTCCGGGGGCCATTCATGGTTTCTTGCACCGGGGCCCTAAAGGTTCTAGTTACGCCTCTGACAGGTTCTATTCACTTGGTTCACCTAACCCACTTTTTACAGTGCATACAGAAAGTACTCACAGCGCTTCACTTCCACATTTTGTTATGTTACAGCCTTATTCCAAAATGGATTCAATTCATTATTTTCCTCAAAATTCTACAAACAATCCCCCATAATGGCAACGTGAGAGAAGTTTGTTTGAAATATTTGCAAATTTATTAAAAATAAAAAATCCCATGTACATAAGTATTCACACCCTTGGCCATGACACTCAAAATTGAGCTCAGATGCATCCTGTTTCCACTGTTCATCCTTGAGATGTTTCTGCAACTTGATTGGAGTCCACCTGTGGTAATTTCAGTTGATTGGACATGATTTGGAAAGGCACACACCTGTCTATATAAGGTCCCACAGTTACCAGTGCATGTCAGAGCACAAACCAAGCTATGAAGTCCAAGGAATTGTCTGTAGACCTCGGAGACAGGATTGTATGGGGGCACAGATCGGGGGAAGGGTACAGAAACATTTCTGCAGCATTGAAGGTCCCAATGAGCACAGTGGCCTCCATCATCTGTAAATTGAAGAAGTTTGGAACCATCAGGACTCTTCCTAGAGCAGCCGCCCGGCCAAACTGAGTGATTGGGGGAGAAGGGCCTTAGCAAGGTGACCAAGAACCCGATGGTCACTCTGACAGAGCTCCAGCGTTTCTCTGTGGAGAGAGGAGAACCTTCCAGAAGAACAACCATCTCTGCAGCACTCCACCAATCAGACCTGTATGGGTGTGGTCAGACGGAAGCCACTCCCCAGTAAAAGTCACATGACAGCCCGCCTGGAGTTTGCGAAAAAGCACCTGAAGGACTCTCAGACCATGAGAAACAAAATTCTCTGCTCTGATGAAACAAAGATTGAACTCTTTGGCCTGAATGGCAAGCGTCATGTCTGGAGGAAACCAGGCACCGCCCATCACCTGGCCAATACCATCTCTACAGTGAAGCATGGCGGTGGCAGCATCATGCTGTGGGGATGTTTTTCAGTGGCAGGAACTGGGAGACTAGTCAGGATGGAGGGAAAGATGAATGCAGCAATGTACAGAAACATCCTTGATGAAAACCTTCTCCAGAGCGCTCTGGACCTCAGACTGGGTTGAAGGTTCATCTTCCAACAGGACAACGACCCTAAGCACACAGCCAAGATAACAAAGGAGTGACTACGGGACAACTCTGTGAATGTACTTGAGTGGCCCAGCCAGAGCCCAGACTTGAACCCGATTAAACATCTCTGAAGAGATCTGAAAAGCACCGACCCTCCCCCATCCAACCTGATGGAGCTTGAGAGGTCCTGCAAAGAAGAATGGGAGAAACTGCCCAAAAATAGGAGTGCCAAGCTTGTAGCATCATACTCAAAAATACTGGAGGCTGAAATTGGTGCCAAAGGAGCTTCACCAAAGTATTGAGCAAAGGGGGTGAATACTTATGTACATGGCAAAGGGGGTGAATACTTATGTACATGGGATTTTTTTTTTCCAATTTTTATTTTTAATAAATTTGCAAAGATTTCAAACAAACTTCTTTTACGTTGTCATTATGGGGGATTGTTTGTAGGATTTTAAAGAAAATAATTAATGTAATCCATTTTGGAATAAAGCTGTAACATAACAAAATGTGGAAAAAGTGAAGCGCTGTGAATACTTTCCGGATACACTGTAGAATCCACGTTTGGCGCCCAACGTTTGAGCCAGGTCTAGTCTTCCAACATCAGTAGCTGACCTCACAAATGACGCAAAAATTCCCAAAGACACCCTCCAAAATCTTGTGGAAAGTTTTCCTAGAACAGTGGAGGATGTTATAACCACAAAGGGGGGCAACTCATTTACCATGGCTATGGAACAGGATGTCGAACAGGCTCATACAAGTGTTATGTTCAGGTGTTTCCAGTGAAAGGTACTGGTAATACCCCATCATACAAAGACATTGTAGACAATTGTGCTCTTCCAACCTTGTGGTAACATTTTTGGGAAGACCTTTTTCTGGTTCAGCATGACTGTACTCCTGTGTAGAAAGCCAGCTCCATAGAGACATGGTTTGTTAGGTTTGGTGTGGAGGAACTTGAGTGCCCTGCACAGAACCCTGCCCTCAACCCTACTGAACACCTTTGGGATGAATTGGAATGCTGATTGCAAGCCGCTGTTGTGTGGTACAATGCCAGTTCCATAAAGACTTGGTTTGACCAGTTTGGTGTGGAGAACCTTGAGGGCCTACACAAAGCCCTGACTTCAACCCGATTAAACACCTTTGGGATTAATTGGAACACTGATTGTAAGCGAGGTCTTCTGTGTACAAAGCCAGCTTCATAAAGACCTAGTTGAGTAGAGAAACCTAGGGACCTACAGAGCACTGTGAATAGTGAAGCCAAGCATGACTTTTGTAGGAAAAGTCAAGATTTGCATATACATGCAGCTGCATCATACGCTATATGGCCAAATGATATCACCCACCTCCATATATAGTTTAGATGTCTCCAGTGTAGAGTACTGTTATTACTACATCATGCAAAGACATTGTAGACAATTGTGTTCTTCCAAACTTGTGGTAACAGTTTGGTGAATACCCTTTTCTGTTCCAGCATGACTGTGCCCTTGTGTACAAAGCCCGGTGTGGAGGAACTAATGGCGCTTTTCCACTGCATGGAACCGAACGGTTCGGCTCGATTTTGTGCTTTTCCACTGCTGGTACCGCATGGTATAGTGTAGGAACGGTTCGGTACGGTACGGCGGCGCTTTTCCACTGCATGGAACCGAACGGTACGGCTCTCAAAAACAGTACTACCTCAATTGTGGTTCCAAGAGTTACCATAACCGGTACCATATCCCACAATCCTTTGCATGCAGTCACTACTAGCCACTGATTGGTCAGAGAATCCCACCCACCCCGTTGTTATCCCACCCACTTAACTTTAGTACTACTTTAGTGGAAAAGCAAACCATACCGTACCGAACCGTTCCAACACCGTACCATGCAGTACCAGCAGTGGAAAAGCAAACCGGGCCAAGCAGGGCCCAGTAGAGCCGAGCCGGTACTTGCAGTGGAAAAGTGCTTTTAGGTGTTCTGCACCTCAACACTACTGAGCACCTTTGGCATGAATTGGAATGTAGATTGTGAGCCAGGTTTTCTCAACCCATAGGAAGTCCATTGTGTTTATTTAGGGGTGATGATCAGGTGTCCATTGACCTTTGGTCATATAGTGTAACAGTTGCACTTCATGAGCAATTGAGGATTCCACATCAACAACTTTGCAATGATTTAGTGGTACATTGGTCAGATTGACAAACCCAGCTCTGTAAAATGATGGTGTGATTAGTTTGGTGCGAAGGCACAGAGCCCTGGCTTCAATCCTACTAAACACCTTTGGGATGAATTGGAGCACTGATTGTGAACCAGGTCTTCTCATCTAACATTGGTACCCGACCTCACAAATGGGTACAAATTCCCACAGACACCCGCCAACATCCTGTAGAAAGTCTTCCCATAAGCTTGGGGGCTGATAAAGTTAAAAGGGGGGGGGGGGGACTCCATATTATTGGCTGTAGGAAAGGGAAGTTCAACTCTATATTAATAGCCATAGGAAAGGGAAGGTCAACTCTGCATTAATGGCTATATGAAAGGGAAGGCCAGCTCCATATAACTGGTCATATGAAGGGGAAGGTCAACTCCATATTAATGGCCATAGGAAGGGGGAAGGTCAACTCCATATTAATGGCCATAGGAAGGGGGAAAGTCAACTCCGTATTACTTGCCATAGGAAAGGTAAAGTCAACTCCATAATAATGGCCATAGGAAAGGGAAAGTCAACTCCATATTTAGGGCTAAAAGAAGGGGAAGGTCAACCTTATTTTAATGGTTATAGAAAGGTAAAGGTCAGCTCCATTTTAATGGCCAAAGGGAGGGGAAAGTCAACTCCATATTAATGGCTATAGAAAAGAGAAGATCTACGCCATATTAATGGCCATAGGAAAGGGAAGATCAACTCCATATTAATGGCCATAGGAAGGGTGAAAGTCAACTCCATATTACTTGCCATAGGGAAGGTAAAGTCCACTCCATATTAATGGCCATAGGAAGGGGAAAGTCAACTCCATATTAATGGCCATAGGAAGGGGAAAGTCAACCCTATTTTAATGGGTTTATAAAGGTGAGCTCAATTTTAATGGCCAAAGGGAGGGGAAGGTTAACTCCAAAATTAATGGTCATAGGAAGGGAAATATCAACTCCATATTAATGGCCATAAGAAGGTGAATGTCCACTCCATATTAATGCCCATAGGAAAGGGAAAGTCAACTCCATATTAATGGCCATAGGAAGGGGAAGGTCAACTCCATATTAATGGCTATAGAAAAGAGAAGATCAACGCCATGTTAATGGCCATAGGAAAGGGAAGATCAACTCCATATTAATGGCCATAGGAAGGGGGAAAGTCAACTCCATATTACTTGCCATAGGAAAGGTAAAGTCAACTCCATATTAATGGCCATAGGAAGGGGGAAAGTCAACTCCATATTACTTGCCATAGGAAAGGTAAAGTCAACTCCATAATAATGGCCATAGGAAAGGGAAAGTCAACTCCATATTTAGGGCTAAAAGAAGGGGAAGGTCAACCTTATTTTAATGGCTATTGAAAGGGAAAGGTCAGCTCCATTTTAATGGCCAAAGGGAGGGGAAAGTCAATTCCATATTAATGGCTATAGAAAAGAGAAGATCCACGCCATATTAATGGCCATAGGAAAGGGAAGATCAACTCCATATTAATGGCCATAGGAAGGGGAAAGTCAACCCTATTTTAATGTCTTTAGAAAGGAGAGCTCAATTTTAATGGCCAAAGGGAGGGGAAGGTCAACTCCATATTAATGGTCATAGGAAGGGAAATATCAACTCCATATTAATGGCCATAAGAAGGTGAATGTCCACTCCATATTAATGTCCGTAGAAAGGGAAAAGTCAGCTCCATAATAATGGCCATAGAAAAGGAAAGGTAAACTCTATATTAATGGCCGCAGTTTTGGAATTTGACATCCAGCATTTGATATAATGTAATGAAAAAAACATTTATAAATGAATACAAATCTTCTACTGTTTTCCATTTGTTTTCCCATAGAATAAAATAACATGTTTGGTTTGAACGTCATTCTTTCCTCTCCGGCTCCGGTTGGTGAATGTGATGCGTTAATCGCCAAAGCATTTTTTTTTATTTTGTCATCATCATTAAATGTGGCGTGCCAGTAATTAAACCCCCCTCCCATTGTAGTTGTGTGAGGAGGATCTGGGTAAATAATTGATATTAGGAACAGATGGGTAAGTTGTTCATTCTTCATTTTATGAGATTTCCGCTGAGACGGTTTATTGTAAAGAAAATACCATTCAGCAGAGTTATCATGTCGTGTTTATAGAGGCGCGACTTGGATCCGTCCATGTGGAATAGTTCTGGCCTTACTTTTCTACAATAATGGTGAGGTACAAGTCCCCTATGGAGCAGGATCCCTCTCCTGCATTGATGAGCCTAAATGTCTTCCTCGGCCTCTTGTGCCCCCGTCTACCTCAATATAACACTACACCATGTGACTTGCATAACATATAAATCTTATGTTCTGTTGGGATAGAAAGGTAATTATACAGAATGAAACAGAAGACAAGGCACTGTACTGAATGTCAGCTCGCTGAGGCCACAATCTCAGCTAAAGTCCTCATACAGGGCATTATATTGATATATGAGGAGACTTGGGTGAGCTGCTCATGCCACACAGGCTTCTGGTGGAGACTACAAGTTGCCATTGCAACACAAATTACACAGACCTAGTCCCCTGTTGTCACCTTAAGGAAACCCACCCTGAGAAATCATATGCAGCCATCTCTGGAATGCATGGAGACAGGAAGTGGCTGCAAAGAGACCTCAGGAGATCAGCCTGACTTGGATAGAAAAAAGGTGAAAACAAGGATTTTCAGTTTTAATGATGGCAATTTGCATATACTCCAGAATGTTTTGTAGAGTGATCAGATGAATAGCATTTATGGTAATTGCAAAGTCCCTCTTTTATCAACAAAAGGTGTAGCGATAACATTAACAGTGTTGACTATAAAAATATAATACACACAAAATTAGTGACATATACATAACATAAATCGTGCATCTATGTAGAAATAAAGTCCATTCAATGAATATTAGTGAATATTAGTAAGAATCAAATAGAACACAATTCCCAAAATGGACGATGATAGGTGGAAGGCTTATATCCCAAGGAGGTGATGGAGCAGGAATACACCCGTGAAGAATATACAAACTGGCTGCTTACCAGAAGCATAGGCCTCCAACTTAATGGACAGGCCACACACGCTTAGATGTAAGATAACAGTGTAATCATTCCTTCAGATGTCAGAGGAAGAGATCTATATCTGATGTGGACTCTTGCAATTTAACTCCAAGGATATTGAGAACCATGTGTATAAGGAGGAAATAAAGAGCACATAGCGTAATCCAGTAAAAAACAAACTAGAATTGCACTTACATTAGTTCACTTAAAAATGAGGGGATCAGTAAAATGAGCAGATCAGTAAAATCGCGGCGTCCCGCGCGTAGAACAGACCCGGCATCTAAGGGGGAGTGGTAGCGTCACATCAGGTACCGCCCGACCGGTTTCGTCATACGTGACGTCGTCCGGGGCGTGGTTCCTCTTTGCCATGGAAATGACTTATTCCCATAAACATTTTCACTCCATTTGTGAAGAGGGCTTCAGGGTGCCCAAGAAAGGCCAGCAAGTGTCAGGACCGTCTCCTACAGTTGATTAAGCTGCGGGATCGGGTCACCACCAGTGCAGAGCTTGCTCAGGAATGGCAGCAGGCAGGTGTGAGTGCGTCGGCACGCACAGTGAGGAGAAGGCATTTGGAGGATGGCCTGGTGTCAAGAAGGGCAGCAAAGAAGTCACTTCTCTCCAGGAAAAACATCAGGAAAAGACTGATATTCTGCAAAAGGTACAGGGATTGGACTGCTGATTACGATTGTTTGGGGCATCTGGAAAAAAACTTGTCCAGAGAACAAAGGGGAAGTGCTACCATCAGTCCTGTGTCATGCATCCTGAGACCATTCATGTGTGGGGTCGCTTCTCAGCCAAGGGAGGGGCTCACTCACAATTTGCCATGAATAGAGAATGGTACAAAAACATCCTCCAAAAGCAACTTCTCCCAACCATCCAAACTCCCAACAGTTTGGTGAGGAACAATGATTTTTCCAGCCTGATGGAGCACCTTGCCATAAGGCAAATGTGATAACTAAGTGGCTTGGGGAACAAAACATCGATATTTTGGGTCTATGGCCAGGAAACTCCCTAGACCTTAATCCCATCGAGAACTTGTGGTCAGTCTTCAAGAGGTGGGTGAAAAAAAAAAAAAAAAACCCCACAAATTCTGACAAACTTGATTATGCAAGAATGGGCTGCCATCAGTCAGAAGGTGGCCCAGAAGTTGACTGAAAGCATGCCAGGGCGAATTGGAGAGTTCTTGAAAAAGAAGGGTCAACACTGCAAATATAAACTCCTTGCCTAAACTTAATGTAATTGTCAATAAAAGCCTTTGACACTTATGAAATGCTTGTATTTATACTTCAGTATACCATAGTAACATCGGACAAAAAGATCTAAAACCACCGAAGCAGCAGACTTTGTGAAAATTAATATTTGAGTAAATCTCAAAACCTTTGGCTAGAGGTGTACATGATGCACTAGGAAGAAAAAGCCTGCCCAGCAGAGCTTACAATCAGTATTTAAGAAAGCAGACGCCATACTGGAGAGTGAAGGGAGAGCAGCTTTTCCTGGGGTCTCTCAACATGGATGATACACACTGTGCAATTGGTGGATTGAGGCAGACTGCTGCAGAATAATTTTAATTATTCTTCTAATCTGTGATCCTGTCAGGTTGCAGAGTTGGCTAGAGAAGTGACAAAACTACCAGGGTCGCAAAGGTTGCACTTGCTTCTGGGCCCTGGCATTCCTCCATTGGGGGTAACTGTTGCAGGACCATAAGGCTCGGTTTACACTGCTGCGACCTCAAAAGTCGCACGACTTGCTTGCAGTTTTCTTGAGAATTTGGTGATTTAACATTGCAGTCTATAGCACTCAAATCGCACCAAAGTTGCAGAAAAGTAGTGTAGGAACCTTTTTTTGTCGCTTTGATTAAGATGGCACCCATTGAAATGAAGGGCTCCAGGCTCAGAAGAAAGGGCCCTAGGCTTAGAGGGAAGGGCCCGGGGACTAAAGGAAAGGGCCCCAGCAGTAAGGGGACCCTACATGGTTTCTAACAACAGGGCCCTGAAGGTTCTAGTTATTGTAAATTTATCAGATTGCACTGCCAGCTGTGAATGCCAGTATGGGTACATCTGAAAACACTCGGGACAGCGACAGACACTTACCCAGCAACCGCAGAGTAAAGAGACGAAGGGGCGCAGCCCAGTGTGTGAGAGCCAACCAGCTTATGACACATCCAGCAAAAGTCAGACTTTTGACAACAATTAGAGTCTTGCTTGTGATTGGCTGATGTTTGGCTGATGGGTGATTTGAAGAGAACAGAAAACCAACAAAACTTTCTATGTATGTTTTCCCATATGCTGGCAAATCTCATTTACTTTTCGGAGATTGTTGGGCTAGTTGCAGTTGCTATAAACTTTGTGTAGGTGTGCAGATTATCCATACCTGATGAGCGATCTAAATTTCTTCAGATGCTTATCACTTCTCTTCAGTCAACTAGTAAATGTGTCACCTACTGTATATCTTCACATTGTGGTAGCTGTCATTCTCCAACACATTCTACTGCTCATCTGCACTCGGCAAGCAGCTCTGGTGACCATTATATGGTGATTTACTTCTCCAAATCTTCACACAGAGGCTTGGTGACCATTGTAGACTGGTCCTCTTCTTCAAATCCTCACATGTAACAGAGAGCCTAGGTGACCATTATCGAGTGACCTTTTCCGAGTCCTTACATGGAGAAGAAACCACTGGAGACCATTATAGAGTAAACCTTCTTCTCAAGATCCTCACAGAGAACAAAGACCCCTAGTCAGTGGCGAAGCTAGACTTTTAAAACAGGGGTGGCAAGGTATTATTTTTTTGCGGCGGATCCTCTTCGTCGCGCATTTTTAGTAGTGCAGAGGTACTACAGCGTGCCTCCATTCAATGCAGAGTTACTACAGTGTGCCCCCATTCAATTCAGAGTTAATACAGCATGCCCCCATTCAATGCAGTGACCAGCGTGCCCCCCATCAATGTAGTGACCAGCGTGCCCCCCATCAATGTAGTGACCAGCGTACCCCCCCATCAATGTAGTGACCAGCATGCCCCCCTACAATGTAGTGACCAGCATACCCCCCCTCAATGTAGTGACCAGCGTACCCCCCATCAATGTAGTGACCAGCGTACCCCCCATCAATGTAGTGACCAGCGTACCCCCCATCAATGTAGTGACCAGCGTACCCTCCATCAATGTAGTGACCAGCGTACCCCCCATCAATGTAGTGACCAGCGTACCCCCCATCAATGTAGTTACCAGCATGCCGTGTCCCCTTCAATTCAGAGAGACTTACCTAAGGTAGAAGAACACAGCCTGACATCCATCCCACATGTTCCCGGCACAGCGAACCAATCATGTCATGAGTAGCGGCACAGCGAACCAATCATGTCATGAGTAGCGGCACAGTGAACCAATCAGGTGTGCAGGCACGCATGATTGGATAGCTGTGCAGCTGCTCACGGCGCCGCTGCTCACTGCTCAGTCAGGAGAACTAGCTGCAGGCAGGCAGACAGAACATGTGGGACGGATGTCGGGCTCTGTTCTGCTACCTTTTACAACCACTGAGTATCGTACGTTCAGCGATGTGACTATCGCCCACGCTCGCAGCACGATAGTCGATATCACATCGACTATCGTTCAGCCCTACCTATTAGTGTAATGTTTTCAGCGGGGTGGCAACAGGGGTGGCAAGGACTTCGTCTGGGGTGGCAATTGCCACCCCAGCTAGCCCTCTGGCTCCGCTACTGCCCCTAGTGACCATTATAGAGTCACCTTCTTCAAGGCCCCACACAGAACAGAAAGCCCTGTTCACCAATAAAGAGGGATTATCTTCTCCTCACTTGAAACAACGAGCTTTAGATTGACCTTCTTCTCCAATTCGTTAGGTAGAGCAGAGAACACTGGTGACCATTACCCAGATAGCAAGGATAACTTGCTTCAAATTTGTGGCAGTGTTGAACTGTAAGTCTGTTAACTTGCTGCACATTTTCCCTGGTAAGTTGTACACTTGCAGAACACTTAAAGCACAAGTTCTAGATGACATTTTTCCAATTTGTAGCAAATTTGCGTAGCAAGTCTCTAGCAAGAGCAAAGTTGCAGCGGTGAGTTTACAGCAACAGTTCTGCACAATATAACTGAACCAGAACTTGCAGCAGACTTGCAGAAAGTTTGCAAAGAAAGTTGATCTGGAGTCGCTCAATGTGGACTTGTGCCAATTGTGCAACAAACTTGTGAAGCCTGGAAAGTCTAGCAATAGCTTAACAAGTCATTGGGCGGCACAGTGGTGTAGTGGTTAGCACTTTCACCTAGCAGAAGAGGGTCGCTGGTTCCAATCCCAACCACGACACTACCTGCCTGGAGTTTGCATGTTCTCCCTGTGCCTACGTGGGTTTCCTCCAGGTACTCCGGTTTCCTCTCACACTCCAAAGACATGCTGGTAAGTTAATTGGATCCTGTATAAAAAAAAATTGGCCCTACTGTGTATGTATGAATGTGAGTTAGGGACCTTAGATTGTAAGCTCTTTGAGGACAGGGACTGATGTGAATGTGTAATGTATATGTAAAGCGCTGCGTAAATTGACAGCGCTATATAAGTACCTGAAGTAATAATAATAATTTTCAAACTTGCAGCACAGTTGCTTGTTTTCTGGGTAAAGAGTGGCCTTTCTTCAGTCCTCACATGGAGCTGATAGTATTGGGACCATCATAGAGTGACCTTCTCTAAGTCCTCACATGGAGCTGATAGTTATGGTGACCATCATAGAGGTGACCTTCTCTAAGTACTCACATGGAGCAGAGAGTCTTGGTGACCATTATAGAATGTACTTCTTCTCAGGGTGCCCACATAGAGGAGAGAGCTCTGATGACCATTATAGCAAGCTCTTACATGGAGCAAAGAGCCCAGGTGACTATTATGGAGCGACTTTCTTTGAGTCCTCACATGAAGCAGAGAGCCCTGGTGGTCATTATAGAGTGACCTTCTCAATTTTCTTACACAGAGCAGAGAGCCCTGGTAACCGATAGACTGTAACCACCTTCTCCTAATCCTGACATGGAGTAAATAGCCCTAGGGAGCATTATAGCATGACCTTTTTGTCAGAGTCTTCACACATTGCAAAGATCCCTGATGATGAATTCTCTGAAGCCTCACACCGGAGGGCCCTGGTGACTGTTGTAGAGTGACCCTCTTCTCTGACTCCTCACATGGCTCAGAGAGCCTTATGACCTCTTTTCCAGGTCTTTACGCAGAGCAGAGAGCCATGGCAACAATTATGGTGAGGCCACCTTCTTTAGGTCCTCTCTTGGAGCAGAGAACCCTGCAGACTATTATACAGTGACCTTCTTCTCCAAGTCCTCATACAGAGCAGATGAGAAACTCGCATGTGTTAATGTTTCTATTTAACGATCATGTAAAATGTTTTACAACTTGAAAATGCTGCGGAATTTCAATAAGAGCCTCGAAATGTTCCTGTGCTTTAGACGCTTCCTGTTGGAATTTATCCTCTCACTCCTCAGTCCCGTCTAATTCTCTGCTGACCGGGGAAGAAATCTTTAGGCCAAAGAATCAAAAATTTGGCCAGGACAATAATTTTTTTTTTTATATTTAATATTTGTGCTGTTGAGATACAGCTGTGACTACTTGCCTATTTACCCATCTCACTGGAAATGTGTACCAAGTGATCAGCTTGTATTCCTTCAAGATTTCCTAACACCATGATCCTGACTCTACAGTGGACTGGTCAGTCTTGAGTTGGGTTACTCTACTGTACTATACTAAGGGCCACGAATACACTCTCTGACCAAAAGTATACAGACACATCTCCCAATTATTGAGGTTGAGTGTTTCCAAAGGAAGGTACTGTTGATACTCCAGTATACAAAGACCATTATGTGCTTCCAAGCTTGTGGTAACAGTTTGGGGAAGATCCATTTTTCTTGACTACCTTGACTACCTTGACTGTGCCCTGATCCACGTAGCCAGCTGCTTCAAGACATGGTTTGACCAGTTTGATTTTGAATTGGGATAAGCTCAGGTATTTTCCAATCCTAGTCTGAACCCACCTGAGCAATCCCATCAAGAAGCTGTCATCTGTTCTTGGCCAATCATAAGCAGCCAAGGCATTTTCGTCCCCTCAGCCACACATCTACAAGGGGCATGTATATGTGCGGCTGAAGGGTGGGGAATGCCTCGGCTGCTTTTATTTGTCCAAGGACAATGACAGTTTCCTGTCAGGATCACTCAGGTGGGTTTAGACTAGATCCAAACACGCTTGAGCTTATCCTTTATGTAGAGAAACTCCAGTGTCCTGCACAGGGCACCAACCTCAACCCTGCTGACCATCTTTGAAAGAAATTGGAGCATTAATTGCAAACCAGATTTTGCCATCCAACATCAGTAGCTGACCTCACAAAGAGGCGCCAAACTAAGTGCAGTATGAAGATTCATATTCATGCTGCAGTTTGGCGCCCCTTTTGTTCCTTTTTTGTTTTCCTATAGAGTTTTTGCTTTGCTTTATGGGGCACTGATGCTGTGAAGTTGCCTTTTTATATGGACTAGTATGGAGATTTTTTTACTATGGACTTACTACTTATGGACTTTGTTTTTTGGATTTTGTAGAGTATTCCTCATTTCTTCTGCACCATTTATGTTTGCTTTGACTTCACAAATAAGCACACATTTAGGCAAACACACTCCGGAAACTTGTGGAAAGCCTTCCCAGACAAGAAGACGCTGTTATATTAATGGCCATGAGGGGAGGGGGACAATTCCATATTAATGGCCATGAGGGGAGGGGGACAATTCCATATTAATGGCCATGAGGGGAGGGGGGACAACTCCATATTAATGTCCATGAGGAGAGGGGGACAACTCCATATTAATGGCCATGAGGTGAGGGGGGAAACTCCATATTAATGACCATGAGGGGAGGGGGACAATTCAATATTAATGGCCATGAGGGGAGGGGGACAATTCCATATTAATGGCCACAATGGAAGGGGGACAACTCCATATTAATGGCCATCAGGGGAGGGGGACAACTTCATAGTCTGTGGTCTCCATGGTCAGGTACTCACAAAAAATATTACCAGTTATGAAATAAGCAAAAACAGAACACCGTATATACTCGAGTATAAGCCGATCCGAATATAAGCCGAGGCACCTAATTTTACCACATAAATGTGGGAAAACTTATTGACTCGAGTATAAGCCTAGGGTGGGAAATGCAACAGCTACTGAACCCAACTGGACCACCACGAGACAAAAAACAGGGGCTGCGGGCACGGTACAGGAAATGCAGGGCTGTGGGCATGGTACAGGAGATGGTTCAGGCATGGTACAGGAGATGGTACAGGCATGGCACAGGTGATGGTACGGGCATGGCACAGGTGATAGTACAGGAATGGTACAAGCATGGCACAGCTGATGGTACAGGCATGGCACAGGAGATGGTACAAGCATGGCACAGGTGATGGTACAGGCATGGCACAGGAGATGGTACAGGTGATGGTACAGGCATGGCACAGGTGATGGTACAGGCATGGCACAGATGGTACAGGCATGGTACAGGAGATGCAGTGCTGCGGGCATGGTACAGAAGAATGTCCTGTACCATGCCCGCAGCACTGCATGATGAAATGCAGGGGCTGCGAATGAGTCTCACTTACCTGTCGGTGAGGCGCCTTATATTTAAAAATGGCACCGCCCGGTGCCAACACGTCACCGCGCATGCGCTGCCGATGCTCGGGAAAGCCTGTACACGTTTGGCTATTCCCCGGCAAATGGCGCATGCGCGGTGACGTGTTGGCGCCGGGCAGCGCCATTTTTAAAAGGTAAGTGAGACCGTGACTCGAGTATAAGCCGAGGGGGGCTTTTTCAGCATAAAAAAACATGCTGAAAAAGTCGGCTTATACTCAAGTGTATATGGTACTCAGTTTTTAATGAACAGCCATTTGTACGGGTTTAGCCCTGGCACACGTATAAAAAAAAACCTTTCCCAGACTACTCTTTTAAGAACATTGTAAGAAAGCTTTGATGACCTAGAGAAAAATCTGGTATCTTTTTAGTTTGAAATCTTCAACTCACTAAGGACAAAGACATAAGAGGAGCACACAAGGCCCAGAAGTCGCCAGGTTCATATACTCTGGAGAAAGACTGTCCAATCCTTTTCACTGGGGCCATATTGTGACAAGGTCAAAGAACGATAGAAGAAACTTGGGCGGGGATGAGGGATACACATTGCAGGGCCAGATTGAGCAGACACAGTTGTCCTGTGTGGTTAAATCAGGGAGGACTGCCCTGTGAAGCTGTAGGATGTGCGGTCTCCCCAAGGGCTTTTCGGCCAAGGATGGTGTTTTGATGGCAATAAATATTTCATTTTCTCATCCCTGGCTCCTCCAAAGCAGCTTTGATCTTCCTTTGCTTTCTTCTTCTGCTTGAATGGTTTTACACAGCAAACACAGACCGGAGAGGACTAGGCCACAGTATTCCCCGTCTTTATACAGCGGTCTGTAGAGCGCCTCTGGCACTGAGCTCCATAATTTACTCCACTTCTGCTGCTGCCTACTCTGTCTGCGCTCCAGTCAATGGATTTTATTCGAAAATGTACCTAAGTGTTTCAGATAATGCCAGGAATAACCAGTTCATGCAGAATTAAAGAGGAAAATTAAGCACATTGGCATGAGTACTTGTTTTATTTAAAGTTCTGTAAAACCTAACTGACATTCAGTTTGATCTTTGATTTCTAAACACTTTTTTTTTTTTTCTTTTAATACGAAATCCTTGTTTTTACCCTTCTTTTCCCCTTTGTTCCATCCCAGTGTCTGATATCCTGCAGCCTCTTTGCTGTGTCCAGTGGACACAGCGGATCACCAATCTGAGCACCGGGCTTCGATGCTCTGCCTTTTTTACACACTATGGTGACCGATTGTGGCGGTGATAATGTACGTTGGCTGGCTGCTCTTATATCACTGTTAGTCATTGCCTGCAGCCATTATCTCTGATCACCGCCACAGTTGTACATAGTCACCAGACCAGTGCTGCCAGTCAGTGTCCCTAATCACCGCTGCACCAGTCATCGTCCACTGCCACCCACTCACATTGTCCCTAATCACCACCACACCGGTCATATTGTCCCTGATCATCACCACACTAGCCAAATTCTACTTAATCACCGCCACACCAGTTACAGTGACTCTGATCACTGCCACACTAGTCATTGTCCCCAATCACTGCCACCCCCTCACAGTGTCCCTAATCACCACCAAAACGGTCATATTGTCCCTGATCATCCCCACACTAGTCAAATTCTACTTTATCTCTGCCACACTAGTCATGGTCCCCAATTACTGCCACCCACTCACAGTGTCCCTAATACCCACCACGCCATACCCCTCAGTGTCCATGATCACTACCACATTAGTCATATGGTCACTAATCACTGCCACACCAATTACAGTGTCCCTGATCATCACCACGCCTGTCATTTTGTCCCTGATCACTGCCACACCAGTTACAGTGTTCCTCATCATCATCACACTAGTCCCAGTGTCCCTGATCACCGCCACAACAGTCATTTTGTCCCTGATCACCGCCACACCAGTTGAAATTTCCCAGATCACTGCCAAACCAGTTAAAATTTCCCAGATCACTGCCACACCAGTCATTCTGTCCCTGATCACCGCCACACAAGTTCTAATTTCCCTGATCACGCCACACCAGTCCCAGTGTCCCTGATCACTGCCCCACCACTCATTTTGTCCCTAAACACTGTAACACCAGTCATGTTGTCCCTGATCACCGCCGCAACAGTTACAATTTCCCTGATCACCGTCACACCAGTCATATTGTTCAAAATGACTGCCATACCAGTTAGTGTCCCTGATCACCACCACACCAGTCATATTCTCCTTATTTACTGCCACCCCAATTACAGTGTCCCTGATCAGCACCACACCAGTCATATTATCCCTAATCACGCCACACCAGTTGCAGTGTCACTATACCAGTGTGAACAAGCAATGGTGTCCCTGATTGTCGCCACAACAGTCCCAGTGTCACCTGACCAGTATAAGTCAGCAGCAGTGTTCCTGATTGCTGCCACACCAGTGCAGTGTTGCCTCTGCCTGTCACCTGGACTGACCCTGGCCTGCTGATTGACTATATTTCTGCCTGTTGCCTGAACTGATCCTTTGCCTGTTTGCTGACCATGTCTCTGCCTGCGGCTTAAACTGATCCATCTGCATGTCTGACTGACTATATTCCTGTGAGACACCAGTCCCAGCCATCACCTGAAAACAACTGCACCCAAAGAACCATAGGAACTCTTTTGTTCTTTCTTCAGCCTCTTGTACTTCTGGTCAGTGAACCTGACATTCCTGGTGGTAGCCATGTACCAGTAGGCTAGGCTTGCTTGGCTTATAGGAACTGTTCCAGCACACTAAGCTGTATTCCCTGACCAGTTGTATAGAGGCGACCATTACAGTACATTGGTGTTGATTCAATTGGTTGATGTGTGTGATACACAGGATACATTATCCAGTATATAATCAGCCCAGACAGTGAAAAAGTCTCTCACACGTGGTATACCAATACTCAGAAGTGTGTAGTAGAATGCCTTTGTAAGTAGTAGAATGTGTTTTTGGGTGTATTTCAAAGTATGCCCATGCTGTGTGTGAGAAATATCTTAATAAATTGACAACTTTGTGTAAAAAAAAAAAATAATAATTTTCAGTTTCTTCTTTTCCAAAAACTTGTGGCAAAAAAAATTTAAGTCTTCAAAAGACTCGCCATGCTTCTTAAAAAATGCAATGGGGTGTTTGCTTTCCAAAGTGTGGCCATTTTGTGGCTGTTTCCACTGTCCTGGTGCTTCAGGGTCTCCAAAAATGTGATAGGTAGTCAGGAAATTAGATAATTTATGCTTCGTAAAAGCCCAAAGGTGCTCCTTGGATTTTGGGACCCTCTATATGCATCTGTCAAAACATGTCACACGTGGTAGAATGCCTTAAGATGCTCAGTGTATTTTGTGTCCTTCTATATGGCTAGGCTGTGAAAAAGTCTCACACGTGATATCGCCATTCATGGGAGGTGTAGCAGAATGTATTTTGGGGTGTAATTCTAAGTATGCCTATGCTGTGTGTGAGAAATATCTTTTTATATTGACAACTTTGTTTAAAAAAATTAATTTTCTTTTTGTGTTTTCCAAAAACTTGTGGCATAGAAATAAGGTCTTCAAAAGACTCACCATGCCTCTTAAAAACTACCATGGGGTGTTTGCTTTCCAAAATATGGTCATTTCCACTGTCCTGGTGCTCCAGGGTCCCCAAAACTGTGATAGGTAATCAGGAAATGAGCTGCATAATTTATGCTTCTTAAAAGCTCAAAGATGCTCCTTGGATTTGTGGCCCCTCTATATGCATCCAAGCTGTCAAAACGTCTCACACGTGGTAGAATGCCTAAAGGTGCTCAGTGTGTTTTGGGTCCTTCTATGTGGCATATGCTGTGTGTGAGAAATATCTTATAAATTGACAATAAAATTGTATTTTCTTTCATAAATTTTTCAAAAACTTTTGGCAAAAAAAATGATACTATGCCTTTCAGAAAATACCTTGGCATGTTTGCATTCCAAATGGTGTCATTTTGTGGGTGTTTTCACTGTCCTGGTTTTCCAAGACCTTCAATAATGTGTTAGGTAGTCAGGAAATAGGATGTGTAATGTATGCTTCTTAAAAGCGCAAAAATGCTCCTTGGATTTTGGGACCCTCTATATGCAACTAGGCTGTCAAAACGTCTCACACGTGGTATTTCTAAACTCTGGAGGCATAGCAGAATGCGTTTTGGGGTGTAATTATGAGCAGGTCTATACTGTGTGTGAGAACTCACTCGGTACAATGACAACTTTGTGAAAACATTTTTTATTTAATTTCTTAATTTTCAAAAAGTTGTGACAAAAAAATTACAACTTCCAAAACCTCACAATGCCTCTTACTAAATACCTAGGACTGTCTATTTTCCAAAAAGTGGTAATTTGGGGGGTGTTTGTATTGCCATGGAATTTTAGGGCCTTATGAAATTAGATCAACAGTCAGTACATCAGAATTGATCAATTTTCAAATATATCCCATAATTTGTAGACTCTATAACTTTCACACAGACTAAATAATATACACTGATTTGGGTTAATAATACCAAAGACATGTAGCAAAATAAATTTTTGCTTCAATTTATGAAGAAAGATTATTTATTTGAAAAATTGTATCTCAGAAACTTGTTTTCTTTTTTTTTTTTTTTCAAAACTTTGGGTACGTTGCCTAGCAGCAAGTGGTTAAAGATCATATTCCTCCTTTGCCACCAGAAAGGGCTGTCCTGTGTGGTAGAGCTGTGTAATTCGTAGGACTGGATGAACAGACATACAAATCTTTTGTCAATAATTTGTGCCTAGAGTTTTAATTTAAAGCTAATATGAGATTTTATTAATTGGGTAAACTTTAACTAAAAATGTGGATTTGGTAACCTCAGACAAAGCTGTACTGAGAGCATTTCAGGGTCTTGTACACTTTCTTGAGTAGCATTGGTGGGGACCAAGGTTAGGATAAGGATTAAGGTAAATTGAGGACCATGGTAGTTTGAGATCAAAGTTAATGTAAAGATCTGGTCAGGTTCATGGTTAGATTCCTTAGGAGGTCTCCATCTGTAACCCCATCTATACCAGTGGTGTCTTTTTTTGGTCATGTTTGGTTAGCCTGTGTTGGTCAATGACTTGCAGCACCCCTCCCTACTGTGCACATTCCTGCGATTGTGCCTGGCAGGCTGACCTCTCAAACCACTGCTGGTTGTGTGACCTGTAGATGCTGAGAACCCTTTGTTTGCCCCACCAATCACAGCTAAACATATGTGCAAGTTTCTGTTTCTTTTGGAACTTAAACTCTTCCAGCACTTTATAAGCCCCCTGAGATACAACAAACATGACTTTTCATATGTTCAAAGCTTTGTTCCTTATTGGTTATTTATTGGTCTCTGGGATAAGTCAAGTCATAAAGGTACCTTATGGCACTTTTCCACTGCAAGTACCGGCTTGGCTCTACTCGGCCCTGCTTGGCCCTGCTCGGCCCAGTTTGCTTTTCCACTGCTGGTACCGCATGGTACGGTGTTGGAACGGTTCGGTACGGTACGGTATGGTTTGCTTTTCCACTAAAGTAGTACTAAAGTTAAGTGGGTGGGATAACAACGGGGTAGGTGGGATTCTCTGACCAATCAGTGGCTAGTAGTGACTGCATGCAAAGGATTGTGGGATATGGTACCGGGTATGGTACCTCCTTGGAACCACAATCGAGTAGGTACTGTTTTTGAGAGCCGTACCGTTCGGTTCCATGCAGTGGAAAAGCGTCACCATACCGAACCGTTCCTACACTATACCATGCGGTACCAGCAGTGGAAAAGCACAAAAGCGAGCCGAACCGTTCGGTTCCATGCAGTGGAAAAGCGCCATTAGATTCCTATCATGAGTGTCCAGAATTTGATGCAGAGTTCTCAGGTCTGTGCAATTACCATGGGCAATACAAGGGGCTCAGACTTTCCCTTTCATGTCTTTCATTTCATTTATAATACCTGGAATGTAGTAACAATAAGGAATGGGAACACCATGGGTTGGTAGGAACAATAATTATGGTAAGGAGATCTCACTAAGGAAGTGGTGGGGTGACTCAGCCTGGCAGCATCCATTGATAAATGAAATTACTGTTGAATGGATTGACTCTTTTATAAGCTGGTCAATACGCATTGTATCTTTATCTAGAGAGAAGGAGGAGCAGCTGGCACGCATGACAGAGATGCAGGCCATCCAGGCCCAACAGGCAGATGCAGCCCTCCAAGAACTGAAACACCAGGTGGAGCTGAGCACAGAGAAGGTGTATGCTGAGATGAAGGAGCAGGTAAGAGCAAGGGGGTGGCCGTTATTTCTACAAGGTACCCCTGACTAATCTAACCCAGCTGAGGACCGTGCACATGGCCAAGGTGGGTGTGGTCATGTTAGGGGATATCCAATTTTGCCTTTTTATGCTGTCTATGAATTCATAGTTACATAGTAGGTGAGGTTGAATAAAGACAATAGTCCATCCAGTTCAACCTGTGTAGGTGTGTGTGGCTGTAATCATCTCACATAGCCCTGAATGTTCTGATCCTTGAGATGTACGTCTAAGAGTCTTTTGAAAGCCACCATACTTCCCGCGGAAACCACCTCTTGTGGTAGAGAATTCCACAATTTTGTAGCCTAACAGTAAAGAACCCCCCACGTTGCCTGAGGTTAAAACGCTTCTCTTCTAATCGCATTGTGTGCCCCCGAGTCCTCATGCAATCCCTTCGACTGAATAGCTGTTTTTCTAAGCTGAGATCCCCATTGAGATATTTATAAATTGCTATCATGTCCCCCCTTAGGCGTCTCTTCTCCAGGGAGAATAAATCAAGCGATTGCAGACGCTCTTCATAATTAAAGTCCTCCAATCCCCTAATCAGTTTAGTTGCCCTTCTCTGGACTCTCTCCAGCTCCAACACATCCCTCCTGAGGACCGGCGACCAGAACTGGACAGAATACTCCAGATGCAGTCGGACCAGAGTTTTATAAAGTGGAAGGATTATACTCTTATAATCCTTCCACTTTATTCAGTTTTTATTTTATTTCTGCATTTTCAAAAAAACTGTGGAAATAAAGTGAAGTCTTCAAAAGACTTACCATACCTCCTAAAAATACCTTAAAGGTGTTTACTTTCCAAAATGTGGTCATTTTGTGGGTGTTTCCACTGTCCTAGTGCTTCAGGGTCTCAAAAAATGTGATAGGTTAGGTACTTAGATGCGTAATTTATGCCCCTAGAAAGCTTGAAGGTGCTGCTTGGATTTTGGGTCCCTCTGTGTGGCTAGGCTGGGAAAAAGTCTCACACATGTGGTATCCCTATACTCGGGAGGAGTATCAGAATGTGTTTTGGGGTGTAATTCTATACCAATGATGTGTGTTAGAAATATATTATTTGTAAAAAAAAAAAAATTTCATCTAATTTCTTCATTTTCCAAAAATCTGTGACATTACAATTACAACATCAAAAAATGAATTATGCCTTTTATTAAATATCTTGGTCTGTCTACTTTCCAAAAAAGGGTAATTTTTGGGGGGGGGGGTTGGCCTGTCCTGATGTTTCAAGGCCTCAAGAAATTAGATAGGCCCCCACAGTACATCAGGATTGATCAATTTTCAGATATACACTATATAGCATAGTTTGTGGACTCCATAACTGTCACACTAAATGTCAGACTAAATAATATACACTGATTTTGGTTATTTTTATCAGAGAAATGTAGCAGAATACATTTGGCCTAAATTTATGAAGAAAGATTATTTATTTGCAAATTTTACAACAGAAGGTAAAAAAAAACTTTTTTTTTTTTTTTTTTTGCTTACATAGCAAAAAATGAAAAACCCAGCGGTGATAATAAAAATAAAAAATAAAGCTCTATCTGTCTAAAAAGCATTATAAAAATTCCATTTGGATACAGTGTTGCATGACCGAGTAATTGTCATTCAAAGTGTGATGGCGCTGAAAGATGAAAAATGGCCTGGGCAGAAAGGGGGTGAAAGTGTCCTGGTCTTGAGGTGGTTAAAGCCTAACACTTGTCAACATTTTTTTTATTTTAAAGTTGGGAAGGGTTAGAAATTCTGCAAGGTTTTTATTGCCGATTCCCCATTGGGCAGACCTCCCCTCACTTCCTCTTCCAGTATCACTGTATTACTAGGTCAGGAAATAAGAAAAAATGTCCCTAAGAGACAGACACAATTCTAAACCTCGGAAAGTACAAGAAAGGTGTGGGGTGCTGGAACTCTTATAGCAGTTGCTGTTCCCAGATGGGCTTTAGGCAGTGTAGATGGAATGATCCTCCTTAGGCAGCTCTCCCAGGAGTGGTGGTTGAAGGTCAGCTCTCTGATTGAGTAGGAACTAGGCCAGGGATCCTCAAACTACGGCCTTCCAGCTGTTGCAGAACTATACGTCCCATGAGGCATTGTAAAACTCTGACTTTCACAGACATGACTAAGCATGATGGGAATTGTAGTTCCTGAACAACTGGAGGGCCATAGTTTGAAGACCCCTGAATTAGGCATACAAGGATGAAAGAACCAAAAGCAGAATTTATAAAGTCCAGACTAGATTCAGACTCTCAGATCACAAATTTCCAACACATTTTGGGTCTTCAAAAGGTCTTGTTACTACTAAACAAGTGTGCAGTGGACTGGTAGACCATGCCAAACAGGATCATCCAGTGCCCAGGGCAAAAATGGCAAATTACGCCCTTCCCCTCCTTCATTAGGTACGAGCTTAGGAGGAGGAGAGAGAGCACAGCCTGCACCTCCTTCCGGCTCTCTCCTATTCTCCATTCTGCTTCCAGTGCTGGGCTGACAGTAGTGATGTCGCTGTCACTACTTTTGTCAGCCTTATAGTAGAAGGAACTTACGGCGCCCCCGTCCCTACCATACACTTTGCGCCTAATGCAGCCGCTCCCTTCTGCCCACCCCTTGTCCTGACCCTGCTGGTACAATTGAAGGTCTCCTGAAAGATAATTAGTATGATTTCTCCAGATGTGGGTTTGGTCTCTGGCACCTGGAACGTTTGTTTGAATTACGTACCCCTTCAGGATCCCTCTAATTTTATCAGTCCAGGGCACACTTTGTTCAATGAGTCCAAGCCATGGTACAGAGGGACCTTATGAACCCTCAAAATGATTTGCACCCCCCTGGACAATTACAGACCTGCCTATTCCACGATCCAAGACTAAGACTGAATCTGAAATTTTATTTATTTTTTTTTAATTTTCCAGACCAATAGAAAAGGTCGTTGTATGAACACTGGATTGATTGGTTTATAGCAGTTCTGATATTGGTGAAAAAGATTGGGTCCTCCAATCAGCTTTGATAGAAGCAAATCTTTCTACTATACTTTACACCAGGGTTTCTCAACCAGGGTTCCATGGAACCCTAGGGTTCCTCCTGAGGTTGCTGGGGGTTCCTTGAGCAATGGGCAATTTCTGCCTCTCAGATAAGTTCCCAATGACACAATTGTTCCTTTTAGCTATCTGTAAGGGGGGTAATTCTTCCCAATGATGATAAGAGTAAGGAGCATTCTTCCCACTGACTGTCACACTATTGTGTAGAGTTGTAGAATTTTAATTTTTAGCAGGAGTTCCCCGAGACCAGAAATGTATTTCAAGGGTTCCTCTGTGTTGAAAAGTTTGAGAAAGGCTGCTTTACACACTTTGTTGTAATGTGATTTTCCTAAAATCTTCCAAAAACTCCAAAATCTCAAAAATAAAAAAGATTTAAAAAAAAAACGATAATTAGAGCTTGGTTTGGACCACCCCCACCCCAGTTCCCAGCAGGGGTCACTGTGATATGGATCAACACAATGTTGTCATGGTTGGAATGGTGACATCAAAGAAGAGGAGGTCATACCATTAGCTGTAAAGTATAGTCCTTGAAGGGTGCCGAAGAGCTTGCAGTCAATTGTTGAATGGATTAGACAGAAATCCTCTTTAATTAGAATATTTTTTTTTATCAATTTGTATGACCTGAGTGGTGGAAATTCTGTACTTGTAATGTGTTCTGTAGGTCATCTAGTGGGCATTGCAGTCTGGGGGGGGGGGGGGTAACCAGGGGTCACAGAGGATTTATGGGTCATGTTATGAAGGGGTGTGTGAAGGGACAGCCCACCTTGGGTGATTTCCAAGCCACTATATCTATGCTATAGTCAGGGCTTGTTTACACTTGCTTCAAAATGTGGCATTGGACACACTTTTTTAAAGTGCTCCTCTCTCTAAATAAAATGGTTACCTTACAGTCCTGTATACACTTTGCGTTTGCTTTGCTTCAAAATTGATACCCCATGTCGCTTTCTTAGTACTTCAAAGTGTCTCCAAAGCCTATGTCAGTGCTCACTTAAAACAAATCTAAAACTGAATAGAAGCAGCTCAAAAGCTTCAGGTGCTGTGTTTTGGAAGTATTGCCGGTATGAGATATTCCAGGATGCACTGGGAAACCAACAAGCGAACCAGAAAGACGTCATCAGCAGTCACTTCCGGTTTATGTGTATATATTCTGGGAGTGCCTGGAGTAGATGTCACATCTGGTGTGTGAAGTGGAGCAGCAGAAAGGTGAGCGGGGTCCAGACTGGAGCAGAGCAGCTAGCAGACGACACGCATGGTGTGCAACATGGGAACACTATAGCGAAAGATGAACAGGACTGGAGAGTGAGGACTGAGCAGCAGGGGATCAGCAGAGCTGTGGGACCAGAGCAGGAGAAATTAGCAATGTAACACAATGTGGGCAATATAGGAGCAAAATAGCAGGAGGTGAGCAGGGACCAGAGAGAGAGAGGAAGATCCGCAAACCAGAGGATCAGCAGAGCTGGGTACTACTACTGAGTGGTGGGATTAGCAGAGCTGGGTGTTACTTCTGAGTGGGGGATCAGCAGAGCTGTGGGATACTACTGAGGGGGGGAGCTGGTACTGAGCAGGGGATCTGCAGAACGAGGGTACTAATAAACTGAGGATTGGCTGAACGAGGGTACCAGTGAGCTGGGGATCTGCTAAGCAGGGGTACTAATGAGCTGGGGATCTGCTGAGTGGGGATACTACTGAGCTGGGGTTCTACTATGCCCCTTTAAACGAAAACCAACACACACACACAGGGCATTTGCCAAGCTTCATTAAAGCTTCAAAGAAGCATCACTGAAGTATCACAGAAGCATAAAAAACGCATGTTGAAGCAGAAGGGCTTTTATTGTGTGTTAGATTCGAAGTGTAAATAAGCCCTAAGACTGAAGATGGGTTTTTGTTTAGGGATCCATGTCAGACAAAATGGCCGAGGCGTGGATGATTTATTTTTCCTAATGAATTCCCATTGCTGTGTGCAGTAAGGTACAGAGACCTGTGCCAATTATTTTAGCTTGATGAACAATGTCATCCGATTGTTTGCTTGGGGTACAAGGGAAGCTGTCATACTGAATATCTCATTTTGTGTTCATTGTAGATGGAGAAGGTGGAGGCGGACTTGAGCCGATCAAAATCCCTCCGTGAGAAGCAGAATAAAGAGTTCATCCGGCAGTTGGAAGAAGTCAGACAGAGATACGAGCAGCAGGTACAACCTATGCCGGGTGTATATCTGGGGTACTTGATTGGCTAGCTGCTGTCATGTGACCTCCTGCCCAGTGAATTTATTTTGCCTAAGATCTCACAAATCATTTTGTAAAAGAAAAGCACATCTTGTTTCTTCTAGCAGCCAATCCAATCTTCCCTTTTATTTATCCCATGCTGCACTGGAAGCAATCTTACCAGCACAAACCTTTTTTCCTTTCTGACATGAAACCCATGATTCTGATTGGATGCTTAATGTTGTCTCTTGTGTAACTGCTAACTTGGGTATGGCTGATAGGGTAGAATCTTGGGTCCTTTCTGCAGTCAGAACTCATGCAAAGGCCGTGCCGGCCTCCATTTTGGGACACGTGATGGCTCTTCCTGTCCTCAAGTCTCCTCCTCGACTTCAGGGCATTTGGGAATCTTCTGATGTCATTTGTTTTTCTCTTTTTTAAAGCGAGCGGTTACAAAAACCGTGTCCCGCACACAGCGTGGTGTCACCGGACCACACAGCTCCGCACAGCCAGCGGCCTGTTGTCCTTTTATAAATCTGCTGCAGTGGTTTTGTTTGTATAACCCCAGCTGAGGCCGTAAAGTCTCCTTCAAATGCGGGAACAATGTTAACGCTGTGTGCAGGTCCATAGCCGAGCTCTACACACGTCTTCCTCGTCCTACAATCTGCCCTCTGCTCCCAGGCTGGGCCTTTCCTTTGGCTGCAGATTTCCTAAACTTTGCCCGAGTTTCCCACAGATGAGGAAAGTTTTGATGTGAATGTAATCTGTAAAAAATTGAACAGATTGGCAGAGCAAGTAAGGAAAAAAATTGGCAAACTGAATCACGTGCCTTCCCACCATGGACGGACTTCCCCCACTTCCCACCATGGAAAGACTTCCCCCACTTCCCACAATGAAAAGACTTCCCTTGCTTCCCACCATGTAAATACTTCCCCCCACTTCCCACCATGGAAAGATTTTCCCCTTATTGAAAGACTTCCCCCACTTCCCACCATGGAAAGACTTCCCCCACTTCCCACAATGGAAAGACTTCCCTTGCTTCCCACCATAGAAATACTTCCCCCCACTTCCCACCATGGTAATACTTCCCCCCCTTTCCCACTATGGAAAGATTTTCCCCTTATTGAAAGACTTCCCCCACTTCCCACCATGGAAAGACTTCCCCCCACTTCCCACCATGGAAAGACTTCCCCCCACTTCCCACAATGGAAAGACTTCCCTTGTTTCCCACCATGGAAATACTTCCCCCCGCTTCCCACTATGGAAAGATTTTCCCCTTATTGAAAGACTTCCCTTGTTTCCCACCATGGAAATACTTCCCCCCGCTTCCCACTATGGAAAGATTTTCCCCTTATTGAAAGACTTCCCCCACTTCCCACCATGGAAAGACTTCCCTTGCTTCCCACAATGGAAAAATTTCCCTTGCTTCCCACCATGGAAATACTTCCCCCCACTTCCCACCATGGTAATACTTCCCACCACTTCCCACTATGGAAAGATTTTCCCCTTATTGAAAGACTTAATCCACTTCCCACCATGGAAAGACTTCCCCCACTTCCCACCATGGAAAGACTTCCCCCCACTTCCCACAATGGAAAGACTTCCCTTGTTTCCCACCATGGAAATACTTCCCCCCGCTTCCCACTATGGAAAGATTTTCCCCTTATTGAAAGACTTCCCCCACTTCCCACCATGGAAAGACTTCCCCCACTTCCCACAATGGAAAAATTTCCCTTGCTTCCCACCATGGAAATACTTCCCCCCACTTCCCAATATGGAAAGATTTTCCCCTTATTGAAAGACTTCCCCCACTTCCCACAATGGAAAGACTTCCCTTGTTTCCCACCATGGAAAGACTTCCCCCCACTTCCCACCATGGTAATACTTCCCCCACTTCCCACCATGGTAATACTTCCCACCACTTCCCACTATGGAAAGATTTTCCCCTTATTGAAAGACTTCCTCCACTTCCCACCATGGAAAGACTTCCCCCACTTCCTACCATGGAGAGACTTCCCCCTACTTCCCACCATGGAAAGACTTCCCCCACTTCCCACCATGAAGAGACTTCCCCCACTTGCCACCATGGAAAGACTTCCCCCACTTCCAACCATGAAGAGACTTCCCCCACTTGCCACCATGGAAAGACTTCCCCCACTTGCCACCATGGAAAGACTTCCCCCACTTCCCACCATGGAAAGACTTCCCCCACTTCCTACCATGGAGAGACTTCCCCCTACTTCCCACCATGGAAAGACTTCCCCCACTTCCCACCATTAAGAGACTTCCCCCACTTGCCACCATGGAAAGACTTCCCCCCACTTCCCACCATGAAGAGACTTCCCCCACTTGCCACCATGGAAAGACTTCCTCCACTTCCCACCATGGAAAGACTTCCCCCACTTCCTACCATGGAGAGACTTCCCCCTACTTCCCACCATGGAAAGACTTCCCCCACTTCCCACCATGAAGAGACTTCCCCCACTTCCCACCATGGAAAGACTTCCCCCACTTCCCACCATGAAGAGACTTCCCCCACTTGCCACCATGGAAAGACTTCCCCCACTTCCCACCATGAAGAGACTTCCCCCCACTTGCCACAATAGAAAACTTCGACTGATGGGATTTCACTGAAGATGTTTCTTTGATAAAAGCGTTTATAATTTGTTATAAAGTTTCAGGATCCACACTTTGCAAAACAAAAAAGCAATTTCATATTTTATTATAAACCCCTCTACTGGTGGTCTCAAAAAAGCTTCTCCCACGTGATACGGCCACACTTCTTTATGTCCCACCTTAGAAGGTCCGAACCAAGAAAAGCAGACCAAGCTGCCATGATGCAATAAATGCTTCCTCTATTCTGCCCTGAGTAATATTCTCTGCGTGGAGGGAGGGGGTTGGGAATACACAGCCATTTATAGGGGGTTGGGAATACACAGCCATTTATAGGATGTTGTGATATTTAATTGTTACAGCAGTTTCTGGTTTTGGAATTATATCTTACTTTTTAAGATAGAAGTAATTTTATAAAGTGCCATTCCACCCTACTTAGTTGAGTTTTAGGTGGAATCTAATGGGCTGAGTCACCATTTGGCTCCTAAGATTTCTTAAACTCCCATCAGTATTATTTTGCTTCCATAGTTCCTGACTTTTCTCCTGCATCTCCTTTGGGTGGTCTAGCTCCTCTTGTTACATTTTCCGTAATTAATAAAAATTCAGCAGGGATGGTGGGAACCCCTCAGGATGGGCACAGCAGGTGTACAGACCCGGGAACTCAATGCAGGGATGGTGGGAACCCCTTGTAATGAGCACAGCGGGTGTACAGACCCGGGAACTCTGCACAGGGATGGAGGGAACTCCTCATAATGGGCACAGCAGGTGTACAGACCTGGGAACTCCGCACAGGGATGGTGGGAACCCCTCATAATGGGCACAGCAGGTGTACAGACAAGGGCTGACTGGCAACGTTCAGCCCAGGGGGCAAGTACAAACTATAGGCCCATGGTGCAGCGACTCGGCCCCCCTCCCACTCTCTCTCTTTCCGGCCTCCTCCTGACCCCCATTCCAGGCTGAAGCTCCGCTCCAGGTACTCTCTACTCCGCTCCAGGTACTCTACTGCCAAATCTGGTTTCCCGACCTGGCCAGCAGGGGCGGTTGGGGGGAATTTGGACAGCTCGGTCGGGGCTGGCAGGAGGAGGAGAGTCTCCATTGGGGCATGACACCGGCCTCTGCTCAGACACAGCTTACACCATCCATGCTGGGGGGAGGGCTGCGCTCTGTCCTTGTCTTTATCCCGCACTCAGTAGGTCAGCGGTGGGGGCTTTTTACTTTTCTTCACCAGGAATCCTTTAGGCATGTCTGTGGCAGAAGCAGTGCAGCCTTCTTATGGGGCATCAGAGCAGCCCAGGGGGCAATTGCCCCCCTGCCCCCTGGCCCAGTCCTCCCCTGTGTACAGACCCAGAAACTCAGCACAGGGATAGTGGGAACCCCTCATAATGGGCACAGCAGGTGAACAGAACCAGGAACTCAGCACAGGGATGGTGGGGAACCCCTCATAATGGGCACAGCAGGTGTACAGACCCAGGAACTCAGCACAGGGATGGTGGGGAACCCCTCATAATGGGCACAGCAGGTGTACAGACCCAGGGACTCAGCACAGGGATGGTGGGGAACCCCTCATAATGGGCACAGCAGGTGTACAGACCCGGGAACTCAGCCCAGGGATGGTGGGAACCCCTCATAATGGGCACAGCGGGGGTACAGACCCGGGAACTCAGCACAGGGATGATAGGAACCCCTCATAATGGGCACAGCAGGTGTACAGACCCGGGAACTCAGCCCAGGGATGGTGGGAACCCCTCAGAATGGACACAGCAGGTGTACAGACCCGGGAACTCAGCCCAGGGATGGTGGGAACCCCTCATAATGGGCACAGCGGGGGTACAGACCCGGGAACTCAGCACAGGGATGATAGGAACCCCTCATAATGGGCACAGCAGGTGTACAGACCCGGGAACTCAGCCCAGGGATGGTGGGAACCCCTCAGAATGGACACAGCAGGTGTACAGACCCGAGAACTCAGCACAGGGATGGTGGGAACCCCTCGGAATGGACACAGCAGGTGTACAGACCCGAGAACTCAGCACAGGGATTGTGGGGAACCCCTCATAATGGGAACAGCGGGTATACAGACCCAGGAACTCAGCACAGGGATGGTGGGAACCCCTCATAATGGGCACAGCAGGTGTATATACATGGGAACTCATCACAGGGATGGTGGGAACCCCTCATAATGGGCACAGCGGGTGTACAGACCCAGGAACTCAGCACAGGGATGGTGGGAACCCCTCATAATGGGCACAGCAGGTGTGCAGACCCAGGAACTCCACATGGGGATCTTACCAGTATAGTTTAACTGTCCATCCTCTCCACGTTGGGTCAATTGAACCCTAGAACATTGTATCATATACAGCACATCATGCATAGCTGGGTGTCTTTTCTTTTTCAGTAATAAAGTATCCATGTACAGTACATCATTTCATGCAGGGGTCGTCCCGTTTGCACCTTTTGGCCGAGCCCATTAGGAGATTGTGGTATAAGCGTTGTAGATATACGTGGGGTTAGTAGAAGGGATTTTCTGTCAATATTTATGGAGGCTGATATATAAAGTGATGATATAAGGAGGCCAAGCCCTAGACGGAGCCACCTGTCCCCTTGTTCACCCCCCACCCCCTCTATCAACATAACACAAAACATAGCGAATAGTAAATCGCAGTGCCGGTATAATTTCCATATCATTCCCCCGGTGTATACGCCTCTTTTTTTTTTCCCCCCCATAAAACGTTTGAATTCAGACTGATGCGGCGCGCAGCCCATTGCAAACATTGTGGAATCGGGTCCCTTTCCCTCCGTCCCCCCCATCCCAGCCGCATAGACACCTGCAGAAAGAGACGAGGCAGCTGTGCCTTATGGTTCCGGGGTCTTTCTATTCTCGCAAAACAGGATCAAGTTTGGAAGAGTCGTTCGGATTCTCACGCTGGACGTTGAGAAGAGAGATATGGTGTTGATAATCGGCCGCCTTCCTTTTTTTTCCTCTTCATCTCTTCCCAAAATCCACCAAAACTGAAGAGAAACGCTAGTGACTGGGAGCAGCAGCTGTGAGGCCTGCGGATGGCGGAGAGGCCGGCTTCCTGCAGACTCCACTTCAAAGGCTGCCTGGATGCTTGTACAGAACAGGCCAGGTAGGGTGCCTTTATCGCCAGTCTGGGAGGATTAATATCAAAGAGAAAGCAGTCTGGGCCTTCATCTCGTCCCCCCCCTGCCCCCCTTATTCACACCCAGCTGGGAGAAGCTGCGACTGGCGGAGGTCACAGCATCCAGCATGACGGCGACTGGGAAAAGATCCTGAGAATAGAAGGCTTTCTCAGAAGCCATGGTGCAGCCATGAGCACAGCAGGTGCCCCGCTAGGAACACGTTCTCCCCTCCGTGGCACTATACAGTAACTGACAAGGACATAATAGGCCTTTCTTTTCTTAATTATCTTTTGAAGATAAAAAAAATGACAACTGTACTTTATCCCGAGCTTGCACTCATTAATCTTCCCCCGTACAGATTACAAACCGCGCATTTAGTGCTTTTTACACCCATTTTAAAACCCTCAAGGGCCGATTTCACGACTCAACCGGGAGGGTTAACCATTTGTCGTCTCGGCCGCGTCACGGCAATATTTCTATATAGGTTGAAAATTAGGGGTCCCGTCGGCTACCGTTATTTTTTGCCCTAAGATGTCTCTTAGGTTTGGGAGTTGCATGTATTTTGTTCTCTTTGCGGTTTCGAGATGGGAAAACCCAGGGACCCAGAGAGCTTTGAGTTGTGTGTGACGTAGGACGTTTCTCCATGAGTTTTGATGACCTCTTCCATGTGTGTGTGTGTCCTACATATGACATTAATTTTTCAAAAGTCGTGCCACAAGGTGGTGTCTGGAATAGGTGGGTGGGGGCAGAAACTGGGGTCTGCATGTGTTGTCATGGTGACAGGGATATTCCAGTAATGCACTGTACATTCCATTGTCCAATCAGATTGTGGAACTGAAGCTTGAGCATGAACAGGAGAAGACTTACCTCTTCCAGCAGCACAGTACCGAGAAGGAGGGTATCATGAAGGACCATGAACGGGAGATCGATCGGCTGGACAGGCAGCTCCAGAATACCGTCTCCGAACACGAGAAGAAGATGCAGGCGTGGAGAGACAAAGACGCAAAGGTAACCCCAAATGCAACGCGTTGCGTGCCGCTGACTCGCCTCCACGGCTCCGGCGCTTGCTCTTCGGCTGGAGATTAACGCCATGGCTTCCCCCCCGTCTGGGCGCAGGTTAATATTAGTTACCCCAATTATTTTGTTTTAATTGGCAGCGTCCCTGATAAGCAGCCACTTGCACTGGTGACGTTTAAGCCGTCTTCCTCATCCAATGTTTATCTAGTCGCCCCCGTGCTGTGTGTGACACCACAGGTAGCTGGATTAAGCCTCGCATGGTGCCTTGATATTCGGCCTGCCTTTCTTCCCTAGTAGATTGGCTTAGTGTTGGGGGGGGGGTGTGTAATGCAGAGCTCAATAAACCATCTGCCTCACCGGCCCTGCCATCAGTTTCAGTTGTGATACTTCACATTCCAGCTTTACCTGCCAGTAGTCAGAGGGGCAAAGGAACCTCTCCTGATGCCCACACTGGGTCTCCATCTCACGAACCGAACATCTATCACAACCTGCCGCCCATTCAGATAGTACGATACCCATATCGCAGCAGCACACCTGCTCCGCTACCCTCCCAGCATCCATCTGTGCGCTCCCTGTTGGAAGCCAGTCTGCAGAATAACCCCCAACTGTGGTCTCATTTGATGCTTCAGACTCGCAGACCAAACAGACACTGTCAGCGAGGACAATATCCATTTCTTATCCAAAACCCTCCAAATATCTCCCCATGTTATCTTCCAAACACACAGCACCTTCTCTACAAGGCCCGGGCAAATCCGCCAATAGATATTTCTGCCTGTAAATGGTGATACGCGCGGCTTCTCGTGCCGGGAACCTGCTGTGTCTGCACCGGTCGCACGGTAACCATATGACAGGGCTTTTATAAATCGTTAGTGATGAGGTTTTCTTGGATTATCTGTTTAATGACAAGTCTTGTACACAATCATCTATACGTTTATTGATGCTATATATAGGTTCGATATCTGAAAACACATTCCCGTTAGTAAATGGTGAGGTCTACCATTCATTTTTTTTGGCATATTAGCGATACCGGTGTTTTGTAATGTGGCATGCCTTCTGCAACAGAAAGGCTTAGAGAACAGCAAGGTCCCTAATGTTTAGGGCAGAGGTAATAAAGCTGAATTTTGGAAATTTGATACATAACCTGATTGAAGCTTGTCAAGGTGGATGAAGGACAAAATGGTGCCGACCTAGATCCAAGACGGCTCTTCCATGTATAGTTTGCTTGTAATGCTTCAAAGGCCAAGGCCAATGGTGAAACCAAGATTCAATTTAATGCCATGGGGGTAAAACATTGGGGACTAAAATTTTATACGCTCAAATATTGCAGGATGGATATATTTTGGTTAGTATTTGTTTATTATACCCGACTTATTGATTTTTTAAGGAAGATCCAGAATGGTAGACCATTAAGGAAGATCCAGAATGGTAGACCATTAAGGAAGATCCAGAATGGTAGACCATTAAGGAAGATCCAGAATGGTAGACCATGTCAAGCATACAGGCCGTAAATTAGGTTACAATATTTGCAATGAATTTTAGTAGGAATAAAGACACACACTCTGGGCAAAAAATTGGCAATTCGTTGTATTGGTCAATATTTTATATTTCAATATTTTTATTGAATTTTCATGAAAAAATTGGCAATTTGTTGTGTTGGTTAATATTTTATATTTCAATATTTTTATTGAATTTTCATGAAAAAATTGGCAATTTGTTGTATTGGTCAATATTTTATATTTCAATATTTTTATAGAATTTTCATGAAAAAATTGGCAATTCGTTGTATTGGTCAATATTTTATATTTCAATATTTTTATTGAATTTTCATGAAAAAATTGGCAATTTGTTGTGTTGGTCAATATTTTATATTTCAATATTTTTATAGAATTTTTATGAAAAAAGTCACAACAGTGCAAAGTATGCCGTCAGGTCAAGGCCATTAAATAAAGAAATAATACAGCATCTTCAAAACAGTAGATATAAAACTGGAAAAATGTAAACAGTGGGATATTGGCTTAAACTGTAACATAGGTATAGCCCCCAATCCTTCAGTCTCAAGGTCGGCTGGCCCGGGCCCCGGCCCCTCTGGCACCCCTATGGGAGCTTACTGCGCCCAGGAGGGAAGGCGGCCCCCCAACCCCAATGTTGCCTACTTGGCTGGGGGAGGCGTCTACCAACTGCCATTCCACAAGAAACCTTTCTGTGCACTGAGCCAGGGCAGAGGCCATGGTCAACGGCTACCTCGGACCAACCATGGTCCTCTGTCATTAAAATCTCTGTGGTAGGCATTAGAACATATAATCATATTAGCGATACCTGTGTTTTTTATGGAATGACTTCTACAACAGAAAGGTTTAGAGAACAGCAAGGTCCCTAATGTTTAGGGAAGAGGTAATAAAGCTGAATTTTGGAAATTTCATACATAACATGATTGAAGCTTGTCAGGGTGGATGAAGGACAAAATGGTGCCGACCTAGATACAAGATGGCTCTTCCATGTATAGTTTGCTTGTAATGCTTCAAAGGCCAAGGCCAATGGTAAAACCAAGATTCGATTTAATGCCATGGGGTAAAACATTTGGGACTAAAATTTTATACTCTCAAATATTGCAGGATGGATATATTTTGGTCAGTATTTGTTTATTATACCCGACTTATTGATTTTTTAAGGAAGATCCAGAATGGTAGACCATTAAGGAAGATCCAGAATGGTAGACCATTAAGGAAGATCCAGAATGGTAGACCATTAAGGAAGATCCAGAATGGTAGACCATTAAGGAAGATCCAGAATGGTAGACCATGTCAAGCATACAGGCCGTAAATTAGGTTACAAAATTTGCAATGGATTTTAGTAGGAATAAAGACACAAACTCTGGGCAAAAATTGGCAATTCGTTGTATTGGTCAATATTTTATATTTTAATATTTTTATTGAATTTTCATGAAAAAAATTGGCAATTTGTTGTGTTGGTCAATATTTTATATTTCAATATCTTTATTGAATTTAATTTTCATGAAAAAATTGGCAATTTGTTGTATTGGTCAATATTTTATATTTCAATATTGTTATTGAATTTTCATGAAAAAAGTCACAACAGTGCAAAGTATGCCGTCAGGTCAATGCCATTAAATAAAGAAATAATACAGCATCTTCAAAACAGTAGATATAAAACTGGAAAAATGTAAACAGTGGGATATTGCATTAAACTGTAACATAGGTATAGGCCCCAATCCTTCAGTCTCAAGGTCGGCTGGCCCGGGCCCCGCCGCCTACCCCTTCGGTAACCCCTATGGGAGCTTACTGCGCCCATAAGGGAAGGCGGCCCCCCAACCCCAATGTCGCCTACTTGGCTGGGGGAGGCGTCTACCAACTGCCATTCCACAAGAAACCTTTCTGTGCACTGAGCCAGGGCAGAGGCCATGGTCAACGGCTACCTCGGACCAACCATGGTCCTCTGTCATTAAAATCTGTGTGACTGGCATTAGAACCTATAATCAAAGAAAGAAAGTGGGATCCAGAAATAAAGGAAAGAAGGGTAAGAGCAGTAGGAAATGGGTAGTAAAAGGGAGCAGTAGCGGTGAGAAAAGGAGGGGACGGTGTCCAGGTCCTTATCACCGAATCGGGATACACATCCAAGTTACGTGATCCAAAAGGTCAACTGTTCTCCCCACCTAAGGAGGAGCAGCCAGATATCTCATCCAGGGGTCCCAAGTTTTTTCAAATAAGCGCATCTTGTCATTAAGCAAGGCCACCATCCTCTCATTTATCATGATCTTGGTCAATATTTTAAAACACGTTTTATGGCAGCCTGTCATAACTGGTTGGATTGTAAGTCCAAAAGTGAGATAAAAGATTTGTGTGTCACCTCTGAGGCTGATGTTGTTACCAGCCATGCGTAACCTTGTAATAATCTTTATTGGGTTACGTTATCTTATTTGGTATACAAAAAGATGTGGTTAAGGCAAAATGGACTTTCATGGTACTGCTATAGACATACCAACAATTTGTATAGATTAAAACCAACATATTTTATTTACAAACAATATAAAATCTTGTAGACGAACAAATCCTGCCTGAAAAGATCGCATTTACAACACTCAAAACTGGACTACTATATGATTTTAGCACTATATAGTGCCCTCCATAAGATGATGTAATCTTAACCATAATTAGCCAGTTCTTCTTAACATGTTTCGAGGAATTGCCCTTCTTCAGGAATATTTGGTAGTTCTTTTGACATAATATACCTGTAGCTTACATCATTTTTAATTAGGTCATTTGCAATTTTTATAGACTTGGTTCTTCCGCCAACAGTCTTCTCTAATTGTGTCCAATTTGTATGAATTAGCTTAAAGTTGTAACAATTCTTATAAATTTTCATCAGATGATCTTGGTTATGTGTATGTTTGGTATTATGCATGTTTTTGTGTTATATTTATGATGGTTTGGGGTTTATTAGTAACTCTGGTCTAGTTAAATATTTATAATTTCTTAAGAGCAGAAAATGTATTTTATAGTCCCATTTAGTCTATTGCAGTGGTCTCTAAACTGCGGCCCGGGAGACAGATGAGGCCCTTTCCTATCTGGCAATTGGGACACTAGTTCTCCCACGTATATGATGCACTATTACTTCCACTGACACCGATGATGGGGCACTTTTCCTCCTACTGACATCAATGATGAACTATTCTTCCCACTGACACCAATGATGAGGCACTGTTCTCCACTGACACCAATGATGAGGCACTATTCCTCCCACTGACACCATTGATGGGGCACTATTCTCCACTGACACCAATGATGAGGCACTGTTCCCTCACCTGACACCAATGATGAGGCACTATTCCTCCCACTGACACCATTGATGGGGCACTATTCCTCCCACTGACACCAATGATGGGACATTATTCTTCTCATTGACACCATAGTTGGGGCATTATTCTAAAGTTCTATATTGCGTTTTTCTGCTCCCATGTGCCACAATTTGGCTCCCCTAAGGTCTAAAGGGCAGTAAACTGGCCCTTTGTTTAGAAAGTTTGGAGGCCCCTGGCCTATAGTGTACGATATGTATATCTAGTATATAGTCACGTAGTTAATCTGGTTGAAAAAAGACACAAGTCCACCCAGTTCAACAAAGCTATATACATTCAGTTATGCATGAGACTTGAACTGCTGATGTGTGCCACTTTAAAAGAACATTTCATTACTATAAGGTATATATCTTTTTGTGAGCCTTGTGGGAAAATAAGTTCTTTCGGCAACCTGCTTACAGGCCCAATCACTCAAGCAGGAACATTCTGACACCATGCCTTTAGTGGACTTTTAGACCTACTAGTCATTCAGAAACCTTTTATCAGTACCACTTTACTCATCCTAGAGTTCCAAAAATCTCTACAAATCCTCCATTATTGTCTATTATGGACCAGTTGGACCAAACACTTTTCATTAAACTGTATTATCTTTTATAAACATCACATATCAGTCCTTCAGTATTCTGTTGATACCTCTACATTGAATTGTAGGCCCTCCGTTCTATCAAGAATTGTAAATTCTACGCTAGTGCCTTTCAGTATCTCAAGAACCTTCGTTGTACATCTATAGTGGACTAATGCCTCGTTTCCACTGAGCGGATCGGTTCGGTACGGTACGCTAATTTGAGTGTTTCCATTATGAAAGTGGGCCATACAACCGAACCAAACCGCACCATTCCTGGTCCTGCTTCAGATGTAGGGCCATAGGAAATGGTACGGTAGGGCGGAGCTACTGGCGTCACATGATAGAGTCCACTGATTGGCGGACAGGAAACCATCAATGCTCACGTCAAATGAAAGAGCAAAACAAACACCTCATTTGGTGTAAACCCCGCATGGTCCCTGGTGGCCCGACTTGCAGTGGAAACGCTCACCTGAATAGACCGACCCATTCGAACCCATCCAAACTGTACCGACCCAACCCGTTCCGCTCAGTGGAAACGAGGCATTATAAACCTTCCAGTCTCCTAAGAACCTTCTGTTACTATCCACACTGTACATGCCAACTCCATAGTCTCTCAAAACCATTCTGCTATCATCTGCTATGGAACTAAAGACTGTCTAAACTTTTAAGAACTTTCTATGCATTTCTGTTCACTTGACCTTTTTGAAGAACTTTCTGTGTATCTTTCACCACTGGACCAATGCAGAACCGTTGTAGTGATACCTTTTATTGGCTAACTTTGCTGGACCCAAAGACTTTCCAGTCTCTGAAGAACTTTCTTTAAGTATATCTTCACCAAAACTATAGAATGTGCCGTCTCTGTCCGGAATTCGATCTGATTATCTCTTTGTGGTCGTTCTGCCAGTATTACTTTATGGAGCTATATACCTCCCACTTTGTCAAGAAACTTTTTTTTTTTATATAAATACACTATTAGTAGGTCTCATGATCCACCAGATTTTGAAATGCTTTTCTAAATTATACCACTTCTTCTTTGGGTTTTCCACCATTATTGACATTATGTTATTTTGATGCTTTTTCACTTTTGCCTTCCACTACTGGCAGGGGACAAGGTTAGGGCTTTGGTTAAATATCATTAAAAGAAGATCTCTTGTCACAGCATACATTTTATTTTTTTTATTTTTCAATATTTTTATTGAGTTTTCGCAAAAAAGAATAAAAGTCATAACAGTGCAAAATGAGCCAACACAGCTCAGCCATACAAATATAAAGTGGTACAGCTTGTTCGGAACATGAAATATATAAATATATATATATAGAAACAAAAAAAATACAGTAGAAACAGTAATATATCGATTAAAATCGAGGTAGAAACAGAGCCCCCACTCTTCCACACTAAAGGTCGGCTGACCCGGGCCCGGCGCCCCTACGGGAACTCACTGCGCCCCAGGAGGGAGGCGGCCCCCAACCCCAATATAGAACACTTGACTAGGGGAGGCATCATCCAACTGTCAGTGCACTGAAAAAAAAGAGAAAATAAAGAGGAAGAAGTAAAAGAAAGAAAGGAGGATCACGGAAAATTGAAAAAGGCAGCAGGGAAGGAACGGGGGAAGGGAAAAGGGAACAGCAGTGGCGGGAAAGGAGGGGTCGGCATCCAGGTCTGTCTCCCCTAAGCGGGGCAAGCTTTCAAGTCCCACAGTCCGAGTGGACAACGGCGTTTCCCCCCCTAAGGGGGGCCGGCCAAATACCTGATCCAGGGGTCCCAGGTCTTGTCAAACAATCGCATCTTATCATTAAGTAACGCTACCATCCGTTCATTTATCATGATCCAGGTCAGCTTGGCTTTGAGTAGCTCAATCAGCACTACAGGAGTTGCACCATGAACGAGCGGCCGTGAACATGAAGGCTATGAGGCGTTTAGCATGTTTAGGTACCCCCTCGATCGGTTTACCCAAAAGGGCTTGTTGGGGAGCTTTCACTAGGTTGACTTGCGTCAATGAATAGATACACAGCATACATTTTAATTCAATAACATCAGCATTATCATAGCAGTAAAAACAATTGTTTTTCTTGGCAATCCACAATTACCTTTCTGCTGGCCATCTCTTTCCACAACTTTCTAGGTCCGTGTTTCTCAACCAGGGTTCCTCCAGAGGTTGCTAGGAGGTTCCTCGAGCAATGGGCAATTTCTGCCTTTCAGATAAGCTCCCACTGACACCATTGATCTTTTTAGCTATCTGGAAGAAGGTAATTCTCCCCAGTGTCCACAAGTGTAAGGAGCGTTCATCCCACCGACCATCACACTAATGTATCATGAGTTGCAGATATAGTCATTTCTAGCAGGGGTTCCCTGAGACCTGAAAATTATTTTGAGGGTTCCTCTGTGTTGAAAAGGTTGAGAAAGGCTGCACTAGATTAATGCATGCTTGCAGCCTCTCCTCCTGTTCATTCCTTTGGTTTACTTTCATTATCTAAGGACTACATATCCCATGGTACTTTGATTCCTTTATTGGCTCCACCTCCTAAATGCCTCTCAGCACCTTTAAAATTTAGAAGGCAGGCTGTGTGAAATGTGTGATATAGAAGTGCACATTCAAGGGGCATAATGAATATGTGTCACCGCATTCAAATACATAAACGTGGGATTATTAACAAAATAGGTTTTTAAAATTCAAGATCATTTGGATTAATAGGAGTAGGCTAGAAATAATTCAAATTTAAAGTGAAAATTAAAATATTATACAATTTTAACATTGACAGAGTTAATGTGGAGTGCCTCTTCATTGAATTGATGATCATCATCATTAACTGCATGAACCAGATCTGCCTGCCATCTTTACTGACGTCTTACTCTGTCTCTGAGGGCCATGTTTGGCAGGAGAGGTCTTTGCACAATCTCACATTGTACTTGGAAAGGACGTGACCCATGGTGAAGGTGCCAAGGGTTGTTTTGGTTTTACAATGGCGCGTTTTGTAACTCTTAATGTAGATACAGTTGGGATGGAAAGTTTGGGCACCCCAGGTAAAAATTTGTATTAATGTGCATAAAGAAGCCAAGGTAAGATGGAAAAATCTCCAAAAGGCATCAAATTACAGATTAGACATTCTTATAATATGTCACCAAAAGTTAGATTTTATTTCAATCATTTACACTTTGAAAATAACAGAAAACAAGAAAATGGCGTCTGCAAAAGTTTGGGTACCCTGCAGAGTTAATATCTTGTACTGCCCCCTTGTATAACAGCTTGTAAACGCTTTTTGTAGCCAGCCAAGAGTCTTAATTCTTGTTTGAGGTATCTTTGCCCATTCTTTCTTACAAAAGTCTTCCAGTTCTTTGAGATTTCTGGGCTGTCTGTCACGCACTGCTCTTTTAAGGTCTATCCATAGATTTTCAATTATGTTGAGGTCAGGAGATTGTGAAGGCCATGGCAAAACCTTCAGTTTACGCCTCTTGATGTAATCCCCCGTGGATATCGAGGTGTGTTTAGGATCATTATCCATTTGTAGAAGCCATCCTCTCTTTAACTTCAGCTTTTTCACAGATGGCATCAAGTTACCATCCAAAATTTGCTGAAATTTTATTGAATCTATTTTTCCTTCTACTCGTGAGATATTCCCTGTGCCACTGGCTGCAATACAACCCCAAAGCATGATTGATCCACCCCCATGCTTCACAGTTGGACAGAGGTTCTTTTCATTAAATTCTGTGCCCCTTCTTCTCCAAACGTACCTTTGCTCATTCCGGCCAAAAAGTTCAATTTTAACCTCATCGGTCCACAGAACTTGTTTCCAAAATGCATCAGGCTCAAGTTCAAGTTCAAATGCTGATTTTTGTGGTGAGGACATAGAAGAGGTTTTCTTCTGATGACTCTTCCATGAAGACCATATTTGTACAAGTATCTCTTTATAGTGGAATAGTGTACCACAACTCCAGTGTCTGCCAGATCTTTCTGGAGGGATCGTGCAGTCAAACTTGGGTTTTGAATTGTTTTTCTCACAATCCTGCGAGCCGTTCTGTCTGATATTTTTCTTGGTCTTCCAGATCTTGCTTTAACTTCCACTGTTCCTGATGACTGCCATTTCTTAATGACATTCCGAACAGAGGATATTGACATCTGAAAACGCTTTGCTATCTTCTTATAGCCTTCTCCAGCTTTGTGAGCGTCAACTATTTTCAGTTTCAGTTTTCTAGACAACTGTTTAGAAGATCCCATGGTGTTGATTGTTGGGGCAAGGTCAGATGAGTCTGGGCATTTAAAACCTTTGAGATTGACATCCCCTGGTCTTCCCAGACGATGATTGAGAACAATCCATGACACTGGCAGGTCTCAGCCTTGCAAAGGGGGCAGTGCATGCTATAAATTCTGCAGGGTGCCCAAACTTTTGCAGACAGCATTTTTTTTTGTTTTCTGTAATTTTGAAAGTGTAAATGATGGAAATAAAATCTAACTTTTGTTGACATATTATAAGAATGTCTAATCTGTAGTTTGATGCCTTTTGGAGATTTTTCCATCTTTCCTTGGCTTCTTTATGCACATTAATACAAATTTTTACCTAAGGTGCCCAAACTTTCGATCCCCACTGTAGAGTGTAGTGATCCGAAAAGCATTAAATGGTTGTTTACCATGAAAATGAACTTCCTCCAGTATAATATTGGGATGTAAAGGTAATAGGGGAACCTGAGTTTTTTGTTGCCATCAGTAGAAATGTTACGAAGAATCTTGACAACAGCTATAGTTTACTGAAGGAAATTGGCTCTGCAGATTTACCACCCCTGCTATTGGGGCTATTGAGCCATTTCAACTTGCCTGCAGCCACCCAAGGTATCAGTTTTGGATGAAATTCTCTTAAAGTGAGCATACAATATACTGACTGTCATGGTGGTCCATAGAAGCCTTGGAGTGTGTTGGCAAATTTTGGGTGGCCCTAAATCCTAAAGTCAAACTCCGGGCAAACCGTTAAATTATCAGTTTAAATAAATGTGTTAAATGTTAAAATTATAATTCTGTTCACCCAGCCTTGTGATTTGCACACCCTCAGCCACAAGATTTAATAGGAGGGTGACTCAATATTTCAGCTTTCAGATTTCTTTAACTGTGTGTTCTACATTCTACTATGAATTGGGAACCGTTTCTGTAAGCTGCCCAAACACCTACCACACAGCACCCAATGCCTAAACGCCTCCCAATTCAGCCCCCCATTGCCTAAATATCTCCTGTTCCAGCTCCTAATGCCTAAACAACTTTCCCTCCAGCACCCAGTGCCTAAACACCTCCCCTCCAGCACCCAGTGCCTAAACACCTCCCCTCCAGCACCCAGTGCCTAAACACCTCCCCTCCAGCAACATTGCCTAAACACTTCTCCTCCAGCACCCAGTGGCTAAACATCTCCCCTCCAGCCCCCAATTACCTAAACATCTCCCCTCCAGCCCCCCATTACCTAAACACCTCCCCTCCAGCCCCCAGTGCTTAACCCCCCCCCCCCCCACAGCACCCAGTGCCTAAACACACCTCCCCTCCAACCCCCCCAGTACCTAAACATCTCCCCTCCAGTCCCCAATTACCTAAACATCTCCCCTCCAGTCCCCAATTACCTAAACACCTCCCCTCCAGCCCCCAGTGCTTGAACACCCCCCCCACAGCACCCAGTGCCTAAACACCTCCCCTCCAACCCCCCCAGTACCTAAACATCTCCCCTCCAGCCCTCCATTGCTTAAACACCTCCCCTTCAGCACCCAATGCCCCCCAGTGCCTAAACACCTCCCCCCCAGCACCCCAGTACCTAAACACTGCCCCTCAGTACCTAAACACCTCTCCTCCAGCCTCTAGTGTCTGAACACCTCCCCTCCAGTCCCCAGTGCCCAAACAACTCCCCACCAGCCCACAGTACCTAAACTACTTACCTTTTATCCACTGTGCCTGCCTCCTTTCTTCCACTTCCTATTGCCTAAACGCCTTCCCCTATTGCCCTCCAGTGCCTAAACACCTCCCCTCCAGCCCCCAGTCTTAAATATCTTGCCTAAAGCCCCCAGTGCCTAAACACCTCTGCTCCAGCCACTAGTAGCTAAACTCCTTCCCTTTTAATCTACCACCCCTTCCCTCCTTCTCCCATTTCCCAGTGCTTCCAGCCCCTAGTGCCCTCCTAATCCAGTGCCTTAAAACGTCACCCTGTAGGGTCTTGTCCCCAGACCATTCATTCAACAAAAATGTTCTCAAAATGTTCATTTACATTGGTTATGCATGCTATGTACCTCTGAGAACCTCCCTTGTGTGGACATCCAAAAGCCCTGAGACTGCTGTTAGGTGCAGCCATCTTGGATGTGATGTCAGCAGACTCAGAGCCGCTACTTAAAGCAGAAGTTAAGTCATAAAATTAAGTCCTACTAGATCATTTCAGGCCGGCCCCTTCTGCAGGTATAGCTATGTAAATTATTAAAAATTAGTGCCTATACTGTATAAAATCTAGTAATAGACTGTCTCACCCCGCTCTGCACATGCTCAGTTGCTCTCTATTTTTAGGCATTTTTAGGCACTGCTGAGTTTGTAGCGGCCGATCTGCTGACAGCCTTAAAACGGAATTAAGCCCTCCTATCCTTTACAGCCAAGGAAGCTGCTTCTGTTTGATCTGAAACTGCCATGGCGCTGCACGTGTGATCAGTTATGACTCCAGCCATTTGATGGTTTGACAGTTTGGGTGAAGACACAAGTAAATGTGACATTTAGCAATCCCGGAATTCTAGAAATGTAACTTGAAACCGCTAAATCGATGGGTTTAGTTTAGGGATAGGCCGATATGTTTTTTTCAGGGCCGATACCGATATTTTGGTCACAACGTATCGGTATCGGCTGATATGGGTCGATATTTTGTACATTTAAAGTTTTGAAAAATAAAGACAATTTTTGACACAAATCTGGTACTGAACATGTTATTTTTTGTTTAATGCTTAATGGTTGGCTGGCACCCTGTGGTGGGTGGTTGGCTGGCACCCTGTGGTGGGTGGCTGGCTGGCACCTTGTGGTAGGTGGGTGGCTGGCTGGCACCTTGTGGTAGGTGGGTGGGTGGCAACCTGTGGTGGGTGGCTGGCTGGCACCCTGTGGTGGGTGGCTGGCTGGCACCCTGGGGTAGGTGGGTGGCTGGCACAGGGGCTGTGGGTGGCTAGCTTGTACAGGGCCTGTGGGCAGCTGGCTGGTACAGGGCATGTGGGTGGCTTGCTGGTACAGTGCCTGGGGCTGGCTGGTACAGGGCCTGTGGGTGGCTGTCTGGCACCCTGTCTGTGGGTGGCTGGCTGGCTGGCACCCTGTCTGTGGGTGGCTTACTGGCACGCTGTGGTGGGTGGTTGGCTGGCACAGGGACTGTGGTTGGCTTGTTGGTACAGGGCCTGTGGGTGGCTGCCTTGTACAGGGCCTGTGGGTGGCTGGCTGGTACAGGGCCTGTGTGTGGCAGGTTGTCTGGCACCCTGTCTGTGGGTGGCTGTCTGGCTGGCACCCTGTGGTGGCTGGCTGACACTCTGTGGTGGCTGGCTGACTGGCACCCTGTGGTGGGTGGCTGGCTGGCACAGGGGCTGTGGGTGGCTGGTTGGTACAGGGCCTGTGGGTGGCTGGTTGTCTGGCACCCTGTCTGTGGGTGGCTGTCTGTCTGGCACCCTGTGGTGGCTGGCACTCTGTGGTGGCTGGCTGACTGGCACCCTGTGGTGGGTGGGTGGCTGGCTGGCACAGGGGGTGTGGGTGGCTGGTTGGTACAGGGCCTGTGTGTGGCTGGTTGTCTGGCACCCTGTCTGTGGGTGGCTGTCTGGCTGGCACCCTGTGGTGGCTGGCTGGCACTCTGTGGTGGCTGGCTGACTGGCACCCTGTGGTGGGTGGCTGGCTGGCACAGGGGCTGTGGGTGGCTGGTTGGTACAGGGCCTGTGGGTGGCTGGCTGGTACAGGGCCTGTAGGTGGCTGGCTGGCTGGCTGGTACAGGGCTTGTGGATGTGGGTGGCTGGCACCGGGCTGCTGTGGGTGGGTGTATGGCTGTGATACACTCCCACGAGACTAGTCCTGACTCCAGATGAGGCTGTGCAAGGCGAGGGAGGCGGCCTAAGAAGGCACAAAAATATCGTCCTGTTCCGGGGCAGATACCGCTATAACGGGGAAAGTGCATATCGGCCGCACCGATAATCGGTCTATTCCTAGTTTAGTTCTGCCTCATGATTTACAGCTGTTTAGGGTCTCTGGGCTTCAGCAACATGGCGGCCTCCAGCAAGAAGAAACGAGCAATGCTGGAGGCAGTTAACAGCACACGCTTATTTTGGTGGGGTAATTATTAATGTGGAATGGATGTTCCTTACTAAAGAACATTCTTTTTTATCAAGTTGTGTAAAGTTCCGCTTAAAGTGACACTTTATTGCCTTTCACTCCCACAACATCAGCTAAAGAAAAGGTTATTTAGGGAGCTTAAGGGAGGGGTGGAGAAGCTGGGCCAGAATAGACCGTATTCAGACACTCCAAGTACCTGGTGCTGGAGGCCAATGGAGAGAGGGCTTCCTTTGGGGCTAATCTCCAGACTCCTCTGGAGGTGGAACAGGAGAAGTCAGGCTCACAGAAGCACGGGTTGTCTGCTGGAATTACTTGCTGGGATGTTTTGTCACAGGAGATGTCCAGGTACTCTGATGAGACAACAGGATAGTGTCTGCAGAGTGGTGGTACCCGAGGGAAGTAGCAGGATACAGGCAGAGCAGGAGTCAGGAGAGAAGCCAGTTCATAACCAGGGGTCAGGTACTGGGTGTGGACAAGAGCATGTGTGGTCAGGAGGGTAGCCAGGGTCATACACAGAGGAGCAGGATCAGACAGTCCTTATAACAAGCCAAGGTCAGATCCAGAAGCAGGCAGAAGACCGCCCCAGGGTCAAGCCGATTCAGGAACAAGTGTCCACAGATTCAGGGGTACCACAGGAACAAATGCACTGGAGAGCCGAAGATCAACCAGGAGGAACTGGCTCCCTTATAAAGGCCATATGGTGCCAGTCCAGGCTGGCTGTGCGCCAGCACGCGCATTTATGTGACCATGTAAGATACTGGCAGGAATGCCAGGTCTTCGTGAGCTTCTCCTGCGGATAGTGTCCTGACACCAAGAAGACTATGACAGGCAAGGGGGAAGGGGGTTGTGCTAGGGAATGAATTCTTCCTGGAGTAGTCACCTTCTCTACCAATTTAAGAGGAACATTACAAATCAATAAAAATTATTTATGGAATGAAAAACTCTGCAAGTAAACTTTTTATATACACTATATTGTCAAAATTATTAGGATACCTGCCATATTGGGAAATGCACATAAACTTTATTGGCATCCCAGTCTTAATTCGTAGGGTTCAATAATGAGTTGGCCAACCCTTTGCAACTATAACAGTTTCAACTCTTCTGGGAAGGCTGTCCACAAGGTTTAGGAGTGTCTATGGGAATATTTGACCCTTCTTCCAAAAGCACTTTTGTGAGGTCAGGCAACTGATGTGGATGGGAAGGCCTGGCTCACAGTCTGTGCTCTAATTCATCCCAAAGGGGTGCTATCGGGTTGAGATCAGGACTCTGTGCAGGCCAGTCAAGTTCCTCCACCTCAAACTCACTCATCCATGTCTTTATGGACCTTGCTTTGTGCACTGGTCCAAACCATTTGGTGGAGTTGGGATTATGGTGTGGGGTTGTCTCTCAGGGGTTGGTCTTGGTCCCTTAGTTCCAGTGAAGGGAACTCTTAAAGCGTTTGTTACCCAAAAAAAATATGATCCTGTTCCTTGAAAGCATGTGGCCCCTTCTATTACCTAAAAACCTGGCTGATCCTGCCTGGCTCTGCCCTCCCCTCTGTAAACTGACCACGGTATATCATGGCTGCTGAGCCCTAAAACTGTGGTCAGTTTATGTGCCTCTGTCATCCACAGCCCTGCACTGTCCTCTCCCCCCTCCCCTCCCTGCATATCAGCTCCTGTGTGTGAGCCGTGTCCTCCCCACTAGGGATGATCAAACTTTTCAAAAGTTCGGTTCGACCAGAACTTCCAAAAAGTTCGGCCCGGATTTCAGAACCCCATTGAAATTAATGGGACCCAAACTTCGGTAATCAAAAAAACCCATTTTGAATCCCTAAAACCCAATAAATGCCCATAAAAAGTGCCTAGGGTTCTGGGTCATGCCCCAGAGACTATTAATCACACAAAAAAAAGTTCTTAAAAATTGTCATTTTTGATAGAGAGACAATTATTGAAAAAAATTATTGAAAAAAAAAAAATGAGATTTTGGATTTAGTGTCTGGGGGGTCTAAAAAGTGTACCTGTGAAGTTTCAGCTCTGTAGCATGTCCAGAACCAGAAAAAAAAAAGATTGTATCTATTAGGTCACTTATAGAACAGGGATATGGCTCCGCTATTTTCACACCTTGCCGGTTTTGTAGCAAGCGTTTTTTTGGGCATTTTTTGGGTGTTATTGGAGGCAGGCATAACATCAGAACTTCTGTGTAGGGGTATATATACATACACCCATGTATGTATATATACAGATATACATATATAGGTGTGAAAGTAGCAGAACACTATGCTTGCGCTAATGAAATAATTAACACCCATATGGCTCCGCTCCTATCACACCTATATATGTGTATAATACATGTAAGTGTGTGTGTATATATACCCCTATACACAAGTTCAGATGTCATGCCTGACTCCAAAGACCCCAAAAAAACGCCTGCGCCAAAAAAAAAACGCCCAGGTGTGTTATTGCAGGCTTTTTTTTGGGGCATTTTTTTACACGCACACTTATATGTATTATACACATACACATATATAGATGTGATAGGAGCGGAGCCATATGGGTGTTAATTATTTCATTAGCGCAAGCATAGTGTTCTGCTACTTTCACACCTATATATGTGTAGGTGTATATATATATATACGTGTGTGTATATATACCCCTATACACAAGTTCAGATGTCATGCCTGACTCCAAACATGTCCTCAAAAAAGCCATATAAACGCCTGCAGCAAAAAGCAGGCTGACCGGAGAGAAGCCATATCCCTGTTCTATAAGTCACCTAAGAGAGATCTTTTCTCTATAGAGGTCACCCTGAAATGGAAGGGTTTGGTCACCCTGCCATAGCAGTCAGAGTCAGTTCACCCAACACTACACTACGGGCACCCTGGCACATAACACTTTCCCTACAGAAACTTGATTTTTGAATCTAACTAAAGTGTAAAAGAGCACCCTAACTACACTAGATATCCCTTTCCTGACACTAATAAATGCTAAATGACACTTTTGAAGCAGAAGTAACAGAACTGCTTCCACTCTCTTCCATGTCCCTATATTAAAATGCTAGGAATTTGGTGGGGCTATCTTATATACTGGGGGGCGTATTCACTAATGATTGGCCTCTGGACCCCCTAGTCACTCCAATCACATTCCTAGCATTCTCCTGCCCCCTCAATTGGCTTTTACTAATGGTTCTGGTCCAATCATGGGCTTTTAAAGCCCATTTCCTGGCCCATTGCATTTTGGTCGGTTCTGGTTGCTGAATTCCGAACTTTTTCAGCAAAAAGTTCTAAATTCGGCCGAACCTCGAACAGTCAATGTTCGGGTCGAACCGATGGTCGACCCGAACCGTTCGATCATCCCTACTCCCCGCCCCTCCCCTGCTACTGCCATACTATGTACAATAACTTTCTCTACTAACTAGAATTCCATCTGTTATATCAGGTAATATCGCTCAGTGCCTTTGTTTTATAAAATTTATGCGGCACAATACCTTATTGAAGACGGCTGCTAAGCAGTCACGTGACCTCCCGAGGCTCTCCTCCCTGTGACATCAGAGGGAACCTCAGCTCCTCCCTCTGCAGTCCTCTGAGCAGGGCAAGAGAGCGCCGCAACATCAGCTGACTGACATCGGCGCTGCAACATGTGGTATTGCCCCACATCATTTAAAAAAAAAAAACAAAGGCACTGAGCGATATAACCTGATATAACAGAGGGGACTCTAGTTAGTAGAGAAAGTGACTTTACACTGGTCCAAATAATTTGGTGTAGTGGCGATTATGGTGTGGGGTTGTTTTTCAGGGGTTGGGATTGGCCCCTTAGTTCCAGTGAGGGGAACTCTTAAGGCGTCAGAAAACCAAGACATTTTGGACAATTTCATGCTCCCAACTTTGTGGGAGGAGTTTGGGGATGGCCCCTTCCTGTTCCAACATGACTGCACACCAGTGCTCAAATCTAGGTCCCTAAAGACATGGATGAGTGAGTTTGGGGTGGAGGAACTTGACTGGCCTGCACAGAGTCCTGACCTCAACCAGATAGAACACCTTTGGAGTGAATTAGTGTGGTACTGCTTTAGCAGCGTCCATAAATTACATAGTAGTTGAGGTTGAATAAAGACAATAGTCCATCCAGTTCAAGCTAAAGACATGGATGAGCGAGTTTGGGGTGGAGGAACTTGACTGACCTGCACAGAGTCCTAACCTCAACCCGATAGAACACCTATGGAATGAATTAGAGCGGAGACCGCGAGCCAGGCATTCTCCTCCAACATCAGTGCCTGACCTCACAAATGCCCTTCTGGAAGAATGGTCAAACATTCCCATAGACACTCCTAAACCTTGTGGACAGCCTTTCCAGAAGAGTTGAAGCTGTTATAGCTACAAATGGTGGGCCAACTCAATATTGAACCCTACGGACTAAGACTGGGATGCCATTAAAGTTCATGTGTGTGCAAAGGCAGGCGTCCCAATACTTTTGACAACATAGTGTATATAGAGAGGCGTCCCAATACTTTTGACAATATAGTGTATATAGAGAGGCGTCCCAATACTTTTGACAATATAGTGTATATAGAGAGGCGTCCCAATACTTTTGACAATATAGTGTATATAGAGAGGCGTCCCAATACTTTTGACAATATAGTGTATTTTCTGTGTCCACGTTGGAGACAAGGCCTCTTTAATAGAGAAGTGGTAAATGCACGGAGAAGGACAATGGGAATTACAATGACCTGGATCCCTCCAGTATGGTATGGAGTTAATGAGTGCATGCAAAGGATGAAGCTATGGTCGGGTTTAGACGGAGTTCAGGTCCTTATTATATCGCTTACATGTTCCCACTGAATATAACATGTGGAGGATTTCTGTAAAAGAAGAAAATTCTGATTTTTCTACTCTGGTTTCCACCTCCCACCTCCAGAATATTCCGGATAAAAGCCGCTCGAACGCTCTCCCTCTCTCTCCGTAGATGGTGTTTTTTTGGCTGTAACTTCGCTAATGAGTATCTGTCTGCAATCCTCCTTTGGTCCTGAAGACCGGCATTAGCTGTTTAATATTCCTGCTTTTACCTATTAAACACGGCCTGCTAATAAATGATAAAAAGGCAGTTCACTCCGTCACCCGATTCCAGCAGAATCAAACAAGCATTCAGTAGGCTGCTAAGATGGTAAATCAGCCTCAGACTCCAGTAAATGAGGCCCCCCAGTAATTGGGAGGTTATTGCATCCTAATTGCTGAGAAATGAATTTCTGAAGTCAGAAAACTTTGTAGAGTTTTACTGAAATTAGCGAACGCTTTTACCCTATTGGCTATTTTCACCATCACCCGTCCTTGGATAATCTCCCCGCTAAACATAATAAAAGCTGAACTCCAGGCAAACGGCTTAATACACAGATGATATACACTAAATTACTAAAAGTATTGGGACGCCGGCCTTTACACACACATCAACTTTAATGGCATCCCAGTCTTAGTCCGTAGGGTTCAATATTGAGTTGGCTCCGCTATGCAGCTATAACAGCTTCAACTCTTCTGGGAAGGCTGTCCACAAGGTTTAGGAGTGTCTATGGGAATGTTTCACCATTCTTCCAGAAGGGCATTTGTGAGGTCAGGCACAGATGTTGGACGAGAAGGCCTGGCTCGAAAACTACGCTCTAAATTCATCCCAAAGGTGTTCTATCAGGTTGAGGTCTGGACTCTGCGCAGGCCAGTCAAGTTCCTCCACCCCAAACTCACTCATCCATGTCTTTATGGACCTTGCTAGAGCAGTACTGCACTAATTCATCCCAAATGTGTTCTATTGGGTTGAGGCCAGGACTCTGGGGTGGAGGAACTTGACTGGCCTGCACAGAGTCCTGGCCTCAACCCAATAGAACACCTTTGGGATGAATTAGTGTGGTACTGCTCTAGCAAGGTCCATAAAGGCATGGATGAGCGAGTTTGGGGTGGAGGAACTTGACTGGCCTGCACAAACTTGCTCATTCATGTCTTTATGGACCTTGCTAGAGCAGTACCACAATAATTCATCCCAATGGTGTTCTGTCGGGTTGAGGTCAGGACTCTGTGCAGGCCAGTCAAGTTCCTCCCCCCCAAACTCGCTCATCCATGCCCTTATGGACCTTGCTTTGTGCACTGGTGTGCAGTCATGTTGGAACAGGAAGGGGCCATCCCCAAACTTCTCCCACAAAGTTGGGAGCATGAAATTGTCCAATATGTTTTGGTATGCTGACGCCTTAAGAGTTCCCTTCACTGGAACTAAGGGGCCAAGCCCAACCCCTGAAAAACACCCCCACACCATAATCCCCCCTCCCCCACACCATAATCCCCCCTCCAGCAAATGATTTGGACCAGTGCACAAAGCAAGGTCCATAAAGACGTAGATGAAGTTTGGGGTGGAGGAACTTGACTGGCCTGCACAGAATCCTGACCTCAACCCGATAGAACACCTTTGGGATGAATTGGAGTGCAGACTGCTAGCCAGGCCTTCTCATTCAACATCAGTGCCTGACCTCACAAATGAGCTTCTGGAAGAATGGTCAAACATTTCCATAGACCAGCCTTTTACAACCAGGGTGCTTTGAGGTTTCTTCAGAGGGGCCTCAGCAAAATGCCTAAACATTGATCAAAAATTTTATACAAGCCAGGGTGTGGATGAAGCCTGACTTTTAGTTACACAAAGCCAGGGGTTTTCATTGGGCACCATTACGACTTTCTAGACCCTCGCATCCTAACAAGCAATGACTTCATCATTTATTAAGGAGGATGTCTGTTGCCTTCACAGTGTCTTTGTTTGACCCCCCTCTGCCCCTCTCCCTCAGCCCTGGGGTGACATTAGCTGACTGATGGAGAGAAATTGAGGGAGAAGAGAAACATTGAAATACTAGTCAGTACCGGTGTGCAAAGGTGTATTTGCTTTAGAAAAATAAATCGCCTCTAACATTGGGTGTACTATGCGTGGATGTTGCTGCATTGTGTAAAGCTATTAGAATTGTTTTTTACATTTCAGAATGGGGTGCATCGAGATTGTCCATAGTTTTAACCACTTAACGCAAAGTGACGTATATTTACGTCGGCAGACTTTGCGGTCTTATACCGGGATGATGCCTCTAGCTAGAGGCATCATCCCGGTACCATGGTTTCAGTCGGCTTTCCGTCGGTAATGACCAATGCCGCTCGATCGTTACCCGGGTGAGCGGGAGGGGACGTCCCCCCCCCCCCCCCGCCGCCTTCTGTGACTTTGCTTGGGCCTCCCGTCCCACCGGGAACCCCGAGCACCCAGCCGGCACGTCTGCGGGCTGGATGGAGTCCCGATCACAGCCGGAAACGGCTTCTATCGGGTCTCCGATGACGTAACAAGGAGGCGGCGTCCATGACGTCACTTCCGGGTTACTCTGCTGCAAAAGGCGGCAAATTTTAAAAATGGCTGTATGCAAAAATGCCGTTTTCGGCGTTTTGCATACATTTAGACCCTCGATCCCTCCATAAAGAGTACCTGTCACTGCATATTGGTGTCACAAGGGATGTTTACATTTCTTGTGACAGCAATAAAAGTGATCAGATTCTTTTTTTTTTTTAAATCTGTAATAAAGTTAAAAAAATAAATAAAATAAATAGGAAAAAAAAATAAAAATTTAGCCGCCCCCGTCACCATTAGCTCGCGCACGAAAAAAAACATATACGGAAGTCGAGCCGCAAATTAAATTGCTGTTCAAACTACACATGTGAGGTATCGCCGCAATCGCCAGAGCGTGGGCAATAATTAAAAAAAAAGAGCTACACTCTAACTCTAAAATGGTAACCGTTAAAAAAATTTAAAGCGTCGCCTATTGAGATCTCTATTGACCGTAGTTTGTCGCCATTCCATGGGGGGGCGCAATTTTAAACCGTAACATGTTGGGTATCTATTTACTCGGCGTGACATCATCTTTCACAATATACAAAAAAAATGGTCTAACTTTACTGTTTAGTATTTTTTAAATGCAGTAAAATGTGATTTTTCAAAATTTTTCCAAAAAAATGGCGTTTTAACCACCTCAATACCGGGCACTTAAACCCCCTTCCTTCCCAGACCAATTTTCAGCTTTTAGCGCTGTTGCATTTTGAATGACAATTGCGCGGTCATGCAACACTGTACCTAAACCAAATTGATGTCATTTTTTTCCCCACAAATAGAGCTTTCTTTTGGTGGTATTTGATCACCGCCAGGTTTTTTCTTTTTTGGTGCACAAATAAAAAAAGGCCGAAAAGTTTGAAAAAAAGAAAAAGTTTTTTGTTTAGGTTATAAAATTTTGTAAATAGATACGTTTTTTCCTGCACTGATGAGCACTGATGACGCCGCACTGATGAGGAGACACTGATGGGGTGGCACTGATGGGGTGGCACTGATATGCAGCACTGATGGGCACTGATATGTGGCACTGATAGATAGCACTGATATGCAGCATTGGTGGGCACTGATAGGCAGCGCTGATGGGCACTGATAGGCAGCACTGATGGGCACTGATCGGCGGCACTGATGGGCACTAATGGGTGGCACTGATGGGCGGCACTGATCGGCACTGATGGGGGGCACTGATGGGCACTGATAGGCAGCACTGGTGGGCAATAATGGGCACTGGTGGGCGGCACTGATAGATGGCAATAACGGGCACTGGTGGGCAGCACTGATAGATGGCATTGGTGGGCAGCACTGATAGGGGGGCACCACTGGCAGGCTCTCTGAGCCCTGTTTGCCATCCCTGGTGGTCATGGGTGTGCATCCCTGGTGGCTCTAGTGCAGTGATGGCGAACCTTGGCACCCCAGATGTTTTGGAACTACATTTCCCATGATGCACAACTATACTGCAGAGTGCTTGAGCTTCATGGGAGATGTAGTCCCAAAACATCTGGGGTGCCAAGGTTCGCCATCACTGCTCTAGTGGCATCCCCTCCCCCCAGGGCTGCACTGGTAATCAATCATCTGATTACCAGCACAGACCCCCCCTGTGATCAGTGAGTAATTAGAAATACTCACTGATCACCCCAGCTGCAGAATTGATCCTCTTCTCCTCACTGACAGGATCTGTCAGGAGGAGAAGAGATCGAAGCCGTTACAATGGCTGTATTGACATTACATGACGGCTGTGATTGGTCACAGCCGTCATGTGATCAGGAGGGCCAATCACAGGGCCCTCCTGCCGAGGCTTGTTGCTCTGTGTCCTAGGGACACAGGCACATCGAGATCGCGCCACTGCGCGTGCCCGCGGCGGCGCGATCTCTCTCCTTCTGAAGGACGTTCCGGAACGTCCATTCAGAAGGACGAGACATCCACCCGGCCGTATATGTACTATGGCCCGGGTGGGAGGTGGTTAAAGACTGCTGCGCAAATACCGCGTGACAAAAAATATTGCAATGACCGACATTTTATTCTCCAGAGTCTTTGTTAAAAAATATATATAATGTTTGGGGGTTCTAAGTAGTTTTCTAGGAAAAAATACTGATTTTAACTTGTAAACAAAAAGTGTCCGAAATAGGGCTGGGGCTTAAGTGGTTAACCACTTGCCGACCGCCGCACGACTATCTACGTCGGCAGTCAGCCCCTCACAGGCAAACTAACGTAGGTCTACGTCGCTAGCTTGTGAGGGTCTAGGGAGCGAGCGCGCGCCCCCGGAGGCGCGCACCCGCTCCCGCGTGGTCACGGACCCCCCCCCGCGCGCGTGACCAGCGGACCCGATGTCCGCCGGCCACTCTGCGATCGGCGGGGGAGAGGGAGAAAGTCAGGCAGCTTGTGTAAACAAGCCACCTGTCATTCTCCTCGCTGTAAAGACACCGATCACATGGATCTACTATGTAGATCCGTTGATCAGTGTCCTTACAGCTCAAGCCACAGCCAATCACAGTAGAAAGCACGCCCCTAGGGACACACACAGCCCCTCCCTCCCAAATAAAGTTAACCCCTTCACTACCAGTGTATTTTTACAGTAACAGTGCATATATATAGCACTGATTACTGTAGAAATGTCACTGGTAACCCCAAAAGTGTCAATCTGTCCGCCGCAATGTCGCAGTACCGCAAAAATAATCGCAGATCGCCGCCATTACACGTTAAAAAAAAAAACAACAAAAATGACAAAAATCTTTCCCTTTGTTAGTAAACGCGATAACTTTTGCGCAAACCAATCAAAATACGCTTTTTGCGATTTTTTTTTTTACCAAACATAGGTAGGATAAAACAAATTGGCCGAAAATGTTAAAAAATTTTGATTTTTACATTTTTTTTGGGCGGAATTTCATATAAAAAAATGTGAAAAATATTGTTATTTTTGCAAAATTGACGCTCTTTTTTTGTTTATAGCGCGTGATCAAAAAATCGCACAGGTGATCAAATACCACCAAACGAAAGCTCTGTTTGTGGGAAAAAAAGGACGCCAAATTCGTTTAGGTACAGCGTTGCACGACCGCGCAATTGTCCGTTAAATTCACGCAGTGCCGAATCGCAAAATACCCCCTGGTCGGAATGGGGGTAAAATCTTCTGGGGCTTAAGTGGTTAAGGGGTGCCTTGAGGTCAACAATTTTAAAGGGTGCCTCGACTGAAAAAGGTTGAGAAACATTCCCATAGACACTCCTAAACCTTGTGGACGGCCTTCCCAGAAGAGTTGAAGCTGTTATAGCTGCAAAGGGTGGAGCCAACTCAATATTGAACCCTACGGACTAAGACTGGGATGCCATTAAAGTTCATGTGTGTGTAAAGGCCGGCGTCCCAATACTTTTGGTAATGCGGTGTACATGGAAAGGAGCCGTATTACGGGCTAGAGGGCTTGTACTTCTCTCCATTCAGTGTTGAGAATCCTCTACTTAAAGTGGTTATAAAGCCTAAACATTTTTTACCTTAAAGCGTAACTCCACTTTTGTTGAGAAACAAACATTCCCTTCTGGGTGATCTCTGTACATTGCAAGGATTAGAACAACCTTTGTTACAGATTTATACCTTATGTTATTCTGAAGAAATCACTGGTTTGTTCCTCTGTGCCCCTGTGAGGAGTGAGTCTAATGGGAGTGGTTTCATAATTATCAATCAGCTGTGCACCTGCAGAACACTAATGAGGAAATCTGCTGGGCCTGCATCCCTTTAGATGTGTTCCAATTGGGAGGATCTCACCAAAAAATTTGTGTTGCAGGGGATGCCTGAAATCTGACTTAGTGAAGACTTCTGGGAAAAATCATTGAACCAATCACACAAGCAGGAAGTGATGTTCCTGGGGTGTGGTCAGTATACATTCTGTGTACAGAACAACTCCAGGCAGCCATATTGCATTGCATTTTCAGAAAATTACAGCGGCTGAAGAATCAAAAGGAAAACTAATTTTTAAAAACATTTAATTACAATATTACTTGTTGCAATTGTATACGCTATGTCATTTTTTCTTTGTTTGCTATTTTTTTCCCCACGAAGGTGGAGTTACCCTTTCATGTATTCCTTACTTTAAGGTAAAAAATGTTTAGGTGTCAGCATCCCCCCTCCCCTTTTTACTTACCTGAGCCCTCATTAGATCCAGCGCTGTGCACGTCTTCAGCTCTTCTTTCCCCTCACTTGCGGGTCTCGCTGATTTTGCTGGGGCACTGGAAGCCATTGGCTCCAAGTGCTGTCAAAGCCAGTGACAAGGGAGCAGGGGGGGGGGGGGGGTTTCAGGGCCGAGTCCTGTTGCCTGTGTCAATAGACGCAGCAGCAGGACTTGGGTGCGAGCACGCACGAGGGCACTGGACAGAAGGGAAACGCTAGGAACAGCAGCGGGGCTCAGGGGGCGAGCACGCACGAGGGCACTGGACAGAAGGGAAACGCTAGGAACAGCAGCGGGGCTCAGGGGGCGAGCACGCACGAGGGCACTGGACAGAAGGGAAACGCTAGGAACAGCAGCGGGGCTCAGGGGGCGAGCACGCACGAGGGCACTGGACAGAGGGGAGACGTTAGGAACAGCAGCGGGGCTCGGGGGCGAGCACGCACGAGGGCACTGGACAGAGGGGAGACGCTAGGAACAGCAGCGGGGCTCGGGGGCGAGCACGCACGAGGGCACTGGACAGAGGGGAGACGCTAGGAACAGCAGCGGGGCTCGGGGGCGAGCACGCACGAGGGCACTGGACAGAGGGGAGACGCTAGGAACCGCAGCGGGGCTCGGGGGTGAGCACGCACGAGGGCACTGGACAGAGGGAAGACGCTAGGAACAGCAGCGGGGCTCGGGGGTGAGCACGCAGGAGGGCACTGGACAGAGGGGAGACGCTAGGAACAGCAGCGGGGCTCAGGGGGCGAGCACGCACGAGGGCACTGGACAGAGGGGAGACGTTAGGAACAGCAGCGGGGCTCGGGGGCGAGCACGCACGAGGGCACTGGACAGAGGGGAGACGCTAGGAACAGCAGCGGGGCTCGGGGGCGAGCACGCACGAGGGCACTGGACAGAGGGGAGACGCTAGGAACAGCAGCGGGACTCGGGGGCGAGCACGCACGAGGGCACTGGACAGAGGGGAGACGCTAGGAACCGCAGCGGGGCTCGGGGGTGAGCACGCACGAGGGCACTGGACAGAGGGAAGACGCTAGGAACAGCAGCGGGGCTCGGGGGTGAGCACGCACAAGACACTGGACAGAGGGGAGACGGTAAGAACAGCAGCGGGGCTCGGGGGCGAGCACGCACGAGGGCACTGGACAGAGGGGAGACGCTAGGAACAGCAGCGGGGCTCGGCGAGCACGCAAGAGGGCACTGGACAGAGGGGAGGGGCCAGGAGCAGCAGCAGGGTGCCGGTACGTGCACACACAGGGGCACCAGACAGAGGAGAGGGGCCAGGAGTGCCGGTGGGGGACCTGAATATAGGTTTGCGGCTTCTCTGTGTAATTCCATTGCACAGAGCAGGTAAGTATAGACATAGTTTGTTATTTAAAGATAAAAAATACATTTTTTCAATCACTTTAATTTAAACTTATTACATAAAAATTAATTTAAAGATGACTTGTACAGAGGAAGCTGTGTGAAAAAAGAGGCAAGCACAGTGTAAAGGACTGGTCACCAGGAGGGGCGGCTGCCCTGGGCACTGTGGTATCATGTGAAATAGGGAGGGCACCACAAGGAGATTGGGGGAAGGGAATTTATGTTGGAAGGGGGCTTTTGAGGGGCGGCAGGGGATAAGTATTGTTCTAGGAGGGGAAATTTGATGGAGGGGGGGGCTAAGAGTTGTGACTTTTGTGCTGAGAGGGGAGTTTCAGCAGGGGGCAGATTTGTATTGGGAGGAGGGGGAATTTATGCTTAGGAGGTAAACATACAGATTAGGCGTGGCCCGGTCAGAATCCAGGCTGAGGATGCCACTTATACACCTATTCCAGGGACAGCACTAATGTGCGGATTCAGGGAGTCCTTTCTTTACCTCCATTGACTGCAGGAATCTGAGTGGCACACGAAGCAGTCCAGAGTCGCACTGACTTTTTTTCAATAGAGCTCCTGATGGTGGGCCAGGTCACGGTCCTCAGGATTGCCCCACCAGGAGGCGAACAAGTCGGGGTCCAGTATCAGATATAGCAGGTATTGGTCAAGCGGAAGTGTAGTCAGTCAACAAGTCAAAGGTCAGTAACAAGTGGTTGCCGGGATCAAGCAGAAGCGTAGTTAAGGAACAAGCCAAAGGTCAGTAACAAGTGGTTGCCGGGATCAAGCAGAAGCGTAGTTAAGGAACAAGCCAAAGGTCAGTGATGAGTGGTACTGGAGCTTCGGATGGCAGCAGGAGTGACAAGAGCGAGATATCAGCTGGAGATAGCACAATGATGTGACAGACAGGAAGTGCAGGGACATGGCCTAAATCAGGAAGTTCATCGGAGGAAAAAGAGTTCAAGGTTTAGGGGAAACAAGAGACAAGGCAAGATTGTTCTAGGAGATCAGGTAGGTAGCTGTCCAGCATCTCAGGTGGCTCAGCGAGAAGAGCTACAACCAGACACCACAGAGGTTGCAGGTTCCAATCTGCAACCTAACAGTTGGCCATCTTGGTAGAGGCAGAGCTTTGCTTCCTCATTTCAGAGCTTCTCTTCTGATGACAGGTAGGGCAATGACAAGGGAGCAGAAGGACAGGTGGAGGAAGTCCAGACCCACAGAATAGATGAAGCAGAAGCAGGGAGATTCCTGCATTACAGGTCCTCAGGTACAGCTTCCTCTCCAGCGAGAAGAACTGCAAGCAGCACAGCAGTGACCTCACCAAACCTCACCACAATTCTGGTAAGACTGGCAGTCAGAGGCAGCAGTGCCTTAGATCTCACACAACAGATATACAGTTAAAGGTGAATGCAACAAGAGTACCAAGGCACAGGAAGCTCTCTACTATTTTTCAGATAGAATTCAAGGCAAAAGTTTGATTTTTGGGGTTCTGCTTAGGAACAATTAACATTTCTAGATGTTCCTTATTACATAACTGTCACGTACCTGATCCGAGGCCGAGATGCAGAGAGGGCTCCCCTTGTGGCTGAGTGCGGCACACCCCTGGGGTTGAGACAGAGGGTGTAGCGCCCACAGAAGCACTGGTTGCCGGCAGGGTCCTGATGGTAGACAGGCGGTCTCTAGCAGAGCGCTGGGCGGGAATACACCGGACAGTCCAAGGACAAACCAGGAACAACCAGGCAGTAGGTGTAAGACTGGCCGGGGGTCAAACACAGGGCTCGGCAGGAAGCTGCAACAGGTGCAAGCCAAACGTATAGCAGGAAGGCCTGGAGCAGACAAGTCTGTGGGAAAGCCAAGATCAGGTACTGGAGGGCAGGTAGACAGGAAGCAAGTCCGTGAGCCAAGCCGAGGTCAGATAACAGGAGAGCCAAACTGGAGCAGGGATGGTCAGACTAAGCCAAGGGTCAAAGCCAGGAGAGAGAGCAGACAGGTCAGGAACAAGCCGGGTCAAACTGGAATCCAGGAAGTAGCAACGCTCAGGAAACAGGAGGAGCTGAAGACAATCCAGCAATCTGATGGGCTGAGCAGAGTCCTTTTATAGGCCAGTGAATGAGTCTATGGCCTGAGTCCATTGCGGCCATTGGAAGTACTGGCGAAGTTGCCAGTTGCAGCACAGCCATTTCTCTGACAATGAGTCTATGGCTTGAGTCCATTGTGGCCATTGGAAGTACTGGCGGAGTTGCCAGTTGCAGCACAGCCATTTCTCTGACAATGAGTCTATGGCTTGAGTCCATTGTGGCCATTGGAAGTACTGGCGGAGTTGCCAGTTGCAGCACGGCCATTTCTCTGACAATAACATATATTTTTAGTTGAATTACTCAAGTTTACACACATCACTTTCCCAACCAAACTGGCCTCCCTAATATCTTCCTGAGAGAAATGTAGACCCCTTCCATGGTTCTCCCAGTGTTTCTCTCACAGGCCGTCTCCTGAGACTCAAGGGGCTTGGGAACGAATTTTGTGTTACAGCCATCCTCCACATAAGTCCTGAGGATGCAGATGCATGTTAAACAGCCTGACCCCAACTTTGAGGGATAAATTAGACTCCTAAAATGCCACAAAATTTCTCATAGTCATTCCTAGAGATTTTCAGCTCAGCAAATTAGGACTTTGATGTTTCAGGTCAGGACTTAAAGATTAACTCCATCTTTTAACCATTGTTTTATGTTACATCTATATTTGGGGGCTAACAGAAACCATGGACAGCCCCCCACCCCCAAAGTGCCCCACCTTCTGACCGGATCACTGGGTTCTTCTTCCATCAAATTTGAAATTATAGCAGCTTGGTGTGGCTCCACCCACACAGCCGCTTCTTTCATTCACAGGATGTTGTGAATTAAAATACTATAAGTTCCATCTACCACCGCAGCAGTGGTACTGCAATTCCTAATGGAGGACAAGTGTAGTGATGTCACCGCAATTGTAGTCCATTCAGCTTTATGAGCACTTTTAATAAATAAATAACAAGAAGTCCTGATCCTTCTAGAAATCCAGTGAGCTTGAGTTTTTGTGAACTGACAACATAATGCCTCTGTAATCAAATCCCAAGCAGTGTTGTCAGCCCTGCTTGAGTTCTTCCCTGTTGGACTAGAGTTGACCTCCCCCATATGTTTTTGAGATGAGAGGAGGTATTCTGTAGTCCTTACATACGTCACCTTAGAACAGAAAGTGTGTTACTGGCTGGATCATCAGGTGAAAATAAAGGGGGGAGAGGAATAAAATTATTGCAACCACCATATCTAAGGACTGATAATCTTCAATATATTAGATATTTGTTTAGGGGTTTAGATACACTTTAGTTGCTTGCCAGGCACTTTGAGACCCCGTTCACACTGGGGCGACGCTACTTGCCGGGGCAACCTCACCTCGGAGCGACCGGCACGGACTTCATATCATTGAAGTCAATGCAGGTCGCTTCAGGTCGCCCCAAAGAAGCTCCGGACCCTTTTTCTAAGTCGGAGCGACTTGTGTCGCTCCTATTAGAACGGGTCCACAGCTACTCTATGGCAGACGACCTGTCAGGCGACCTGGTCGCCCCAGTGTGAACGGAGTCTTACCCTCTTCCTGCCCAGTCCATTTTTCAGCTTTCAGTGCTGTTACACTTTGAATGACAATTGCGCAGTCATGCAACACTGTACCCATATGACATTTTTTATCATTTTTTTCACACAGATAGAGCTTTTTTTTATTTTTTGTTAAATAAATGAATAAAGGCCGAAAAATTTAGAAAAGAAAACAAAACTTTTCATAGTTATAAAATTTTGCAAACAGATAATATTTCTACTTCACTGATGTGCGCTGATGAGGCTTTACTGATGGACGCTGATAGGCTGCACTGATCGGGGGGCCACTGATGGGCTGCACAGATGGGCACTGATAGGCTACACTGATGGGTACTGATAGGCTGCACTGATGGGGCTGCACTGATAGACACTGATATGTGGCACTCATGAGCAGTGATGGGCACTGATAGATGGTACTCATGGGCATTGGTAGGCAGCACTGATTGGCAGCACTGGTGTGCACTGTTAGGACTGCACTGATAATCAGGACACTGATAATCAGTGCACATGTCCCTTTTAGAGAAGCCGGATATACACACTCTTCTCCTCTCCTTATGCTGTCAGCATGAGGAAAGGAATGCTGATAATCGGCTTCTCCATGAGAAGCTGTGATTGGACGCAGCTGATCACATGGTAAAGAGCCACTGATCGGCTCTTTACCTCAATCTGTGATCAGCAGTGTCCTCCAGAGACTGTGATCACAGAGCACGCCAGAACTAGCCAGCCAGGCTGTAGCCATCTTTCGGCTATAGTGCGGTCGGCAAGTGGTTTAAGAAGTTCTCTGGTCACAGCATACACTTTAATTTTTATAACATCAGCATTGTAATAACAATATAAACAATAGTTATCACTGACAATCCAATATAAGATTACTGGAAAAATCTCGTTTCATGTTGTGAATGCGGCCTGTCTGCTGGCCATTTCAATCCACAACTTTTTGGATTCCCAGCATGCTTTGCAGTTTCTCCTTGCTCATTCCTTTGGTTACTTTTGATTTCTAAGGACTACATGACCCATTTTACTGGTCAGAGGTCAGGCTCAGAGACCTGTAGCTATAGCAGTAGAGAGGCTCCCACTGACCAGCGGGATAGGTATACAAGCAGGTCACCCTGATGGATGACACAGGCTCAGCAGAGGTGTGGGGTCTAAGTACTAACCACTATTCACCAGAACTTCTGATGGTGGGGATGGGTTTTGCTGCATGTTAGTACAAGGTCACGGTCCTCAGGATCCCCCCACCAGGAGGTAAGCAAGCCGAGGTCCAGAATCAGATAAAGCAGGTAAGGATCAAGCAGAAGCATAGTCAGTAAATAGGCCAAAGGTCGGTAATGAGTGGTTGCAGGTTGGGATCAAACGGAAACATTATCAAGGAAAAAGCCAAAGATTGGTAAGGAGTAGTTGCAGGTTAGGATCAAGCAAAAGCGTAGTCAGTAAACAAGCCAAAGGTCAGTAACGTGTGGTTGCAGGTTAGGATCAAGCAGAAGCGTAGTCAGTACACAAGCCAAAGGTTGGTAACGAGTGGTTGCAGGTTGGGATCAAACGGAAGCATAGTCTAGCAACAAGCCAAAGGTTAGTAAAAAGTAGTTGCAGGTTGGGATCAAACAGGAGCATTATCAAGGAAAAAGCCACAGATTAGTAATGAGTGGTTGCAGGTTAGGATCAAGCGGAAGTGTAGTCAGTAAACAAGCCAAAGGTCAATAACGAGTGGTTGCAGGTTGGGATCAAATGGAAGCCTAGTCCAGCAACAAGCCAAAGGTCGGTAACAGGTGGTTGCAGGTGGGGATAAAGCGGAAGCATTATCAAGGAACAATTCCAAGGTCTGTAACGAGTAGTTGCAGGTAGGGATCAAACAGAAGCATAGTCAGTAAACAAGCCAAAGGTCGGTAACAAGTGGTTGCAGGTTGGTATCAAGCAGAAGCATAGTTGGCAAACAAGCCAAGGTCAGTAATGAGTGGTTGCAGCATGGGATCAAACAGAAACATTATCAAGGTCCCTTCAGTCCACTCCAGTCCAAACAGCACTGACTCCTGACTTTCCTTGGTCCCGTCCCGCAGACCCATACGCTCGGCTATGGCTGCTCTGCTCGACTCCCTTGCACCATGACATCATACGACACATGCTCAGGCACCGCCTTCACCTGCTGCCTGAACACACTGTAGCAGGCACTTAGATGGTCTCGGCCGGCTCTCGACCAGAACGGCGCATTTGAGCGTCACAGCTGCATTTTAACTGACAACCTTTTCCTGTCATTGGCAAAGTGCCAAGTTTTTACTGGCTGCCATTAAAAATACTGGTGGTTGGCAACCCTGATCAGAGGGGGAGCTGTCCAGCATCTTGGGTGGTTCAGTAACAAGAGCCACTGCAAGTCATAGCAGAGGTTATGGGTTCAGATCCTGCTCCTGACACCCATGGTACCTTGCTTCCTGAAATCAGAGATGTGCTTCCTTTACTGCCTCCAAAAACTCCTTCTCTCAGCTCCTCTATAGTTCAGAAGGCAAGGTGTGTCACAGGAGTGCCTACTCACAAGGCATAGTGAATATGTATTCCTGCATTCAAGGAAGTAAATGTGTGTGATTCTTCAAAAAGTTACTTTTCAAACTTCAATTTCATTCAGATTATTAGGAGCAGGCTAGAAATTATTGAAATTTAATGTGGAAATTAAGAAATTATTTTAAATGTTGACCATAGACACACTTTAACCGTATAGCCTCAGTTATCACCAAGAAAGAACCATTGTTGAACCTCCAGCCAAGAGGATGTAGAACCTCTATCAGATTTTTATTGCTCCCTGTGTCTCCCTGTTCCGGCTAAACCCGCACCCTCTCATTTCTTGTAATGGTGTCACTAAAAGGTACATCTCCCCAATGAAACAGCAATAACAACTTGACTGAAGTTTTGGCTTGAACCTACTCTCAACTCAACTAAAAAAAAAAAAAATGGCCGCAGTTGGGCTTGAGTGCTTTGTCGCATCTGTCTTTTTATGCCAATCTAAAGCTGCCTACATATGGTAATGACAGATAGCATGACCACCAAACAAGTGGTTTTGGGGCAACAATTAAGGGGGCAGGTTATAAAACCTGTTTCTGTTGTTATGCCACCTGTCAAGGGGTGGCATCACCTCTTCCCTAACTTGTCACAGTAGTGTGCTTACCAGGTGAGGATGGTGCCTGAAGGGGACAGGGAATGGATTTGGGATTAAATTATGTTTAGGACAAGGTGGCTTACATTGAGATTTCAGATCAGGGTTAGGACAAGCATCAGAAATGGTATGGGATCTGGTTTAAGACAAGGGCCCGGATGAGCATTTAGATCAAGACTGGGACCAAAGATCAGAAATAGAATGGAATTACATTTAGGACAAGGATCAGGCTGAGGGTTTAGATGAAGACTGGGACAAGGATCAGAAATAGGATGGAATCACCATTAGGACAAGGATCAGACTGAGGGTTTAGATGAAGGTTGGGACAAGGATCAGAAATAGAATGGAATCACTTTTAGGACAATGATTAGGCTGAGGCTTCAAATGAAGACTGGGTTAAGGATCAGAAATAGGACACAATCACCTTTAGGACAACGATCAGGCTGAGGGTTCAGATAAAGGTTGGGACAAGGATCAGAAATAGAATGATATAACATTGAGGGGTAGGATGAAAATGAGGGATCTGGTCAAACTAATAAATATGTTGGGACAAAGGATCAGAATTGGGATGGGATCTGGTTTAGGACAAGGACCAGACTGAGATTTCAGATGAAGGCTGGGATAAGCATAAGAAATAGGATGGAAACACGTTTAGGACAAGGATCAGGCTGAGGGTTCAGATGAAGGTTGGGAAAAGGATCAGAAATGGGATGGAATTATTTTTAGCACAAGGATCAGGCGGAGGGTTCAGATGAAGGTTGGAACAGGGATCAGAAATAGAATGGTATCACATTGAGGGGTAGGATGAAAATGAGGGATCTGGTCAAACTAATAAATATGTTGGGGCAAAGGATCAGAATTGGGATGGGATCTGATTTAGGACAAGGATCAGACTGGGGTTTCAGATGAAGGCTGGGATAAGGATAAGAAATAGCCTGATCCTTGTCCTAAACGTGTTTCTGTCCTATTTCTTATCCTTATCCCAGCCTTCATCTGAAACCCCAGTCTGATCCTTGTCCTAAAAATTATTCCATCCCATTTCTGATCCTTGTTCCAACCCTCATCTGAACCCTCAGCCTGATCCTTGTCCTAAACGTGTTTCTGTCCTGAGGGTTCAGATGAGGGTTGGAACAAGGATCAGAAATGGGATGGAATCATTTTTAGAACAAGGATCAGACTGGGGCTTCAGATGAAGGTTGGAACAAGGATCAGAAATAGAATGGTATCAGGTTTAGGAGAAGGATCAGGCTGAGGGTTCAGATGAAGGTTGGGACAAGGATCATAAATAGAATGGTAACACATTGAGGACCAGGATCGAAGTGAGGAATCTTGTCAAAGTTGGGGCAAAGGATCAGAGTAAGGATGGGATCTGGCTTAGGACAAAGGTCAGGATTGGTAGTATAAGGTATACGTTAGGATAAGGACCATTGTTGAAACGGGGCTCCAAGATAAAGATCAAGGTTATCATAAGGACTCAGGGCGAGGAGCAGTGCTGGGGTGTAGTTCAGATTAGGGATATTATGCTATGGGATATACAGACATTTTTTGGACACTAGCTATGTGAGTTGCAATAATATTTAACCACTTGCCGACTGCCGCACGACTATTTACTGCGGTGGTCAGCCCCTCACAGGCAGAGCGATGTAGTACTACGTTGCTAGCCTGTGAGGGTCTAGGGAGCGAGCCCGCGCCCCCGGAGGCGTGCTCCCGCTCCCGAGTGGTCACGGACCCCCCCCCCCGTGCGTGTGACCGGCGGACCCGATGTCCACTGGTCACTCGCGATCGTCGGTGCAGAGGGAGAAAGGCAGGCGGCTGATGTAAACAAGCCGCCTGTCATTCTCCCCTGTGTATGAATGGTGATCATACGGTTCTACTATGTAGGACCATTGATCACTGTTCATACACCTCAAGCCACAGCCAATCACAGTTAGAATCATGCCCCTAGGGACACACATAACCCCTCCCTCTCAAAAAAGTTAACCCCTTCACTGCCAGTGTAATTTTACAGTAACAGTGCATATGTATAGCACTGATTACTGCAGTAATGTCACTGGTAACCCCAAAAGTGTCAAAAATGTCAGTCAAGGGTCCGATCTGTCCGCCGCAATGTCGCAGTACTGCAAAAAAAATCGCAGATTGCCGCCATTACGCATTAAAAAAAAAACAACAAAAATGACAAAAATCTTTCCCTTAGTTAGTAAACGCAATAACTTTTGCGCAAACCAATCAAAATACACTTTTTGCAATTTTTTTTACCAAACATATGTAGCATAAAACAAATTGGCTGAAAATGTTAAAAAATTTTGATTTTTTCTTTTGGGAATTTCATATAAAAAAATGTGAAAAATATTGTTATTTTTGCAAAATTGTCGCTCTTTTTTTGTTTATAGCGCATGATCAAAAAATCGCACTGGTGATCAAATACCACCAAAAGAAAGCTCTGTTTGTGGGAAAAAAAGGACGTGAAATTCGTTTAGGTACAGCGTCGCACAACCGCGTAATTGTCCGTTAAAGTCACGCAGTGCCGAATCGCAAAATAGGCCCTGGTCAGGAAGGGGGTAAAATCTTCCGGGGCTTAAGTGGTTAAATGATTAATTCTGTTATGTTTTTAATAAAGGTAACATATTTAATCCCCCCCCCCCCCCCCCCACCTTGCTTTGCCTGGTTGGCCAGTTACCAGTAGTTCTTGATCCTGCTAACCCTGAGGCTGCCCGCTGCACTTTCATCTGAGGAACTCCACAGCTTCCATTAGATATAAATAGTAAGACTGTCAGATGTCTGTATCTCCTAATTTAAATAATAAATGAGCGGTATTGAGAAGTACGGCAGTGCATTGGCGTGTATTTTAGCCAGAGGCCTTCAGCTAGCACTCTGAGGAATGCTGAGAACATAAGAAGAGATCCAGAGCCTTTCTGTTCCTCACACCCCGTGCGGTTCACTCTTCAGTATCTTCCTCAAGTTAGTAGGGAGCTGCTTGGATACGGTGTGTATATACTAGCCCTATCTATGGAGGGGTTCTGATCCCTTATAGCTGAGGAATATTTGTGGGGATCAGGTCGTGTAGGAACCATAAAAAAAAGTTAATATGTACACTATATTACCAAAAGTATTGGGACGCTGGCCTTTACACACACATGAACTTTAATGACCTCCCAGTCTTAGTCTGTAGGGTTCAATATTGGGTTGGCCCACCCTTTGCAGCTATAACAGCTTCAACTCTTCTGGGAAGGCCGTCCACAAGGTTTAGGAGTGTCTATGGGAATGTTTCACCATTCTTCCAGAAGGGCATTTGTGAGGTCAGGCACTGATGTTGAACGAGAAGGCCTGGCTCGCAGTCTCCGCTCCAATTCATCCCAAAGTTTTTTCTTTTGGGTTGAGGCCTGGACTCTGTACAGGCCAGTCAACTTCCTCCACCCCAAACTCGCTCATCCATGTCTTTAGGAGCCGTGCTAGAGCAGTACCACACTAATTCATCCCAAAGGTGTTCTATGGGGTTGAGGTCAGGACTCTGTGCAGGCCGGTCAAGTTCCTCCACCCCAAACTCACTCATCCATGTCTTTAGGGGCCATGCTTTGTGCACAGTCATGTTGGAACCGGTAGGGGCCATCCCCAAACCTTTCCTACAAAGTTGGGAGCATGAAATTGTCCAAAATGTCTTGGTATGCTGACGCCTTAAGAGTTCCCTTCACTGGAACTGAGAGGCCAAGCCCAACCCCTGAAAAACAACCCCCCCCCCACCATAATCCCCCCTCCACCAAATGATTGGGACCAGTGCAGAAAGCAAGGTCCATAAAGACATGGATGAGTGAGTTTGGGGTGGAGGAACTTGACCGGCCTGCACAGAGTCCTGATGTCAACACCTTTGTGCTTCTGGAAGAATGGTGAAACATTCCCATAGACACTCCTAAACCTTGTGGACGGCCTTCCCAGAAGAGTTGAAGCTGTTATAGCTCAATATTGAACCCTACGGACTAAGACTGGGATGCCATTAAAGTTTAACGCTTCAATTGTACCGGCTCCTCTCCTGTTCTGAAAATGTGTATTTGATTTCATTGCACACTGTGAGCTTCTCACAATGTGCATTAGAAGCCCATTTCTTTCATGGCTGGAGGATGTCCAGCATTGACCCTTTCATTCATTGAATAGCAGTTCTTTCAATCATGGAGGCTTAGCATCACATGCGGGAGATACCTAGGGTGGTATTCATGCAAATCCTGTCTACCTAGGAATGCCCACTCCTCCAGACTGACACCCACCCATCACTGCATTTTGATATTTGCATAACTCCTCCCAAGAGCCAACTTGTATCAGGACTGAGGGCTCTTAGGAAAAGAACTGATGGGCTGTGAATGTTTTCAGGAAGCTATGTACAGCACCTTGCCTGCCCCTCCCACCGGCCATGATCTACCTGCATTATATAGAGAAGCACAGAGACCCAGAAACAAGCTTTCATATAATAATAATAAGGGGGGCTGCTATGTGAAAAGAAGAGAGCTGCCAGCTGGGGAGACAGTGAGAGAAAGATTGGGGGTGACAAAGGACTGAGAGAGAGCAACAAACCAATGATAGGAAAAAGCAGAGAATGAAATGAAGGGAGTTTTACTAGGGAAGAGGATGGATTGGGGGAATGTTACCCAGGGTAAAGTGTTGATGATGGAAGTTGTACTTGGCAGAAGGTGGATGATAGGAATGGTACCTTGGCAAGAGAGGGAGTGATGGGGGTAGTAGTACCTTAGCAAGATAATGGCTGGTTCATGCAGTACATGGAAGAAAGTGGATGATGGGAGTTGTATGTTAGCAAGACAGTGAATGATGGGAGCAGTACATATAAATAAGTGAATGATGGGGGTGATGACTTAGGAACAGAGTGGATGATTGGAGCAGTACTTAGAAGAAAAAGGATGATGGGAGTGGTACCAGGTGGAGAGTGGATTATTGACCTACTATCAGGAAGAAGGTTTATGATGGTAGGAGTACTGGGCAGAAGATAGAATGATGGGAATTATTTCAGTTAGATAGTGGATGTATGATGGAAGTAGTACTGAGCAGAGGATGGAATGATGGGAGTGATTTCAGGTAGAGGGTGGGTAAGTGGAATGTTACGAGGCAGATGGTAGATGATGGGAGTGGTACTGAGCAGAGGATGGAATGATGGGAGTGATTTCAGGTAGAGGGTGGGTAAGTGGAATGTTACGAGGCAGATGGTAGATGATGGGAGTGGTACTGAGCAGAGGATGGAATGATGGGAGTGATTTCAGGTAGAGGGTGAGTAATTGGAATATTACGAAGCAGACGGTAGATGCTGGGAGTGGTACTGAGCAGATGATGGGAAGATGGAAGTGATATTGGGAAAAATGTAGATGATGGGAGTGTTATCAGGACATAAGACGGATGGTGAGAGTGTTACTGAGCAGAATGGGAGTGATTTAATGTAGAGAGTGAATGATGGGAATGGTACTAAGCAGAGCATGAAATGTTGGGATTAACTTTGGGTAGAGAGTAAATGATGGAAGTAGTACTGAGCGAAGGATGGAATGATGAGAGTGATTTCAGGTAGAGGGTGGATAATGGGAATGTTATGAGGTAGACGGTAGATGATGGGAGTCTTATAAGGGCATAGGGTAGCTGATGAGAGAGTTAACCAGCAGAGGATGGTAGAATGGATTGGATGATGAGAGTGGTACTGGGCAGAGAGTATTTGAAGGGAATAGTACTGAGCAGAGGATGGGATCCTCAAACTACGGCCCTCCAGCTCTTGCGGAACTACACATCCCATGAAGCACTGTAAAACTCTGACATTCACAGACATGACTAGGCATGATGGGAATTGTAGTTCCTGAACAGCTGGAGGGCCGTAGTTTGAAGACCTCTGTGGGCAGTGGGAATGTTACGTGGTAGAAGTTATATAATGGGAGTCTTATCAGGGCATAGGGTAGATCAGGGGTCTTCAAACCATGGCCATCCAGTTGTTCAGGAACTACAATTCCCATCATGCCTAGCCATGTCTGTGAATGTTGGAGTTTTACAATGCCTCATGGGATGTGTAGTTCTGAAACAGCTGGAGGGCCAAAGTTTGAGGATCCCTGGGGTAGATGATGAGAGTGTTACCAAGCAGAGGATGGGAGTGATTTCAGGTTGAGGCTAAGTGATGGGAATAGTACCCAGCAGAGGATGGAATGATGGGAGGCATTTCAGATAAAAGGTAGATGATGAGAGTGGTACTGGATAGAGGATATATGATGGAAAGAGTAGAGGATGGAAATAATGGGAGTGATTTCAGATAGAGGGTGGGTAATCGGATTGTTAGAAGGTAGATGATGGGAGTCTTATTAAGGCATAGGATGGGAATGGAGGATGGAATAATAAAAGTGATATTGGGAAGAAGGTAGATGGTGGGGTTGTTATCAGGGCAAAAAATGGATGATGAGAGTGTTACTGAGCAGAAAATGGAATATTGGGAGTGATTTTGGGTAGAGGATAGGGGATGGAAGGGATTTTGGGTAGAGGATAGGGGATGGAAGTGATTTTAGGTAGAGGATAGGGGGTGAATGTGATTTTAGGTAGAGGATAGGGGATGGAAGTGATTTTAGGTAGAGGATAGGGGATGGAAGTGATTTTAGGTAGAGGATAGGGGATGGAAGGGATTTTGGGTAGAGGATAGGGAATGGAAGTGATTTTAGGTAGAGGATAGGGGGTGAATGTGATTTTAGGTAGAGGATAGGGGATGGAAGTGATTTTAGGTAGAGGATAGGGGATGGAAGTGATTTTAGGTAGAGGATAGGGGATGGAAGGGATTTTGGGTAGAGGATAGGGAATGGAAGTGATTTTAGGTAGAGGATAGGGAATGGAAGTGATTTTAGGTAGAGGATAGGGGATGGAAGTGATTTTGGGTAGAGGATAGGGTATGGAAGTGATTTTAGGTAGAGGATAGGGGGTGGAAGTGATTTTAGGTAGAGGATAGGGGATGGAAGTGATTTTAGGTAGAGGATAGGGGATGGAAGTGATTTTGGGTAGAGGATAGGGGATGGAAGTGATTTTAGGTAGAGGATAGGGGATGGAAGTGATTTTAGGTAGAGGATAGGGAATGGAAGTGATTTTAGGTAGAGGATAGGGGGTGGAAGTGATTTTAGGTAGAGGATAGGGGATGGAAGTGATTTTAGGTAGAGGATAGGGGATGGAAGTGATTTTGGGTAGAGGATAGGGGATGGAAGTGATTTTAGGTAGAGGATAGGGGATGGAAGTGATTTTAGGTAAAGGATAGGGGATGGAAGGGATTTTTGGTAGAGGATAGGGGATGGAAGTGATTTTGGGTAGAGGATAGGGTATGGAAGTGATTTTAGGTAGAGGATAGGGGATGGAAGTGATTTTGGGTAGTGGATAGGGGATGGAAGTGATTTTAGGTAGAGGATAGGGGATGGAAGTGATTTTAGGTAGTGGATAGGGGATGGAAGTGATTTTAGGTAGAGGATAGGGGATGGAAGTGATTTTGGGTAGAGGATAGGGGATGGAAGTGATTTTAGGTAGTGGATAGGGGATGGAAGTGATTTTAGGTAGAGGATAGGGGATGGAAGTGATTTTGGGTAGAGGATAGGGTATGGAAGTGATTTTAGGTAGAGGATAGGGGATGGAAGTGATTTTGGATAGAGGATAGGGGATGGAAGTGATTTTAGATAGAGGATAGGGGATGGAAGTGATTTTGGATAGAGGATAGGGGATGGAAGTGATTTTAGGTAGAGGATAGGGGATGGAAGTGATTTTGGGTAGAGGATAGGGGATGGAAGTGATTTTGGGTAGAGGATAGGGTATGGAAGTGATTTTAGGTAGAGGATAGGGGATGGAAGTGATTTAGGTAAAGGATAGGGGATGGAAGTGATTTTAGGTAGAGGATAGGGAATGGAAGTGATTTTAGGTAGAGGATAGGGGATGGAAGTGATTTTGGGTAGAGGATAGGGTATGGAAGTGATTTTAGGTAGAGGATAGGGGATGGAAGTGATTTTAGGTAGAGGATAGGGGATGGAAGTGATTTAGGTAAAGGATAGGGGATGGAAGTGATTTTGGGTAGTGGATAGGGGATGGAAGTGATTTTAGGTAGTGGATAGGGGATGGAAGTGATTTTAGGTAGAGGATAGGGGATGGAAGTGATTTTAGGTAGTGGATAGGGGATGGAAGTGATTTTAGGTAGAGGATAGGGGATGGAAGTGATTTTGGGTAGAGGATAGGGTATGGAAGTGATTTTAGGTAGAGGATAGGGGATGGAAGTGATTTTGGATAGAGGATAGGGGATGGAAGTGATTTTAGATAGAGGATAGGGGATGGAAGTGATTTTGGATAGAGGATAGGGGATGGAAGTGATTTTAGGTAGAGGATAGGGGATGGAAGTGATTTTGGGTAGAGGATAGGGGATGGAAGTGATTTTGGGTAGAGGATAGGGTATGGAGTGATTTTAGGTAGAGGATAGGGGATGGAAGTGATTTAGGTAAAGGATAGGGGATGGAAGTGATTTTGGGTAGAGGATAGGGGATGGAAGTGATTTTGGGTAGAGGATAGGGGATGGAAGTGATTTTAGGTAGAGGATAGGGGATGGAAGTGATTTTAGGTAAAGGATAGGGGATGGAAGGGATTTTTGGTAGAGGATAGGGGATGGAAGTGATTTTGGGTAGAGGATAGGGGATGGAAGTGATTTTAGGTAGAGGATAGGGGATGGAAGGGATTTTGGGTAGAGGATAGGGGATGGAAGTGATTTTAGGTAGAGGATAGGGGATGGAAGGGATTTTGGGTAGAGGATAGGGGATGGAAGTGATTTTGGGTAGAGGATAGGGGATGGAAGTGATTTTAGGTAGAGGATAGGGAATGGAAGTGATTTTAGGTAGAGGATAGGGGATGGAAGTGATTTTAGGTAGAGGATAGGGAATGGAAGTGATTTTAGGTAGAGGATAGGGAATGGAAGTGATTTTAGGTAGAGGATAGGGGGTGGAAGTGATTTTAGGTAGAGGATAGGGGATGGAAGTGATTTTGGATAGAGGATAGGGGATGGAAGTGATTTTAGGTAGAGGATAGGGGATGGAAGTGATTTTGGATAGAGGATAGGGGATGGAAGTGATTTTAGGTAGAGGATAGGGGATGGAAGTGATTTTAGGTAAAGGATAGGGGATGGAAGTGATTTTGGGTAGAGGATAGGGGATGGAAGTGATTTTAGGTAGAGGATATGGGATGGAAGTGATTTTGGGTAGAGGATAGGGGATGGAAGTGATTTTGGGTAGAGGATAGGGGATGGAAGTGATTTTAGGTAAAGGATAGGGGATGGAAGTGATTTTAGGTAGAGGATAGGGGATGGAAGTGATTTTAGGTAGAGGATAGGGAATGGAAGTGATTTTAGGTAGAGGATAGGGGGTGGAAGTGATTTTAGGTAGAGGATAGGGGATGGAAGTGATTTTGGATAGAGGATAGGGGATGGAAGTGATTTTAGGTAGAGGATAGGGGATGGAAGTGATTTTGGATAGAGGATAGGGGATGGAAGTGATTTTAGGTAGAGGATAGGGGATGGAAGTGATTTTAGGTAAAGGATAGGGGATGGAAGTGATTTTGGGTAGAGGATAGGGGATGGAAGTGATTTTAGGTAGAGGATATGGGATGGAAGTGATTTTGGGTAGAGGATAGGGGATGGAAGTGATTTTGGGTAGAGGATAGGGGATGGAAGTGATTTTAGGTAAAGGATAGGGGATGGAAGTGATTTTAGGTAGAGGATAGGGGATGGAAGTGATTTTAGGTAGAGGATAGGGGATGGAAGTGATTTTAGGTAGAGGATAGGGGATGGAAGTGATTTTAGGTAGAGGATAGGGGGATGGAAGTGATTTTGGGTAGAGGATAGGGGATGGAAGTGATTTTAGGTAAAGGATAGGGGATGGAAGTGATTTTAGGTAGAGGATAGGGGATGGAAGTGATTTTAGGTAGAGGATAGGGGATGGAAGTGATTTTAGGTAGAGGATAGGGGATGGAAGTGATTTTAGGTAGAGGATAGGGGATGGAAGTGATTTTAGGTAGAGGATAGGAGATGGAAGTGATTTTGGATAGAGGATAGGGGATGGAAGGGATTTTGGGTAGAGGATAGGGGATGGAAGTGATTTTAGGTAGAGGATAGGGGATGGAAGTGATTTTAGGTAGAGGATAGGGGATGGAAGTGATTTTGGGTAAAGGATAGGGGATGGAAGTGATACTGGGTAGATGATGGGGTTGATACTGGGTAGAAGGTGTATTATAGGAGTGATGTGAATAGAACAGATGGCTGGTGCAGCAATCTTTAATTTTTTTTTTTTATTGCCTGTACTGAGGATCTACAATATCCTGAATCCCTCTTATTATATAGAACTGTGAGCGGAGCACATTATACTGCTGTATATACAATATATATATATATAATCTAGTGCTTGTTTGGGAGCTCTGTGGTCTTCCCTATTTACACCTCTTGAATCTGAGATGAAAGCGATGTTTTATTTATAATTTATCTGATTCCACGGGGAGGACGCGTTTTGCTTGCAGATGGTGGAATTAGAAGCCCAGACGGAAGCACTATAAGAACACGTGCAGCGGAGCCTCATTAACAGAGCCGAACGTCCTTGACCGGCTTTATGCGTTCCTGTCTCTTCTACCCCCCCCCCCCCCACCTCATTTATAGACTGTGCCCATGCTCCCCGCCATTGTTTTGCAGGCACTGACCCCCCCCCCCCCCCCCATTTTCAGGCGCATACAGGGTTCCTTCACAGCCGAAATATATTTACTAAACCAAACAGGACATTTCTCATGTGTAAATGTGGAAAAACAGGATTCTGTCACCATGCCGCCTGAATCTGGCGTTTCCATAGAAACTGCAACATCACAGAGACTCCCAATAACTTTCAAGATCAAAACTTGTCTTTTTCAAAGGCGCTCCGTCTCACCGCCTGTCATGTGAACTGTCACCCAGATTCAAATCTGCATTTTTGCTGGAGCATTTTAATGGCTGGTTTAATAGAAGATTTTTTTTTATTTTTTTTTTAGCAAAAGAGGAAAAAAATATATTTTTAACCAGCTGGTCGTCACCATGTGATTGTCCTTTGTATGACACCATCAATGTGGGGTTTAGTCCCTCCGTTCCTGAGAGGTGTAACACCTGGGGGGTCTACCTGTGGTCTTGCTTCCTTTACTGGTTCAAAGAACAATGAAGGTCATCTGCAGGGTAACGATCCTTCTTCTGTACAATGCTGATGGTCTGCTGTGGCCTGGGCTCATTCATAGAAAACAGACCAACCTACAGTATAGAATAATACAATTTATTATACTATTTAGCTAAGGCAGGGCAACAGTCATTTTGGTTTGAAGGTTTCTTGTCCTACATAGGCAGAGCTAGACCTCTCTGGGCACAATGCCAGGCCTTCTTAGGTGACATCTAAGGATATTGAATCAAGATTGGCCAATTAGAGCACTGTTCAAGACAGTCCATGTTACCCAGTCAGTTCAGGACCTGTCTGTAATTAAAGTGTACCTGTAGCACCCCTCATCTGTCATTTGCCACCACCTCTACTGTGTTTGGCAGCTAAAGGACAAGGATGGGTTTTAGTGCCAGAGAAGGCAATGCTTAATCTAGATTACAGCAGAAGTGGAGGCCCCAGATACAGCCTGGGTCTAAGGGAACTGAACCCAGAGCCTCTGGTTTATAGACCGTTTACATCCTAAATATAGAACCATTTATCCAACTGTCAATCCAGAGCCTCTGGTTTATAGACCGGATACATCCTAAATATAGAACCATTTATCCAACTGTCAATCCAGAGCCTCTGGTTTATAGACCGGATACATCCTAAATATAGAGCCATGTATCCAACTGTCCATACAGAGCCTCTGGTTTATAGAGTAGATACATCCTAAATATTGAGCCATTTATCCAACTGTCCATCCAGAGCCTCTGGTTTATAGATCGGATACATTCTAAATTTAGAGCCATTTATCTAGCTGTCCATCCAGAGCCTCTGGTTTATAGGCCGGATACATCCTAAATATAGAGCCATTTATCCAGCTGTCCATCTAGAGCCTCTGGTTTATAGACCGGATACATCCTAAATATAGAGCCATGTATCCAACTGTCCATACAGAGCCTCTGGTTTATAGACCGGATACATCCTAAATATAGAGCCATGTATCCAACTGTCCTTCCAGAGCCTCTGTTTTATAGACCGGATACATCCTAAATATAGAGCCATTTATCCAGCTGTCCATCTAGAGCCTCTGGTTTATAGACCGGATACATCCTAAATATAGAACCATTTATCCAACTGTCCATCCAGAGCCTCTGGTTTATAGACCAGATACAGTCAGGTCCATAAATATTGGGACATCGACACAATTCTAATAATTTTGGCTCTATACATCACCACAATGGATTTGAAATGAAACAAACAAGATGCGCTTTAACTGCAGACTTTCAGCTTTAATTTGAGGGTATTTACATCCAAATCAGGTGTACGGTGTAGGAATTACAACAGTTTGTATTTGTGCCTCCCACTTTTTAAGGGACCAAAAGTAATGGGACAGATTAGCAATCATAAATCAAACTTTCACTTTTTAATACTTGGTTGCAAATCCTTTGCAGCCAATTACAGCCTGAAGTCTGGAATGCGTAGACATCACCAGACGCTGGGTTTCATCCCCGGTGATGCTCTGCCAGGCCTCTACTGCAACTGTCTTCAGTTCCTGCTCGTTCTTGGGGCATTTTCCCTTCAGTTTTGTCTTCAGCAAGTGAAATGCATGCTCAATTGGATTCAGGTCAGGTGATTGACTTGGCCATTGCATAACATTCCACTTCTTTCCCTTAAAAAACTCTTTGGTTGCTTTCACAGTATGCTTCGGGTCATTGTCCATCTGCACTGTGAAGCTCCGTCCAATGAGTTCTGAAGCATTTGGCTGAATATGAGCAGAAAATATTGCCCGAAACACTTCAGAATTCATCCTGCTGCTTTTGTCAGCAGTCACATCATCAATAAATACAAGAGAACCAGTTCCATTGGCAGCCATACATGCCCACGCCATGACACTACCACCACCATGCTTCACTGATGAGGTGGTATGCTTTGGATCATGAGCAGCTCCTTTCCTTTTCCATACTCTTCTCTTCCCATCACTCTGCTACAAGTTGATCTTGGTCTCATCTGTCCATAGGATGTTCCAGAACTGTGAAGGCTTTTTTAGATTGTTTGGCAAACTCTAATCTGGCCTTCCTGTTTTTGAGGCTCACCAATGGTTTACATCTTGTGGTGAACCCTCTGTATTCACTCTGGTGAAGTCTTCTCTTGATTGTAGATTTTGACACACATACACCTACCTCCTGGAGAGAGTTCCTGATCTGACACACATACACCTACCTACTGGAGAGTGTTCCTGATCTGACACACATACACCTCCCTCCTGGAGAGTGTTCCTGATCTGACACACATACACCTACCTCCTGGAGAGTGTTCTTGATCTGGCCAACTGTTGTGAAGGTGACACACATACACCTACCTCCTGGAGAGCGTTCTTGATCTGGCCAACTGTTGGGAAGGGTGTTTTCTTCACCAGGGAAAGAATTCTTCGGTCATCCACCACAGTTGTTTTCCATGGTCTTCCGGGTCTTTTGGTGTTGCTGAGCTCACCGATGCATTCGTTCTTTTTAAGGATGTTCCAAACAGTTGATTTGGCCACACACCTAATGTTTTTGCTATCTCTCTGATGGTTTTGTTTTGTTTTTTCAGCCTAATGATGGCTTGCTTCACTGATAGTGACAGCTCTTTGGATCTCATATTGAGAGTTTACAGCAACAGATTCCAAATGCAAATAGCACACTTGAAATTAACTCCGGACCTTTTATCTGCTCCTTATAAATGGGATAATGAGAAAATAACACACACCTGGCCATGGAACAGCTGAGCAGCCAATTGTCCCATTACTTTTGGTCCCTTAAAAAGTGTGAGGCACATATACAAACGGTTGTAATTCCTACACCGTTCACCTGATTTGGATGTAAATACCCTCAAATTAAAGCTGAAAGTCTGCAGTTAAAGCACATCTTGTTTGTTTCATTTCAAATCCATTGTGGTGGTGTAGAGAGCCAAAAAGATTAGAATTGTGTCGATGTCCAAATATTTATGGACCTGACTGTATATCTTAATATAGATCCAATTATCCAACTGTCCATCCAGAGCCTCTGGTTTAAAGACCAGATACATTCTAAATATAGAATTATTTACCCAACTGTCCATCCAAAGCCTCAGATGATTTGTTCCACGACCATTTATTTAGAAGTCCTTCAGTTTATATATTTCAGTCCATATAATAACCATAAAATGTCCATCCACAAATGGCACCTCCGCAAGGGGATTAGAAGCAAAATCCAGCAGGAACTACAGTGTATAAAAGAAGAGAGGTGCCTCTAAGTGTGGCAATATGGGGACATTTAATGAAGGTTCAACATTTAGCAAATCGCATGGTTGATGATTAAAAGAGGCAGATCTAAGAATGTAGGCAACTGGGGTAAAGCTGTTCACATAGACCGTCCTCCTCACCGCTGGCTGTCACTGCTGTCAGTCTACAGTCGTGACCGGAAAGACTACCCTGCAGTAGAGTGATTTGAAAGTGAGGCTTAAAGTGCTCGTGGAACGCAGATTGGAGGGGATGACGTCGATGGCGGTGCGAAGGACGGTCTATGTGGACAGCTTTACCTTGGATGCCTGCATATATAGATGTGCCTGTTTTAATCATCAACTATGTGAGTTGCTAAATGTTGTACCTTCATTAAATGTAACCATATTGCTACACTTTGAGGCGCCTTTCTTCTCTTTTATACTCAGTTGTGACATGACGCTACTCGTATATCAAGATATCGCTTGTTCATCAAGTCAAAATTTATAAAAAAAAAATTTTGCTTGTCTTGTAAAACGCTCTCAACCAAGTTACTCTCAATCCAAGGTTTTACTGTAGTAGAATCCATACGGTTTTTCTAGTGAGAATACGGTGGAATGGATACGATTTTTCTGGAGAGAATATGGTGGAATGGATTAGATTTTGCTAGTGAGTATACGTTGGAATAGATGGGGTTTTTCTGGTGAGAATATGGTGGAATCAGTAAGATTTTCTGGTGAGAATATGGTGAAATTGATAAAGTTTCTCCGATGAGAGCATGTTGGGATCAATAAGGTTTTTCCGGTGAGAATATGGTGGAATGGATAAGGTTTTATTGGTAAGAATATGGTGGAATGGATAAGGTTTTATTGGTAAGAATGTGGTGGAATGGATAAGGTTTTATTGGTAAGAATGTGGTGGAATAGATAAGTTTTTTCTGAAGAGAAAATGGTGGAAGGGATAAGGTTTTCTGGTGAGAATATGGTAAAATTGATAACAGTTTTCTGGTGAGAGTATGGTGGAATGGTTAGGGTCCTTTCACACGGGGCAGACCGTATTTTCCTCCGCTCAGGCACTTTTTTTTTTTTTTTTTTTCACGGACACGGATGACACTCTGGAGTGTCCATTCCGTATGTCCGTTTTTCATCCCATCTGTTTGCGGATGATAAACGGACATAATGTATGTCAATGGGATTGTGGATGTCAGCGGATGACACCGCTGACATCCGTTTTTTGCGTCCGTTCCGTTTTTTTAAAAACGGAAGAAAAATAGGGTTCTCTTCCGTTCCAAAAAACGGAACTGATCGGAAAAGGGCGCAAATCGGATGTCAGCGGATAGTCATTCCCTGACATCCGCAATCCCATTGACATGCATTATGTCCGCTTTTCATCCGCAATCGGATGGGATGAAAAACGGACATACGGACCTCCGCCCGTGTGAAAGGACCCTTAAGGTTTTTCTAGTGGGAATATGGTGGAATTGATAACATTTTCTGGTGAGAATTTGGTGGAATTGATAAAATGATCTGATGAGAATTTGGTGGAACGTATAAGATTATCTGGAGAGAATTTGGTGGAATGTATAAGATTATCTGGAGAGAATTTGGTGGAATGGATAAGAGTATCTGGTGAGAATTTGGTGGAATTGATAGGAGTATCTGGAGAGAAATTGGTGGAATGGATAAGAGTATCTGGAGAGAATTTGGTGGAATGGGTAAGAGTATCTGGAGAGAATTTGGTGGAATGGATAGGAGTATCTGGAGAGAAATTGGTGGAATGGATAAGAGTATCTGGAGAGAATTCAAAGGAATGGGTAAGAGTATCTGGAGAGAAATTGGTGGAATGGGTAAGAGTATCTGGAGAGAAATTTATGGAATGGGTAAGAGTATCTGGAGAGAAATTGGTGGAATGGATAAGAGTATCTGGAGAGAAATTGATGGAATGGGAAAGAGTATCAGACCATTATTCTTGATCTTTAAGGATAGTTTACAGACGGGTATGGTGCCAGCTGATTGGAAAAAAGCCAACGTGGTACCAATATTTAAAAAGGGGCCGAGATATATCCCGGGTAACTATAGGCCGGTCAGCCTAACATCAGTAGTCTGCAAAATTTTGGAGGGGATGATAAGGGACCACATACAAGACTTTAGTAATGAAAATGGTATTATAAGTAGAAATCAGCATGGATTCATGAAAAATCGTTCGTGCCAAACCAATCTGTTAACCTTCTACGATGAAGTGAGCTGCCACCTAGATAAAGGTAAGCCTGTGGATGTGGTGTATCTGGACTTCGCAAAGGCCTTTGACACCGTTCCTCACAAACGCTTACTGTACAAACTAAGGAAGGTAGGTATGGATCATAAGGTGAGTACCTGGATAGAGACCTGGCTCCAGGGGAGAGTACAGAGGGTGGTGATTAATGGGGAGTACTCGGATTGGGCGGGTGTGGAAAGTGGGGTCCCCCAGGGTTCTGTCCTGGGACCAATCCTGTTTAATTTATTCATAAATGATCTAGAGGAGGGGATATCTAGTACAATCTCAGTATTTGCAGATGATACTAAATTAGGCATGCCAATATCTTCTATGCAGGATGTGGAAATCTTGCAAGCAGACCTGAACAAAATAACGGGGTGGGCAACCACATGGCAGATGAGGTTTAATGTAGAAAAATGTAAAGTAATGCACTTGGGTGCCAGAAACCAGAAAGCAAGCTATTCACTAGGGGGTGAACCTCTGGGTGAGTCTAGGATGGAAAAGGACTTGGGGGTACTGGTAGACAACAGGCTTGGCAGTGGCATGCAATGCCAAGCCGCCGCAAGCAAAGCCAACAGAATACTGGGATGTATAAAAAAGGGGATTCACTCCAGAAATAAAGAGATTATTCTCCCGCTCTACAAGACTCTGGTCCGGCCACATCTGGAGTATGCTGTCCAGTTCTGGGCACCGGTCCGCAGGAAGGATGTGCTGGAACTGGAGAAAGTCCAGAGGAGGGCAACAAAAATAATTAGGGGAATGGAGGACATCGGCTATGAGGAAAGACTACAAGCACTGAACCTTTTCTCTCTGGAGAAAAGACGATTGAGGGGGGATATGATATCAATGTACAAATACTGTACTGGCGACCCTAGCATAAGGAACAAACTATTCAGAGAAAGGGAATACAATAAGACACGTGGCCACTCACTAAAACTTGAGGAAAGGCGGTTTAACCTTAAAGTGCGTAAGGGGTTCTTCACTGTAAGAGCGGTAAGGATGTGGAATTCTCTTCCACAAGCAGTCGTATCAGCGGGGAGCATTGATAGTTTCAAAAAACTATTAGATGTACACCTTAAAGACCACAACATACAGGGGTACACAATGTACGGTTAAAAGCAAACACACACACGCATCATGGGTTGAACTGGATGGACTTGTGTCTTTTTTCAACCTCACTAACTATGTAACTATGTAACTATGTAACTATCTGGAGAGAAATTGGTGGAATGGGTAAGAATATCTGGAGAGAAATTGATAGAATGGGTAAGAGTATCTGGAGAGAAATTGATGGAATGGGTAAGAGTATCTGGAGAGAAATTGGTGGAATGGATAAGAGTATCTGGAGAGAAATTGGTGGAATGGGTAAGAATATCTGGAGAGAAATTGATGGAATGGGTAAGAGTATCTGGAGAGAATTTGGTGGAATGGGTAAGAGTATCTGGAGAGAATTTGGTGGAATGGATAAGAGTATCTGGAGAGAATTCAAAGGAATGGGTAAGAGTATCTGGAGAGAAATTGGTGGAATGGATAAGAGTATCTGGAGAGAATTCAAAGGAATGGGTAAGAGTATCTGGAGAGAAATTGGTGGAATGGATAAGAGTATCTGGAGAGAAATTGATGGAATGGGTAAGAGTATCTGGAGAGAAATTGGTGGAATGGGTAAGAATATCTGGAGAGAAATTGGTGGAATGGGTAAGAATATCTGGAGAGAAATTGATAGAATGGGTAAGAGTATCTGGAGAGAAATTGATGGAATGGGTAAGAGTATCTGGAGAGAAATTGGTGGAATGGATAAGAGTATCTGGAGAGAAATTGGTGGAATGGGTAAGAATATCTGGAGAGAAATTGATGGAATGGGTAAGAGTATCTGGAGAGAATTTGGTGGAATGGATAAGAGTATCTGGAGAGAACTTAGTGGAATGGATAAGATTATCTGGAGAGAATTTGTTGGAATGAATAAAAGTATCTGGAGAGAATTTGGTGGAATGGATAAGATTATCTGGAGAGAATTTGGTGGAATGGGTAAGGTTTTTCTGGAGAGAATTTGGTGGAATGGATAAGGTTTTTCTGGAGAGAATTTGGTGGAATCTACATGTTTTCTGACCACTTCTTGTCTATGGATGCCTTCATGTTGTCCGCCAGTTCTACGACAAGTTCTCGTACAGAGTATTTATAACCCTTTAGTACAGGGGAAGCATGCAGTAAAGCAGAAATCGATACGGTTACGGTGTGTTCAAAGGCCAGGAGGCTGCCGAGTGCGATGTTCTGTCACCTAGTTATTTTTCTGTATGACGCACTGACAGAGCGGCCCTTGTAATGGGATGAATAATCCTTCTAATCTGAGTCCTGTTGTCACATAAAGATGACACGTATTACTAATCTCGCACTCTTTCTGCTCTGCCTGTCCATCCAACTGCATGATGATAACTTCCAGAGGCAGAGAAGTTTTTATTTTTTTATTAGCTCAGTATCGGGCCTTAAAGGGGACCTCAAGTCTGCACAGATCCCCAGTGACCTCAGTATAATTAGTGTCAGGTGCTCTTGCTCTCCCAGATTTTGGTTATAAAGTTCAGCAGTACCTGTATACTGGAATTTTCATTTATTTTTTTTTATAGTAGGTATGGCGGCAATCTGCTACTTATAGTGGGACTGCGATATTGCGGTGGGAAATCTGACACTGACTGATTCTGGGATAGCACTGGCTAACTGCCACTGACATCACCAGTGACACTAATACAGTGATTGGTGATAATAAGGCCTCATGCACACGGGGCATTTTTACAGCGGCTGTTTTTGGCGTCAGATTCTTTTTTTTCTGCAGCCAGTAAACTCCCCAGCATGTTCTCCTATGTCTCCCCAGCATGTTCTCCTATGTCTCCCCAGCATGTTCTCCTATGTCTCCCCAGCATGTTCTCCTATGTCTCCCCGGCATGTCCTCCTATGTCTCCCCAGCATGTTCTCCTATGTCTCCCCAGCATGTTCTCCTATGTCTTCCCCCGGCATGTCCTCCTATGTCTCCCCAGCATGTTCTCCTATGTCTCCCCAGCATGTTCTCCTATGTCTCCCCGGCATGTCCTCCTATGTCTCCCTCGCATGTTCTCCTATGTCTCCCCAGCGTGTTCTCCTATGCCCCCTTTAGCATGTTCTCCTATGTCTCCCCCCGGCATGTCCTCCTATGTCTCCCCGGCATGTTCACCTATGTCTCCCCAGCGTGTTCTCCTGTGTCTCCTTAGCGTGTTCTCCTGTGTCTCCCCAGCATGTTCTCCTATGTCTCCCCATCATGTTCTCCTATGTCTCCCCATCATGTTCTCCTATGTCTCCCCATCATGTTCTCCTATGTCTCCCCGGCATGTTCTCCTATGTCTCCCCAGCATGTTCTCCTATGTCTCCCCGGGATGTTCTCCTATGTCTCCCCATCATGTCCTCCTATGTCTCCCCATCATGTTCTCCTATGTCTCCCCGGCATGTTCTCCTATGTCTCCCCAGCTTGTTCTCCTATGTCTCCCCGGCATGTTCTCCTATGTCTCCCCGGGATGTTCTCATATGTCTCCCCAGCATGTCCTCCTATGTCTCCCCATCATGTTCTCCTATGTCTCCCCGGCATTTTCTCCTATGTCTCCCCAGCACGTTCTCCTATGTCTCCCCAGCATGTTCTCCTATGTCTCCCTGGGATGTTCTCCTATGTCTCCCCATCATGTTCTCCTATGTCTCCCCGGCATGTTCTCCTATGTCTCCCCGGCATGTTCTCCTATGTCTCCCCAGCTTGTTCTCCTATGTCTCCCCGGCATGTTCTCCTATGTCTCCCCGGGATGTTCTCCTATGTCTCCCCAGCATGTTCTCCTATGTCTCCCCGGCATGTTCTCCTATGTCTCCCCGGCATGTTCTCCTATGTCTCCCCGGCATCTTCTCCTATGTCTCCCCGGCATGTTCTCCTATGTCTCCCCGGCATGTTCTCCTATGTCTCCCCGGCATGTTCTCCTATGTCTCCCCGGCATGTTCTCCTATGTCTCCCCGGCATGTTCTCCTATGTCTCCCCGGCATGTTCTCCTATGTCTCCCCGGCATGTTCTCCTATGTCTCCCCGGCATGTTCTCCTATGTCTCCCCGGCATGTTCTCCTATGTCTCCCCGGCATGTTCTCCTATGTCTCCCCGGCATGTTCTCCTATGTCTCCCCGGCATGTTCTCCTATGTCTCCCCGGCATGTTCTCCTATGTCTCCCCTGGCATGTTCTCCTATGTCTCCCCAGCTTGTTCTCCTATGTCTCCCCGGCATGTTCTCCTATGTCTCCCCGGCATGTTCTCCTATATCTCCATGCACATACAGGCTGTTATCAGCAGTTTTTGGCAGGGGGTGTTTTCTGGCTGGAAAAAAAACGAAATCTAGTGGGTTTTGAGTGGTGTTTTTCAGCTCTAACATCAATAAATGCTGATAAACGCCAAGAAATGCTGCTAACTGGCGTTTTTTTTACGCTTTTGATTCAATCCATCCAACTTTTGTTAAGCCTGGGTTGTGTCTGGAGGTGTCGTTGATGGACCATAGCCTGGGGTCACACTGGGTGCATGCTGAACACCGCATGTGATTTGCACCAAAAATGAACCGCATTCCTGTGCACATCCCATGTGATGTCTGTGCGATGCGATTTGAGGTATATATTTTGTATGACTCAAATTGCACCACATTTGCACCAAAACGTTGTAGGACCCTTTCCTCACCTAATCGCATTGTATGGGTGTGAACTGTAAAGAATATACTGGAGTATATGCCCCGCGCCTGGTGTATTAGAATAAATATGTGGATAAGTCAATAAATAGTATAAATAAATGAATAAATGTGCGTTTGTAGCAGCTGCTATAGAGAATATGTAAACAGAATGTAAAAAAAGTAGTCTATAAAAAGCTACCTATAGCGCTTGCTAAAATTAATACCTTAATAAAATGACCAATAAATTAAGAAAATTATATAGGTTTGTATAAATATATAAAATATATCAATATTAAATAAGTACTCCTCTATTAATAAAAAAAATATATATATATATATATATAAATGGTGATATGCATAAATAGTGTTTCATAAATAGTAGTCCATAACAGGTGACTGTAGTAAAAATTTCAAGTGAAAAGTTCAAATAAATAGTGAGCGCTCCACCTGCGTCACACATCACGAGATCTCCGAAGACGTCACCGGATGTGATGAAACGCGTAAGGTTTGGAACGCACAGCGTCCGTGACGTGTGACGCAGGTGGAGCGCAAGCCGGAAGTTCTCCCGCTCGCAACCCTGCATACAGTTTGCGCTGACACACACGATCACCAGCAGCCCTTAGTGGCCTTTCTATTTGGCAAAACCTTTTTATATTTGGCTATATACCTTGTACTATTGCCAGTATGTTTTTTATCCATGATTTGGGAATAAAATTTGTATTTTAAAAAATACTACACTATCCGGAGCATTTTTGTCTTCCTATCTGGCCTGAGGTGAGAGGAGAGAGAGGGGGAGCCCGCCATCCCATCTACCTAAAGTGAGCCACGAGGAGACCCTTATTATAGCCTGGAGGCTATCTATGCCTGGTTGGTCTTGATGCCATAAGGCATACATGACCCACATCTTTTGGTAAGTGATTCAATCTTACCATTTATTACGGTGCAGAGGCGTAACTAGAACCTTCAGGGCCCTGATGCAAGAAACCATGAAGGGCCCCCCAGACCCCTGGCCGGGGCCCTTACCTTCAAGCCCAGGGCTCTTCCCACTAATCCTGGGGCTCTTTACACTCGTTGCATGGCCTTTTATTACGGTCCCGCAGCAGGATTCTTTCACAAGTTCTGCAGTGGGCCCCCTTCCTGCAATCTTGTGGGCCCACTTCCTGCAATCTTGGGGCCTCCCCACAGTGGTGCAATGCCAGGGTCCGGTCGCAAGTGTGACCTTTGCGATCCTGGAAGTTCACCCACTGGTTTGCTACCGGGCCCCCTGGAGCATGGGGCCCGGTAGCGATTGCAACCCCTGCAACCCCTGTAGTTACGCCCCTGTTACGGTGGAAAAAGAACAGAAGCTGCACTAATATCACGGAGCGAACTGAAAATCCTCACGTTGAGCACCTGCACTTATTTTTTGTGAATAAGCATCATTTGCACAAGAGACTCACTATTTATTTGAAATTTTCACTACAGTCACCTGTTATGGACTACTATTTATGAAACACTATTTATGCATATCACCATTTATATATATTTTTTATTAATAGAGGAGTACTTATTTAATATTGATATCTTTTATATATTTATACAAACCTATATAATTTTCTTAATTTATGGGTGTGAACACCCATGCAATGCGATTCTGGCAAGCGCACCGCGTTTTGCAATCTGTTTCGGGGTATCGCTTATGGAACATGAAGCCCCTCTTTACATTGTGCCGATTTGGCATGCGATTTGTCATTTCGAATCACATGTCAAATCGGAGCCTATTGCCGGCAACGCCATCGGTTCACACTGAGGGTGGGGGTGAAATCAATCAGCTGAGCGCGCGCGATTTCAACTTGCATGTCAGTGCAACTTCGGGGGGGTGATTTGACAGAAATCTGTACGGGTTCATGCACAGATGTTTATTGAAATCGCCCTGTAGTCGCCAAAAGTAGTGCAGAAACTACTTTTGGGAATCGGTGCAGTGCCGCAAAGTCAGGGTCGCACCAATTCGGACAGTGATGTTGCTGGCAATAGGCTCTGATTTGGCATGCGATTTGACATGTCAAATTTGCCCGATGTGAACGGGGGCTTAATCTTCCATGAACGACACCCCCAAACACATTGCAGAATGCAGTGAGCTTGACAGAATCGCATTGCATGGGTGTTCACAAACATCCCAGACCCTGCCTGAGGAAGGAAGTATACTGTTGTTTCTGACCACTTAGGCTTGCTGAATGGCCAAAATAAAGAATAAAATTCACGGAGACCTTTTAGACAGAACAGCACTGCCACACCTCTTACGGGTCATTCATCCGAATCTGCTTTTTGCATTATCAGCACCGGAGTGAGACCTGGACTATTTGGCAGAGATAGGAGACCGGTCGGGTGCGGAAGAATGGTAATAAATCCCTAGGCATCCTTGACCTCTGCATACTCCACGGCCTCTAACAGTCTTCCTATTTACTCAAACAGCCCTGAGTAGTTAGTTGTCCAAGCATTCACATTCTTGCACCTCTACTCAGCTATTGGGGACTCATGTAACCACAACTCCAGAAGCTGCGTTACCGTATTTGAAGCCGGGGCATATTCATGTGTTACTGCCCACTTAGTTCACTGCACAATTGACAGCCCTGAACCCCCACATTTGGGTTCTCGAAACGGATGAACTGATCTTTTGGAGGCACTTCCATCACTTTCATTATTTCTTTAAGACTGGCCCCGGGCTTGCTGTAATGCTGATACGATATCTTTTGGTGCCTCCATCTTTCTTTTGTTTTCTGGAAAATTCTGCATCTGGGGTAACGGTTCCATAAAATAAGGGGTAACGGTTCCATAAAATAAGGGGTATCTCTGGACTTGGAATATTTGAAGGATTACCCACATATTAAATTATCCTATTAGAATATATGAGAGGTACTCCGGTGGAATGTGACAGAGTGCATTTTTAATGGGCTCACTTAGACAACGTTGTCTGTGTGGTATACATTGGGTGTTTGGGTGGCACTTTTTACATTGTATTTTGTAATTATTACTTTTTCAATCATTAAACTTTTTGCATCTTACACCTTTGGTGGTCCTCCTTTTACAACTATCTTTTCTGGGTACCCCTCTGTGGGTTTCCCCGGATGATTTTGTATTTGCTCAATGGCCACATGTACTAAGAATCAAGGCTCGGGTCTGATGCCTAAAGGCCCGTACACACGAGTCGAATTCGGCCGGGAATTTTCGTCCGACGACCGATCTGCCGATTTTCGGCTTGTTAGTACGATGCTTCCGACAACCGACTCAGACTTTTCGGCCGAAAAAAATCTGGTGTGCAGGCTATAAAATTTTTGTCCACCGTCAAAACACGTCTGATTTTCATGCAGTCAGTACAGATTTCGACAGGGAAAAATCTTATGAGCAAGACTGGGCATGCTCAGAGATGAAAGAACACAAAGAAAGCAAGCCAACACATGACATCACTTCTGAAGTAGAATTTTGTCGTGCGAGAAAATTCGTGTGCAGTCTAGGCACATTCCAACCAACAAAACACCACTCTGGACAAAAGATGGAAACCAGCCGGCGGAAATTCGTTGCGTGTGTACAAGGCTTAAGACTTGCTGGAGGTAGATTTCTGGCAAGGATTCTAGGAAGGAGCACCAGGAAGGAATTTGAGGTAACTGAGAAGCGGGATTTTAGGTTGGACCTCACAGTGAGTCTATTGTCTCACCTGAGGGAGTCTTTGCTGTGTCTGCTCTACAGGTAAGTGTGTGTTCAGGTTGCCGGCCTGTCCCTTTACCTGCAAAGACTATAAGTAGAATTCTGGAGGTAGGCACGTTTTTTTCTTCTAACCCTCTCTCTTTAGTGGTTTATTAGTGTTCAGTTAACTCTAGTTTTGTCCGGCTGGTGCCCATATATCCACAACCCTACTGTCACCTACCGGGTGGAGATGGAGCTTGAGAGGGGGCTTGCTTGCACCTCTTGTCCAACACCCCTGGTAATTTTGATAGGAGGTGTGAGGATACAGTGGCATGAGGGCTGGTATAACAGGTAGCACCCTTGAAGGCTTGTTGGAAGCAGACGACCGTGGATTACCAGACAGGAACTGGAATACGGTGAAGCTTGATCAGCAGTCAGGAGCATAGCCAGGACACAAGCCAAAAGGTCATCAACAGCCAGGCAGCGAAGGTACAGGAACATAAGACTGGAGCAGAGTCAGAGTACAAGCCGAGATCACAATAGGCAGGCAGGAATCCAGAGATTGATCAAGGGCAAGCCGAATCAAGCACAGGTAGGCTGGTATAGCAGGTCAGGGCACAAATTAAACAGGAACCTAGCTGAAGACCACTCAGCAATCTGTTCATGACATAGTCCAGCTTAAATAGGCTGTTTGGCGCCAGGGTGCGTACGTGTGTGCGTTCTCAGGCGTATGTGCACATTCCGTCTTGTCTTTTTTTTTTTCAGAATTGTTGCTTTATTTTTTGTTTATAGTGCACTATAATAAAAATCGTAGAGGTGATCAAATACCACCAAAAGAAAGCTCTATATGTGGGGAAAAAAGGACATCAATTTTATATGGGTACAACGTCGCACGACAGCGCAATTGTCAGTTTAAGTAACGCAGTGCCTTATTGCAAAAAATTGCCCTTTTTTTTAAAGGGGGTGAAACTTTCCGGTCCAGAAGTAGGTAATCCTACATATACTAACCCCCTGGATTGGTATTGGGACAAGCTTGTAATCCTTAATCTTGGACACAGGAATATGCTTTAACCTCTACTTTGATTGGTGGCAAAAGCAGTCAAATAGAGACTAAATGTCTGGTTGTAGGTCTTGTATGATGCCGTGTTTGGTTGTAGGTCTTGTATAATGCAATGTTTGGTTATAGGTCTTGTATGATGCAATGTTTGGTTGTAGGTCTTGTATGATGCCATGTTTGGTTGTAGGTCTTGTATGATGCCATCTCTGGTTGTAGGTCTTGTATGATGCAACGTTTGGTTGTAGTTCTTGTATAATGCAATGTTTGGTTGTAGGTCTTGTATGATGCCGTGTCTGGTTGTAGGTCTTGTATGATGCCGTGTTTGGTTGTAGGTCTTGTATAATGCAATGTTTGGTTATAGGTCTTGTATGATGCAATGTTTGGTTGTAGGTCTTGTATGATGCCATGTTTGGTTGTAGGTCTTGTATGATGCCATCTCTGGTTGTAGGTCTTGTATGATGCAACGTTTGGTTGTAGTTCTTGTATAATGCAATGTTTGGTTGTAGGTCTTGTATGATGCCGTGTCTGGTTGTAGGTCTTGTATGATGCCGTGTCTGGTTGTAGGTCTTGTATGATGCCGTGTCTGGTTGTAGGTCCTGTATGATGCCCTGTTTGGTTGTAGGTCTTGTATAATGCGTGTCTGGTTGTAGGTCTTGCATGATGTCGTGTTTGGTTGTAGGTCTTGTATGATGCTGTGTTTGGTTGTAGGTCTTGTATGATGCCGTGTCTGGTTGTAGGTCTTGTATGATGCCGTGTCTGGTTGTAGGTCTTGTATGATGCCGTGTCTGGTTGTAGGTCTTGTATGATGTCGTGTTTGGTTGTAGGTCTTGTATGATGCCGTGTCTGGTTGTAGGTCTTGTATGATGCCGTTTGGTTGTAGGTCTTGTATAATGCAATGTTTGGTTGTAGGTCTTGTATGATGCCATGTTTGGTTGTAGGTCTTGTATGATGCCGTTTGGTTGTAGGTCTTGTATAATGCAATGTTTGGTTGTAGGTCTTGTATGATGCCATGTCTGATTGTAGGTCTTGTATGATGCCGTGTCTGGTTGTAGGTCTTGTATGATGTCGTGTTTGGTTGTAGGTCTTGTATGATGCCGTGTCTGGTTGTAGGTCTTGTATGATGCCTTTTGGTTGTAGGTCTTGTATAATGCAATGTTTGGTTGTAGGTCTTGTATGATGCCATGTCTGGTTGTAGGTCTTGTATGATGCCGTGTCTGGTTGTAGGTCTTGTATGATGCAACGTTTGGTTGTAGGTCTTGTATAATGCAATGTTTGGTTGTAGGTCTTGTATGATGCCATGTTTGGTTGTAGGTCTTGTATGATGCAGTGTCTGGTTGTAGGTCTTGCATGATGTCGTGTTTGGTTGTAGGTCTTGTACGATGCCGTGTCTGGTTGTAGGTCTTGTACGATGCCGTGTCTGGTTGTAGGTCTTGTATAATGCAATGTTTGGTTGTAGGTCTTGTATGATGCCATGTTTGGTTGTAGGTCTTTTATGATGCCGTGTTTGCTTGTAGGTCTTGTATGATGCCGTGTTTGGTGTACATCTGTACGCACTTCTTCCAGTTCTGATACTCAGCTTTAATCTTATTTATAAAGCTGCGGAATGGAAATTTGCATTGTGGAAGTGCAGTGTGAATTATGCTACTTTACTGTGGAGTAAGCTATAGCCAACCTAGTAAAGTCTTTATGGATTGGAAATGCAGAAAGTAGAATTTGATGAAAATGAGTGTAACGAAAGCCAATACTTTTGTGGATTTTTATGAGTTGGGCTGGCAACGTTACTGAGCCATGTAGATTTTCTTTTTGTACAGCACTGGGGATGATGTTGCTGGAAGAAAAAAAGAATAGATTGGGGCTGGCAGGATGTGTTGAGACTTGTAGTTCTGGGTATACGTGAAAAGCAGTGTCTCTGTAAACTGTTTGTCCTGGAGAATGTGGGGTTCCCTGAGCACTGTAAAGTAAAGTTCCCTAAAGTTCCCCAAGCCCTGCTTGTATTATAGAAGTGGGGTCTCCCGAGTACTGCTTGCCTTAAAGAAGTGGGGTTCCCCCAACACTGCTTTCTTTGGAGAAGTTGGGCTTCCCTAGCACTGCTTCTTCTGGGGGAGAGGGGTTCGCTGAGCACTGCTTGTCCCAGAGATGTGAGGTTTCCTGAGCACTGGTTGTCCCAGAAAAGTGAGGTTTCCTGAGCACTGCTTGTACCAGAGAAATTAATTTCCCTAGGCACTGCTTGTCCTGGAGAAGTGGGGTTCCTTGAGCACTGCTTGTCCTGGAGAAGTGGAATTCCTGAGCACTACTTATCCCCAAGAAAATGGCTTCCTTAGTACTGCTTGTCTCGGAGAAGTGGGCTCCCTAAGCTCTGCCTGTACTGGAGAAATAGGCTTCCTTAGCAATGCTTGTCCTGGAGAAGTGGGTTTCCCGATCACTGCGTGTCCCAGAAAAGTGGGCTCCCAGAGAATTGTGTTCCCTGAGCACTGCTTGTCCTGGGGAAGTAGGTTTCCCTGAACAGTGCTTGTCCTGGAAAAGTGGGCTCCCCTAAACACTGCTTGCCCCAGGGAGAAGTGGGGTTCCTAAACATTACTTGTCCCGGAGAAGTGGGCTTCCTTAGCACTGTTTGTCCCGGAGAAGTGGACTTCCTTAGCACTTTTTGTCCCAGAGAAGTGGGTTTCCTGAATACTGCTTGTCCCAGAGAAGTGGTTCCTTAAGCACTGCTTGTCCTGGAGACATGGGCTTCCTTAGCACTGGTTGTCTGGAGAAGTGGGTTTTTTATCACTGCTTGTCCCAGAGAAGTGGGCTTCCTAATCACTACTTATCCTGGAGAAGTGGGCTTCCAGATAATTGTGTTCCCTGAGCATTGCTTGTTCCTGGAAAGTGGGGTTTGTGAGCACTGTTTGCCCCGGAGAAGGAGGGTTTTCTGAACAGTGCTTGTCCTGGAGAAGGGGACTCCCTAAACACCGTTTGCCTAAGAGAAGTGGGGTTTACTTAGCAATGCTTTACACTGAGATGTCGGCATCCTGAGCATTGCTTGTTCCAGGGAAGTGGGGTTCCCTGCGCACTGCTTTTCTGGAGAAGTGGGGTTCTCTGAGCACTGCTAGTCCTGAGGAAGTGGACTCCCTAAGCACTGCTTGTCCTGGAGAAGTGGGCTTCCTTAGCACTGCTTGTCCCGGAGAAGTGAGTTTCCTGAGCACTGCTTGTCCTGGAGAAGTGGGCTTCCTTAGCACTGCCTGTCCCAGAGAAGTGGGTTTCTGAGCACTTCTTTTCCTGCAGAAGTGGGCTTGCAGAGAATTGGGCTCCAGTGCACTGCTTGTCCTGGAAAAGTGGGCTAGCAGAGAATTGGGCTCTGGAGCACTGTTTGTCCTGGAGAAGTGGGTTTCCTTAGCACTGCTTGTCCCAGAGAAGTGCTTTTCCTGAGCAATACTTGTCCCAGAAAAGTGGGCTTCCTTAGCACTGCTTGTCCCAGAGAAGTAGGTTCCTTAGCACTGCTTGTACCAGAGAAGTGGGCTCCTAGAGAATTGGGTTCCCTGAGCGCTGCTTGTCCCAGGAAGGTGGGGTCTCTGAGGACTGCTTGTCACGGAGAAGTAGGGTTCCCTGAACACTGCTTGTCCTGATGCAGTGGGCTCCCTAAACACTGCCTGCCCCAGAGAAGTGGGGTTCCTGAGCACTACTTGTCTCAGGGAAGTGGGCTTCCTGAGCACTACTTGTCCCGGAGAAGTGGACTTCCTAAACACTGCTTTTCCCAGAGAGGTGGGGACCCCTGAGCACTGCTTTTCCCAGAGAAGTGGGGTTCTCTGAGCACTGCTTGTCCATGGGAAGTGAGGTTCTCTGAGCACTGCTTGTCCCGGAGAAGTGGTCTTCCTAAGCACTGCTTGTCCCAGATAAGTGGGTTTCCTAAGCACTGCTTGTGCTAGAGAAGTGAGGTTCCTGAGCACTGCTTGTCCTGAAGAAGTGAGGTTCCTGAGCACTGCTTGTCCTGGAGAAGCGGGCTCCCTAAACACTGCTTGTCCCAAGAAGTGGGCTTTCTGAGCACTGCCTGTCCCCGGAGAAAAGGGCTTCCTGAGCACTGCTTGTCCCGGAGAAATTGGCTTCCTGAGCACTGCTTGTCCCGGAGAAATGGGCTTCCTGAGCACTGCTTGTCCCAGAGAAGTGGGCTTCCTTATCACTGCTTATCCCGGACAAGTGGCCTTCCTGAGCACTGCTTGTCCCGGAGAAATGGGCTTCCTGAGCACTGCTTGTCCCAGAGAAGAAGGCTTCCTTATCACTGCTTATCCCGGAGAAGTAGGCTTCCTGAGCACTGCTTGTCCCAGAGAAGTAGGCTTCCTAAGCACTGCTTGTCCCAGAGAAATGGGCTTCCTGAGCACTGCTTGTCCCAGAGAAGTGATGTTCCTGAGCACTGCTTGTCCCAGAGAAGTGATGTTCCTGAGCACTGCTTGTCCCGGAGAAGTGGGCTTTCTTAGCACTGCTTGTCTCGTAGAAGTGATGTTCCTGAGCACTGCTTGTCCTGGAGAAGTGGGCTTCCTGAGCACTGCTTGTCCCGGAGAAGTGGGCTTCCTGAGCACTGCTTGTCCCGGAGAAGTGGGCTCCCTTAGCACTGCTTGTCCCGGAGAAGTGATGTTCCTGAGCACTGCTTGTCCCGGAGAAGTGGGCTTCCTGAGCACTGCTTGTCCCGGAGAAGTGGGCTTCCTTAGCACTGCTTGTCCCAGAGAAGTGGGCTTCCTGAGCACTGCTTGTCCCGGAGAAGTGATGTTCCTGAGCACTGCTTGTCCCGGAGAAGTGGGCTTCCTGAGCACTGCTTGTCCCGGAGAAGTGGGCTTCCTGAGCACTGCTTGTCCCAGAGAAGTGGGCTCCCTTAGCACTGCTTGTCCCGGAGAAGTGATGTTCCTGAGCACTGCTTGTCCCGGAGAAGTGGGCTTCCTGAGCACTGCTTGTCCCGGAGAAGTGATGTTCCTGAGCACTGCTTGTCCTGGAGAAGTGGGCTCCCTTAGCACTGCTTGTCCCGGAGAAGTGATGTTCCTGAGCACTGCTTGTCCCAGAGAAGTGGGCTCCCTTAGCACTGCTTGTCCCGGAGAAGTGATGTTCCTGAGCACTACTTGTCCCGGAGAAGTGGGCTCCCTTAGCACTGCTTGTCCCGGAGAAGTGGGCTTCCTGAGCACTGCTTGTCCCGGAGAAGTGGGCTCCCTTAGCACTGCTTGTCCCGGAAAAGTGGGCTCCCTTAGCACTGCTTGTCCCGGAGAAGTGAGGTTCCTGAGCACTGCTTGTCCCGGAGAAGTGGGCTTCCTCCTGAGCACTGCTTGTCCCGGAGAAGTGGGCTTCCTTAGCACTGCTTGTCCCGGAGAAGTGATGTTCCTGAGCACTGCTGCCTTCACACACACACAGGACCGTAGGACTGGCACAGGGAAGATGGCAGCTTTGAAATGTCACAGTGCTCACACTTTGTACTGTTTCTTGTCAGCTGCCGGAGAATCAGCACAAAACATCTACAAACGTGTAAGCGAGAAACGAGCGGAGCGACAATCCGGCGGCATAGAAAAGTACTCTCCCCCCCCCCCCTCCGCAGTCATTAGTAAGATCTGCGTCTCGCATGTTTACAGCGTTCACAGCAAAATAAGTCTGCGAGAGAGAAGAGTTTACAAACAAACCGCCCGTCTGTTTACCACACCGACGAGGAGCTGTGACTGGGGAACACAGCGGCAGCAATATGTGCGATCGTTATTTCTGTCAAGGAGGCGTCAGAAGGCTTTCCAAAAAAGATCCCACGCCTGACTGCTCTGCCAGGACCACCAAGCTGCGACTTTTCTCCGAACCTGGAGGAGCTTTTGTTCTTGAAGTAGGAGTACTCCTTTAGAAGGAAACGATCCCTAAAATCAAACCCCTAATAAAAATAATCCACAGTGATCCTATAATGAAGGTCCTAGTTTAAGGCACTTCCTTTTACAGGGTGACAACATTTGTATCTGTCTCCCAGTTGTGCTTCTGTGTTGTCACCGTGTCACACAGGCTTTCAATGGAGTTCAACAAGTAGCCATTTCATCAGGCATTACACAGGCACGTCCCATTGTTGTCACCATCAGAATGCCGACACTGAGAAATCCAAAGGCCGCAGGAGATCAGCAGCACAGAAACTTACTAAAAGGTGTAAAAATTATATTTTCTAAAAGGAAAAAAAGCCATGACAATTATTTACCACTCACAGAGCGAACTAAATGTCATCTAGTTAACGTCTACGTCTACTGGACCAGACGATGGCAGGGTGCTAATACATGAACCTCCAGCAACCACATTTCAATTTATAAAACTACTGTGTCCAGTATGACCATAGATGGTCCAAGATCTCCAATCAATAATCCAAATTTTCATCATAGTTTGGGATTATGTGGTTGTTTTTGAATAACTAGGATGAGATGACATGCTGCTTAGGCAGTTGGAGGTTTTCACTTTCACTAATTGTTTTTTTATTAAAGAATATACAGCCGCATAGAGATGTATAAGCAGGGTCAATATACAACGGGTAAAATAAGTATTGAACACGTCACCATTTTTCTAAGTAAATCTATTTCTATTGACATTACATTTTCACCACATGTCAGTAACAACCCATGCAATCCATACATACAAAGACACCAAAACTAATATGTTTAGAAACAAAGTTCTGTCTAATAAAATGGAAGGACACCGGGACAAAGTATTGAACACACTAACTAAAAAGTATTTCATACATGTACAAAATCCTTTGTTGGTAATGACAGCTATAAGACGTCTCCTGTATGGAGAAACCAGTCGCATGCATTGCTCAGCTGTGAATTTGGCCCAAGCAGTCTTCAAATCTTGAAGGTTCCGTGGGCCTCTTCTATGAACTCTGATCTTTAGGTCTTTCCATAGATTTTCTGTTGACTTCAAGTCAGGGGATTGGCTGGGCCATTCTAGCAGCTTTATTTTCCTTCTTTGAAACCAATTGATAGTTTCCTTGGCTTTGTGTTTGGGATCATTGTCTTGCTGAAATGTCCTCCCTCGTTTCATCTTCATCACCCTGGAAGATGGCAGCAGATTTTATCACCATTCATCCTTCCTTCAATGACATGAAATTTGCCGGTACCGTGTGCTGAAAAACACCCACCTACACCATGATGTTCCCACCTCTAAACTTCACTGTTGGTATGGGTGTGTTTTTGGGGTGATGTGCCATTTTACCTCCAAACATGGTGTGTATTATGGCATCCAAAGAGTTCAATTTTGGTCTCATCTGAGCAGCCTATATTCTCCCAGTATTTCACAGGCTTCTCTAAATGTTGTGCAGCAAACTTTAAACAAGCGTCAACGTGCTTTTTCTTCAGAAATAGAGTCTTACGTGGTGAGCGTGCATACAGGCTATGGTGGCTGAGTGCATTACTTATTGTGTACCTGCTAATTCCAGGTCTTTCTGAAATTCTCCACAAGTTGTCATTGGCTCTTGTACAACTCTTCTGATAATTCTTTTTACTCCTCTGTTTGAAATCTTGCAAGGAGCACCTGGTCAAATGGTCCTTGGCAATGTACAACTCTTCTGATAATTCTTTTTACTCCTGTGTTTGAAATCTTGCGAGGAGCACCTGGTCAAATGGTCCTTGGCAATGTACAACTCTTCTGATAATTCTTTTACTACTCTATCGAAAGTCTTACGAGGAGCACCTAGTGGTGGCTGGTTTATGCTGAAATGATGTTCTTTTGCCTTTTGCATAATAGCCCCAACAGTGCTCACTGGAACATTCAGAAGTTTAGAAATCCTGTAACAAATGCCATCAGTATATTTTGCAACAATAAGGTTGCGAAGGTCTTTCTTGTATTAGGAGAGGTATGGACTCCAGAGAGAGAGATATCATCTGTACAAATCATTAGTAAGACCTCATCTGGAATATGCAGTTCAGTTTTGGGCTCCAGTTCTTAAAAAGGATATCGGGGAACTGGAGAAGTGCAGAGAACTGCAACCAAACTGATAAGAGGCATGGAGGAGCTCAGCCATGAGGAGAGATTAGAGGAACTGAAGTTATTCTCTCTTGAGAAGAGGAGATTAAGGGGGGGATATGATCACCATGTATAAATACATAAGGGGGGATATGATCTCCATGTATAAATACATAAGGGGGGGATATGATCTATCATATGATGGTGTGGAATAGACTCCCTCCAGAGGTGGTTCTGGCCAGCTCACTATATTGCTTTAAAAAAAGGCCTGGATTCTTTCCTGGGTGTAAATAATATAAATGGGTACTGATATTTATACATAAAGTTGATCCAGGGAATATCCGATTGCCTCTCGGGGGATCAGGAAAAGGAATTTTTTCCCTCCTGTAGTAAATTGGATCATGCTTTACTGGGGTTTTTTCCCCTTCCTCTGAAACAAAACTGCGGGTTTTCGGAATGTGTATATGGGATCTTATGGTTGGGTTTTCTTTACTGTGTTTTTGTTTTTTATTGGTTGAGCCAGATGGACTTGTGTCTTTTTTCAACCTGACTAACTATGTAACTATATAACTTTGTAACTATGTAACTCTTTGCTTTTACCCATCATGAGATGTTTCTTGTGTTACACCTTGGTAATGAGACACCTTTTTATAGGCCATCAGGTGGGGCTGAACCAGCTGATATTAATTTGCACTGGCAAGGGCCAGGATTGCTTTCTAATTACTGATAGATTTTAGCTGTTGTCTTGGCTTTCCATGCCTTTTTGCACCTCCCTTTCTTTATGTGTTCAATACTTTTTGCCTGTGCCATTCAATTTTATTACATAGAACTTCAATTCTGAGCGTATTAGTTTTGGTATCTTTGTATGTATGGATTGCATGGGTTGTTGCCTACGTGTGGTGGAAATTTCATGTCGATAGCACCTTTACCTAGGAAAATTGTGTTGTGTTCAATACTTATTTTACCGGCTGTATCTGTATATTCCAGAACAGAATCCATCAAACATCAAAGAGAGAAAGAGTTGCTAAAGTACAGCACAACAAGTATACCAAATTACATGTTAATAATGCAGTAGTGGTTTAGCAATGTATACAAATAATATGGGCTGGGCGCCAATAACGAAGTAAAGGGCGCTCATGGGTTTAGTGCAGATGCGAAGTCCACCATGTGGAAAACAAAGAAACATGTAAGTAAACCCAAGAAAAGTCAGTGCTAGAGAAAAGGCTAATATACAAAAACACTAAAAGTGAAAATACATTAAAAAAATAAAATAACGACAGCACCCGTGACAAAATGAATGCGTTAATTCATATGTAAATAAAGATCCACACAATAAAGTGTCAGTGCAAATATAAGTCCAAAACACAACAGTCCACTATAAAGGTGACTTCTTCCTTATAATCAGTGACACTAATCATCAATATGTTTAAATTTTCCATCAGTAAAGTACATCACCACGTGCTGTTGTAAAACCCCCCCCCCCCTTGCACACTCACAAACTTTTAACTTTTAGTGTCCCCAGAAGATGGGCATGCACACGAAACACATTGGGCGGAGCTGTACGTGCTGACGTCACGCCACTGCTTAAGGTCCCAAAATTTAAGCTGCATAGGGAAGGAAGCAAACGGCGTATTGGTAAATGGAAGGCTTCTCAATGTGGGGGAACGCCTTCTTGTAATGATCCTTCTTTCCAGCAAGGAGACATCACATCACTAGTATATAGAGCTTGGAACGCTCATCACGTAGAGCCGCAAAAAACGGTGAATAGTGTAGTCCTTTATTCATAAGGTAAACATATACCCATCCAATAAACATTTAAAACCAATTTTTTAGTCTCAGCAGAGCATCAAGCCACAGACTGGGAACAATCACTAAGACAGCCGCTGATCCCGGAAACGGAAGCAGTGACATGATGTCAGCACGTATAGCTCCTCCCAACGCGTTTCATATGCATGCACTTCATCAGGGAGACACTAAAAGTTAAAAGTTGGTGAGTGTGCTAGGTTGGTGATTATTGTCACTAATTGTAAAGAAGTCCCCTTTATAGTGGAGTGCTGTGTTTGGGACTTATTTTTGTACTAACACTTTGTGTGGATGTTTTGCAATTGATAACTTTGGCATTTTATTTACCTGTTTACATATGAATTAATGCACTCATTTTGTCCCAGGCGCTGCTGTTTTTTTATGTAAAGAAATATGTAAAAAACAAAAGGGCTTCCATGGCAGAGGAGCCAAAGAGTGTAGAGGAGGGAAAAATAAAGAGGAAAGGGCCGTCAGGGACACCCTAGCCGGATTCTTAGGGCCTCAGGGCCTATACCAGTGCTTAACTAGCTGCAGCCATATCGGGGTCCAAGTATTTTAAAATTTCTGGTGCGTGTCAAGGAGAATGCTGGTGAGCTTTCCATTGATAAGGAAGAAGTCTAAGCTCCGGACTTCTGTAAAGGGAACAAACTGTTGTTTCCAAGCTCCTTCTATAGTTTTTTTCTCCACCAATAATACATACATTGCCAGTTTACATTGAGCCCTCGTGGGACCCGGGGGCTTTAGGTGTAGCCACAGGTCCCTGGGGAAGGGAGAAGTCAACAATGATTGTAAGAGTTAAATAATTTGTGTCCAAAACCTAGAGAGCATAGAGCAGGGATCTCCCAACTTTATAAACTAAGGGCCAGTTTACTGTTCTTGAAACTTTAGGGGGGCCCGACTGTGGTCAGGGGAGGAAGAAAATGTCCAATCATTGATATTAACGAGAGGAATAGTGCCCCATCATTGGGGTCAGTGGGAGGAATAGTGCCCCATCATTGGTGTCAGTGGGAGGAACAGTGTCCCATCATTGATGTCAGTGGGAGGAATAGTGCCCCATCATTGGTGTCAGTGGAAGGAATAGTGCCCCATCATTGGTGTCAGTGGGAGGAATAGTGCCCCATCATTGGTGTCAGTGGAAGGAATAGTGCCCCGTCATTGGTGTCAGTGGGAGGAATAGTGTCCCATCATTGATGTCAGTGGGAGGAATAGTGCCCCATCATTGGTGTCAGTGGGAGGAATAGTGCCCCATCATTGGTGTCAGTGGGAGGAATAGTGTCCCATCATTGGTGTCAGTGGGAGAAATAGTGTCCCATCATTGATGTCAGTGGGAGGAATAGTGCCCCATCATTGGTGTCAGTGGGAGGAATAGTGCCCCATCATTGGTGTCAGTGGGAGGAATAGTGCCCCATCATTGGTGTCAGTGGGAGGAATAGTGTCCCATCATTGGTGTCAGTGGGATGAATTGTGTCCCATCATTGGTGTCAGTGGGAGGAATAGTGCCCCATCATTGGTGTCAGTGGGAGGAATAGTGTCCCATCATTGGTGTCAGTGGGAGGAATAGTGCCCCATCATTGGTGTCAGTGGGAGGAATAACGCCCCATCATTGGTGTCAGTGGGAGGAATAGTGCCCCATTATTGGTATTAGTGAGAGGAATAGTGCCCCATCATTGGTGTCAGTGGGAGGAATAACGCCCCATCATTGGTGTCAGTGGGAGGAATAGTGCCCCATTATTGGTATTAGTGAGAGGAATAGTGTCCCATCATTGATGTCAGCGGGAAAAATTGTGCCCAATCCTCCATTCTGGATTCCCCCAGAGGTTCCCCCCAGAGCATAATTCGCATTTGTTTTTTGCCCCCAAGTGCAATACCTTACACTTCTCCACATTAAACTTCATTTGCCACGTAGTTGCCCACTCTCTTATTTTGTTCAGGTCATTCTGTAAGATTTCTATATCTTGATGAGAAGTTATTTCCCTGCATATCTTTGTGTCATCCACGAAAACTGAGATTGAGCTACTGATTCCGTCCTCAATGTTATTGATTAATAAATTGAACAAAATTGGTCCCAGGACTGAGCCTTGGGGGACCCCACTTACCATTCCAGACCAGTCTGAGTACGCGTTATTTATTACCACCCTTTGGACACGCCCCTTTAACCAGTTTTCTATCCAAGAACAAACCTTGAGGTCGATGCCTGCAGACCTTAGTTTATAAATTAATTGTTTGTGGGGAGCTGTATCGAATGCCTTAGCAAAATCCAGGTACACCACATCCACTGGTCTGCCCCTATCTAGCTCACAGCTCACCTCCTCATAGAATGTTAACAGATTGGTTTGGCAAGAACGTCCTTTTGTGAACCCGTGCTGATTACTGCTGATGATACTGTTGTCCTTAGCAAATTCTTGGATATAGTCCCTTATCATCCCCTCCAGAAGTTTACATACTAGTGATGTCAGACTGACCGGTCTATAGTTTCCCGGAATAACCCTCCTCCCTTTTTTGAATATTGGTATCAGATTAGCGTTCCTCCAGTCACCTGGTACAGTTCCTGTCAATATACTGTCTGTGAAGATTAGGAACAACGGTCTAGATCAGGGATTCCCAAACTTCAGCCCTGCAGCTGTTGCAGAACTACACATCCCATGAGGCATTAAACTCTGACATTTACATACATGATAGGCATGTTGGGAATTGTAGTTCCTGAACAATTGCAGGGCCGTAGTTTGGGAATCCCTGGTCTAGATATAACCCTACTGAGTTCCTTGAGTTGCTACAGATTTGTTGGCTGTAGGTCCATGATGCCAATCTCCCATTCCACCACACCCCAAAGGTGCTCTTTTGGATGAGATGTGGTGAGTGTGGAGGCCATTGGAGTACAGTGACCTCATTGTCATGGTGAAGAAACCAGTGGTGAGATGATTGGAGCGTTGTGACATGGTGCATTATCCTGCTGGGAGGAGCCATCAGAAGATGGGGGACACTGCAGTCATAAAGGGATGGACATGGTCAGCAACAATACTCAGGTAGGCCGCTGCGTTTAAACCATGCTCAATTGGTACTAAGGGGCCCACAGTGGGCCCCCCCCCCTTCCTTCTCCACACCATTACCCCACCACCAGCCTGAACCGCTGACACAAGACAGTATGGATCCCTGACGCCAAATTCTGACCCTCCCATCTGAATGTCACAGCTGAAATCCAGACTATTCAGACCAGGCAACGTTTTTCCAATCTTCTGTTGGCCAATTTTGGTGATCTGTGCCAATTGTAACCCCAGTTTCCTGTTCTTAGCTGACAGGAGTGGCACCCGGTGTGGTCTTCTGCTGCTGTAACCCATCTGCTTCAAGGTTGGATGTGTTGTGTGTTCAGAGATGCTATTCTGCATACCTTGCTTATAACGAGTGGTTATTTGAGTTACTGTTGCCTTTCTATCATCTTGCCATTCTCCTGTGACATCAACAAGGCATTTTCCTCCACACGCTCTCTGGATATTTTCTCTTTTTCCCACCATTCTCTGTAATCCCGAGAGATCCCAGAAATACTCCGATCAGCCGTCTGCCACCAACAACCATGCCACGTTCACAGTCACTTAAAGGAGAACTACAGGCAAAACTTATTTTTTAATTTTGGATACAGCAAAGGAGGGTTAGATGCGATAACTTTTGCGCAAACCAATCAAAATACGCTTATTGCGATTTTCTTTTACCAAAAATATATAGCAGAAAACAAATTGGCCTAAAATGTTAAAAAAATTAGATTTGTAAATGTTTTTATTTTTGGGAATGTTATATAGCAGAATGTGAAAAATATTGTTTTTTTTTTTTCAGAATTGTCGCTCTTTTTTGTTTATAGCGCAAAAAATAAAAATCGCACAGGTGATCAAATACCACCAAAAGAAATCTCTATTTGTGCGAAAAAAGGACGTCAATTTTATTTGTGTACAGTGTCGCACGACCGCGCAATTGTTGGTCAAAGTAACGCAGTGCCGAATCACAAAAAATGGCCTGGTCATTAAGGGGGAAAATCTTCCGGTCCAGAAGTGGTTAAATAAAACACTTCCTGAAAATTGTCCACACAAATATTAATAACATTTCCACAACAGGAAGGGGTTAAAGAAGCTGAGGATGGAAGCTGATTGGTTTCTCTGCAGAACTGTACTAACGCTAGAGAGGGCAAAATTAGTCAAATAAATTAGGGATAGACTGATATGGTTTTTACAGGGCCGATACCAATACTGATATTTTGGTCACAACGTATCGTTATCGGCCGATATGGGCGATATTTTGTACATCCTAAGTCAGGGTCTTCTCCTCCTCCAACCATTAGGGGGTGATGCTCATGGAAGGGTAAAATGATGTCACAGCATAATTCTCTATACAAATGTTATTGAATATGCCACTCACATACAGTATGTACAAAAGCTCGAAGCAATTCCACATTAGCAGATCTGCTGGCAGATTGGTACCTCTCACCCACTTGCCGTACATGATAACCGGGTGATACCACTCCGTCCGGCACCCACTCGATACTGCTGTCTCTCACCCGCTCCATCTCTCACCCACCTGATACCGCTCCGTCTCTCACCCACCCGATACCGCTCCGTCTCTCACCCACCCGATACCGCTCCGTCTCTCACCCACCCGATACCGCTCTGTCTCCCACCCACCCGATACCGCTCCGTCTCCCACCCACCCGATACCGCTCCGTCTCTCACCCACCCGATACCGCTCTGTCTCCCACCCACCCGATACCGCTCCGTCTCTCACCCGCTCCGTCTCTCACCCACCCGATACCGCTCCGTCTCCCACCCACCCAATACTGCTCCATCTCCCACCCACCCGATACCGATCCGTCTCCCACCCACCTAATACCGCTCCATCTCCCACCCACCTAATACCGCTCCGTCTCTCACCCACCTAATACCGCTCCGTCTCTCACCCACCTAATACCGCTCCGTCTCTCACCCACCCGATACCGCTCCGTCTCCCACCCACCCGATACCGCTCCGTCTCCCACCCACCTAATACCGCTCCGTCTCTCACCCACCTAATACCGCTCCGTCTCTCACCCGCTCCGTCTCCCACCCACCCGATACCGCTCCGTCTCTCACCCGCTCCGTCTCCCACCCACCCGATACTGCTCCGTCTCTCACCCGCTCCGTCTTCCACCCACCCGATACTGCTCCATCTCTCACCCGCTCTGTCTTTTACCCACCCGATACCGCTCCATCTCTCACCCGCTCCGTCTTCCACCCACCTAATACTGCTCTGTCTCTCACCCGCTCTGTCTCCCACCCACCCGATACCACTCCGTCTCTCACTCACCTGATACCGCTCCGTCTCTCACCCACTTGACATAAGTGATACCCGGGTGATACCGCTCCCTCCGGCACACACTCGATACAGCTCTGTCTCTCACCCGCTCCGTCTCTCACCCGGTCCGTCTCCCACCCACTCGATACCACTCTGTCTCTCACCCGCTCCGTCTCCCACCCACCTAATACCGCTCCGTCTCTCACCCGCTCCGTCTCCCACCCACCTAATACCGCTCCGTCTCTCACCCGCTCCATCTCCCACCCACCCAATACCGCTCCGTCTCTCACCCGCTCCGTCTCCCACCCACCTAATACCGCTCCGTCTCTCACCCACCCAATACCGCTTCGTCTCTCACCCACCTAATACCGCTCCGTCTCTCACCCGCTCCGTCTCCCACCCACCCGATACCGCTCCGTCTCTCACCCGCTCCGTCTCCCACCCACCCGATACTGCTCCGTCTCTCACCCGCTCCATCTTCCACCCACCCGATACTGCTCCATCTCTCACCCGCTCTGTCTTTTACCCACCCGATACCGCTCCATCTCTCACCCGCTCTGTCTTCCACCCACCCAATACTGCTCCGTCTCTCACTCACCCGATACCTCTCCATCTCTCACCCGCTCCGTCTCCCACCCACCCAATACCACTCCGTCTCTCACCCGCTCCGTCTCTTACCCACCCGATACCGCTCCATCTCTCACCCGCTCCGTCTTCCACCCACCTAATACTGCTCTGTCTCTCACCCGCTCTGTCTCCCACCCACCCGATACCACTCCGTCTCTCACTCACCTGATACCGCTCCGTCTCTCACCCACTTGACATAAGTGATACCCGGGTGATACCGCTCCCTCCGGCACACACTTGATACAGCTCTGTCTCTCACCCGCTCCGTCTCTCACCCGGTCCGTCTCCCACCCACTCGATACCACTCTGTCTCTCACCCGCTCCGTCTCCCACCCACCTAATACCGCTCCGTCTCTCACCCGCTCCGTCTCCCACCCACCTAATACCGCTCCGTCTCTCACCCGCTCCATCTCCCACCCACCCAATACCGCTCCGTCTCTCACCCGCTCCGTCTCCCACCCACCTAATACCGCTCCGTTTCTCACCCACCCAATACCGCTTCGTCTCTCACCCGCTCCGTCTCCCACCCACCCGATACCGCTCCGTCTCTCACCCGCTCCGTCTCCCACCCACCCGATACTGCTCCGTCTCTCACCCACTCCGTTTCCCACCCACCCAATACCGCTCCATCTCTTACCTGCTCCGTCTCCCACCCACTCAATACCGCTCCGTCTCTCACCCGCTCCGTCTCCCACCCACCCAATACCGCTCCATCTCTCACCCGCTCTGTCTCCCACCCACTTGCCGTACGTAATACCCGGTTGATACCAATCCGTCCTGCACCCACTCGATACTGCTCTGTCTGTCACCCACTCTGTCTCTCACCCGCTCCGTCTCCCACCCCCCTCAATACCACTCTGTCTCTCACCCGATCCGTCTCTCACCCACTTGCCGTACGTGATACCCGGTTGACACTCGATACTGCTCTGTCTCTCACCCACTCTGTCTCTCACCCGCTCTGTCTCCCACTCACCCAATACCACCCTGTCTCTCACCCGCTCCATCTTCCACCCACCCAATACCGCTCCGTCTCTCACCCGCTCCGTCTCCCACCCACTTGCCGTACGTGATACCCGGTTGATACCAATCCGTCCTGCACCCACTCGATACTGCTCTGTCTCTCACCCACTCTGTCTCTCACCCGCTCCGTCTCCCACCCACCCAATACCACTCTGTCTCTCACCCGCTCCGTCTCCCACCCACTCTATACCGCTCCGTCTCTCACCCACTTGCCGTACGTGATACCACTCCATCCGGCACCCACTCGATACTGCTGTGTCTCTCACCCGTTCCATCTCCCACCCACCGGATACCGCTCCGTCTCTCACCCACTTGACGTAAGTGACACCCGGGTGATAACGCTCCGTAATATGATCTCGGAGGTCCGTGACCTTCGAGATTGTATGCCGGACGGAGCAGTATCACCCCTGTGTCACGGCAAGTGGGTGAGAGACAGAGCGGTATCTGGTGGGTGGGAGATGGAGCGGGAGAGAGAGACACAGCAGTATCGAGTGGGTGCCGGACGGAGCGGTATCACCCGGGTATCACGTACGGCAAGTGGCTGAGAGATACCGATCTGCCAGCAGATCTGCTAAAGTGGAATTGCTTATATCTTTTGTACATATGTGAGTGGCATATTCAAAAACATTTGTAAACGGAATTATGCTATGTGACATCATTTTACCCTTCCATGAGCAATATTTGTAATATCGGTAATATCGGCCAGTTCTGGGGCCGATACAGATATATCGGCAAAAGTCAATATCGGCCCTTCAATAATCGGCTTTGCCGATAATCGGTCGATCCCTAAAATAAACCCCTTTGTGTATTTTAAATCCCCTTTCTTCCCCATTCTGAAGCTCAGTTTGAATTTCAGCAAGTCATCTCTACCATGTCTAGATGCCTAAATGCATTGAGTGGCTGCCATGTGATTGGCAATTTGTGTTACCGACCAATTGAACTTAATAAAGTGGCCGGTGAATGTGAGTCACCTCGCTGCCCCGGGGGTCCTTCTGTTGAGATACGCGGACAGGAAATTGAAGCCGTTCCCTTCCTGCACCTGACCTGCAAGATGTCCGTTCACAAACACGTTGCCCTTGAAGGGGGGGGGGTGAACCCCTCCTTCCATTAATGCCGCAAATAAAGTTTCCGAAATGAAAAGCAGAGCGCGGTTCGTCGCGTCTCTCTCTTTGGTCGTCATTGTAATAAAAAAAAAAAGCGTTTCACCTCTTGAGCTAACTGTTTAATGGATCAGCCTTACCCCGTCTTCTAATTTCTTCAAAGTCTCTGACATCTGTGGCCCTTTGAACTACCATTAAAAAATATTATCCCATTCCCATTCTTTTATGCCCATTTTTTTAATTATAGGCTCGCTTTCAAGTCGGAAACATGTTTGGTTTAAATGATGCCGTCCTTCAGCCACCCAGCTGCGGTCTGCCGAAATTGATGTCGGAATCAAAGAGGAGACTTTAAAGAGAAAAGGTTTGAAGGAGACGGGCACCAGACAGATGAGTTTTTATGATGAAAAGGGACTAATCTGGCACATACATCGCTTCCACTACAAAGTCATCCTCAAACGCACCTAAAGGATCCCCACAAATCCACTTTTATACATACACTACATATATCATTTTTTTTATTCCTTTCTCTCTTATTACGCGGCTCCCCTTCCTCGACTTGCAAATGTGGAGTTAGCTAATATTCGGCGAGCCGGAGAATCCTTTCATCCTGCAGGAGCTTAGTTCTGAAATTAAAAACTGAGAGATGCCAAGCAGCGTGCCAGTGTGCGCCCGGCTCATTGGTATGCCGCGTGCCTCTTCGCACATTACAGGCGGCATTTAATGTGGGAGAAAACACATTTATTGTTCTGCCAGAGAGGCGGTGGGGGGGGAGGGAGAATTTTCAGTCATCGTCGTGTAAACTAGGTGTGAAATGATTTCTTCCTTCATGGATATTAATGGGGAGATGCCCCCCCCCCCCCCAAGTATAAATCTAATAGAGGGGGCTCTGTAAACACATTTCATTATTCGGTAATCACTCACAGTGGATCCGCCTGCTGAGACCGATAAAGAGCAATAAAAGGGAGGAAACACTTACCTTTCCTGGAGAAGGCCTTACCGGCCCCTGGGCATTGTGCTGGTTTAGTGCTTTGAGGATGAACACTGCATCTATGTGCTGTAAAATGGCGTTCCACCATGCGTTAAAGCAATGTATAGGTCTCAGCGGGTCATCCTCTTTCCAGGAGAAAATGCTTCCCCAAACTCTCGCCAGTGCTGATCAGCTTAGGTTGTTGGTCATGTGACCTCTGCTGAGGAGGAATAGCGGCAAGTGACCCTTCCCTTTAATAAAGACCATGTGACCTGCACTGGAGGGACCTTCAATAGCATTTTCTCCAAAAAATATCATTTTCATGTAGGTGGGCAGAGGTCTCAGGGTGATATCCCATGTAGGTGGGAAGAGGTCTCAGGATGATATACCATGTAGGTGGGCAGAGGTCTCAGGGTGATATCCCATGTAGGTGGGCAGAGGTCTCAGGGTGATATCCCATGTAGGTGGGCAGAGGTCTCAGGATGATATACCATGTAGGTAGGCCTAGGTATCAGGGTGAGATACCATGAAGGTGGGCAGAGGTCTCAGGGTGCCGTACAATGTAGGTGGGCAGAGGTCTCAGGGGGACATACCATGTAGGTGGGCAGAGGTCTCAGGTTGACATACCATATGGAGGGCAGAGGTCTCAGTGGGACATATCATGTAGGTGGGCAGAGGTCTCAGGGTGATATACCATGTAGGTGGGCAGAGGTCTCAGGGTGACACACCATGTAGGTGGGCAGAGGTCTCAGGGTGACATACCATGTAGGTGGGCAGAGGTCTCAGGGGGACATACCATGTAGGTGGGCAGAGGTCTCAGGGTGCCGTACAATGTAGGTGGGCAGACGTCTCAGGGTGACATACCATGTAGGTGGGCAGAGGTCTCAGGGGGACATACCATGTAGGTGGGCAGAGGTCTCAGGTTGACATACCATATGGAGGGCAGAGGTCTCAGTGGGACATATCATGTAGGTGGGCAGAGGTCTCAGGGTGATATACCATGTAGGTGGGCAGAGGTCTCAGGGTGACATACCATGTAGGTAGGCTTAGGTATCAGGGTGAGATACCATGCAGGTGGGCAGACATCTGAGGGGGACATACCATGTATGTGGGCAGAGGTCTCAGGGTGACATACCATGTAGGTGGGCAGAGGTCTCAGGGTGACATACCATGTAGGTGGGCAGAGATCTCAGGGTGACATAATAAGTAGGTTGGTAGAGATCTCAGGGTGACAATATGTAGGGGGGCAGAGGTCTCAGGGTGACATAATTTGTAGGTTGGTAGAGGTCTCAGGGTGACAATATGTAGGTGGGCAGAGGTCTCAGGGTGACATAATATGTAGGTGGTCAGAGGTCTCAGGGTGACCTACAATGTAGGTGGGCAGAGGTCTCAGGGTGATATACCATGTAGGTGGGCAGAGGTCTCAGGGTGACATAATATGTAGGTGGGCAGAGATCTCAGGATGATATACCATATAGGTGGGCAGAGGTCTCAGGGTGACATAGCATGTAGGTGGGCAGAGAGAGGTCTCAGAGTGACATACCATGAAGGTGGGCAGAGGTCTCAGGGTGACATACCATGTAGGTGGGCAGAGGTCTCAGAGTGACATACCATGTAGGTGGGCAGAGGTCTCAGGGTGACACACCATGTAGGTGGGCAGAGGTCTCAGGGTGACATACCATGTAGGTGGGCAGAGGTCTCAGAGTGACATACCATGTAGGTGGGCAGAGGTCTCAGGGTGAGATGCCATGTAGGTGGGCAGAGGTCTCAGGGTGACATACCATATAGGTGGGCAGAGGTCTCAGAGTGACATACCATGTAGGTGGGCAGAGGTCTCAGGGTGACATACCATGTAGGTGGGCAGAGGTCTCAGGGTGACATACCATGTAGGTGGGCAGAGGTCTCAGGGTGACATACCATATAGGTGGGCAGAGGTCTCAGAGTGACATACCATATAGGTGGGCAGAGGTCTCAGAGTGACATACCATGTAGGTGGGCAGAGGTCTCAGGGTGAGATGCCATGTAGGTGGGCAGAGGTCTCAGGGTGACATACCATATAGGTGGGCAGAGGTCTCAGGGTGACATACCATGTAGGTGGACAGAGGTCTCAGGGTGACATAATATGTAGGTGGGCAGAGATCTCAGGATGATATACCATATAGGTGGGCAGAGGTCTCAGGGTGACATAGCATGTAGGTGGGCAGAGAGAGGTCTCAGAGTGACATACCATGAAGGTGGGCAGAGGTCTCAGGGTGACATACCATGTAGGTGGGCAGAGGTCTCAGAGTGACATACCATGTAGGTGGGCAGAGGTCTCAGGGTGACACACCATGTAGGTGGGCAGAGGTCTCAGGGTGACATACCATGTAGGTGGGCAGAGGTCTCAGAGTGACATACCATGTAGGTGGGCAGAGGTCTCAGGGTGAGATGCCATGTAGGTGGGCAGAGGTCTCAGGGTGACATACCATGTAGGTGGGCAGAGGTCTCAGAGTGACATACCATGTAGGTGGGCAGAGGTCTCAGGGTGACATACCATGTAGGTGGGCAGAGGTCTCAGGGTGACATACCATGTAGGTGGGCAGAGGTCTCAGGGTGACATACCATATAGGTGGGCAGAGGTCTCAGGGTGACATACCATGTAGGTGGACAGAGGTCTCGGGGTGACATACCATGTAGGTGGGCAGAGGTCTCAGGATTTCAGTCCTGTCAGTCTTTCTTTATCCGTCCCAGCAAGACCTTTAAACTAGATTTGTTACCATATGAAGTGGGTATAATTATTATTACCTGGGTGATATTTCGTGTGCTCTGTTCTTTGATTTTTTATTTTGTTCTCATAAAATTCATCTTTTACCTTACTCATCATTTTTCCCATCTTGACCTCCTGTAGCCTTTTCCAGCCACATTCTGCCTACATGGCCTCCAGCCTTGGCTGCAAATCATGTGACAGGGTGACAACACAGATAGGGAAACGGTAACAGAGTGTTGTCACAGGAAGGGCCTTTATGGCAGGATCACCAGGAAAGGTATAAACATATTTAGGCTTATATGACATTGTGGTGATTGGGGGATAAGTCCTCTTTACTCCCCCCTATCACTTCCTCCTTTTAAATAAAACTGATAATTATCCTATAAAATGGATCTCACCTGTGATCTGTGGTCACATGACTGTCTACATATCCTCCTCGGTGCCTGCTATAATGGACTGGTCATCATACCTCCCACCTGCCCTTCGTTTGGAACCAAATCCCTCTGTCCTTCTTTTCTCCTCAGTTGCCCCTCCCTTTGATCTCATGTAGAGAACACTATATAAATGTATTATTTAGCCACCAAAAGTGTTATACAAACTAAATCCTCCGTCCGGCCTTCCCTCCAGTCTTGCACAATTGTACCGGCTCCTCTCCTGAACTGATTTCAGTGCACACTGTGAGCTTCCCACAATGTGCATTAGAAGCTGCAGTAAGTCAGATAGTGCCCACCTCATTTCCTTTCTTTTCATTTAATAATAGTGACTAATAGCTGGGGTGGTTTGCATGTAAAAAAATAGCCTGCCTAAAAACGCCCCCACTCCTCCAGACTGACACCCACCCTCAGGATAAGAGCCCTTCATGATGTCCCCTATTCTCTGTATTCTCCTGTATAGAACTGATCACTCATCTCACGATGTCATCTTTCCTATGATGTCACTTCCTCTCTCTCCTTCTGGATACCGGCTGTGTAGTAACAGTCACTGTACACAGGGTGGGATCTCTCCAGTGATGTCACTTCCTCTTTCTTTTCTCCTGGAGATTGGCTGTAAAGGACTGGTCACTAAACTCTAAATGAGAGCTTACCAGTGATGTCACCACTTGTCTTTCCTCCTAAAAATCTTGCTATATAGAACTGGTCTCTATACTCTAGATCAGGGATCCTCAAACAACGGCCCTTCAGCTGTTACAGAACTACACATCCCATGAGGCATTGTAAAACTCTGACATTCACAGACATGACTAGGCATGATGGGAATTGTAGTTCCTGAACAACTGGAGGGCCATAGTTTGGACCCCTGCTCTAGATGAAGCCTCTGCAGTGATGTCACTTCCTCTCAGTTTCCTCCTAAAGATCTGCTATATAGAATTGGTCACTATACTCTAGATGAGGTCTCACCAGTGATAGAACATCTCCAGGAGGAAACAGAGAAGTAGTGCCATCACTGGTGACAACCTCATCTAGAGTATAGTGACCAGTCCTATATAGCAGATCTCCAGGAGGAAACAGAGAAGTAGTGCCATGTAGAACTGGTCACTATACTGTAGATGAGGTCTCACCTATTATATAGAACTGGTCTTGATGAGATCTCACTAGTGATGTTACTATGCGGGCTTTCATGTGTCTTACACTGAGGAGAGGCTTCCGTCGGGCCACTCTGCCATAAAGCCCCGACTGGTGGAGGGCTGCAGTGATGGTTGACTTTCTACAACTTTCTCCCATCTCCTGACTGCATCTCTGGAGCTCAGCCACAGTGATCTTTGGGTTCTTCTTTACCTCTCTCACCAAGGCTCTTCTCCCCCGATAGCTCAGTTTGGCCGGACGGCCAGCTCTAGGAAGGGTTCTGGTCGTCCCAAAGTCTTCCATTTGAGGATTATGGAGGCCACTGTGCTCTTAGGAACCTTAAGTGCAGCAGAAATCTTTTTGTATCCTTGGCCAGATCTGTGCCTTGCCACAATTCTGTCTCTGAGCTCTTCAGGCAGTTCCTTTGACCTCATGATTCTCATTTGCTCTGACATGCATTGTGATCTGGAAGGTCTTATATAGACAGGTGTGTGGCTTTCCTAATCAAGTCCAATCAGTATAATCAAACACAGCTGGACTCAAATGAAGGCGTAGAACCATCTCAAGGATGATCAGAAGAAATGGAAAGCACCTGAGTTAAATATATGAGTGTCACAGCAAAGGGTCTGAATACTTAGGACCATGTGATATTTCAGTTTTTCTTTTTTAATAAATCTGCAACAATGTCAACAATTCTGTGTTTTTCTGTCAGTATGGGGTGCTATGTGTACATTCATGAGGAAGAAGAATGAACTTAAATGATTTTAACAAATGGCTGCAATATAACAAAGAGTGAAAAATTTAAGGGGGTCTGAATACTTTTCGTACCCACTGTAGGTTAGAGGATCTGCAGCTGGCTGGAGTTCCAGGAGAAGAGAAGCCAAGGCTCAGCAGCAGCCATGGCCCAGTGGTTGGGGACCACTGCTCTAGTGATGCCCCAGTGATGTCACTTCCTCTGTTTCATCATGGTGGTCCATTGTATAGAACTGGTCACCATACTTGGATGGGAACTGGTGTCACTTCCTTTCTGTATCCTTCTGGAGATTCTCTGTGTAATATTGGTTACTATGCTCTAGATGGGAACTGATGTCACCTACTTTCTGTCTCTTCTTGGAAATCCGCTATGTAGGACTGGTCACTATGTTCTAGATGGGATCTCTCCAGTGACGTCACTTCCTCTCTCTATCCTCCTGGAGATCTACTATAAAGAACCAATCACTATACTTTAGATGGGATCTGATATTTATTTCTTCTCTGTTTTCTCCGGAAGGTTTACTGTATGGAACTGTTCACTAAACTCTAGTTGGGATCCTACCAGTGATGTCACTTCTCTTGGTTGTATAGATCTGGTCACTGATTGGATCTAATGTCACTTCCTCTCTGCTCCCTCCTGGAGGTCCTCCATGTTTCCATAGATAACTCTCTATGCTCCAGTAAAGACATTCTGTTCTATAAGAATGATAGACTGGCTATAATATTCTCTTCACCTCCAGATATGGATTTAGAAAATGGGTTTAATAAGAGATTAACTTTGTCTGACTGGCTGCAATTAGTGGAACGTTGAGACAATTGGGGGATTTAATGATAATCCCGGTGGGGAGTTATTAGTTCCTTTGTGCTTCAGTAATTGTTGGCATTTTAGTGACATTAAGAAAAGCGCATTTCTGTACCGAGGTGTCGGGTGCCGCGTTCACTGACTGTCATCTCCGAGATAATTCTTCGCTGGATGGCCGGGACACATACAGAGAGATGTCACAGAGTTCATCCTGTGGTGACACGATCGACTTTTACTACCTAGGAGTTCAGTGATCTGTGCCGACAGTTCGCTCTTCTAGGGCCCCAATAATAATGACACACTGACACTTGGGGGGGTCCCAGAACAATGACACACTGACACTTGGGGGCCCAGAACAATGACACACTGACACTTGGGGGCCCAGAACAATGACACACTGACACTTGTGGATCCAGAACAATGACACACTGACACTTGGGGTCTCAGAACAATGACACACTGACACTTGGAGGTCCCAGAACAATGACACACTGACACTTGTGGATCCAGAACAATGACACACTGACACTTGGGGGTCCCAGAACAATGACACACTGACAACGGGGGTCCCAGAACAATGACACACTGACACTTGGGGGTCCCAGAACAATGACACACTGACACTTGGGGGTCCCAGAACAATGACACACTGACAACGGGGGTCCCAGAACAATGACACACTGACACTTGGAGGTCCCAGAACAATGACACACTGACAACAGGGGTCCCAGAACAATGACACACTGACACTTGGGGGTCCCAGAACAATAACACACTGACACTTGGGGGTCCAGAACAATGACACACTGACACTAGGGGGTCCCAGACCAATGACACACTGACACTTGGGGGTCCCAGAACAATGACACACTGACACTTGGGGGTCCCAGAACAATGACACACTGACACTTGGAGGTCCCAGAACAATGACACACTGACACTAGGGGGTCCCAGAACAATGACACACTGACACTTGGAGGTCCCAGAACAATGACACACTGACAACGGGGGTCCCAGAACAATGACACACTGACACTTGGAGGTCCCAGAACAATGACACACTGACACTAGGGGGTCCCAGAACAATGACACACTGACACTTGGAGGTCCCAGGACAATGACACACTGACACTTGGGGACCCAGAACAATGACACACTGACACTTGGGGATCCCTGAACAATGACACACTGACACTTGGAGGTCCCAGAACAATGACACACTGACACTTGGAGGTCCCAGAACAATGACACACTGACACTTGGGGGTCCCAGAACAATGACACACTGACACTTGGGGGTCCCAGAACAATGACACGCTGACACTCGGGGGTCCCAGAACAATGACACACTGACACTTGGGGGTCCCAGAACAATGACACGCTGACACTCGGGGGTCCCAGAACAATGACACACTGACACTTGGAGGTCCCAGAACAATGACACACTGACACTCGGGGGTCCCAGAACAATGACACACTGACACTTGGAGGTCCCAGAATAATGACACACTGACACTTGGGGGTCCCAGAACAATGACACACTGACACTTGGGGATCTAGAACAATGACACACTGACACTTGGGGGTCCCAGAACAATGACACACTGACACTTGGGGGTCCCAGAATAATGACACACTGACACTTGGAGGTCCCAGAACAATGACACGCTGACACTTTGGGGTCCCAGAACAATGACACACTGACACTTGGGGGTCCCAGAACAATGACACACTGACACTTGGAGGTCCCAGAACAATGACAAACTGACACTTGGGGGTCCCAGGACAATGACACACTGACACTTGGGGGTCCCAGAACAATGACACACTGACACTTGGGGGTCCCAGAACAATGACACACTGACACTTGGGGTCCAGAACAATGACACACTGACACTTGGGGGTCCCAGAACAATGACACACTGACACTTGGGGGCCCAGAACAATGACACACTGACACTTGTGGATCCAGAACAATGACACACTGACACTTGGGGTCTCAGAACAATGACACACTGACACTAGGGGGTCCCAGAACAATGACACACTGACACTTGGGGGTCCCAGAACAATGACACACTGACAACGGGGGTCCCAGAACAATGACACACTGACACTTGGGGGTCCCAGAACAATGACTCACTGACACTTGGGGGTCCCAGAACAATGACACACTGACAACGGGGGTCCCAGAACAATGACACACTGACACTTGGAGGTCCCAGAACAATGACACGCTGACAACAGGGGTCCCAGAACAATGACACACTGACACTTGGGGGTCCCAGAACAATGACACACTGACACTTGGAGGTCCCAGAACAATGACACACTGACACTAGGGGGTCCCAGACCAATGACACACTGACACTTGGGGGTCCCAGAACAATGACACACTGACACTTGGGGGTCCCAGAACAATGACACACTGACACTTGGAGGTCCCAGAACAATGACACACTGACACTAGGGGGTCCCAGAACAATGACACACTGACACTTGGAGGTCCCAGAACAATGACACACTGACAACGGGGGTCCCAGAACAATGACACACTGACACTTGGAGGTCCCAGAACAATGACACACTGACACTAGGGGGTCCCAGAACAAGGACACACTGACACTTGGAGGTCCCAGGACAATGACACACTGACACTTGGGGACCCAGAACAATGACACACTGACACTTGGGGATCCCTGAACAATGACACACTGACACTTGGAGGTCCCAGAACAATGACACACTGACACTTGGAGGTCCCAGAACAATGACACACTGACACTTGGGGGTCCCAGAACAATGACACACTGACACTCGGGGGTCCCAGAACAATGACACATTGACACTTGGGGGTCCCAGAATAATGACACACTGACACTTGGAGGTCCCAGAACAATGACACACTGACAACGGGGGTCCCAGAACAATGACACACTGACACTTGGAGGTCCCAGAACAATGACACACTGACACTTGGGGGTCCCAGAACAATGACACGCTGACACTCGGGGGTCCCAGAACAATGACACACTGACACTTGGAGGTCCCAGAACAATGACACACTGACACTCGGGGGTCCCAGAACAATGACACACTGACACTTGGAGGTCCCAGAATAATGACACACTGACACTTGGGGGTCCCAGAACAATGACACACTGACACTTGGGGATCTAGAACAATGACACACTGACACTTGGGGGTCCCAGAACAATGACACACTGACACTTGGGGGTCCCAGAATAATGACACACTGACACTTGGGGTCCCAGAACAATGACACACTGACACTAGGGGGTCCCAGACCAATGACACACTGACACTTGGGGGTCCCAGAACAATGACACACTGACACTTGGAGGTCCCAGAACAATGACAAACTGACACTTGGGGGTCCCAGGACAATGACACACTGACACTTGGGGGTCCCAGAACAATGACACACTGACACTTGGGGGTCCCAGAACAATGACACACTGACACTTGGGGGTCCCTGAACAATGACACACTGACACTTGGGGGTCCCAGAACAATGACACACTGACACTCGGGGATCCCTGAACAATGACACACTGACACTTGGGGGTCCCAGAACAATGACACACTGACACTCGAGGGTCCCCGAACAATGACACACTGACACTCGGGGGTCCCAGAACAATGACACACTGACACTCGGGGGTCCCAGACACTTGGAGGTCCCAGAACTGACACTCGAGGGTCCCCGAACAATGACACACTGACACTCGAGGGTCCCCGAACAATGACACACTGACACTCGGGGGTCCCAGAACAATGACACACTGACACTCGGGGGTCCCAGAACAATGACACACTGACACTCGGGGGTCCCAGAACAATGACAAACTGACACTTGGGGATCCCAGAACAATGACACACTGACACTTGGGGACCCAGAACAATAACACACTGACACTTGGGTATCCCAGAACAATGACACACTGACACTTGGAGGTCCCAGAACAATGACACACTGACACTTGGGGGTCCCAGAACAATGACACACTGACACTTGGAGGTCCCAGAACAATGACACACTGACACTGGGGGATCCCAGGACAATGACACACTGACACTGGGGGATCTCAGAACAATGACACACTGACACTCGGGGGTCCCAGAACAATGACACACTGACACTTGGGGGTCCCAGAACAATGACACACTGACACTTGGAGGTCCCAGAACAATGACACACTGACACTCGGGGGTCCCAGAACAATGACACATTGACACTCAGGGGTCCCAGAACAATGACACACTGACACTTGGGGGTCCCAGAACAATGACACACTGACACTCGGGGGTCCCAGAACAATGACACATTGACACTCGGGGATCCCAGAACAATGACACACTGACACTCGGGGGTCCCAGAACAATGACACACTGACACTTGGGGGTCCCAGAACAATGACACACTGACACTTGGAGGTCCCAGAACAATGACACACTGACACTCGGGGGTCCCAGAACAATGACACATTGACACTTGGGGGTCCCAGAATAATGACACACTGACACTTGGAGGTCCCAGAACAATGACACACTGACAACGGGGGTCCCCGAACAATGACACACTGACACTTGGAGGTCCCAGAACAATGACACACTGACACTTGGGGGTCCCAGAACAATGACACGCTGACACTCGGGGGTCCCAGAACAATGACACACTGACACTTGGAGGTCCCAGAACAATGACACACTGACACTCGGGGGTCCCAGAACAATGACACACTGACACTTGGGGGTCCCAGAACAATGACACACTGACACTTGGGGGTCCCAGAATAATGACACACTGACACTTGGAGGTCCCAGAACAATGACACGCTGACACTTTGGGGTCCCAGAACAATGACACACTGACACTAGGGGGTCCCAGACCAATGACACACTGACACTTGGGGGTCCCAGAACAATGACACACTGACACTTGGAGGTCCCAGAACAATGACAAACTGACACTTGGGGGTCCCAGAACAATGACACACTGACACTTGGGGGTCCCAGAACAATGACACACTGACACTTGGGGGTCCCAGAACAATGACACATTGACACTTGGGGGTCCCTGAACAATGACACACTGACACTTGGGGGTCCCAGAACAATGACACACTGACACTCGGGGATCCCAGAACAATGACACACTGACACTCGGGGGTCCCAGAACAATGACACACTGACACTCGGGGGTCCCAGAACAATGACAAACTGACACTTGGGGATCCCAGAACAATGACACACTGACACTTGGGGACCCAGAACAATGACACACTGACACTTGGAGGTCCCAGAACAATGACACACTGACACTTGGGGATCCCAGAACAATGACACACTGACACTTGGAGGTCCCAGAACAATGACACACTGACACTGGGGGATCTCAGAACAATGACACACTGACACTTGGGGGTCCCAGAACATTGACACACTGACACTTGGGGATCCCTGAACAATGACACACTGACACTTGGAGGTCCCAGAACAATGACACACTGACACTTGGAGGTCCCAGAACAATGACACACTGACACTTGGGGATCCCAGAACAATGACACACTGACACTTGGGGGTCCCAGAACAATGACACACTGACACTTGGGGATCCCAGAACAATGACACACTGACACTAGGGGGTCCCAGACCAATGACACACTGACACTTGGGGGTCCCAGAACAATGACACACTGACACTTGGAGGTCCCAGAACAATGACAAACTGACACTTGGGGGTCCCAGAACAATGACACACTGACACTTGGGGGTCCCAGAACAATGACACACTGACACTTGGGGGTCCCAGAACAATGACACACTGACACTTGGGGGTCCCTGAACAATGACACACTGACACTTGGGGGTCCCAGAACAATGACACACTGACACTCGGGGATCCCAGAACAATGACACACTGACACTCGGGGGTCCCAGAACAATGACACACTGACACTCGGGGGTCCCAGAACAATGACAAACTGACACTTGGGGATCCCAGAACAATGACACACTGACACTTGGGGACCCAGAACAATGACACACTGACACTTGGAGGTCCCAGAACAATGACACACTGACACTTGGGGATCCCAGAACAATGACACACTGACACTTGGGGGTCCCAGAACAATGACACACTGACACTCGGGGATCCCAGAACAATGACACACTGACACTCGGGGGTCCCAGAACAATGACACACTGACACTCGGGGGTCCCAGAACAATGACAAACTGACACTTGGGGACCCAGAACAATGACACACTGACACTTGGAGGTCCCAGAACAATGACACACTGACACTTGGAGGTCCCAGAACAATGACACACTGACACTTGGAGGTCCCAGAACAATGACACACTGACACTTGGAGGTCCCCAGAACAATGACACACTGACACTTGGAGGTCCCAGAACAATGACACACTGACACTGGGGGATCTCAGAACAATGACACACTGACACTTGGAGGTCCCAGAACAATGACACACTGACACTTGGAGGTCCCAGAACAATGACACACTGACACTGGGGGATCTCAGAACAATGACACACTGACACTTGGGGGTCCCAGAACAATGACACACTGACACTTGGGGATCCCTGAACAATAACACCCTGACACTCGGGGGTCCCAGAACAATGGCACACTGACACTCGGGGGTCCCAGAACAATGACACGCTGAGACTTGGGGACCCCAAACATTGACTTGAGGGTCTTAGAACAGTGACAAGAATATGAGGCCTGTGTAGAGCTGGGTCTGGTATTCTGGGTCCTTGGCGGGCACAAAGGAACTGATTCGGGACGAGTCTCGGGGGCTGTAGGGTCCCTTCTCATGAAGGTTGTTGTGTTTTTGCATTCACTGTAGTCGGGCAGATTTGAGTTGCCCCTCAACCTCCTGATAGTCACTGCCATGGCATGGAGGAGAGGCTACCCTGCCCTGCACCTCTTCCCAGAGATCATGTGACCAGAGCTGGGTGTTCTGACCACTCAGTGATTCCCACCATCACCAAAGCCAATTTTCTTTTCACTTTAACCACTTGCCGACTGCCTAACGCTGATCTACGTCGGCAGTCAGCCCCTCACAGGCAAAGTGACGTAGGGCTACGTCACTAGCTTGTGAGGGTCTAGGGAGCGGACCCCCCCCCCCCCGCGCGTGTGACCAGCGGACCCGATGTCCGCCGGTCACTCGGCGATCGGCGGGGGAGAGGGAGAATGTCAGGCAGCTTGTGTAAACAAGCCGCCTGTCATTCTCCTCGCTGTAAAGACACTGATCACATGGATCTAGTATGTAGATCCGTTGATCAGTGTCCTTACAGCTCAAGCCACAGCCAATCACAGTAGAAAGCACGCCCCTAGGGATACACACAGCCCCTCCCTCCCAAATAAAGTTAACCCCTTCACTACCAGTGTATTTTTACAGTAACAGTGCATATATATAGCACTGATTACTGTAGAAATGTCACTGGTAACCCCAAAAGTGTCACAAATGTCAGTCAAGGGTCCGATCTGTCCGCCGCAATGTCGCAGTCCCGCAAAAAAAATCGCAGATCGCCGCCATTACGCGTTAAAAAAAAAAACAACAAAAATGACAAAAATCTTTCCCTTTGTTAGTAAACGCGATAAATTTTGCGCAAACCAATCAAAATACGCTTTTTGCGATTTTTTTTACCAAACATAGGTAGCGTAAAACAAATTGGCCAAAAATTTTAAAAAATTTTGATTTTTACTTTTTTTTTGGGGGGAATTTCATATAAAAAAATGTGAAAAATATTGTTATTTTTGCAAAATTGACGCTCTTTTTTTGTTTATAGCGCATGATCAAAAAATCGCACAGGTGATCAAATACCACCAAAAGAAAGCTCTGTTTGTGGGAAAAAAAGGAGGTCAAATTCGTTTAGGTACAGCGTCGCACGACCGCACAATTGTCCGTTAAAGTCACGCAGTGCCGAATCGCAAAATACCCCCTGGTCAGGAAGGGGGTAAAATCTTCCGGGGCTTAAGTGGTTAAGGACAAAGACATGGAGGAACTGGTAATATGGGGAGGCCTGGCATTGTTATTGGCTATCCCTGACCGTATTTCCCATCCTCTGCCCGTCCCATGATCCTCCGCCGGCGTCAATCTGCAAGTCAGCGAATAGTTGTATCTTCCAGCCAGAGAGGGTGACGTGGGCGTCCGCAGTGCGGAGATGAAGGGGTTAACAGCGAGCTGTTTTCCTCCAATAACGGAGTCTTGTAATCAAAGCTGTTTTTCTTTCCTCTCCGGCATTCTTTGGATGCTCTTCCAGCTCTCAACACACTTTGATGTTTGCTTTCCTAAGGAAACTTTTATAGCTTTACATAAAAAGAGAAAGAGAGGAGCCTGAGGAGGAGAGAGTGGGGCCACTGTGTGTCATTGTGTGTGATTGTATCATTGTGTGTGATTGTGTCATTGTGTGTGATTGTGTCATTGTGTGTGATTGTGTCATTGTGTGTGATTGTATCATTGTGTGTGATTGTGTCATTGTGTGTGATTGTATCATTGTGTGTGATTGTGTCATTGTGTGTGATTGTATCATTGTGTGTGTCATTGTGTGTGATTGTATCATTGTGTGTGATTGTGTCATTGTGTGTGTCGTGTGTGATTGTATCATTGTGTGTGTGTCATTGTATCATTGTGTGTGTCATTGTGTGTGATTGTATCATTGTGTGTGTGTCATTGTATCATTGTGTATGTCATTGTGTGTGATTGTATCATTGTGTGTGTCATTGTGTGTGATTGTATCATTGTGTGTGATTGTATCATTGTGTGTGTGTGTCATTGTGTGTGATTGTATCATTGTGTGTGTGTCATTGTGTGTGATTGTATCATTGTGGGTGTGTCATTGTGTGTGTGTGATTGTATCATTGTGTGTGTGTGATTGTATCATTGTGTGTGTGTCATTGTGTGTGTGTCATTGTGTGTGTGTCATTGTATCATTGTGTGTGTGTGATTGTATCATTGTGTGTGTATGATTGTATCATTGTGTGTGATTGTATCGTGTGTCATTGTATCATTGTGTGTATGTGTGATTGTATTATTGTGTGTGTGTGTGTGTGTGTGTGTGTGTGTGTGTGTGTGTGTGTGTGTGTGTGTGTGTGTGTGTCATTGTGTGTGATTGTATCATTGTGTGTGTGATTGTATCATTGTGTGTGTGATTGTATAATTGTGTGTGTGTCATTGTGTGTGATTGTATCATTGTGTGTGATTGTATCATTGTGTGTGTGTGATTGTATCATTGTGTGTGTGTCATTGTGTGTGATTGTATTATTGTGTGTGTGATTGTATCATTGTGTGTGATTGTATCATTGTGTGTGTGATTGCATCATTGTGTGTGTGTCATTGTGTGTGATTGTATCATTGTGTGTGTGTCATTGTGTGTGATTGTATCATTGTGTGTGATTGTGTGTCACTGTATGTGTGTGTCACTGTGTGTGATTGTGTGTCATTGTGTGTGTGTCATTGTGTGTCACTGTGTGTGATTGTATCATTGTGTGTCATTGTGTGTCGCTGTGTGTGATTGTATCATTGTGTGTGTCATTGTGTGTCACTGTGTGTGATTGTGTGTCATTGTGTGTTATTGTATCATTGTGTGTGTGTCATTGTGTGTGATTGTATCATTGTGTGTGATTGTGTGTGATTGTGTGTCATTGTGTGTGATTGTGTGTCACTGTGTGTGATTGTATGTCACTGTGTGTAATTGTGTCACTGTGTGTGATTGTGTGTCATTGTGTGTGATTGTATCATTGTGTGTGATTGTATGTCACTGTGTGTGTATCATTGTGTGTGATTGTATGTCACTGTGTGTGATTGTGTGTGTCATTGTGTGTGATTGTATCATTGTGTGTGATTGTATTTCACTGTGTGTGTGTGTCATTGTGTGTGTGTGATTGTATCATTGTGTGTGCCACTGTGTGTCATTGTGTGTTACTGTGTGTGATTGTGTGTCATTGTGTGTGATTGTATGTCATTGTGTGTGATTGTATCATTGTGTGTGTCATTGTGTGTGATTGTATCATTGCGTGTGATTGTGTGTGTCATTGTGTGTGATTGTGTCACTGTGTTTGATTGCATCATTGTGTGTGTGTCATTGTGTGTCATTGTGTGTGTGATTGTATCATTGTGTGTGATTGTGTGTGTGATTGTATCATTGTGTGTGTGTCATTGTGTGTGTTTGTATCATTGTGTGTGTGTCATTGTGTGTGATTGTATGTCATTGTGTGTCATTGTATGTGTGGGATTGTGTGTCATAGTGTCACTGTGTGTCATTGTGTGTGATTGTATCATTCTGTGTGTGTGTTTGTGTGTCACTGTGTGTGATTGTATCATTGTGTGTGATTGTATCATTGTGTGTGTGTCACTCTGTGTCATTGTGTGTCACTGTGTGTGTTACTCTATGTGATTGTGTGTGTGTCATTGTGTGTGATTGTATCATTGTGTGTGACTGTATGTCACTGTGTGTGTGTCATTATATCATTGTGTGTGATTGTGTGTCACTGTGTGTGTCATTGTATCATTGTGTGTGTCATTGTGTCATTGTGTGTGATTGTGTCATTGTATGTCACTGTGTGTAATTGTGTGTGCTGTTTGTATGTACAGTATCTGACAAAAGTAAGTACACCCCTCAGATTTGTGTAAATATTTTATTCTATCTTTTCATGTGACAACACTGAAGAAATGAGACTTTGCTACAATGTAAAGTAGTGAGTGTACAGCTTGTATAACAGTGTAAATTTGCTGTCCCCTCAAAATAACTCAACACACAGCCATTAATGTCTAAACCGCTGGCAACAAAAGTAAGTACACCCCTAAGGGACAATGTCCAAATTGGGCCCAATTAGCCATTTTCCCTCCCCGGTGTCATGTGACTCGTTAGTGTTACAAGGTCTCAGGTGTGAATGGGGAGCAGGTGTGTTACATTTGGTGTTATCGCTCTCACTCTCTCATACTGGTCACTGGAAGTTCAACATGGCACCTCATGGCAAAGAACTCTCTGAGGATCTGAAAAAAATAATTGTTGCTCTACATAAAGATGGCCTAGGCTATAAGAAGATGGCCAAGACCCTGAAACTGAGCTGCAGCACGGTGGCCAAGACCATACAGTGGTTTAACAGGACAGGTTCCACTCAGAACAGGCCTCACCATGGTCCACCAAAGAAGTTGAGTGCCGTGCTCAGCGTCATATCCAGAGGTTGTCTTTGGGAAATAGACGTATGAGTGCTGCCAGTATTGCTGCAGAGGTTGAAGGGGTGGGGGAGGGGTCAGCCTGTCAGTGCTCAGACCATACGCCGCACACTGCATCACATTGGTCTGCATGGCTGTCATCCCAGAAGGAAGCCTCTTCTAAAGATGATGCACAAGAAAGCCCGCAAACAGTTTGCTGAAGACAAGCAGACTAAGGACACGGATTACTGGAACCATCTCCTGTGCTCTGATGAGACCAAGATAAACTTATTTGGTGTCAGATGGTGTCAGGCGTGTGTGGGAGCAACCAGGTGAGGAGTACAAAGACAAGTGTGTCTTCCTACAGTCAGGCATGGTGGTGGGAGTGTCATGGTCTGGGGCTGCATGAGTGCTGCCGGCACTGGGGAGCTACAGTTCATGGAGGGAACCATGAATGCCAACATGTACTGTGACATACTGAAGCAGAGCATGATCCCCTCCCTTCAGAGACTGGGGGGCAGGGCAATATTCCAACATAACGACCCCAAACACCTCCAAGATGACCACTGCCTTGCTAAAGAAGCTGAGGGTAAAGGTGATGGACTGGCCAAGCATGTCTCCAGACCTAAACCCTATTGAGCATCTGTGGGGATCCTCAAACAGAAGGTGGAGGAGGGGAAGGTCTCTAACATCCACCAGCTCTGTGATGTCATCATGGAGGAGGGGAAGAGGACTCCAGTGACAACCTGTGAAGCTCTGGGGAACTCCATGCCCAAGAGGGTTAAGGCAGTGCTGGAAAATAATGGCGGCCACACAAAATATTGACACTTTCGGCCCAAGTTCGAGATTGTCACTTAGGGGTGTACTGACTTTTGTTGCCGGTTTAGACATTAATGGCTGTGTGTTGAGTTATTTTGAGGGGACAGTAAATTTACACTGTTATACAAGCTGTACACTCACTAATTTACATTGTAGCAAAGTCTCATTTCTTCAGTGTTGTCACATGAAAAGATAGAATGAAATATTTACAAAAATGTTAGGGGTGTACTTACTTTTGTGAGATACTGTATGCATCATTATATGTGTGTGTGTAACATTATGTATTATTATGTGTGTATGTATCATTATCTATGTAACGTTGTGTGCGTATGTATCATGTGTGTATGTAGTATTGTGTGTATGTATCATTATGTATGTGTTTGTCATTGTGTGTAATATTGTATCATATGCATGTATTATTGTACATGTGAGTGTGTCATTGTGTGTGTATCATTATCTGCGTGTGTTTTGTGATATTGTGGTGAGTTCAGCTCAGTGCTGGGAGTATTTGTAGCATCCCCCCCCCCCCTGGAAATGTCATCTCCTGCTTGTGTGATTGGCTGACTGATTTTCCCAGAAGTTAAGATACAAGTCAGATTCTTGGCATCCCCTGCAACACAAATTTCATTTTTGGTGAGATACTCCCAATAGGAACACGTCTAAAGGGATGCAGGCCCAGCAGATTGTCTCATTGGAGCCCTGCAGGTGCAGCAGCTGATTGATAATTATAAAGTTACTCACATTCACTGTGCACATGGACACAGAGAAACAAACAGCTATTTCTCAGGATAACAAAAGATTGGAATCTGCAACAATGTTTGTTACAATCCCTGCAATGTACAGAGATCACGCAGAGGGGGGAGGGGCTTTTTCTCCACAAAAGTGGAGTTACTCTTTAAACAAATTTAAAGTTCAGCAGATATAATTGCCCACACAGGATTTTCACCATCAAAGCTGGAAATAAAAATAATGCGTCTCTTATCAGCGGCACAGCCGCCTAGGACTTACCCCTGGCTCATGGCGGGTCCCCAGACTGACCATCCTTCTCAGTAGCTGTGTGTTCTCCCAGAATTCCCGGCTCTCCCACACTTTTCATCGCAGCCCCCTGCTGTACGGACCCCCTCCCTGACCTCTGTAAGGGGGTCCCCTGACACCCCGGGCTTTGTCACTCCTCCAATACTTCCCTCAGTCCCTTGGACTCACCCTGTATGGATTGCATTGGGGGGACATTAGAGTGTAAGCTCCTCTGGTACAGAGACTGATGTGACTGTGGGGGAGGGGATATTAGAGTGTAAGCTCCTCTGGTACAGAGACTGATGTGACTGTGGGGGAGGGGACATTAGAGTGTAAGCTCCTCTGGTACAGAGACTGATGTGACTGTGGGGGAGGGGACATTAGAGTGTAAGCTCCTCTGGTACAGAGACTGATGTGACTGTGGGGGAGGGGATATTACAGTGTAAGCTCCTCTGGTACAGAGACTGATGTGATTGTGGGGGAGGGGACATTAGAGTGTAAGCTCCTCTGGTACAGAGACTGATGTGACTGTGGGGGAGGGGATATTAGAGTGTAAGCTCCTCTGGTACAGAGACTGATGTGACTGTGGGGGAGGGGACATTAGAGTGTAAGCTCCTCTGGTACAGAGACTGATGTGACTGTGGGGGAGGGGACATTAGAGTGTAAGCTCCTCTGGTACAGAGACTGATGTGACTGTGGGGGAGGGGACATTAGAGTGTAAGCTCCTCTGATACAGAGACTGATGTGACTGTGGGGGAGGGGACATTAGAGTGTAAGCTCCTCTGATACAGAGACTGATATGACTGTGGGGGGAGGGGACATTAGAGTGTAAGCTCCTCTGGTACAGAGACTGATGTGACTGTGGGGGAGGGGATATTAGAGTGTAAGCTCCTCTGGTACAGAGACTGATGTGACTGTGGGGGGAGGGGACATTAGAGTGTAAGCTCCTCTGGTACAGAGACTGATGTGACTGTGGGGGAGGGGATATTAGAGTGTAAGCTCCTCTGGTACAGAGACTGATGTGACTGTGGGGGAGGGGACATTAGAGTGTAAGCTCCTCTGGTACAGAGACTGATGTGACTGTGGGGGAGGGGACATTAGAGTGTAAGCTCCTTTGTGATTGGCTCAGTGATCTCTGTACAGCACTGCGGTATATGTCAGAGCTATATAAATGTATAATAATAATAGTGTGTGACTGTGGGGGAGGGGACATTAGAGTGGAAGCTCCTCTGATACAGAGACTGATGTGACTGTGGGGGAGGGGACATTAGAGTGTAAGCTCCTCTGATACAGAGACTGATGTGACTGTGGGGGAGGGGACATTAGAGTGTAAGCTCCTCTGGTACAGATACTGATGTGACTGTGGGGGAGGGGACATTAGAGTGTAAGCTCCTCTGATACAGAGACTGATGTGACTGTGGGGAGGGGACATTAGAGTGTAAGCTCCTCTGGTACAGATACTGATGTGACTGTGGGGGAGGGGACATTAGAGTGTAAGCTCCTCTGGTACAGAGACTGATGTGATTGGCTCAGTGATCTCTGTATAGCGCTGCAGTATATGTCAGAGCTGTATAAATGTATAATAATAATAATGTGTGTGACTATAGGGGAGGGGACATTAGAGTGTAAGCTCCTCTGGTACGGACACTGATGTGACTGCAGGGGAGGGGACATTCGAGTGTAAGCTCCTCTGGTACAGAGACTGATGTGACTGCAGGGGAGGGGACATTAGAGTGTAAGCTCCTCTGGTACAGAGACTGATGTGACTGTGGGGGAGAGGACATTAGAGTGTAAGCTCCTCTGGTATAGAGACTGATGGCATTCTCTGTACAGCGCAGTGGTATATGTCAGAGTTCGATGAAGAGGTAATTGTAGGGAGGACAGTAGGCGGTGGGGTTGTTGATCAGCACATTGATGTTGGCTCACACAGAATATACGAGTGTTGCGCGTAGTTGGCCCTCAGGCTGTTTATGTCGGGCTATTGATCGCTCCCTTGTTATGAATGTAGATGAGATGTTTGGATGCAAATCGTGGTTTCTGCTCTGTGTGGACATACAGGTCCAGGGCTGATTGGGTTTTATCTGAGTTCTGTCCAAGAGGCCTGATAGACAGCAATACCGAGGAATGACTTCATATCAGGCCAAGGAGATAAGGGGGGGGGGGGGGTTGTGGTATGGGGCATGAGGGTGGCAGGGTAAAGGATGATGTGGTAGGGAACATAAGATTTGGGGGTTTAGCTGGAAGTGTTCCCCCCATCTCCGCTATTAGTACAGTCTATCATGGTCCTCTGTTCGCTGACCTCCTTCTCTCCTCTACAGACCATCTCGGAGTTGGAGGCTCAGGTCTACAAACTGAAGGAGGAGTTGATCCAGGTGAATGCTCAGCGCAAACAGCAGCTCCTGGAGCTGGGACACCTGCGGGAAGAGGAGAAGCAGAGGACAGCTCAGGAACATCAGATGGCGCTTAGCAAACTCAGAACGGAGATGGAGGCTACAAGGATGGAGCATCAGAAGAAACACACCGCTCAGACCCAGGAGGCCCTGGAGAAGGTGAGGTACACGCAGCTCATCCTTTCTCTCACTTATAACTGCCCGTAGTTCCTTGGTGGTGGTTTTGCCCTTGGCAGTTATCAGGACTGCTCTATGCCTGTTTGGGTTGTGTCTGGGGACGGCACTCACTGTGCAGCCATTCCTTTTCTTCTTCTTTAATGTTCTCTATTAGGGCTTGTTTACACTTGCTTCTAAATGTGGCATTGGACACGCTTCAAATATTATCCCCCATGTCACTTTCTTTGTACTTCAAAGTGTCTCCAAAGCCTCTATAGAAGTCCATGGCAATGCTCACTAACAGCAGCTGCAGCTTTTGAGAGGCTTTTATTAAGCATTAGCTTTGCTTTGGTTTTTAGGTATGAGATATCCCAGGATGCACTAGGAAACCAACAAGTGAACCAGAAAGAGGTCATCAGCAGTCACTTCTGGTTCATGTGTATATAGTCTGGGAGGGTCTGGTGCAGATGTGACATCTGGTGTGCAGCGTTCAGCAGCAGGAAGGTGAGCGGGGTCTGGACTGGAGCAGAGTAACTAGCAGATTGCATAAGTGGTATTATTCAACATAGAAACAGCATTAGCAGAAGGTGAGAGGGGACTAGAGAGAGCACTGGGAGGCAGGGGATCAGCAGACCGGGAGGACCAGAGCAGGAGAAACTAGCAGATGGCACACATGGTGTGCAGCATGGGAGCAATATAGTGGGAAGTGAGTGGGGACTGGAGAGAGAGGAGGATCAGCAGAGCTGGGGGACTGGAGCAGGAGAAACTACTAATTACTGAGTGGGGGATCAGCAGAGCTAGGGGTTACTACTGAGTGGGGGATCAGCAGAGCTTAGGGTTGCTACTAAGTGGAGGATCAGTAGAGCCGGGGGTTACTACTGAGTGGGGGATCAGCAAAGCTAGGGGTTACTACTGAGTGGGGAATCAGCAGAGCTGGGGGTTAGTACTGATTTGGGGATCTACTGAACGATGGTAGTAATGAGCCGGGGTTCTACTGGACCTTTTTAGAACAAATAGAAAATCAACACACACACACAGCATTTACCAAACTTCATTAAAGCTTCAAAACGGTTTAACAGAAGCAGACATTGGAAGTCCATGTTGTTCCGTCCTGGAATTCATACTCAGCCCAGCCACATATGGGGGGTTCCTTAGATCCACTAAGCAGGTCCATTACTAGCAGGGAGGACCATGTCATTATTCCGGGAAGAACGACCTCAGGGGGTAGTAGGTAGACCAGTTTCAGTAGCGGGTGGTCATTACAGAGAGGACCACGTCATTATACTGAATGGAACATCCTCAGGGGGTGGTAGGTGGACCAGTTTCAGTAGCGGGTGGTCATTACAGAGAGGACCACGTCATTATACCGAGAGGAACGTCCTCAGGGGGTGGTAGGTGGACCAGTTTCAGTAGCGGGTGGTCATTACAGAGAGGACCACGTCATTATACTGAATGGAACGTCCTCAGGGGGTGGTAGGTGGACCAGTTTCAGTAGCGGGTGGTCATTACAGAGAGGACCACGTTATTATACCGAGAAGAACATCCTCAGGGGGTGGTAGGTGGACCAGTTTCAGTAGCGGGTGGTCATTACAGAGAGGACCACATCATTATGCTGAGAGTAACGTCCTCAGGGGGTGGTTGGTGGACCAGTTTCAGTAGCGGGTGGTCATTACAGAGAGGACCACGTCATTATACCGAGAGGAACGTCCTCAGGGGGTGGTAGGTGGACCAGTTTCAGTAGCGGGTGGTCATTACAGAGAGGACCATGTCATTATACCGAGAGGAACGTCCTCAGGGGGTGGTAGGTGGACCAGTTTCAGTAGCGGGTGGTCATTACAGAGAGGACCACGTCATTATACCGAGAGGAACGTCCTCAGGGGGTGGTAGGTGGACCAGTTTCAGTAGCGGGTGGTCATTACAGAGAGGACCATGTCATTATACCGAGAGGAACGTCCTCAGGGGGTGGTAGGTGGACCAGTTTCAGTAGCGGGTGGTCATTACAGAGAGGACCACATCATTATACTGAGAGGAACGTCCTCAGGGGGTGGTAGGTGGACCAGTTTCAGTAGCGGGTGGTCATTACAGAGAGGATCACGTCATTATACTGAGAGGAACGTCCTCAGGGGGTGGTAGGTGGACCAGTTTCAGTAGCGGGTGGTCATTACAGAGAGGATCACGTCATTATACTGAGAGGAACGTCCTCAGGGGGTGGTAGGTGGACCAGTTTCAGTAGCGGGTGGTCATTACAGAGAGGATCACGTCATTATACCGAGAGGAACGTCCTCAGGGGGTGGTAGGTGGACCAGTTTCAGTAGCAGGTGGTCATTACAGAGAGGACCACGTCATTATACCGAGAGGACATCCTCAGGGGGTGGTAGGTGGACCAGTTTCAGTAGCGGGTGGTCATTACAGAGAGGACCACATCATTATACTGAGAGGAACGTCCTCAGGGGGTAGTAGGTGTGACGGTGGCGGGTATCAGACCCCTGGCCTTCTCATCCACCTCGTGACCAAAGACCAAGCAATCTCACACCCTGCCGTCACTTGCGTAACAATGCCACTCTCATCTGCACCCGGCATACAGATTGTCCACCTGCGGGACCACAATCTAGATGCCAGCAGACTGAGAGCGATTGTCACCGGGCTAATTAAACAATTAACCCTTTCTCTGCCACCACCTCTACGTTATAATGAGTCTAGAGGACGCTCGTGATTTTACAAATATCAATTATGACTTTAGAATAACCGTCTGTAACACACACTGTCACCTCAGACAAGAATGTTTCAGATAGGTTAGCCTAAACAGTAGCGCGCTTTCAGGAGGCAGGTTCTTTTGGGTCAGTTTGCGTTTAAGAGCTTAGAGACATAGTTAACACTTTTCAAAATAAGGTTTAATTATAAGAAAGGTTAAAATTGGTGCAAATAAAAATATTTACAGAAAAATGGGTTACAAAGAAATAGAGACACAATACAGAAATTTAGAAATATGAATATAAAGAGTGAAAATACTTGCATTAAAACGGTCCTGGTATTACCTTAGTTTCAGAAGCTGAACAGGTATGATTGGTTCCCCTTGAGCGATGTTATGGCTTGGATGGTAGGATGAGAACTGAGCTTTCGATCAGTTCATGTCCTTTTTCACTGACCCCCCCCAGGGGGTGTCACCAGAAGTACTTGGCCAATAGGCTCTGAGTCTATGGGCGGTTTCCCTGGAGGCTCACACATGCTAAGACACATCCTGTTTAGACAGATTATTAAAATAACTCATATCTGGAAATATGTAATGGTTACATGCTTGAAACCGATATTTTATGGTCCGGTTTTGAATTGGCTTTTCACAGACACTAAACATGGGTTATCTCGGAATAACCTCTGACCTGTAAGACATCTGATCGCTAGCTTGTCTTTCTTAGGCATGAAGGTGTTCATGTTTGATCTTAATTCGATCTGTATTTTATCTGGCATTCAAATATTTACTTTCTAGAGACATATCTTGCTTGTGTATGAAATTATGAAGTTTGGGGTTAGCTGTGTCCTAGACCTAGGAGCCATATGCTGTGTTCAGATTACCAATTAACTCTAAGGACGAGGAGACGGAATGGCTGGGCGGTCAGTCTGCTTGTGTATATTAAAGGTGTGAAAAGTGTCAGCTGTGCAGGAACCTGGCATTCAGTGACCCAGGGGGTCATTAACACTGCCAAAAGGCTGGGAGGATGAGGCTGGTAAGAATGACCCATTTGGTTTGTAACACTGTCAACTAAGGTCGACATACAAGATGGATGCTTGCGACAGCGTTTGAACGAGATGGCGGCCTGACAAACTAGGGTACCAACGCACTTTACCATTACAGTAGGTAGACCAGTTTCAGTTGCGGGTGGTCATTACAGAGAGGACCACGTCATTATACTGAGAGGAACATCCTCAGGGGGTGGTAGGTGGACCAGTCTCAGTAGCGGGTGGTCATTACAGAGAGGACCACATCATTATACTGAGAGGAACGTCCTCAGGGGGTGGTAAGTGGACCAGTTTCAGTAGCAGGTGGTCATTAGAGTTGCATATGTAGCTTCTGTATCTGAGAAAGGAGAAAACTAAAGAGAAGCGGTAGAGGGGGAAATGCCGGAAGGGGGGGGGTGGGTTTAGACAGGGGGAGGGAGTATTGTTTGGAGGTAACGAGGTGGGGGGGCACAGAGTCGGCCTAGTGGTGATTCCAGGTATTACTCACCTTAGGGTGTTTCGAGATAGACCATCACAGGTCCAGTAGATGGTGGTCAAAGTTCTTTGGGAGAAATGCCGTAATCCAAGGCTTCCAATCTCTGTGGAATTAAGCCGCCGTATTTTGGGGGTGGGGGTTGGGGGCGGTATAGTTTTTTACTGATTATGGTCCAGTGGACTGGAGATTGAACCTCCGATATAGGGATGTGTTGTGATGGTCAGGCCTTCCCTGTTGGGGTTTTATATATATATTTTTTTTACTTAAGTCGTTGGTGAGGGCTGGAGCCAATCTCCCCTCCCCCAGTGATTGCTGCAAGGAAGAGGATATGTCTCCTCAGTCCCCCCCTCCCCCAGTGATCAGTCTGCTGCAGGCAGGGGAAGCATCTCCTCAGTCCCTCCCCCCCCCCAGTGATTGGTCTTCTACAGGTAGGGGAAGCATCTACTCAGTCCCCCCCCCCCAGTGATCAGTCTGCTGCAGGCAGGGGAAGCATCTCCTCAGTCCCTCCCCCCCCAGTGATTGGTCTTCTACAGGTAGGGGAAGCATCTACTCAGTCCCCCCTCCCCCAGTGATCAGTCTGCTGCAGGCAGGGGAAGCATCTCCTCAGTCTCCCCTCCCCCCCAGTGATTGTTCCTCTACAGGCAGGGGAAGCATCTCCTCAGTCCCCCCTCCCCCAGTGATCAGTCTGCTGCAGGCAGGGGAAGCATCTCCTCAGCCCCCCCCCCCCCCCAGTGATTGGTCTTCTACAGTTAGGGGAAGCATCTACTCAGTCCCCCCTCCCCCGGTGATCAGTCTGCTGCAGGCAGGGGAAGCATCTCCTCAGTCTCCCTTCCCCCCCAGTGATCAGTCTGCTGCAGGCAGGAGGAAGCATCTCCTCAGTCTCCCCTCCCGCCCAGTGATCAGTCTGATGCAGGCAAGAGGAAGCATCTCCTCAGTCTCCCCTGCCCCCCACCCCCCACCCCCCCAGTGGTCTGTCTGCTGCACTCAGGAGGAAGCATCACCTCTGTCTCCCCCCCCCCCCCAGTGATCTGTCTGCTGCAGCCGAGAGGAAGCAGCTCCTCAATCTCCCCCCCCCCAGTGATCTGTCTGCTGCAGCTGAGAGGAAGCATCTCCTCAGTCTCCCCTGCTCCAGTGATCAGTCTACTGCCTGCAGGCAGAAGCATTTCCTGCGGCATGCTGGTGACCCCCATAGACATCTCCTCTCTGTATATTACATGGGGACGGCCGTGTCCTATCTCTGAGGAGTACTGATGACCCCCCATATGTTGGCAGTAATCCGTACCAGCTGATCCCCCCCTCCCCCCACATTACGTCACCATTCCCTATTCATAAAATCGTCCGGGGATGTTTGTGTGATGAGGATAGCGATCTGTCAAGTGTTTTGCGGTGGCGGCCATCTTGAATCCCCCCTGGACTTCCTGTCTCTTGTGCACAGCGTGTTCCCAGCTGTGATTGGAGCCAGATGGGGCCCCTAAGCAGTGACACATGTTGTGTATTGTGGAGCCAGGTGTAGCGCGTTGTGTGAGCTCACATTCCTCGCCCGTCTCTGCGCATATAAATGTGTACAGATGTGGAATCCTGTGTTTTCCTCTCCGCTGCTTTCTTATTCCCATACCTCAGCGGGCACAGGACGGCCAATAGAGAGACTGAATTCTACAAGAATGGCCACGCCCACTGGGGACCCATCCACACCCACCAGGGACCCATCCACACCCACTGGGGACCCATCCACACCTACCAGGGGCCCATCCACACCCACTGGGGACGCATCCACACCCACTGGGGACCCATCTACACCCACCAGGGGCCCTCCCACACCCAATAGGGATCCATCCACACCCACTGGGGGCCCATCCACACCCACTGGGGAACTATCCACACCTACTGGGGACCCATCCACACCCACTGGGGAACCATCCATACCCACTGGGGACCCATCCACACCCACTGGGGACCCATCCACACCCACTGTGGACCCATCCACACCTACCAGGGGACCCACCCACACCCACCAGAGGCCCTTTCACACCCACTGGGGACCCTTCCATATCCACCAGGGGCCTTTCCACACCCACTTGGGACCCATCCACACCCACTGGGGACCCATCCACACCCACTGGGGACCCATCCACACCCACCAGGGACCCATCCATACCCAATGGGGACCCATCCACACCTACCAGGGGACCCACCCACACCCACCAGAGGCCCTTCCACACCCACTGGGGACCCTTCCACACCCATCAGGGGCCCTTCCACACCCACTTTGGACCTATCCACACCCACTGGGGACCCATCCACACCCACCAGAAGCCCTTCCACACCCACTGGGGACCCTTCCACACCCACCGGGGACCCTTCCACACCCACTTGGGACCTATCCACACCCACTGCAGACCCATCCACACCCACTGGGGGCCCATCCACACACACTGGGGGCCCATCCATACCCCCAGGGGACCCATCCACACCCACCGGGGGCCCATTCACACCTTAGTAGTTGTGGACACGCCCCCTTGTAGAAGGAGCTGACAGTGCAGCATTGGGATTGGTCGCTGGGGACACGCCTCGATTAAGAAGGAGCTGACAGTTGTGGGATGGATGTGGTGTGAAAGCAGCATTGGGATTGGTCGCTGGGGACACACCTCCTTGTAGAAGGAGCTGGCAGTTGTGGGATGGCTGTGGTGTGAAAGCAGCATTGGGATTGGTCGCTGGGGACACGCCTCCATGTAGAAGGAGCTGACAGTTGTGGGATGGATGTGGTGTGAAAGCAGCATTGGGATTGGTCGCTGGGGACACGCCTCCTTGTAGAAGGAGCTGACAGTTGTGGGATAGATGTGGTGTGAAAGCAGCATTGGGATTGGTCGCTGGGGACACGCCTCCGCGTAGAAGGAGCTGACAGTCGTGGGATGGATGTGGTGTGAAAGCAGCATTGGGATTGGTCGCTGGGGACACGCCTCCGCGTAGAATGAGCTGACAGTTGTGGGATGGATGTGGTGTGAAAGCAGCATTGGGATTGGTCGCTAAGGACACGCCTCCATGTAGAAGGAGCTGACAGTTGTGGGATGGCTGTGCTGTGAAAGCAGCATTGGGATTGGTCGCTGAGGACACGCCTCCATGTAGAAGGAGCTGACAGTCCTGGGATGGCTGTGCTGTGAAAGCAGCATTGGGATTGGTCGCTGAGGACACGCCTCCGTGTAGAAGGAGCTGACAATCGTGGGATGGCTGTGCTGTGAAAGCAGCATTGGGATTGGTCGCTGAGGACACGCCTCCGTGTAGAAGGAGCTGACAGTCCTGGGACGATTGTAATAATGAAGCGTTCTCGCAGCTTTGCTCCAGCTGTCGCCTCTGCAGCGGCCTGCGGTCTGCACACAAGGAAGGGCTCCCCTCCGCTCCCCACCACAGATGTTTTTTTAATAGATCTCCATTTTAATGGATTAGTTGCATTTTTCTCACTCCCTTGTTCTGCGTCCAAATCGCGCTGTCCTAAGTGAAGCCATATTTCTTCCAGAGCCTTCCAGAAGGCAAGATTTTTCTTTTATAGGAAGCCGCCTCTTATTCCGCCTCCAAATGTTCCCGATTGTTTATTATTTATTTTTTATTGCTTTTATCTCGTGGAAACTGTTTGTGGATTGCTGGAGTAATGTGCATTGTGGGGGATCTCCACCCAGCATGGATATCGAGGTAATCCCCTGACCGTTCCCACTACCTATCCACACCCGCTGTGCCCATTATGAGGGGTTCCCACCATCTATCCACACCCGCTGTTCCCATTATGAGGGGTTCCCACCATCTATCCACACCCGCTGTGCCCATTATGAGGGGTTCCCACCATCTATCCACACCCGCTGTGCCCATTATGAGGGGTTCCCACCATCTATCCACACCCGCTGTGCCCATTATGAGGGGTTCCCACCATCTATCCACACCCGCTGTGCCCATTATGAGGGGTTCCCACCATCTATCCACACCCGCTGTGCCCATTATGAGGGGTTCCCACCATCTATCCACACCCGCTGTGCCCATTATGAGGGGTTCCCACCATCTATCCACACCTGCTGTGCCCATTATGAGGGGTTCCCACCATCTATCCACACCCGCTGTGCCCATTATGAGGGGTTCCCACCATCTATCCACACCCGCTGTGCCCATTATGAGGGGTTCCCACCATCCCTGTGCTGAGTTCCCGGGTCTGTACCCCTGCTGTGCCCATTATGAGGGGTTCCCACCATCCCTGTGCTGAGTTCCCGGGTCTGTACCCCCGCTGTGCCCATTATGAGGGGTTCCCACCATCCCTGTGCTGAGTTCCCGGGTCTGTACACCTGCTGTGCCCATTATGAGGGGTTCCCTCCATCCCTGGTGCTGGGGTTGCTGGTGCAGAGCTGGGGGTGCTGGTGCTGGGGTTGCTGGTGCAGAGCTGGGGGTGCTGGTGCAGAGCTGGGGTTGCTGGTGCAGAGCTGGGGTTGCTGGTGCAGAGCTGGGGTTGCTGGTGCTGGGGTTGCTGCAGCAGAGCTGGGGTGCTGGTGCTGGGGTTGCTGGTGCAGAGCTGGGGGTGCTGGTGCTGGGGTTGCTGGTGCAGAGCTGGGGGTGCTGGTGCAGAGCTGGGGGTGCTGGTGCTGGGGTTGCTGGTGCAGAGCTGGGGGTGCTGGTGCAAAGCTGGGGCTGCTGGGGTTGCTGGTGCAGAGCTGGGGGTGCTGGGGTTGCTGGTGCAGAGCTGAGGGTGCTGTTGCAGAGCTGGGGTTGCTGGTGCAGAGCTGGGGTGCTGGTGCTGGGGTTGCTGGTGCAGAGCTGGGGTGCTGGTGCAGAGCTGGGGGTGCCGTTGCTGTACCTCACTCTATTGGTTCTCCTGTAGATTGGATCAGACCTGCACTTTGCATTCCACATATGTTTGCATGTGATATTTCTGCTTTTATTGAAATGTTAAGAGCAGGTTTCCATGACGTCGTCTTATCTGACCAGCGGGGCTTAGCGCTCTGTCCGGGTGCACTGCCCCTTTAACCGCTGTCTGCAGATGAAGTCATCTGGCTCTTGCAGTTTTCCTGCGCTGGGCTCTCTCTGTTTTCTCTAATAATTGGCAGCAGACCCAGATCCCCCCTCCTCCTCCTCCTCCTCCTCCTTTCAAGTAATGAATAGTTGTAAGCAGATCAAAGGGGACGCGTTCCGCTTTCCTGGCTGCAATAAACGGCGTTGGAATTGGCGCAGCGCCCGGTGACTTCGGCATGCGGATGAGGTGCCAAACACAGGGGTCAGCTGCAAAGTGTCTCTTCCCCGCTCCTCTAATCTGTCTCTCCTCTCCCCATACAGGCCGCCAGCAGGTTGTCGCAGATCGAGAAGGAGTACATGGAGAAACTCGCCAAGTCAACGCAGGTACGTCAGGAATGTCGGCTCAGCACCGGCCAATGGGCCACTGGGTTATAAAGTGCACGGCGTGGCCTATTACTGGTGTGTACAGGCAGTGACCGCATTTATCATACCGGACTACAATCTACAACGCTGGGACACCAAGTTCATGGAGGAATAAATGAGCGATGAATCTCTGAGGGTCAGAAGAGGCGGGAAATCTGCAAACTGAATAAAAAATGTTTTTTATCTGCTGCTGTGGGAATACGGTAATAGAGCGGAAATTGTCCTCAACAAACAGATTGTATAGCAGAGATACAAAGGGTCAGAAATAGTCTCCAACAAACAGATTGTATAGCAGAGATACAAAGGGGCAAAAATAGTCCCCAACAAACAGAACGTAGAGCAGAGATACAAAGGGTCAGAAATAGTCCCCAACAAACAGAACGTAGAGCAGAGATACAAAGGATCAGAAATAGTCCCCAACAAACTGAACGTAGAGCAGAGATACAAAGGGTCATAAATAGCCCCCAACAAACAGATTGTATAGCAGAGATACAAAGGGTCAGAAATAGTCCCCAACAAACAGAACGTAGAGCAGAGATACAAAGGATCAGAAATAGTCCCCAACAAACAGAACGTAGAGCAGCGAATCAAAGGGTCAGACATGGTCCCCAACAAACAGAACGTAGAGCAGAGATACAAAGGGTCAGAAATATTCCCCAACAAACAGAACGTAGAGCAGCGAATCAAAGGGTCAGACATGGTCCCCAACAAACAGAACGTAGAGCAGAGATACAAAGGATCAGAAATAGTCCCCAACAAACAGAACGTAGAGCAGCGAATCAAAGGGTCAGACATGGTCCCCAACAAACAGAACGTAGAGCAGAGATACAAAGGGTCAGAAATAGTCCCCAATAAACAGTAGAGCAGAGATACAAAGGGTCAGAAATAGCCCCAAACAAAAAGAACGCAGAGCAGAGATACAAAGGGCCAGAAATAGCCCCCCAAAAAACAGAACATAGAGCAGAGATACAAAGGGTCAGAAATAACCCCCAACAAACAGAACATAGAGCAGAGATACAAAGGATCAGGAATAGTCCCCAACAAACAGAACGTAGAGCAGAGATACAAAGGATCAGAAATAGTCCCCAACAAACAGATTGTATAGCAGAGATACAAAGGATCAGAAATAGTCTCCAACAAATAGATTGTATAGCAGAGATTCAAAGGGTCAGAAATAGTCCCCAACAAACAGAACGTAGAGCAGAGATACAAAGGGTTAGAAATAGTCCCTAAGAAACAGAACATAGAGCAGAGATACAAAGGATCAGGAATAGTCCCCAACAAACAGATCGTATAGCAGAGATACAAAGGGTCAGAAATAGTCTCCAACAAACAGATTGTATAGCAGAGATACAAAGGGTCAGAAATAGTCCCCAAAACACAGAACGTAGAGCAGAGATACAAAGGGTCAGAAATAGTCCCCAACAAACAGATCATATAGCAGAGATACAAAGGGTCAGAAATAGTCCCCAACAAACAGAACGTAGAGCAGAGATACAAAGGATCAGGAATAGTCCCCAACAAACAGAACGTAGAGCAGAGATACAAAGGGTCAGAAATTGTATCTCTACTCTATGTTCTGTTTCTTGGAGACTATTTCTGACCCTTTGTATCTCTGCTATATGATCTGTTTGTTAGGGACTATTTCTGATCCTTTGTATCTCTGCTCTATGTTCTGTTTCTTGGAGACTAAGGATCAGAAATAGTCCCTACCAAACAGATCATATAGCAGAGATACAAAGGGTCAGAAATAGTCTCCAACAAACAGAACGTAGAGCAGAGGGTCAGAAATAGTCTCAAAGGGTCAGAAATAGTCTCCAAGAAACAGAACATAGAGCAGAGATACAAAGGGTCAGAAATAGTCCCCAATAAACAGTAGAGCAGAGATACAAAGGGTCAGAAATAGCCCCAAACAAAAAGAACGCAGAGCAGAGATACAAAGGGCCAGAAATTGCCCCCCAAAAAACAGAACATAGAGCAGAGATACAAAGGGTCAGAAATAACCCCCAACAAACAGAACATAGAGCAGAGATACAAAGGATCAGGAATAGTCCCCAACAAACAGATCGTATAGCAGAGATACAAAGGGTCAGAAATAGTCTCAAACAAACAGAATGTATAGCAGAGATACAAAGGGTCAGAAATAGTCTCCAACAAACAGATCATATAGCAGAGATACAAAGCATCAGAAATATTCCCAACAAGCAGAACATAGAGCAGAGATACAAAGGGTCAGACATGGTCCCCAATAAACAGAATGTAGAGCAGAGATACAAAGGGTCAGAAATAGTCCCCGACAAACAGAATGTAGAGCAGAGATACAAAGGGTCAGAAATAGCCCCCAACAAACAGAATGTAGAGCAGTGATACAAAGGGTCAGAAATAGTCCCCAACAAACAGATTGTATAGCAGAGATACAAAGGGTCAGAAATAGTCTCAAACAAACAGAATGTATAGCAGATATACAAAGGGTCAGAAATAGTCTCCAACAAACAGATCATATAGCAGAGATACAAAGCATCAGAAATATTCCCAACAAGCAGAACATAGAGCAGAGATACAAAGGGTCAGACATGGTCCCCAATAAACAGAATGTAGAGCAGAGATACAAAGGGTCAGAAATAGCCCCCAACAAACAGAATGTAGAGCAGAGATACAAAGGGTCAGAAATAGCCCCCAACAAACAGAACGTAGAGCAGAGATACAAAGGGTCAGAAATAGCCCCCAACAAGCAGAACATAGAGCAAAGATACAAAGGATCAGACATGGTCCCTAATAAACAGATCGTAGAGCTGCTCGCAGATGAAACCACAGTGCTCAGTGGGGAATGTCATCATCTGTGTTTAGTCTCCCTGCTGGACTTTGTAGTTCTTTTCCCTGCCCCTTGTCCCTATCTTGTCCTGTTGTATGGGTTGGTGCTAGTGGATGAAACCACAGAGCTCAGATGTTGGTGGATACCCCAATCTGATACTTCAGTGCCCAACACCCTCCCCAATTCTGTGTGTCTATTCCCCCTGGCTGAGCTCTGTAGTTCTTTTCCCCGCCCCCTTTGTCCCACCCAAGTCCCGGTACCAGCAGGGTAGGTGCTGGTGTATTAAAGAAGCGCTCCGCAGGGGATGCCTCCCCAACCTTGTGTGAGTTTCCCTGAGCAGGGTATTGCTGGAGTTGCGCCCCTACTGGTCATGTTCCCCGATGTACAGCGCACAAGGTGGGTCAGAACCGACTTTCTGGGTCATGTTCCCCATGTACAGCGAACAAGGTGGGTCAGAACCGGGTTTCTGGGTCATTTTCCCCATGTATAGTGCACAAGGCGGGTCAGAACCGGCTTTCTGGGTCATGTTCCCTATGTACAGCAAACAAGGCAGGTCAGATCAGGCTTTCTGGGTCATGTTCCCCGGTGTATAGTGCACAAGGCGGGTCAGAACCGGCTTTCTGAGTCATTATCCCCATGTACAACGCACAAGGCGGGTCAGAACCAGCTTTCTGGGTCATGTTCCCTGTGTACAGCGCACAAGGTGGGTCAGAACCGGCTTTCTGGGTCATGTGCCCCGGTGTACAGCGCACAAGGAGGGTCAGAACCGACTTTCTGGGTCATGTTCCCCATGTACAGCGAACAAGGTGGGTCAGAACCGGGTTTCTGGGTCATTTTCCCCATGTATAGTGCACAAGGCGGGTCAGAACCGGCTTTCTGGGTCATGTTTCCTATGTACAGCGCACAAGGCAGGTCAGATCAGGCTTTCTGGGTCATGTTCCCCGGTGTATAGTGCACAAGGCGGGTCAGAACCGGCTATCTAGGTCATTTTCCCCATGTACAACGCACAAGGCGGGTCAGAACCAGCTTTCTGGGTCATGTTCCCTGTGTACAGCGCACAAGGTGGGTAAGATCAGGCTTTCTGGGTCATGTTCCCCGGTGTATAGTGCACAAGGCGGGTCAGAACCGGCTATCTAGGTCATTTTCCCCATGTACAACGCACAAGGCGGGTCAGAACCAGCTTTCTGGGTCATGTTCCCTGTGTACAGCGCACAAGGTGGGTAAGATCAGGCTTTCTGGGTCATGTTCCCCGGTGTACAGCGCACAAGGAGGGTCAGAACCAGCTTTCTATGTAATTTTCCCCGTGTACAGCGCACAAGGCGGGTCAGAACCGGCTTTCTGGGTCATGTTCCCCATGTACAGCGCACAAAGCGGGTCAGAACCGGCTTTCTGAGTCATGTTCCCCATGTACAGCGCACATGGTGGGTCAGAACCGGCTTTCTGAGTCATGTTCCCCATGTACAGCGCACAAGGCGGGTCAGAACCGGCTTTCTAGGTAATGTTCCCCGTGTACAGCGCACAAGGCAGGTCAGAACCAGCTTTCTGGGTCATGTTCCCCGTGTACAAGGCGGGTCAGAACCGGCTTTCTGAATCATGTTCCCCGTTTACAGCGCACAAGGCGGGTCAGAACTGGCTTTCTGGGTCATGTTCCCCATGTACAGCGCATAAGGCGGGTCAGAACCGGCTTTCTGGGTCATGTTCCCCGTGTACAGCGCACAAGGCGGGTCAGAACCAGCTTTCTGGGTCATGTTCCCCATGTAAAGCGCACAAGGCTGGTCAGAACCGGCTTTCTGGGTCATGTTCCCCGTGCACAGCGCATAAGGCGGGTCAGAACCGGCTTTCTGGGTCATGTTCCCCGTGTACAGCGCACAAGGCGGGTCAGAACCAGCTTTCTGGGTCATGTTCCCCATGTACAGCACACAAGGCGGGTCAGAACCGGCTTTCTGGGTCATGTTCCCCGTGTACAGCGCACAAGGCAAATCAGAACCGGCTTTCTGGGTCATGTTCCCCATGTACAGCGCACAAGGCGGGTCAGAACCGGCTTTCTGGGTCATGTTCCCCGTGTACAGCGCACAAGGCGGGTCAGAACCAGCTTTCTGGGTCATGTTCCCGGTGTACAGCACACAAGGCGGGTCAGAACCGGCTTTCTGGGTCATGTTCCCCATGTACAGCGCACAAGGCGGGTCAGAACCGGCTTTCTGGGTCATGTTCCCCGTGTACAGCGCACAAGGCCGGTCAGAACCGGCTTTCTGGGTCATGTTCCCCGTGTACAGCGCACAAGGCGGGTCAGAACCGGCTTTCTGGGTCATGTTCCCCATGTACAGCGCACAAGGCGGGTCAGAACCGGCTTTCTGGGTCATGTTCCCCATGTACAGCGCACAAGGCGGGTCAGAACCGGCTTTCTGGGTCATGTTCCCCCTGTACAGCGCACAAGGCGGATCAGAACCAGCTTTCTGGGTCATGTTCCCCGTGTACAGCGCACAAGGCAGGTCAGAACCGGCTTTCTGGGTCATGTTCCCCATGTACAGCGCACAAGGCAGGTCAGAACCGGCTTTCTGGGTCATGTTCCCCCTGTACAGCGCACAAGGCGGATCAGAACCAGCTTTCTGGGTCATGTTCCCCGTGTACAGCGCACAAGGCAGGTCAGAACCGGCTTTCTGGGTCATGTTCCCCCTGTACAGCGCACAAGGCGGGTCAGAACCGGCTTTCTGAGTCATGTTCCCCATGTACAGCACACAAGGCGGATCAGAACCGGCTTTAGAATGCTGGCTTCAGATTTCCATCTGGGAGTGAATTTTGCTGGGACTATAATAAGGATTATTGTTGTCTGCAGCCAATGGTTGTGTCCGGTCAGTGCGGTGCTCAGCAGTAGATGGGCACAGAGCTGTACTATTACCCCCCCCCCCCCCCCCAGCCAGGAATTCATCGTATTCAGAGCAGAGAGATGAAATTTCCTTATCCCCGGCCTCATCGCCACGTGATCCGCACACCCACACACCGGGCCCGTCCAGAGCAAACAATCCACCACAGCCAGGAGCCTAGCGCCTTATCTAGACTTCAAATACAGGGGCTGCTATACAGATCACCTCCAGAAAATGCCAGGTGCCTGGCTGTCTCTGGCTGCAACACATCCGGATTTACTGATCAGGAGGAATAATAATCTGAATATTCTTCCCAGAAGTTGTATCTAATACCGCCATAGCACAGAGCAGGGCCAATAGCCCCTCCTCTCAAACTGAGGGCTGCACATTAACCCCCCCCCCCCCCCCCAGACTGACATCTACAAAATGCCTCAGAAGGAAAGCCACATAACACCCCTTCCCTAGACTGAGGGCTACATAATCCCCCCTCCCAGACTGAGGACTACATAATCCCCCCTCCCAGACTGAGGGCTGCATAATCCCCCCTCCCAGACTGAGGGCTGCATAATCCCCCCTCCCAGACTGAGGGCTACATAATCCCCCCTCCCAGACTGAGGGCTACATAATCCCCCCTCCCAGACTGAGGGCTACATAATCCCCCCTCCCAGACTGAGGGCTACATAATCCCCCCTCCCAGACTGAGGGCTACATAATCCTCCCTCCCAGACTGAGGGCTGCATAATCCCCCCTCCCAGACTGAGGGCTGCATAATCCCCCCTCCCAGACTGAGGGCTGCATAATCCCCCCTCCCAGACTGGGGGCTGCATAATCCCCCCTCCCAGACTGGGGGCTGCATAATCCTCCCTTCCCTAGACTGAGGGCTGCATAATCCCCCCTCCCAGACTGGGGGCTGCATAATCCTCCCTTCCCTAGACTGAGGGCTGCATAATCCCCCCTCCTAGACTGAGGGCTGCATAATCCCCCCTCCCAGACTGAGGGCTACATAATCCTCCCTCCCAGACTGAGGGCTGCATAATCCCCCCTTCCAGACTGGGGGCTGCATAATCCTCCCTTCCCTAGACTAAGGGCTGCATAATCCCCCCTCCCAGACTGAGGGCTACATAATCCCCCCTCCCAGACTGAGGGCTACATAACCCCTCCTCCCAGACTGAGGGCTGCATAATCCTCCCTCCCAGACTGAGGGCTGCATAATCCCCCCTCCCAGACTGAGGGCTGCATAATCCTCCCTCCCAGACTGAGGGCTACATAATCCCCCCTCCCAGACTGAGGGCTACATAATCCCCCCTCCCAGACTGAGGGCTGCATAATCCCCCCTCCCAGACTGAGGGCTGCATAATCCTCCCTCCCAGACTGAGGGCTACATAATCCCCCCTCCCAGACTGAGGGCTACATAATCCCCCCTCCCAGACTGAGGGCTACATAATCCTCCCTCCCAGACTGAGGGCTACATAATCCTCCCTCCCAGACTGAGGGCTGCATAATCCTCCCTCCCAGACTGAGGGCTGCATAATCCCCACTCCCAGACTGAGGGCTGCATAATCCCCCCTCCCAGACTGAGGGCTACATAATCCCCCCTCCCAGACTGAGGGCTACATAATCCCCCCTCCCAGACTGAGGGCTACATAACACCCCTTCCCTAGACTGAGGGCTACATAATCCCCCCTCCCAGACTGAGGACTACATAATCCCCCCTCCCAGACTGAGGGCTGCATAATCCCCCCTCCCAGACTGAGGGCTGCATAATCCCCCCTCCCAGACTGAGGGCTGCATAATCCCCCCTCCCAGACTGAGGGCTACATAATCCCCCCTCCCAGACTGAGGGCTACATAATCCCCCCTCCCAGACTGAGGGCTACATAATCCTCCCTCCCAGACTGAGGGCTACATAATCCCCCCTCCCAGACTGAGGGCTACATAACCCCTCCTCCCAGACTGAGGGCTACATAACCCCTCCTCCCAGACTGAGGGCTGCATAATCCTCCCTCCCAGACTGAGGGCTGCATAATCCCCCCTCCCAGACTGAGGGCTGCATAATCCTCCCTCCCAGACTGAGGGCTACATAATCCCCTCCTCCCAGACTGAGGGCTACATAACCCCTCCTCCCAGACTGAGGGCTGCATAATCCCCCCTCCCAGACTGAGGGCTGCATAATCCCCCCTCCCAGACTGAGGGCTACATAATCCTCCCTCCCAGACTGAGGGCTGCATAATCCCCCCTCCCAGACTGAGGGCTACATAATCCCCCCTCCCAGACCGAGGGTCACATCATCCTCCTCCCCAATGCCCCCCCCCCCTCCCAGACCGGGGGGCTACATAAACCCACTTCCAGTGACCCCCATTGTTTTTGGGGAAATTTGTAGTTTCTGAGACTGTAGAGTGCATTGTACCCCCCCTCAAGTGACCCCCCCCCTTGTATTGGGGGATATTTGTGATTGTGGAATACATTGTACCCCCCCCCCCCACTTTCGGTGACCCCCCTTGTATTAGGAAATATTTGTGACTGCGGAGTGTGTTGTACCCCCCCTCCAGTGACCCTCCCCCTTGTATTGGGGGATATTTGTGATTGTGGAATACATTGTACCCCCCACCCCCACTTTCGGTGACCCCCCTTGTATTGGGAGATATTTGTGACTGCGAAGTCCGTTGTACCCCCCCTCCAGTAACCCCCCCTGTATTAGGAAATATTTGTGACTGCGGAGTGTGTTGTACCCCCCCCCTCCAGTAACCCCCCCCCTTACATTGGGGGATATTTGTGATTGTGGAGTGCGTTTTACCCCCCCCTCCAGTGACCCCCCTCTTGTATTGGGGGATATTTGTGACTGTGGAGTGCGTTGTACCCCCCCCCCTCCAGTGACCCCCCCCCCTGGTATTGGGGGATATTTGTGATTGTGGAGTGTGTTGTACACCACCCCCTCCAGTGACCCCCCCCCCCCTTGTATTGGGAGATATTTGGGATTGTGGAGTGCGTTGTACACCACCCCCTCCAGTAACCCCCCCTGTATTAGGAAATATTTGTGACTGCGGAGTGTGTTGTACCCCCCCCCTCCAGTAACCCCCCCCCTTACATTGGGGGATATTTGTGATTGTGGAGTGCGTTTTACCCCCCCCTCCAGTGACCCCCCTCTTGTATTGGGGGATATTTGTGACTGTGGAGTGCGTTGTACCCCCCCCCTCCAGTGACCCCCCCCCCTGGTATTGGGGGATATTTGTGATTGTGGAGTGTGTTGTACACCACCCCCTCCAGTGACCCCCCCCCCTTGTATTGGGAGATATTTGGGATTGTGGAGTGCGTTGTACCCCCCCCCCCTTGTATTGGGGGGTATTTGGGATTGTGGAGTGCGTTGTACACCCCCCCCCCCCCCCGGTTGTAGGTGAGCTCTTAGCGTTCCTATCCGGAGGCTCCGCGGCCCGGAGACGTCACTGTGCCAGAATCTCACATACATTCCACAACTTCAAACAAGGCCGCGTCTGTCACTCCGGGCTGACTGTGGACATTGGCTGGTGGCGGCTTCCCAGAGGCCTCCGTGTCTCCGGGATATTAATTGTCCTGTCGCTCGTTCATTTCACAGCCGTTTGAAATCTCACTTATGTTCTTAGCTGCAGGAAATCGCTGTAATGCGCAGATTTTCCCATCAAATCCAGATTGACGGGACCGACAAATTGTTTCCACAGGCAGAAATAACCCGACTACCAATACACGGGCCAAGCAGGAGGTCTATGGAGGCTTCGTATACCGGGGACCCCGCTGAGGGTACCGCAACACCTTACGGGGCCCCCCTCTCAGGGTACCGCAGCACCTTACAGGGCCCCCCTCTCAGGGTACCACAGCACCTTACGGGGCCCCCACTGAGGGTACCACAGCACCTTATGGGGCCCCTGCTGAGGGTACCGCAACACCTTATGGGTCCCCCGCTGAGGGTACCGCAACACCTTACGGGGCCCCCCTCTCAGGGTACCGCAGCACCTTACAGGGCCCCCCTCTCAGGGTACCGCAACACCTTACGGGGCCCCCCTCTCAGGGTACCGCAGCACCTTACGGGGCCCCCACTGAGGGTACCACAGCACCTTATGGGGCCCCTGCTGAGGGTACCGCAACACCTTATGGGTCCCCCGCTGAGGGTACCGCAACACCTTACGGGTCCCCCGCTGAGGGTACCGCAACACCTTACGGGGCCCCCCGCTGAGGGTACCGCAACACCTTACGGGGCCCCCCGCTGAGGGTACCGCAACACCTTACGGGGCCCCCGCTGAGGGTACCGCAACACCTTACGGGTCCCCCGCTGAGGGTACCGCAACACCTTACGGGTCCCCCGCTGAGGGTACCGCAACACCTTACGGGGCCCCCGCTGAGGGTACCGCAACACCTTACGGGGCCCCCGCTGAGGGTACCGCAACACCTTACGGGGCCCCCGCTGACGGTACCGCAACACCTTACGGGGCATCATCCCCTTCTATGCCCAGAAGCTGTAGAGGGATGACGCACGCGACCCGGAAGTGACGTCGGGGCCGGCGCAGAGCATCGTGGGACCAAAGAAGGCGGAAGAAGACGCCGAAGAGGATCTCGCTGGCTTCAAGCTGCCCACATCTGAGATGGCAGCGCTGGACAAGACGTTTTCAAGGTAAGTATTTGTCCTAACAGGTAAGTGCAACCCGGGACAGATCAGAGGCTAGCCATTGTGGAATGCACTAGCCCTGACTGTCCCGGGGGTATTAAAAAAAAAAAAAAAAAATCCAGGGTGGAACTCCGCTTTAAGGTTCCTAAGAGCACAGTGGCCTCCATAATCCTCAAATGGAAGACGTTTGGGACGACCAGAACCCTTCCTAGAGCTGGCCGTCCGGCCAAACTGAGCTGTCGGGGGAGAAGAGCCTTGGTGAGAGAGGTAAAGAAGAACCCAAAGATCACTGTGGCTGAGCTCCAGAGATGCAGTCAGGAGATGGGAGAAAGTTGTAGAAAGTCAACCATCACTGCAGCCCTCCACCAGTCGGGGCTTTATGGCAGAGTGGCCCGACGGAAGCCTCTCCTCAGTGTAAGACACATGAAAGCCCGCATGGAGTTTGCTAAAAAACACCTGAAGGACTCCAAGATGGTGAGAAATAAGATTCTCTGGTCTGATGAAACCAAAATAGAACTTAATAGGCCTTAATTCTAAGCGGTATGTGTGGAGAAAACCAGGCACTGCTCATCACCTGTCCAATACAGTCCCAACAGTGAAGCATGGTGGTGGCAGCATCATGCTGTGGGGGTGTTTTTCAGCTGCAGGGACAGGACGACTGGTTGCAATCGAGGGAAAGATGAATGCGGCCAAGTACAGGGATATCCGGGACAAAAACCTTCTCCAGAGTGCTCTGGACCTCAGACTGGGCCGAAGGTTTACCTTCCAACAAGACAATGACCCTAAGCACACAGCTAAAATAACGAAGGAGTGGCTTCACAACAACTCCGTGACTGTTCTTGAATGGCCCAGCCAGAGCCCTGACTTGTGTACATTCTATGTGTACATTCATGAGGAAGAAGAATGAACTTAAATGATTTTAGCAAATGGCTGCAATATAACAAAGAGTGAAAAATTTAAGGGGGTCTGAATACTTTCCGTACCCACTGTATATATATATATGCATGATTCTGTATTTCCGGGTGGGGGCACACGGCTTCTGCTGTGATTTGTCGGTGGGTGCCGGGCACTGGATGTCCTTCGGCACTCGCCGGTCATTGGAAAAACTCACAGAATGGAGCTCTGCTGTAAAGAAGGCACAGCTTTGTTCTGACAGGGGGAGGGGATGGATTTTGTGTTCCTGAAAAGCAGGGAATTAAATCCAGTACATCCCCTAATAGAAAGCCCCTCCCACAGTACACATAAACACTGGCTAGGCACTCATTCATCTTTTTGATCACCTTAGATGTGTATCCCCTTCCCAGCCAGTGTCATTAGTACAGTGACAGTGCATATTTTTTATCACTGATCACTGTATGAGTGTCACCGGTCCCCATAAAGTGTCAGATTGTCCGCCGCAATATTGCAGTTACTCTACAAGGATGCATTCTCACCTATTTTTTTTTACTAGTAGTAATGGCAGCGATCAGCGACTAAGGCCGCATTCACACCTCTGTGTTTTGAATTGCGGGAAGATTTGCTGCGATTTCAAAGCGGTGACGTGTGAATGACGAATCGCAGAATCCACATTTGAGAAGCCATTCATTTGAATGGCACCTGAAATCGCGGTGCGGTTCTGCAGCGATTGTCGCACACGATAAATCTCGCTGCAATTCGTGTGAAGCATGTCGCCCGGTTGCTGCTGAACTTTTAAGGGTGACACGCTTCCCGCGATGCGGATTGCAGCGACATTTATCGCGGCAGAATCGCACCACGATTTCAGGTGCCATTCACATGAATGGCTTCTCAAATGTGGATTCTGCGATTCGTCATTCACACGTCACCGCTTTGAAATCGCACAAATCTTTACCCGCGATTCAAGACGCTGCAGTGTGAACGCAGCTTTAGTCGCTGATCGCCGCCATTACTAGTATAAAAATAAATACAAAATTCCAGTATGCGTCCCATTTGTGGATGCGATAACTTTTGCGTAAACCAATCAAAATTCGCCTACTGGGATTTTTTGTTCACCAAAAACATGCAGCAGAATACAAATTGGCATCAATTGATGAAGAAATTTCACAGCGCTTCACTTTTCCCACATTTTATGTTACCGCCCTTTTCCAAAATGGAATCAATTCATTATTTCCTCCAAATTCTACAAACCCCTCCCCCATAATGACAACGTGAGAGAAGTTTGTTTGAAATCTTTGCAAATTTATTAAAAATAAAAATGAAAAATCCCATGTACATAAGTATTCACACCCTTTGCCATGTACATAAATATTCACACCCTTTGCCATGTACATAAATATTCACACCCTTTGCCATGTACATAAGTATTCACCCCCTTTGCCATGACACTCAGAATTGAGCTCAGATGCATTCTGTTTCCACTGATCATCCTTGAGATGTTTCTACAACTTGATTGGAGTCCACCTGTGGTAAATTCAGTTGATTGGACATGATTTGGAAAGGCACTCACCTGTCTATATAAGGTCCCACAGTTACCAGTGCATGTCAGAGCACAAACCAAGCCATGAAGTCCAAGGAATTGTCTGTAGACCTCGGAGACAGGATTGTATGGAGGCACAGATCGGGGGAAGGGTACAGAAACATTTCTGCAGCATTGAAGGTCCCAATGAGCACAGTGGCCTCCATCATCTGTAAATGGAAGAAGTTTGGAACCACCAGGACTCTTCCTAGAGCGGCCGCCCGGCCAAACTGAGCGATCGGGGGAGGGGGGCCTTAGTCAGGGAGGTGACCAAGAACCCGATGGTCACTCTGACAGAGCTCCAGCGTTTCTCTGTGGAGAGAGGAGAACCTTCCAGAAGAACAACCATCTCTGCAGCACTCCACCAATCAGGCCTGTATGGGTGGGGCCAGACGGAAGCCACTCCTCAGTAAAAGTCACATGACAGCCCGCCTGGAGTTTACCAAAAGGCACCTGAAGGACTCTCAGACCATGAGAAACAAAATTCTCTGCTCTGATGAAACAAAGATTGAACTCTTTGTCCTGAATGGCAAGCATCATGTCTGGAAGAAACCAGGCACCGCCCATCACCTGGCCAATACCATCCCTACTGTGAAGCATGGTGGTGGCAGCATCATGCTGTGAGGATGTTTTTCAGTGGCAGAAACTGGGAGACTAGTCAGGATGGAGGGAAAGATGAATGCAGCAATGTACAGAGACATCCTTGATGAAAACCTCCTCCAGAGCGCTCTGGACCTCAGACTGGGGCGAAGATTCATCTTCCAACAGGACAACGACCCTAAGCACACAGCCAAGATAACAAAGGAGTGGCTATGGGACAACTCTGTGAATGTCCTTGAGTGGCCCAGCCAGAGCCCAGACTTGAACCCGATTGGACATCTCTGGAGAGATCTGAAAATGGCTGAGCACCGACCCTCCCCCATCCAACCTGATGGAGCTTGAGAGGTCCTGCAAAGAAGAATGGGAGAAACTGCCCAAAAATAGGAGAGCCAAGCTTGTAGCATCATACTCAGAAATACTGGAGGCTGGAATTGGGGCCAAAGGAGCTTCACCAAAGTATTGAGCAAAGGGTGTGAATACTTATGTACATGGCAAAGGGTGTGAATACTTATGCACATGGGTTTATTTTTTGTCTTTTATTTTTAATAAATTTGCAAAGATTTCAAACAAACTTCTCTCACGTTGTCATTATGGGGGATTGTAGAATTTTGAGGGAAATAATGAGTTGAATTCATTTTGGAATAAGGCAGTGGAGTATCACAAAAAATTGACTGGTCATGAAGGGGGGGAGGGTAAATCTTCTGGAGGTCAAGGGGTTAAGGGAATTCCTTGGGGAACCCCAGAACTAGTTTCCCCATTGGAAGATTTCCCTTCTATTACTTTTCTGGGGACAACCCAAAATTTGGGAATTTTCTTTTACTTAACCACTTAAGCCCCGGAGGATTTGGCTGCTGAAAGACCAGGGGGTATTTTGCGATTCGGCACTGCGTGACTTTAACGGACAATTGCGCGGTCGTGCGACGCTGTACCTAAACAAATTCTACGTCCTTTTTTTCCCCACAAACAGAGCTTTCTTCTGGTGGTATTTGATCACCTGTGCGATTTTTTGATCGTGCGCTATAAACAAAAAAAGAGCGACAATTTTGCAAAAATAACAATATTTTTCACATTTTTTTATATGAAATTCCCCCCCAAAAAAATGTAAAAATCAAAATTTTTTAACATTTTCGGCCAATTTGTTTTCTGCTACCTATGTTTGGTAAAAAAAAAATCGCAAAAAGCGTATTTTGATTGGTTTGCGCAAAAGTTATCACGTTTACTAACAAAGGGAAAGATTTTTGTCGTTTTTGTTGTTTTTTTTTTAACGCGTAATGGCGGCGATCTGCGATTTTTTTTTTTTTTGCGGGACTGCGACATTGCGGCGGACAGATCGGACCCTTGACTGACATTTTTGACACTTTTGGGGGTACCAGTGACATTACTGCAGTAATCAGTGCTATACATATGCACTGATACTGTAAAAATGACACTGGCGGGGAAGGGGTTAACTTTATTTGAGAGGGAGGGGCTGTGTGTGTCCCTAGGGGCATGATTCTAACTGTGATTGGCTGTGGCTTGAGGTGTAGGAACAGTGATCAACGATCCTACATAGTAGAACCGTGTGATCATTGTTTCTACACCAGGGAGAATGACAGGCGGCTTGTTTACATTAGCCGCCTGACTTTCTCCCTCTCCCCCGACGATCGCTGAGTGACCGGCGGACATCGGGTGGGGGGTCCGTGACCGCGCGGGAGCGCGCCACCGGCGGCGCACGCTCGCTCCCCAGAGCCTCACAGGCTAGTGACGTACCGATACGTCACTCTGCCTGTGAGGGGCTGACCGCCGCAGTATATGTAATACTGCGGCGGTCGGCAAGTGGTCAACAGTTGTCACCCTCTCACCAAGCCTCTTGCTGATGGTCTTGTAGCCATTCCAGCCTTGTGCCGGTCTCCAATCTTCTCCCTGACCTCCTCTGACAGCTCTTTGGTCTTCCCATGATGGTGAGCTGTGATTGGAGGAAAGAGATTCTGTGGGCGGTGTCTTCTATACACATAACGAGTTGTCGTTAGGAGCTCCTTCTTACATTGACAGGACTAATCTGTGACCACATGAGCACCTATTGTAACCAGTCTATGGGAGGCAGAATTATTGTTGGTTGGTCGGGGATCAAATACTTATTTTACTCACTGAACTGCGACTCCATTTATAACATTTGTATCATGTGTTATTTCTGGATTTTGGTTGATATTCTGTCTCTATCATATAAAATACACCGATGATAAATATTATACACCCCCCATTTCTATGTAGGAGGGCAAACTGACACAATCTGCAGGGATCAAATCATTATTTCCCCCCCTGTATGTGTCATTTTTTTCAGCTCCACTTTAGATTGTGTCACCACATTTAAAGTGGAACCCCCCCCCCCCCCCAAAAAAAAAAAAAAAAACTCTGAAAAATATGAACTGGCACACTTTTTAATACAGAAGAGCCATCCTACTTACATTTTATTAGTAGGGGTGGTTGGGGGGTATTTGTGCTAGGATAGGGGATTTGGGGGGGGGGGGGTATTTGTGCTAGGATAGGGGATTTTGGGGGGGGGGTATTTGTGCTAGGATAGGGGATTTTGGGGGGGGGGGGTATTTGTGCTAGGATAGGGGATTTGGGGGGGGGGATTTTGGGGGGGGGGGTATTTGTGCTAGGATAGGGGATTTGGGGGGGGGGGGGTATTTGTGCTAGGATAGGGGATTTGGGGGGGGGTTTGTGCTAGGATAGGGGATTTTGGGGGGGGGTATTTGTGCTAGGATAGGGGATTTGGGGGGGGGTTTGTGCTAGGATAGGGGATTTTGGGGGGGGGGTATTTGTGCTAGGATAGGGGATTTGGGGGGGGGGTATTTGTGCTAGGATAGGGGATTTGGGGGGGGGTATTTGTGCTAGGATAGGGGATTTGGGGGGGGGTTTGTGCTAGGATAGGGGATTTTGGGGGGGGGGGGTATTTGTGCTAGGATAGGGGATTTGGGGGGGGGGGGTTTGTGCTAGGATAGGGGATTTTGGGGGGGGGGGTATTTGTGCTAGGATAGGGGATTTGGGGGGGGGGGGATTTGTGCTAGGAGGATACTTTCTTTTTTTGGGGGGGGGGATTTGTGCTAGGAGGATACATTTTTTTTGGGGGGGGGGGATTTGTGCTAGGAGGATACATTTTTTTTTTGGGGGGGGGATTTGTGCTAGTAGGTGTGATTGGGGGAGGTGATTGGTGCTAGGAAGAGAATTTGTTTTTTTGGAGGGGTGGATTTGTGCTAGGAGTGGGTTTTGGGGGGATATTTGTGAAAGTGGAACCCCCCCCCCTCCAAAAAAAATGTACACTGACACGCTTTTTAATACAGAAGAGCCATCCTATTTATATGTTTTTAGTAGGGATATTGTGGGGGGGGGGGTATTTGTGCAGGACGAGGGGTTGGGGAGGGGGGAGGATTTTTGCTAGTAGGTGTGATTGCTGTGATTGGGGGTATTTTTGCTAGGAGGAGAATTGTTTTTTTTTCTTGGAGGGGGGGGATTTTTGCTAGGAGGAGAATTATTTTTTTTCTTTTGAGGGGGGGATTTGTGCTAGGAGGTGAATTATTTTTTTTTTGGGGGGGGGGGATTTGTGCTAGGAGAATTATTATTTTTTTTTTGGAGGGGGGGATTTGTGCTAGGAGGAGAATTATTTTTTTGGGGGAGGGGGGGAATTTGTGCTAGGAGGAGAATTATTTTTTTTTGGGGGGGGGGATTTGTGCTAGGAGGAGAATTGTTTTTTTTTTTTAGGGGGGGATTTGTGCTAGGAGGAGAATTGTTTTTTTTTTTTTAGGGGGGGATTTGTGCTAGGAGGAGAATTATTTTTTTGGTGGGGGGATTTGTGCTAGGAGGAGAATTATTTTTTTTGGGGGAGGGGGGGAATTTGTGCTAGGAGGAGAATTATTTTTTTTGGAGGAGGGGGGGAATTTGTGCTAGGAGGAGAATTATTTTTTTGCTGGGGGGATTTGTGCTAGGAGGAGAATTGTTTTTTTTTTAGGGGGGGATTTGTGCTAGGAGGAGAATTATTTTTTTGGTGGGGGGATTTGTGCTAGGAGGAGAATTATTTTTTTTTGGAGGAGGGGGGGAATTTGTGCTAGGAGGAGAATTATTTTTTTGCTGGGGGGATTTATGCTAGGAGGAGAATTATTTTTTTGGGGGAGGGGGGGAATTTGTGCTAGGAGGAGAATTGTTTTTTTGGGGGGGGATTTGTGCTAGGAGGAGAATTGTTTTTTTTGGGGGGGGGGGGATTTGTGCTAGGAGAAGAATTTTTTTTTAAGGGGGGGATTTGTGCTAGGAGGAAAATTATTTTTTTGGTGGGGGGATTTGTGCTAGGAGGAGAATTATTTTTTTGGTGGGGGGATTTGTGCTAGGAGGAGAATTATTTTTTTTGGGGGAGGGGGGAATTTGTGCTAGGAGGAGAATTATTTTTTTGGTGGGGGGATTTGTGCTAGGAGGAGAATTATTTTTTTGGGGGGAGGGGGGGAATTTGTGCTAGGAGCAGAATTGTTTTTTTTTGCGGGGGGGGGGATTTGTGCTAGGAGGAGAATTATTTTTTTTGGGGGGGGGATTTGTGCTAGGAGGAGAATTGTTTTTTTTTTAGGGGGGGGGATTTGTGCTAGGAGGAGAATTATTTTTTTGGTGGGGGGATTTGTGCTAGGAGGAGAATTGTTTTTCTTGGGGGGGGGGGGATTTGTGCTAGGAGGAGAATTATTTTTTTGGGGGGGGATTTGTGCTAGGAGGAGAATTGTTTTTCTTGGGGGGGGGGGATTTGTGCTAGGAGGAGAATTATTTTTTTGGTGGGGGGATTTGTGCTAGGAGGAGAATTTTCTTTTTTGGGGGAGGGGGGGAATTTGTGCTAGGAGGAGAATTATTTTTTTTGGGGGGGGGGATTTGTGCTAGGAGGAGAATTATTTTTTTGGGGGGGTGAATTTGTGCTAGGAGGAGAATTATTGTTTTGGGGGGGGGGGGATTTGTGCTAGGATGAGAATTGTTTTTTTTTTTTGGAGGGGGGGATTTGTGCTAGGAGGAGACTTATTTTTTTGGGGGGGTGAATTTGTGCTAGGAGGAGAATTATTGTTTTGGGGGGGGGGGGATTTGTGCTAGGAGGAGAATTATTGTTTTGGGGAGGGATTTGTGCTAGGAGGAGAATTATTGTTTTGGGGAGGGATTTGTGCTAGGAGGAGAATTGTTTTTTTGGGGAGGGATTTGTGCTAGGAGGAGAATTGTTTTTTTTTCTTTTGTGGAGGGGGGGATTTGTGCTAGAAGGAGAATTGTTTTTTTTTTTTGGGTGGGGGGGGATTTGTGCTAGGAGGTTGGACTGGGTGGGAACATTTGTGGAAGTGGAACTGAGGGTGGAAAGTTTGTGTTGGGAGGGGGATTTGGGGGGCAGAAGGGGGTAAGCATTGTTCTAGGAGGGGGGATGGGGGGAGGGGATTTGTGCTAGGAGAATATATTGTTCTAGGGGGGGGGGATTTGGAGTGAAGGGGGGCAGGGGATATGTACTCGGAGGGGAAATTTGAGGAGGATTTGTGCTAGTAGGGGTGACTTTTTTTGGGGGGGGCATTTGTGCTGGGGGAATTGGGGGGATGTGCTTGGAAGGAGGATTTAATGGGGGGGGGGGGTTGTACTGAGAGGAAGGGGTAAGCATGCTGAGTCGTGCCAATTTTTTTCTTTGGGGAAGGGGATTTTTGCTGACCCATAATGCTCATACATTTTGGGGGGGGGGCAGTTTGGCATGGTCACCCTTGGCTCTAGGTGACCTTGTGTCAGCATTGGCCGTAATCTCACCATGATAGGAGTTGGGATCCGCCCCCCCCCCCCCCCCAGCTCTGTGCCGCCGGTTTCCGCAGTAACCTGGAATGGAGCTGTAATGAGAGTTTTACACATTTTTGTTTTCCACATAAAAGAGAAAATTCCTCATCCAGAGCACACATGTGCTGCCGTCCCACAATCCTCCTCTCCGCACAGCTGCAGGAATTATCCACGGCCTCCCTAACCAGGATCATATGGAGGCCTCCTCATTCCGTGTACCCCCCCTCCCCCCCCAAGGGGGTCCCAATCACACTCCATCCATACCCATCCTCATCACCACATCATCCTCATCACCACATCATCCTCATCACCACATCCAATACTTCATCCTCATCACCACATCCAATACTTCATCCTCATCACCACATCATCCTCATCACCACATCATCCTCATCACCACATCATCCTCATCACCACTTCATCCTCATCACCACCTCCAATACTTCATCCTCATCACCACATCATCCTCATCACCACCTCCAATACTTCATCCTCATCACCACATCCAATACTTCATCCTCATCTCCTCATCACCACATCATCCTCATCACCACATCATCCTCGTCACCACATCCAATACTTCATCCTCCTCACCACATCCAATACTTCATCCTCATCACCACATCATCCTCATCACCACCTCCAATACTTCATCCTCATCACCACATCATCCTCATCACCACCTCCAATACTTCATCCTCATCACCACATCCAATACTTCATCCTCATCACCACATCATCCTCATCACCACATCATCCTCATCACCGCATCATCCTCATCACCACATCATCCTCATCACCACATCATCCTCGTCACCACATCCAATACTTCATCCTCATCACCACATCCAATACTTCATCCTCATCACCACATCATCCTCATCACCACCTCCAATACTTCATCCTCATCACCACATCATCCTCATCACCACATCATCCTCATCACCACATCCAATACTTCATCCTCATCACCACATCATCCTCATCACCACATCATCCTCATCACCACATCCAATACTTCATCCTCATCACCACATCATCCTCATCACCACATCATCCTCATCACCACATCCAATACTTCATCCTCATCACCACATCATCCTCATCACCACATCATCCTCATCACCACATCCAATACTTCATCCTCATCACCACATCATCCTCATCACCACATCCAATACTTCATCCTCATCACCACATCATCCTCATCACCACATCCAATACTTCATCCTCATCACCACATCCAATACTTTATCCTCATCACCACTTCATCCTCATCACCACATCCAATACTTCATCCTCATCACCACATCCAATACTTCATCCTCATCACCACATCCAATACTTCATCCTCATCACCACATCATCCTCATCACCACATACAATACTTCATCCTCATCACCACATCCAATACTTCATCCTCATCACCACATCATCCTCATCACCACATCCAATACTTCATCCTCATCACCACATCATCCTCATCTCCACATAATCCTCATCACCACATCCAATACTTCATCCTCATCACCACATCATCTTCATCACCACATCATCCTCATCACCACATCCAATACTTCATCCTCATCACCACATCCAATACTTCATCCTCATCACCACATCCAATACTTCATCCTCATCACCACATCATCCTCATCTCCACATCATCCTCATCACCACATCCAATACTTCATCCTCATCACCACATCATCTTCATCACCACATCATCCTCATCACCACATCCAATACTTCATCCTCATCACCACATCATCCTCATCACCACATCCAATACTTCATCCTCATCACCACATCATCTTCATCACCACATCATCCTCATCACCACATCCAATACTTCATCCTCATCACCACATCCAATACTTCATCCTCATCACCACATCCAATAATTCATCCTCATCACCACATCATCCTCATCGCCACATCCAATACATCATCCTCATCACCACATCATTCTCATCATCACATCATCCTCATCGCCACATCCAATACATCATCCTCATCACCACATCCAATACATCATCCTCATCACCACATCCAATACTTCATTCTCATCACCACATCATTCTCATCACCACATCATCCTCATCACCACATCATTCTCATCATTACATCATCCTCATCGCCACATCCAATACATCATCCTCATCACCACATCCAATACTTTATCCTCATCACCACATCCAATACTTCATCCTCATCACCACATCATTCTCATCACCACATCATCCTCATCACCACATCATCCTCATTGCCACATCCAATACTTCATCCTCATCGCCACATCATTCTCATCACCACATCCAATACTTCATCCTCATCACCACATCCAATACTTCATCCTCATCACCACATCATCCTCATCACCACATCATCCTCATCACCACATCATCCTCATCACCACATCCAATACTTCATCCTCATCACCACATCCAATACTTCATCCTCATCACCACATCCAATACTTCATCCTCATCACCACATCATCCTCATCTCCACATCATCCTCATCACCACATCCAATACTTCATCCTCATCACCACATCATCTTCATCACCACATCATCCTCATCACCACATCCAATACTTCATCCTCATCACCACATCCAATACTTCATCCTCATCACCACATCCAATAATTCATCCTCATCACCACATCATCCTCATCATCCTCATCGCCACATCCAATACATCATCCTCATCACCACATCATTCTCATCATCACATCATCCTCATCGCCACATCCAATACATCATCCTCATCACCACATCCAATACATCATCCTCATCACCACATCCAATACATCATCCTCATTACCACATCATCCTCATCACCACATCCAATACTTCATCCTCATCACCACATCCAATACATCATCCTCATTACCACATCATCCTCATCACCACATCATCCTCATCACCACATCATCCTCATTACAACATCATCCTCATCACCACATCCAATACATCATCCTCATCACCACATCCAATACTTCATCCTCATCACCACATCATTCTCATCACCACATCATCCTCATCACCACATCATTCTCATCATTACATCATCCTCATCGCCACATCCAATACATCATCCTCATCACCACATCCAATACTTCATCCTCATCACCACATCCAATACTTCATCCTCATCACCACATCCAATACTTCATCCTCATCACCACATCATCCTCATCACCACATCCAATACATCATCCTCATTACCACATCATTCTCATCACCACATCATCCTCATCACCACATCATCCTCATTGCCACATCCAATACTTCATCCTCATCGCCACATCATTCTCATCACCACATCCAATACTTCATCCTCATCACCACATCATCCTCATCACCACATCCAATACTTCATCCTCATCACCACATCATCCTCATCACCACATCCAATACTTCATCCTCATCACCACATCCAATACATCATCCTCATCACCACATCCAATACTTCATTCTCATCACCACATCATTCTCATCACCACATCATCCTCATCACCACATCATTCTCATCATTACATCATCCTCATCGCCACATCCAATACATCATCCTCATCACCACATCCAATACTTCATCCTCATCACCACATCCAATACTTCATCCTCATCACCACATCATTCTCATCACCACATCATCCTCATCACCACATCATCCTCATTGCCACATCCAATACTTCATCCTCATCGCCACATCATTCTCATCACCACATCCAATACTTCATCCTCATCACCACATCCAATACTTCATCCTCATCACCACATCCAATACTTCATCCTCATCACCACATCCAATACTTCATCCTCATCACCACATCCAATACTTCATCCTCATCACCACATCATCCTCATCTCCACATCATCCTCATCACCACATCCAATACTTCATTCTCATCACCACATCATTCTCATCATTACATCATCCTCATCGCCACATCCAATACTTCATCCTCATCACCACATCCAATACTTCATCCTCATCACCACATCCAATACTTCATCCTCATCACCACATCATCCTCATCACCACATCCAATACATCATCCTCATCACCACATCCAATACTTCATCCTCATCACCACATCCAATACTTCATCCTCATCACCACATCCAATACTTCATCCTCATCACCACATCATCCTCATCACCACATCCAATACATCATCCTCATTACCACATCATTCTCATCACCACATCATCCTCATTGCCACATCCAATACTTCATCCTCATCGCCACATCATTCTCATCACCACATCCAATACTTCATCCTCATCACCACATTAAATACATCATCCTCAGCATCGCCCTGCTGAGTGAACAATGCGGCGTCCTACAGGAAGTGTGGGTGTGGTCTCAATCGGCTTTGTGAGGTGTCAAAGTGTGGGTGGGGTCTCGGAGGGCTTTGGGAGGTGTCACAGTGTGGGTGGGGTCTCGGAGGGCTTTGGGAGGTGTCACAGTGTGGGTGGGGTCTCGGAGGGCTTTGGGAGGTGTCACAGTGTGGGTGGGGTCTCGGAGGGCTTTGGGAGGTGTCACAGTGTGGGTGGGGTCTCGGAGGGCTTTGGGAGGTGTCACAGTGTGGGTGGGGTCTCGGAGGGCTTTGGGAAGTGTCACAGTGTGGGTGGAAGGTGTCACAGTGTGGGTGGGTGGGGTCTCGGAGGGCTTTGGAAGGTGTCACAGGGTGGGTGGGGTCTCGTAGGGCTTCGGGAGGTGTCACAGTGTGGGTGGAAGGTGTCACAGTGTGGGTGGGTGGGGTCTCGGAGGGCTTTGGGAGGTGTCACAGTGTGGGTGGGAGGTGTCACAGTGTGGGTGGGTGGGGTCTCGGAGGGCTTTGGGAGGTGTCACAGTGGGGGTGGAAGGTGTCACAGTGTGGGTGGGTGGGGTCTCGGAGGGCTTTGGGAGGTGTCACAGTGTGGGTGGAAGTTGTCACAGTGTGGGTGGGAGGTGTCTCAGTGTGGGTGGGAGGTGTCACAGTGTGGGTGGGAGGTGTCACAGTGTGGGTGGGAGGTGTCTCAGTGTGGGTGGGAGGTGTCACAGTGTGGGTGGAAGGTGTCACAGTGTGGGTGGGAGGTGTCTCAGTGTGGGTGGAAGGTGTCACAGTGTGGGTGGGAGGTGTCTCAGTGTGGGTGGGTGGGGTCTCAGGGGGCTTTGGGAGGTGTCACAGTGTGGGTGGGAGGTGTCACAGTGTGGGTGGGAGGTGTCTCAGTGTGGGTGGGAGGTGTCTCAGTGTGGGTGGAAGGTGTCTCAGTGTGGGTGGGTGGGGTCTCGGAGGGCTTTGGGAGGTGTCACAGTGTGGGTGGAAGGTGTCACAGTGTGGGTGGGTGGGGTCTCGGAGGGCTTTGGGAGGTGTCACAGTGTGGGTGGGTGGGGTCTCGGAGGGCTTTGGGAGGTGTCACAGTGTGGGTGGAAGGTGTCACAGTGTGGGTGGGTGGGGTCTCGGAGGGCTTTGGGAGGTGTCACAGTGTGGGTGGGAGGTGTCTCAGTGTGGGTGGAAGGTGTCTCAGTGTGGGTGGAAGGTGTCTCAGTGTGGGTGGAAGGTGTCTCAGTGTGGGTGGGAGGTGTCACAGTGTGGGTGGGAGGTGTCACAGTGTGGGTGGGAGGTGTCTCAGTGTGGGTGGGAGGTGTCACAGTGTGGGTGGGAGGTGTCACAGTGTGGGTGGAAGGTGTCACAGTGTGGGTGGGAGGTGTCTCAGTGTGGGTGGAAGGTGTCACAGTGTGGGTGGGAGGTGTCTCAGTGTGGGTGGGAGGTGTCACAGTGTGGGTGGGAGGTGTCACAGTGTGGGTGGGAGGTGTCTCAGTGTGGGTGGGAGGTGTCACAGTGTGGGTGGGAGGTGTCACAGTGTGGGTGGAAGGTGTCACAGTGTGGGTGGAAGGTGTCACAGTGTGGGTGGGAGGTGTCTCAGTGTGGGTGGAAGGTGTCACAGTGTGGGTGGGAGGTGTCTCAGTGTGGGTGGGTGGGGTCTCAGGGGGCTTTGGGAGGTGTCACAGTGTGGGTGGGAGGTGTCACAGTGTGGGTGGGAGGTGTCTCAGTGTGGGTGGGAGGTGTCTCAGTGTGGGTGGAAGGTGTCTCAGTGTGGGTGGGAGGTGTCTCAGTGTGGGTGGAAGGTGTCTCAGTGTGGGTGGAAGGTGTCACAGTGTGGGTGGGAGGTGTCTCAGTGTGGGTGGGAGGTGTCTCAGTGTGGGTGGGAGGTGTCACAGTGTGGGTGGGAGGTGTCACAGTGTGGGTGGAAGGTGTCACAGTGTGGGTGGGAGGTGTCTCAGTGTGGGTGGGAGGTGTCTCAGTGTGGGTGGAAGGTGTCTCAGTGTGGGTGGGAGGTGTCACAGTGTGGGTGGGAGGTGTCTCAGTGTGGGTGGGAGGTGTCACAGTGTGGGTGGGAGGTGTCTCAGTGTGGGTGGGAGGTGTCACAGTGTGGGTGGGAGGTGTCACAGTGTGGGTGGAAGGTGTCACAGTGTGGGTGGAAGGTGTCACAGTGTGGGTGGGAGGTGTCTCAGTGTGGGTGGAAGGTGTCTCAGTGTGGGTGGAAGGTGTCACAGTGTGGGTGGGAGGTGTCTTAGTGTGGGTGGGTGGGGTCTCAGGGGGCTTTGGGAGGTGTCACAGTGTGGGTGGGAGGTGTCACAGTGTGGGTGGGAGGTGTCTCAGTGTGGGTGGGAGGTGTCTCAGTGTGGGTGGAAGGTGTCTCAGTGTGGGTGGAAGGTGTCACAGTGTGGGTGGGAGGTGTCTCAGTGTGGGTGGGAGGTGTCTCAGTGTGGGTGGGAGGTGTCACAGTGTGGGTGGGAGGTGTCACAGTGTGGGTGGAAGGTGTCACAGTGTGGGTGGGAGGTGTCTCAGTGTGGGTGGAAGGTGTCTCAGTGTGGGTGGGAGGTGTCACACTGTGGGTGGGAGGTGTCACAGTGTGGGTGGAAGGTGTCACAGTGTGGGTGGGAGGTGTCTCAGTGTGGGTGGAAGGTGTCTCAGTGTGGGTGGAAGGTGTCACAGTGTGGGTGGGAGGTGTCTCAGTGTGGGTGGAAGGTGTCTCAGTGTGGGTGGAAGGTGTCACAGTGTGGGTGGGAGGTGTCACAGTGTGGGTGGGAGGTGTCTCAGTGTGGGTGGGAGGTGTCACAGTGTGGGTGGGAGGTGTCACAGTGTGGGTGGAAGGTGTCACAGTGTGGGTGGAAGGTGTCACAGTGTGGGTGGGAGGTGTCACAGTGTGGGTGGGAGGTGTCACAGTGTGGGTGGGAGGTGTCTCAGTGTGGGTGGGAGGTGTCTCAGTGTGGGTGGAAGGTGTCTCAGTGTGGGTGGAAGGTGTCACAGTGTGGGTGGGAGGTGTCTCAGTGTGGGTGGGTGGGGTCTCAGGGGGCTTTGGGAGGTGTCACAGTGTGGGTGGGAGGTGTCACAGTGTGGGTGGGAGGTGTCTCAGTGTGGGTGGGAGGTGTCTCAGTGTGGGTGGAAGGTGTCACAGTGTGGGTGGGAGGTGTCTCAGTGTGGGTGGGAGGTGTCACAGTGTGGGTGGGAGGTGTCTCAGTGTGGGTGGGAGGTGTCTCAGTGTGGGTGGGAGGTGTCACAGTGTGGGTGGAAGGTGTCACAGTGTGGGTGGAAGGTGTCACAGTGTGGGTGGGAGGTGTCTCAGTGTGGGTGGGAGGTGTCACAGTGTGGGTGGGAGGTGTCACAGTGTGGGTGGAAGGTGTCTCAGTGTGGGTGGGAGGTGTCACAGTGTGGGTGGGAGGTGTCACAGTGTGGGTGGGAGGTGTCTCAGTGTGGGTGGGAGGTGTCTCAGTGTGGGTGGAAGGTGTCTCAGTGTGGGTGGAAGGTGTCACAGTGTGGGTGGGAGGTGTCTTAGTGTGGGTGGGTGGGGTCTCAGGGGGCTTTGGGAGGTGTCACAGTGTGGGTGGGAGGTGTCACAGTGTGGGTGGGAGGTGTCTCAGTGTGGGTGGGAGGTGTCTCAGTGTGGGTGGAAGGTGTCTCAGTGTGGGTGGAAGGTGTCACAGTGTGGGTGGGAGGTGTCTCAGTGTGGGTGGGAGGTGTCTCAGTGTGGGTGGGAGGTGTCACAGTGTGGGTGGGAGGTGTCACAGTGTGGGTGGAAGGTGTCACAGTGTGGGTGGGAGGTGTCTCAGTGTGGGTGGAAGGTGTCTCAGTGTGGGTGGGAGGTGTCACACTGTGGGTGGGAGGTGTCACAGTGTGGGTGGAAGGTGTCACAGTGTGGGTGGGAGGTGTCTCAGTGTGGGTGGAAGGTGTCTCAGTGTGGGTGGAAGGTGTCACAGTGTGGGTGGGAGGTGTCTCAGTGTGGGTGGAAGGTGTCTCAGTGTGGGTGGAAGGTGTCACAGTGTGGGTGGGAGGTGTCACAGTGTGGGTGGGAGGTGTCTCAGTGTGGGTGGGAGGTGTCACAGTGTGGGTGGGAGGTGTCACAGTGTGGGTGGAAGGTGTCACAGTGTGGGTGGAAGGTGTCACAGTGTGGGTGGGAGGTGTCACAGTGTGGGTGGGAGGTGTCACAGTGTGGGTGGGAGGTGTCTCAGTGTGGGTGGGAGGTGTCTCAGTGTGGGTGGAAGGTGTCTCAGTGTGGGTGGAAGGTGTCACAGTGTGGGTGGGAGGTGTCTCAGTGTGGGTGGGTGGGGTCTCAGGGGGCTTTGGGAGGTGTCACAGTGTGGGTGGGAGGTGTCACAGTGTGGGTGGGAGGTGTCTCAGTGTGGGTGGGAGGTGTCACAGTGTGGGTGGGAGGTGTCTCAGTGTGGGTGGGAGGTGTCACAGTGTGGGTGGGAGGTGTCACAGTGTGGGTGGAAGGTGTCACAGTGTGGGTGGAAGGTGTCACAGTGTGGGTGGGAGGTGTCACAGTGTGGGTGGGAGGTGTCACAGTGTGGGTGGGAGGTGTCTCAGTGTGGGTGGGAGGTGTCTCAGTGTGGGTGGAAGGTGTCTCAGTGTGGGTGGAAGGTGTCACAGTGTGGGTGGGAGGTGTCTCAGTGTGGGTGGGTGGGGTCTCAGGGGGCTTTGGGAGGTGTCACAGTGTGGGTGGGAGGTGTCACAGTGTGGGTGGGAGGTGTCTCAGTGTGGGTGGGAGGTGTCTCAGTGTGGGTGGAAGGTGTCACAGTGTGGGTGGGAGGTGTCTCAGTGTGGGTGGGAGGTGTCACAGTGTGGGTGGGAGGTGTCTCAGTGTGGGTGGGAGGTGTCTCAGTGTGGGTGGGAGGTGTCACAGTGTGGGTGGAAGGTGTCACAGTGTGGGTGGAAGGTGTCACAGTGTGGGTGGGAGGTGTCTCAGTGTGGGTGGGAGGTGTCACAGTGTGGGTGGGAGGTGTCACAGTGTGGGTGGAAGGTGTCTCAGTGTGGGTGGGAGGTGTCACAGTGTGGGTGGGAGGTGTCACAGTGTGGGTGGGAGGTGTCTCAGTGTGGGTGGGAGGTGTCACAGTGTGGGTGGAAGGTGTCACAGTGTGGGTGGGAGGTGTCTCAGTGTGGGTGGGAGGTGTCACAGTGTGGGTGGAAGGTGTCACAGTGTGGGTGGAAGGTGTCACAGTGTGGGTGGGAGGTGTCACAGTGTGGGTGGGAGGTGTCTCAGTGTGGGTGGGAGGTGTCACAGTGTGGGTGGGAGGTGTCTCAGTGTGGGTGGGAGGTGTCTCAGTGTGGGTGGGAGGTGTCACAGTGTGGGTGGAAGGTGTCACAGTGTGGGTGGAAGGTGTCACAGTGTGGGTGGGAGGTGTCTCAGTGTGGGTGGGAGGTGTCACAGTGTGGGTGGGAGGTGTCACAGTGTGGGTGGAAGGTGTCTCAGTGTGGGTGGGAGGTGTCACAGTGTGGGTGGGAGGTGTCACAGTGTGGGTGGGAGGTGTCTCAGTGTGGGTGGGAGGTGTCACAGTGTGGGTGGAAGGTGTCACAGTGTGGGTGGGAGGTGTCTCAGTGTGGGTGGGAGGTGTCACAGTGTGGGTGGAAGGTGTCACAGTGTGGGTGGAAGGTGTCACAGTGTGGGTGGGAGGTGTCACAGTGTGGGTGGGAGGTGTCTCAGTGTGGGTGGGTGGGGTCTCAGGGGGCTTTGGGAGGTGTCTCAGCCCCCTGGGCTGGAGTACATTTCAATGATGTGACTTGTCAGGTCCTCTCTGATTTGTGACCCCTCCCCCTCATCCTCCACCTTTCCTGGAAGCTGAATCTGGGATATTTTTCCTTCCTTGGTCCCTCCCCCCTCATTAACATGCTAATGAATTTATGGAAAAAATTGTCCATTTTCATTTCATTGCTTATTTTAAACCCAGTGATGTCATCACTGGTTCTCCGTGCTTCTCTATGCAATGCAGGCAGATCATAGCTGATGGGAGGGGCCAGCGGGGTGATTTACATAGATTCCTGAAAACATCCCAGCACCCTGTCTCAGTTCTCTTTTCAGGAGTCCTCAGCCCTGATGCAAGAAATGGGTGGGCTCTTGGGAGGAGTTACGCACATGTAAAAAATGCCTTGATTGGTGGGTTTGAAGGGGTGGGTGTCCATAGGCAGGCTGTATTTACATAGGTAACGCCCGAATAGAATGCTGAGCTTCCATCATTGAAAGAACTGAAATCCAGTGAAAGGGGTGGGCCCAGAGACAGTCAGGCTGGGGAGGAAAGGGCTAGATGATGCTTGACGTCCTCCAGCCACAGCTCTATCTGACTGCAGCTTCTAATGCACATTGTGAGCCATTTCAGTCCGGGAGAGGAGCCGGTATAACTGTGCAAAGCTGAAGGGAAAGCTCAAGGTCAGGTTTACATATAAATGGTGTAAGTAACTGAATATGGTCAGGGCTGTGAGAGGAAGAAGCAGCACAAGGAGTATATGTGACCAGAAGCATGCTGATAGGAGAAGAGAGCCAAGTGACAGAGAGATGAGCTCATTACTGTGCTGCTTCTCCTTTCACTGCCCAATCATAGGATGGGGGCTGGTCCGGGATAACCTAGGCTCAGAGGAAGTGGAATAAATGATGCTGCCAAATATACGGAGTACATCTAGTGGCAGATAAAAAGTACTGCAGGGAAAGCAGTGGGCTGAAGGAGAACTTTCACTGTCCAATCACAGGCTGGGGGCTGGTCCAGGATTACCTAGGCTCAGAGGAAGTGGGTTGAATGATGCTGGCAATTATTCTGAGTAGATCCAGTGGCAGATAACAAGTACTGCAGGGAAATCTGTGGGCTGAAGGAGAACTGTTACTGTCCAATCACAGGTTGGGGGCGGGTCTTGCAGAACCTGGGCTCAGAGGAAGTGGAATAAATGATGCTGGCAAATATACTGGATACATCCAGTGGCAGATAAAAAGTACTGCAGGGAAAGCTGTGGGCTGAAGGAGAACTTTCACTATCCAATCACAGGCTGGGGGCTGGTCCGGGATAATCTGGGCTCAGAGGAAGTGGATTAAATGATGCTGGCAGTTATGCTGAGTAGATCTGGTGGCAGATAGAAAAAAATGCGTGGAAATCTGTGGGGTGAAGGAGAACTTTCACTATCCAATCACAGGCTGGGGGCTGGTCCGGGATAACCTGGGCTCAGAGGAAGTGGGTTAAAAAGTGGGAAGATACATTATATAAGGGGGGGGGGCAATTTTCCACTCAGATGTCTGATTGGGCATTGTCATCGGGGTTCTGTGGTTACATCGGTGTGCCGTGTCCCCGGGCTGTGTGCCGCCTCCCGCCATTTGGGGACAATTATCTCCCTCACTAAGGATCTGTCCCAGACATTCCTGTCCAGGGCCGTCCCTGGCATCCAAATACAGACATATACCACAGCCAATCCCGTGCCAGGACACACAACGGGGAAGGGGCATCCCACTTTACTTCCGTGTCATGGCTGCCAGAAATTTCCACCTGTACCCTCCTTCAGCAGAGCAGAGTATTTCAGGAGAGGAGAGTTATAGAGGAAGGAGCAGAGTCCTCCAGCAGAGCAGAGTATTTCAGGAGAGGAGAGTTATAGAGGAAGGAGCAGAGTCCTCCAGCAGTGCAGAGTATTTCAGGAGAGGAGAGTTATAGAGGAAGGGGCAGAGTCCTCCAGCAGTGCAGAGTATTTCAGGAGAGGAGAGTTATAGAGGAAGGGGCAGAGTCCTCCAGCAGTGCAGAGTATTTCAGGAGAGGAGAGTTATAGAGGAAGGGGCAGAGTCCTCCAGCAGTGCAGAGTATTTCAGGAGAGGAGAGTTATAGAGGAAGGAGCAGAGTCCTCCAGCAGTGCAGAGTATTTCAGGAGAGGAGAGTTATAGAGGAAGGAGCAGAGTCCTCCAGCAGTGCAGAGTATTTCAGGAGAGGAGAGTTATAGAGGAAGGAGCAGAGTCCTCCAGCAGGGCGGAGTATTTCAGGAGAGGAGAGTAGAGGAAGGAGCAGAGTCCTCCAGCAGTGCAGAGTATTTCAGGAGAGGAGAGTTATAGAGGAAGGAGCAGAGTCCTCCAGCAGTGCAGAGTATTTCAGGAGAGGAGAGTTATAGAGGAAGGAGCAGAGTCCTCCAGCAGTGCAGAGTATTTCAGGAGAGGAGAGTTATAGAGGAAGGAGCAGAGTCCTCCAGCAGTGCAGAGTATTTCAGGAGAGGAGAGTTATAGAGGAAGGAGCAGAGTCCTCCAGCAGTGCAGAGTATTTCAGGAGAGGAGAGTTATAGAGGAAGGAGCAGAGTCCTCCAGCAGTGCAGAGTATTTCAGGAGAGGAGAGTTATAGAGGAAGGAGCAGAGTCCTCCAGCAGTGCAGAGTATTTCAGGAGAGGAGAGTTATAGAGGAAGGGGCAGAGTCCTCCAGCAGTGCAGAGTATTTCAGGAGAGGAGAGTTATAGAGGAAGGAGCAGAGTCCTCCAGCAGGGCGGAGTATTTCAGGAGAGGAGAGTAGAGGAAGGAGCAGAGTCCTCCAGCAGTGCAGAGTATTTCAGGAGAGGAGAGTTATAGAGGAAGGGGCAGAGTCCTCCAGCAGTGCAGAGTATTTCAGGAGAGGAGAGTTATAGAGGAAGGGGCAGAGTCCTCCAGCAGTGCAGAGTATTTCAGGAGAGGAGAGTTATAGAGGAAGGGGCAGAGTCCTCCAGCAGTGCAGAGTATTTCAGGAGAGGAGAGTTATAGAGGAAGGAGCAGAGTCCTCCAGCAGAGCAGAGTATTTCAGGAGAGGAGAGTTATAGAGGAAGGAGCAGAGTCCTCCAGCAGGGCGGAGTATTTCAGGAGAGGAGAGTAGAGGAAGGAGCAGAGTCCTCCAGCAGTGCAGAGTATTTCAGGAGAGGAGAGTTATAGAGGAAGGAGCAGAGTCCTCCAGCAGTGCAGAGTATTTCAGGAGAGGAGAGTTATAGAGGAAGGAGCAGAGTCCTCCAGCAGTGCAGAGTATTTCAGGAGAGGAGAGTTATAGAGGAAGGAGCAGAGTCCTCCAGCAGTGCAGAGTATTTCAGGAGAGGAGAGTTATAGAGGAAGGAGCAGAGTCCTCCAGCAGAGCAAAGTATTTCAGGAGAGGAGAGCTGTAGATGACGGAGCAGAGTCCTCCAGCAGTGCAGAGTATTTCAGGAGAGGAGAGTTATAGAGGAAGGGGCAGAGTCCTCCAGCAGTGCAGAGTATTTCAGGAGAGGAGAGTTATAGAGGAAGGGGCAGAGTCCTTCAGCAGTGCAGAGTATTTCAGGAGAGGAGAGTTATAGAGGAAGGAGCAGAGTCCTCCAGCAGGGCGGAGTATTTCAGGAGAGGAGAGTAGAGGAAGGAGCAGAGTCCTCCAGCAGTGCAGAGTATTTCAGGAGAGGAGTTCTAGAGGAAGGAGCAGAGTCCTCCAGCAGTCCGGAGTATTTCAGGAGAGGAGAGTTATAGAGGAAGGAGCAGAGTCCTCCAGCAGTGCAGAGTATTTCAGGAGAGGAGAGTTATAGAGGAAGGAGCAGAGTCCTCCAGCAGTGCAGAGTATTTCAGGAGAGGAGAGTTATAGAGGAAGGAGCAGAGTCCTCCAGCAGTGCAGAGTATTTCAGGAGAGGAGAGTTATAGAGGAAGGAGCAGAGTCCTCCAGCAGAGCAGAGTATTTCAGGAGAGGAGAGCTGTAGATGACGGAGCAGAGTCCTCCAGCAGTGCAGAGTATTTCAGGAGAGGAGAGTTATAGAGGAAGGGGCAGAGTCCTCCATCAGTGCAGAGTATTTCAGGAGAGGAGAGTTATAGAGGAAGGAGCAGAGTCCTCCAGCAGGGCGGAGTATTTCAGGAGAGGAGAGTAGAGGAAGGAGCAGAGTCCTCCAGCAGTGCAGAGTATTTCAGGAGAGGAGTTCTAGAGGAAGGAGCAGAGTCCTCCAGCAGTCCGGAGTATTTCAGGAGAGGAGAGTTATAGAGGAAGGAGCAGAGTCCTCCAGCAGTGCAGAGTATTTCAGGAGAGGAGAGTTATAGAGGAAGGGGCAGAGTCCTCCAGCAGTGCAGAGTATTTCAGGAGAGGAGAGTTATAGAGGAAGGAGCAGAGTCCTCCAGCAGGGCGGAGTATTTCAGGAGAGGAGAGTAGAGGAAGGAGCAGAGTCCTCCAGCAGTGCAGAGTATTTCAGGAGAGGAGTTCTAGAGGAAGGAGCAGAGTCCTCCAGCAGTCCGGAGTATTTCAGGAGAGGAGAGTTATAGAGGAAGGAGCAGAGTCCTCCAGCAGTCCGGAGTATTTCAGGAGAGGAGAGTTATAGAGGAAGGAGCAGAGTCCTCCAGCAGTGCAGAGTATTTCAGGAGAGGAGAGTTATAGAGGAAGGAGCAGAGTCCTCCAGCAGTGCAGAGTATTTCAGGAGAGGAGTTCTAGAGGAAGGAGCAGAGTCCTCCAGCAGTCCGGAGTATTTCAGGAGAGGAGAGTTATAGAGGAAGGAGCAGAGTCCTCCAGCAGTGCAGAGTATTTCAGGAGAGGAGAGTTATAGAGGAAGGAGCAGAGTCCTCCAGCAGTGCAGAGTATTCCAGGAGAGGAGAGTTATAGAGGAAGGTGCAGAGTCCTCCAGCAGAGCAGAGTATTTCAGGAGTGTGACTCTGGTGGTGCTGTATATGGTGTATGGCTGTGTAGAGTCGGTGGATTCATTCCTCTGTGTCCCTGGGTTTCCCTCTGACGCGTTTCTCTCCCCGGTAGTGGTATGTGACTGACGCGTTTCTCTCCCCGGTAGGTGGTATGTGACTGACGCGTTAATCTCCCCGGTAGGCGGTATGTGACTGACGCGTTTCTCTCCCTGGTAGTGGTATGTGTCTGACCCGTTTCTCTCCCCGGTAGTGGTATGTGACTGACGCGTTTCCCTCCCTGATAGTGGTATGTGGCTGACACGTTTCTCTCCCCGGTAGGCGTTATGTGACTGACGCATTTCTCTCCCTGGTAGTGGTATGTGTCTGACCCGTTTCTCTCCCTGGTAGTGGTATGTCACTGACACGTTTCTCTCCCTGGTAGTGGTATGTGACTGACGCGTTTCTCTCCCCGGTAGTGGTATGTGACTGACGCGTTTCTCTCCCTGGTAGCTGGTATGTGGCTGACGCGTTTCTCTCCCCGGTAGGTGGTATGTGACTGACGCGTTTCTCTCCCCGGTTGTGGTATGTGACTGACGCGTTTCTCTCCCTGGTAGCTGGTATGTGACTGACGCGTTTCTCTCCCCGGTTGTGGTATGTGACTGACGCGTTTCTCTCCCTGGTAGGTGGTATGTGACTGACGCGTTTCTCTCCCCGGTAGGTGGTATGTGACTGACGCGTTTCTCTCCCTGGTAGCTGGTATGTGACTGACGCGTTTCTCTCCCCGGTTGTGGTATGTGACTGACGCGTTTCTCTCCCCGGTAGGTGGTGTGTGATCTTCAGGCCTCCATGACTTCCCTGAGGGAGGAGAACAGCCGGCAGCAGCTCAGTATGGAGAGGAGGTTTCAGGAAGCTTCCAGGATTCATGATGAAGACAAGAGAAGATTAATAAAGGAGAATGAGAAGACAATGAAGGTGAATGTCATGTGATGTGTCATGTGATGTGTCATGTGATTGTACCGATATCATGCAGAAATCATTGCTGGGTGACGGGAGAGGTAACAATGTAACATTAGGAATGTCAATATTCTCCTCTAAGAGCGGACACAGACCTCCTCTACCTACTAGGATGATGTCCCCTATAACATTCATAGGGGGCGCCACTCTATTCCCCATCCCCTCTGCAGACTTTGTATAAGGCTTCCTTCGGTCCGCAGTTGTTGGTTCTGCATAGTGCTGTGTATTAAAGTGGGGAAAAAGTATTTGACCCCCCTACCAACCAATAATAATTCTGCCTCCCACAGACTGGCAGTAGATCCTCATGTGGTCACAGATTAGTCCTGTCAATGTAAGAAGGAGCTCCTAATGAGAACTCATTATGTGTATAGAAGACACCGCCCACAGAATCTCTTTCCTCCAATCACATCTCACCATCATGGGAAGACCAAAGAGCTGTCAGAGGAGGTCAGGGAGAAGATTGGAGACCGGCACAAGGCTGGAATGGCTACAAGACCATCAGCAAGAAGATTGGTGAGAAGGAGACGAATGTTGGAGTGATTATTGGTAAATGGAAGAAATACAAAATAACCATCAATCACCCTCAGTGTGGAGCTCCATGGAAGATTTCTCCTCATAGGGTGAGGATGGTCATGAGAAAAGTGAGGGATCCGCCCAGAACTACATGGGAGGAGCTGTGAATGATCTCAAGGCAGTTGGGACCACAGTCACCAAACACACCATTGGTAACACAATACATCGCCATGGATTGAGATCCTGCAGCGCCCGCAAGGACCCCCTCCTCCGGAAGGCACATGGACAGTCATGCCAATGAACATCTAAATCATTGATGGGGAACCTTGGCACCCCAGATGTTTTGGAACTACATTTCCCATGATGCTCATCAGAGGCGTAACTAGAACCTTCAGGGCCCCGGTACAAGAAACCATGAAGGGCCCCCCCGGACCCCTGGCTGGGGCCCATCCCTTTAAACCTGGGGCTCTTCCCACTGATCCTGGGGCCCTTTATTACGATCCCGCAGAGGGACCCTTTCACAAGTTCTGCAGTGGGCTCCCTTCCTGCCATCTTGGGGCCTCCCCACGGTGGTGGAATGCCAGGGCCCGGTTGCAAGTGTGACCTTTGTGATCCTGGAAGTTCACCCACTGGTGTCAGTAGTTTTTATTTTTTGGCATTTTAATTGTGTTCTTTTTTTTTATTTTATTTTTTTACAATGTGACTGACTATGACTCTGTCCATTCAGAAAAGGAAGGAGCTGGTAAATTACATATTTACTGACCCCTTCCTGGTTCTCTATTGTGACACATCCCCTGCAGCAGCCGGCAGGAGAGGGAAGGGAGCACAGTGGGGGGGGGGGACCAGGGGAGCACACAGGGGATGAACTGGATAGGAGGAGTGGCGGGGGCAGCATGCAGAGGAACCAATCTCCTCCATTTTCCTCCTGCAGCTACAGGAGGAAAAAGGAGGACAGTGATTTCTCTACATGCTGCCCCGCCCCCGCCGCCCCTCCTATCCAGGTGTACAGGGGAGACGCACAGGCCCCCTGGAGCAGGGGCCTGGTTGCAATTGCAACCCCTGTAGTTACACCCCTGATGCTCCTGCACTCTGCAGTGTAGTTGAATATCACGGGAAATGTAGTTCCAAAACATCTGGGGGTACCAAGGTTCGCCATCACTGATATAAATGATTCAGGGAAGGATTGGGAGAAGTCCTGTGGTCAGATGAGACTAAAATTAAGCTCTTTGGCATGCCAACCAAAATTGAATCTTTGGAGGTGGAAACAATGCTTCGGGGCCGTTTCCTTACTAAAGGTACAGGATGACTTTGCCACATTGAGGAGCCAATGGACGGGGCCGTGTATTGTAAAATCCTGGATGAGAACCTTCTTCTCTCAGTCAGAACCATGAAGATGTTTGTGGATGGGTCTTCCAGCACGAGAATAACCCAAAATATACCGCCAAGGCAACAAAGGAGTGGCTCAAGAGGAAGCACATTAATGTCACGGAGTCTCCAGACCTTATTCTTATAGAAAATTTATGGAGGGAGCTGAAACTTCGAGTTGCCGAGCGACAACCAAGAAACCTTAAGGATTTAGAGAAGATCTGTAAAGAAGAGAGGACCAAAATCCCTCCTGAGATGTGTGCAAACCTGGTCACCAACTACAAGAAACGTCTGACCTCTGTGCTTCCAACTACAAGAAACGTCTGACCTCTGTGCTTCCATCTACAAGAAACGTCTGACCTCTGTGCTTCCATCTACAAGAAACGTCTGACCTCTGTGCTTCCATCTACAAGAAACGTCTGACCTCTGTGCTTCCATCTACAAGAAACGTCTGACCTCTGTGCTTCCAACTACAAGAAACGTCTGACCTCTGTGCTTCCATCTACAAGAAACGTCTGACCTCTGTGCTTCCCAACTACAAGAAACGTCTGACCTCTGTGCTTCCATCTACAAGAAACGTCTGACCTCTGTGCTTCCATCTACAAGAAACGTCTGACCTCTGTGCTTCCATCTACAAGAAACGTCTGACCTCTGTGCTTCCATCTACAAGAAACGTCTGACCTCTGTGCTTCCATCTACAAGAAACGTCTGACCTCTGTGCTTCCAACAAGGGTTTCTCCACCAACTACTAAGGGGATGAAATACTTATTTTACTCACTGAACTCCAACTCCATTTATAACATTTGTATCATGTGTTTTTTCTGGATTTTTGGTTGATATTCTGTCTCTATCATATAAAATACACCTATGATAAAAATTATACACCCGACATTTCTATGTAGGTGGGAAAACTTACACAATCTGCAGGGGGTCAAATACTTATTTCCTCCTCTGTATAGTACAGAGTTCCCCCCACTTGTAGTTGCACGTTGTATATGTGGTGAGCTTGGCTTGGTATTATCTACCTAAGAGGGTTGTCACCAGGTTAGGGAGCGCCCCCCGCTGGGGTGATGGTGGGTCAGATCCCGCTCACTGAACAAGCCATGAAATTCTCTGAACACGTTGGGATCCCCCAATCTCCGATCTCATCATCTGTGTCTGAAACCGAATCTGATACAAAGTCTAACGTGTTCAGATCATCACTTCAGCCTGGTACACACCACTTGTTCAGCCCGAAATGAAGAGCTCAGGAGGAGCCGCTGTACTAACTATGCAATGTTAGTACAGGGATCTCCCCAGCTGAGCTAATGTTCTAAAACAGGGGGGACGCCCCCCCCCCCCGGCCAGAACACACTGATCAGTGCTCTCAGCCATCCATTGGCTCAGAGTGATGATCAGGTGACGGTCAGCAGACATTTTTGATCACGCCCCTTCAACAGAAGGTGGAGCAGCTGCCATACACATGGGCCCAATGTCAGCCGGCGTCTATTGAACCGTATAATGCTGCCTGATATTTGGCCCGCATGTACCGCCCATTACATCGTGGCTCTTCGGGCCCCTGAGGGCGGCCATCTTGAGGTGCATTTTCAGACCAGACATAAAAATCTTTTTTTTTTTTAGGTGGATTCTATTCATTAATGATTGGATTCATTTATTTCACACTATTGTTACTTTTCCTGCACTGTCCATCCGTTATTACTCTCATCATAGATTTCTATCATATGGATTGCTGATACAAATCCTGTACCATGTCTGCAGTCTCTGACCGTCTCCTGTACTATGTCTGCAGTCTCTGACCGTCTCCTGTACTATGTCTGCAGTCTCTGACCATCTCCTGTACTATGTCTGCAGTTTCTGACCATCTCCTGTACTATGTCTGCAGTCTCTGACCGTCTCCTGTACTATGTCTGCAGTCTCTGACCATCTCCTGTACTATGTCTGCAGTCTCTGACCGTCTCCTGTACTATGTCTGCAGTCTCTGACCTTCTCCTGTACCATGTCTGCAGTCTCTGACCGTCTCCTGTACTATGTCTGCAGTCTCCGACCGTCTCCTGTACTATGTCTGCAGTCTCTGACCATCTCCTGTACTATGTCTGCAGTCTCTGACCGTCTCCTGTACTATGTCTGCAGTCTCTGACCGTCTCCTGTACTATGTCTGCAGTCTCTGACCATCTCCTGTACTATGTCTGCAGTCTCTGACCGTCTCCTGTACTATGTCTGCAGTCTCTGACCATCTCCTGTACTATGTCTGCAGTTTCTGACCATCTCCTGTACTATGTCTGCAGTCTCTGACCGTCTCCTGTACTATGTCTGCAGTCTCTGACCATCTCCTGTACTATGTCTGCAGTCTCTGACCATCTCCTGTATCATGTCTGCAGTCTCTGACTGTCTCCTGTACTATGTCTGCAGTCTCTGACCGTCTCCTGTACTATGTCTGCAGTCTCTGACCATCTCCTGTAGTATGTCTGCAGTCTCTGACCGTCTCCTGTAGTATGTCTGCAGTCTCTGACCATCTCCTGTAGTATGTCTGCAGTCTCTGACTATCTCCTGTACTATGTCTGCAGTCTCTGATTGTCTCCTGTACTATGTCTGCAGTCTCTGACCGTCTCCTGTACCATGTCTGCAGTCTCTGACCATCTCCTGTAGTATGTCTGCAGTCTCTGACCGTCTCCTGTAGTATGTCTGCAGTCTCTGACCATCTCCTGTAGTATGTCTGCAGTCTCTGACTGTCTCCTGTACTATGTCTGCAGCCTCTGACCGTCTCCTGTACTATGTCTGCAGTCTCTGACTGTCTCCTGTACTATGTCTGCAGTCTCTGACCGTCTCCTGTACTATGTCTGCAGTCTCTGACCATCTCCTGTACTATGTCTGCAGTCTCTGACCATCTCCTGTACTATGTCTGCAGTCTCTGACCATCTCCTGTACCATGTCTGCAGTCTCTGACCGTCTCCTGTACCATGTCTGCAGTCTCTGACTATCTCCTGTACTATGTCTGCAGTCTCTGACCATCTCCTGTAGTATGTCTGCAGTCTCTGACCGTCTCCTGTAGTATGTCTGCAGTCTCTGACCATCTCCTGTAGTATGTCTGCAGTCTCTGACTATCTCCTGTACTATGTCTGCAGTCTCTGATTGTCTCCTGTACTATGTCTGCAGTCTCTGACCGTCTCCTGTACCATGTCTGCAGTCTCTGACTGTCTCCTGTACTATGTCTGCAGTCTCTGACTGTCTCCTGTACTATGTCTGCAGTCTCTGACCATCTCCTGTAGTATGTCTGCAGTCTCTGACCGTCTCCTGTAGTATGTCTGCAGTCTCTGACCATCTCCTGTAGTATGTCTGCAGTCTCTGACTATCTCCTGTACTATGTCTGCAGTCTCTGATTGTCTCCTGTACTATGTCTGCAGTCTCTGACCGTCTCCTGTACCATGTCTGCAGTCTCTGACCATCTCCTGTAGTATGTCTGCAGTCTCTGACCGTCTCCTGTAGTATGTCTGCAGTCTCTGACCATCTCCTGTAGTATGTCTGCAGTCTCTGACTGTCTCCTGTACTATGTCTGCAGCCTCTGACCGTCTCCTGTACTATGTCTGCAGTCTCTGACTGTCTCCTGTACTATGTCTGCAGTCTCTGACCGTCTCCTGTACTATGTCTGCAGTCTCTGACCATCTCCTGTACTATGTCTGCAGTCTCTGACCATCTCCTGTACTATGTCTGCAGTCTCTGACCATCTCCTGTACCATGTCTGCAGTCTCTGACCGTCTCCTGTACCATGTCTGCAGTCTCTGACTATCTCCTGTACTATGTCTGCAGTCTCTGACCATCTCCTGTAGTATGTCTGCAGTCTCTGACCGTCTCCTGTAGTATGTCTGCAGTCTCTGACCATCTCCTGTAGTATGTCTGCAGTCTCTGACTATCTCCTGTACTATGTCTGCAGTCTCTGATTGTCTCCTGTACTATGTCTGCAGTCTCTGACCGTCTCCTGTACCATGTCTGCAGTCTCTGACCATCTCCTGTACCTTGCCTGCAGTCTCTGACTGTCTCCTGTAGTATGTCTGCAGTCTCTGACCGTCTCCTGTACTATGTCTGCAATCTCTGACCATCTCCTGTACCTTGCCTGCAGTCTCTGACTGTCTCCTGTACTATGTCTGCAGTCTCTGACCATCCCCTGTACCATGTCTGCAGTCTCTGACCATCTCCTGTACCGTGTCTGCAGTCTCTGACCATCTCCTGTAGTATGTCTGCAGTCTCTGACCATCTCCTGTAGTATGTCTGCAGTCTCTGACCATCTCCTGTAGTATGTCTGCAGTCTCTGACTGTCTGCATGTGACTCCTCCATTGTATTCGGCCTTCACATTGGAGAGACTCTCCATAATGAGTCTATAAGAGGAGAGGACTCTTCCTCATGGTCCCCCCGGCTGCCTCACTGTGTGGCCCCTCCCAGACTCATCCATCAAGGGGACCCGTCACCATCATTGATGGCGGAGGGGTGCCAGAGCCTCCTAGGTTCCCACCACTAACCGTCTGTCCTGTCCTAACCACAACACTTCATTTACACCGCCTTCCCCTCATTAATACCCAGAATTCCTCCATTTATCAGGAGCCCCGACGCCAGTAATCAGCCCCGAGTGTTGTGATAGGGAGCGCCGCTCAATGCGGGGGCCCAAGGCTGCTGCAACTTCTCCCAACTTCTTCATCCAGAGCATCACATCAGAACAGCTCTGCCCCATCGCCCTGAAAACTGACATTTCTCACACTTTCCTGCTTTTCTACAAATTAAATATTTGTGATCACAAACTCTGTACATTTCTGGCTTCAATGTTTGTCTGTCAACATGGCAGCTCTTTGTTTATAGTATCTGACAAAAGTAAGTACACCCCTCACATTTACTGTATATCTATGTATTCTATCTTTTTATGTGACAACACTGAAGAAATGACACTTTGCTACAATGTAAAGTAGTGAGTGTACAGCTTGTATAACAGTGTAAATTTACTGTCCCCTCAAAATAACTCCACACACAGCCATTAATGTCTAAACCGCTGGCAACAAAAGTGAGTACACCCCTAAGTGACAATGTCCAAATTGAGCCCAATTAGCCATTTTCTCTCCCCGGTGTCATGTGACTCGTTACGTTAGTGTTACAAGGTCTCAGGTGTGAATGGGGAGCAGGTGTGTTACATTTGGTGTTATCGCTCTCACTCTCTCATACTGGTCACTGGAAGTTCAACATGGCACCTCATGGCAAAGAACTCTCTGAGGATATGAAAAAAAGAATTGTTGCTCTACATAAGGATGGCCTAGGCTATAAGAAGATTGCCAATACCCTGAAACTGAGCTGCAGCACGGTGGCCAAGACCATACAGAGGTTTAACAGGACAGTTTCCACTCAGAACAGGCCTTGCCATCGTCAACCTAAGAAGTTGAGTGCCGTGCTCAGCGTCATATCCAGAGGTCATCTTTGGAAAATAGACGTATGAGTGCTGCCAGCATTGCTGCAGAGGTTGAAGGGGTGGGGGAGGGGTCAGCCGGTCAGTGCTCAGATCATACGCCGCACACTGCATCAAACTGGTCTGCATGGCTGTCATCCCAGAAGGAAGCCTCTTCTAAAGATGATGAACAAGAAAGCCCGAAAACAGTTTGCTGAAGACAAGCAGACTAAGGACATGGATTACTGGAACCATCTCCTGTGCTCTGATGAGACCAAGATAAACTTATTTGGTGTCAGATGGTGTCAGGCGTGTGTGGGGGCAACCAGGAGAGGAGTACAAAGACAAGTGTGTCTTCCTACAGTCAGGCATGGTGGTGGGAGTGTCATGGTCTGGGGCTGCATGAGTGCTGCCGGCACTGGGGAGCTACAGTTCATTGAGGGAACCATGAATGCCAACATGTACTGTGACATACTGAAGCAGAGCATGATCCCCTCCCTTCAGAGACTGGGGGGCAGGGCAGAATTCCAACATAACGACCCCAAACACCTCCAAGACCACTGCCTTGCTAAAGAAGCTGAGGGTAAAGGTGATGGACTGGCCAAGCGTCTCCAGACCTAAACCCTATTGAGAATCTGTGGGGAATCCTCAAACAGAAGGTGGAGGAGGGGAAGGTCTCTAACATCCACCAGCTCTGTGATGTCATCATGGAGGAGGGGAAGAGGACTCCAGTGACAACCTGTGAAGCTCTGGTGAACTCCATGCCCAAGAGGGTTAAGGCATTGCTGGAAAATAATGGTGGCCACACAAAATATTGACACTTTGAGCCCATTTTGGACATTGTCACTTAGGGGTGTACTCACTTTTGTGGCCAGCGGTTTAGACATTAATGGCTGTGTGCTGAGTTATTTTGAGGGGACAGTAAATTTACACTGTTATACAAGCTGTACACTCACTACTTTACATTGTAGCAAAGTGTCATTTCTTCAGTGTTGTCACATGAAAAGATAGCAAAAAATATTTACAAAAATGTTATGGGTGTACTTACTTTTGTCAGATACTGTATATTCCACAGAGGTACATAGTGAGATTTTCTGGGGTGGGATGTCTTTGTTTATATTCTACTGAGGTCCATAGGGACATTCTGTGGAGTATCTTTGAGTATATTCTACAGAGGTACAAAATGACATTATCTGGGGGGGCTTTATTTATATTTTACAGAGGTACATAGTGACATTCTTTGTTTATATTCCACAGAGGTCCATAAGAGCCGGTTCACATTAGCGCGACTTGTCAGCCTGACAAGTCGCGCTCCCTCTCGGTCCATTGACCGCTACAGGAGCCGTTCTAATAGGATCGACACAAGTCACTCCGACTTAGAAAAAGGGTCCTGTACTATTTCGGGGCGACCTTGGAGCGACTTGCATAGACTTCCATTATGTGAAGTCCCTGCAAGTTGCTCCAAAGTCGTGGTACAATGTAATGCACAAGTCGCCCCTGAAGTAGTAAGGAGTTGTGTCGCGCTAATGTGAACCGGCTCTAATGACATTCTCTGGTGGGCTTTGTTTATATTCTTCAGAGATACATAGTGACATTTTCTGGGGGGGGGGGGCTTTAGTTATATTTTACAGAGATATATAGTGACATTCTTTGTTTTTTATTCCACTGAGGTACATAGGGACATTCTCTGGGGGCTCTTAGGGACATTCTCTGGGGGCTCTTAGGGACATTCTCTGGGGGGCTCTTAGGGACATTCTCTGGGGGCTCTTAGGGACATTCTCTGGGGGCTCTTAGGGACATTCTCTGGGGGCTCTTAGGGACATTCTCTGGGGGCTCTTAGGGACATTCTCTGGGGGCTCTTAGGGACATTCTCTGGGGGCTCTTAGGGACATTCTCTGGGGGGCTCTTAGGGACATTCTCTGGGGGCTCTTAGGGACATTCTCTGGGGGCTCTTTGTTTGTCACTGATGATAAATGGCCAGGGTAAGCGTTCTTTGGTCATTCTCCCACCAGCCAGCTATGACAATAATCATTTTACAGCTGAAGAAGAGACAGAATAAATTGTAACCTGAGAGAAGAAAGTTCCCCCGGCCGATGTGTGAGGTCCACCACGGTTTGCTGTGCCCAGGTGATGTCATCGCCACCCATTGAGCGTTTTCTGGTAGTCATGTCCGGCCATTTTCCTGACCAGAACGAGAGGCTACAGAAATGTGTTGTGGACATCAGTAAACTTTTCTAGGACTGACATTGTTCCAGAAATACTCCGTCCTCACACGACCCACAGCTGAGGTTTCTTCTGTTTATGTTTTCTGCCGACATAGAAGCTCGCATTGACCGATGTGCCCTACAATTATGGAGGAGGCTCTATGAATCTGATGCCTATCAGCAGGTTATAATTGCCATCTTACCTTAAAACATCCATCACACGGGGCCCCAGAGTCTCCGTCTAGCAGGGGTCCAAGGGCCCGTTCCTTCATGTGCCCGCCGCTGTGGATATAGGAAGCGATTGTGGAAGTGGAGATTAGAAAGTGGCGGAGGATGTGGTCAGAATGTTGTGTCTGTACTGCCGTCACTTATATCCCAAGAAAACCACCATGCTCCCTGCTATGTGATTTCCAGGGACTTCTACAGCTCTCCAGTGTCTGATCCTGCACAGGGCCCAATGCCAGTATTTCACATTTTTGTTTCTTTGAATACAATTTTGGAAGGATCTTTCGCTATCTTTGTCCCTGTTGGGGAGATTTGCCCTCACTTCCTGTCCTGGTAACCACTAAGATTTTGCAGAAAGCTGAACTTCCTGTTTCCCCTTTTAGGGGGGCATTCTCCATGCATTCCTTCGGGGTAGCTATGCTGATTCAACAGAACTATCTGTAGCCATACCCAGTCCCCTATTCTACATCTTGGACATTCACCCTCTCTATTTGTTCTGGTACAGATAGAGAGGGGGAATCCGAAATCTAGAGTTGTCACCAGAACAGAAATACAGCAGAGGGAAATCTTTCTTGCTTTTAACCATTTTCTACTCCACCCAGAATGGGAATAAGACATTTTAAAAAATTTAGATATACTTTAAGGATGATGTTGCTCATTGTGCATGAGATGGTTTTTCATATGGTCATTTACTGACATCTTTTTCCTGCATATCAGTGGGTTGACAGTCTTCTGTTTTCATGCAAAAATTTACAATGGAAAATAGTTCACTGATCACAATGTTGTTTTTCACACACTATAGATCAATCATTCTAAACAAGAGTTCCATTAAACCATAGGGTTCCTCCATAGGTTGCCAGTGGTTCCTTGAGCTGTGGTTAGTTGATCTTCTAACCAGGGTCAATGAATTAATGGTCAGTGAACTTAACCATCTCAATCAGGGCTCTGTGGAACCATGGGTTATCTCTGGAGGTTGCTAGGGGTTCCGTTAGCTGTTGGTAGTTGACCTTCCAGCAAGGGTCAATGAATAGAGGGTCAATGAACTTGACCTCTCCAAACCAGGGTTCCATGAAACCATAGGGTACCTCTAGAGGTTGCTAGGGGTTCTTTGAGCTGTGGCTAGTTGACTTTCCAAATAGGTCAATGAATCAATGGTCAATGAACTTGACCATTCTCAACCAGGGTTCTATTAAACCATAGGGTTTATTAATAGGTTGCTAGGGGATCCTTGAAAGTTAACCTTTGAACCAGGGTGAATGAATCAATGGTCATTGAACTTCATCACTCTCAACCAGTGTCTTGTGAAACCATAGGGTTCCTCCAGAGGTTGTTAGGGGTTCTTTGAGCTGTTTCTCACCAGGGTCAACTAACTTGATCATTGTCAAACAGGGTTCCATGGAACCATAGGATTCCTCCAGAAGTTGCTAGGAGTTCTTTAAGCTGGCGCTAGGTGACCTTTCTACCAGGATCCATGAATCAATGGTCAATGAACTTCACGTCTCAACCAGGGATCTGTGTAACCATAAGGTTCTTCCAGAGATTGCTAGGGGTTCTTTAGGCTGTCGCTAGGTGACTTTCTAACCAGGATAAATTAATCAGTGGTCAATGTACTTGACCATCTCAACCAGGATTCCTCCTGAGGTTACTAGGGGTTCTTTAAGCTGTTGCTAGGCTACTTTCCAGCCAGGATAAATTAATCAATTGACCTTGACCATCTCAACCAGGGTTCTATGCAACCATAGGTTTTCTCTGGTGGTTGCTAGGGGTTACTTGAGCTGTGGCTAGTTGACCTTCCAACTAGGGTCAATTAATCAATGGTCTATAAACCTGATTATTCTTAACCAGGGTTCCCTGCAACCATGGGTTTCTCCAGAGGTTGCTAGGGGTTCCTTATGACTATTTGACCTTCCAACTCATGGTGCCTTAATTCTCAAACAGGGCCAACAATGTAATGGGCATTTTCGTTACGACCCCTGATTGGCTGTCTAATCCTAGCAGAAGTTCCTGGACACCTGAAAATTATTTCAAGGGTTCCCCCAAGGTTAAAAAAGTTGGGAAAATCTTCTATAGATGGTCACATATGACTTTTGTGTGGCATTATAAGCTGAAATGCCCTTTTAAGTGCCAAGTTCATTGTGACTTTCCAACTTATAAAGGATCTTAGTCATTTATTTTCTGTCACACTAATGAAGGAGGAAATAATACAAAGATGATATAATGTTTCTGATACAAGTTACTCATCATTTGTGTTCCTGGAAATTGAATATATCCGAAGCACATCAAACGCCCTTTTCTCTTTAATCCGGAGAGGGAAAACATGACCTATTTGCTTCTCCCCCCCCCAGTTATTTCATCCCTCTATCTGAACGCTGCTCCCTCTCCTGACATCAAAGGCCGCTTCTGGGATATAGATGGTGTGTTGCAACAACAAGTTTAGAAGAAACACAAAATTCCCACCAGTAAGGAATGTTGCCATATGTCTGCAAACCAGCATATGGATCACTTTAAAACCAGATCGCCGCACATTGCGGGGTATGATGGCTGGGAGTTTAACATTATGGCAGACAGTCGCTGCATCCCCTCCGCTCCCCTACTGCTGTACTAAAGGCATCAACGTTTTGTGTGCCGCCAACCTGCCTGTGTGACCTGTGATATGGATATCATCTACATTGTATTTATTTCCCAGAGAACACTGAGCCAGTAACATCAGTCTCTGTACCAGAGGAGCTTACACTCTAATGTCCCCTGACTCGCCTCCCCCACAGTCACGCACTATTATTATTATACATTTATATAGGTCTAACATATACCGCAGCGCTGTACAGAAATCCCTGAGCCCGTCACATCAGTCTCTGCACCAGAGGAGCTTACACTCTAATGTCCCCATCCCACAGTCACACACTGTTGTTATTATTATTATACATTTATATAGCTCCGACGCATACCAAAGTGCTGTACAGAGAACACTGAGCCAGTCACATCGGTCTCTGCACCAGAGGAGCTTACACTCTAATGTCCCCTCCCCCGCAGTGACACACTATTATTATTATACATTTATATAGCTCTGACATATACCGCAGTGCTGTATAGAGATCACTTAGCCAGTCACATCAGTCTTTATACCAGAGGAGCTTACACTCTAATGCTGAAGACTTTGTGCAGAGTTGTTGAAAGCTTTATGCTTGTGAATGGTTGGCTTGGGTGTGCGTCAGGGGTGTCCTTTGAGTCTCCTGCTATACGCATTTGCAATCAATCCCTTCATCAGGAGGTTAGAGAGCGGACCATTGTGCGGGGTGCCTTTGGGCATTCTTGGTGAGCCCCCTTTGAGGGTTGTGGACTATGCTGATGACTTATCTGTTTTCATCTCTGGCACAGAGGAGGCAGAGGTGGTCTCAGTGATGCTGAGGCATCCGGCTCAATGATCAATCAGGAGAAGAGTGAAATTTCTGGATGGGAGAGGAAGGCGATGGCTTCAAGCTTCCGGACACCTTCCCAAAGGCCCAGCAGGAAATTACATTTTTAGGTATCAAATTTGGTCCCGGCGATTACGGCTTTGCAAATTGGGAAAGCAGGCTACAAGATGCCGATGCCAAGGTTGTCTGTTGGAAGGATTAGAAACTCTCTTACAGGGAAAGGATTGACCTGATTAAAACTTACCTGATCCCGGTATTTCTGTATGTCCGCTTTGTCTGTGTTTTGCCAGTGTCTCTCTATGCGAAGATCTCCAGTTGTTTCTTCCAGCTGTTATGGGGGAACAAACTGAACCACATTAACATAGTTACATAGTTACATAGTTAGTGAGGTTGAAAAAAGACATCAGTCCATCCAGTTCAACCTATGATGTGTGTGTGTGTTTGCTTTTAGCCGTACATTGTATACCCCTGTATGTTGTGGTCTTTAAGGTGTCCATCTAACAGTTTTTTGAAACTATCAATGCTCCCTGCTGATACGACTGCTTGTGGAAGAGAATTCCACATCCTTACCGCTCTTACAGTGAAGAACCCCTTACGCACTTTAAGGTTAAACCGCATTTCCTCTAGTTTTAGTGAGTGGCCACGTGTCTTATTGTATCTCCTTTCTCTGAATAGTTTGTTCCTTATGCTCGGGTCGCCAGTACAGTATTTGTACATTGATATCATATCCCCCCTCAATCGTCTCTTCTCCAGAGAGAATAAGTTCAGGGCTTGTAGTCTTTCTTCATAGCTGATGTCCTCCATCCCCCTAATTATTTTTGTTGCCCTTCTCTGGACTTTCTCCAGTTCCAGCACATCCTTTCTGAGGACCGGTGCCCAGAACTGGACAGCATACTCCAGATGTGGCCGGACCAGAGTCTTGTAGAGCGGGAGAATAATCTCTTTATTTCTGGAGTGAATCCCCTTTTTTATACATCCCAGTATTCTGTTGGCTTTGCTTGCGGCGGCCTGGCATTGCATGCCACTGCCAAGCCTGTTGTCTACCAGTACCCCTAAGTCCTTTTCCATCCTAGACTCACCCAGAGGTTCCCCCCCTAGCGAGTAGCTTGCTTTCTGGTTTCTGGCCCCCAAGTGGATTACTTTACATTTTTCAACATTAAATCTCATCTGCCATGTAGTTGCCCACTCCGTTATTTTGTTCAGGTCCGCTTGCAAGGTTTCCACATCCTGCATAGAAGATATTGGCATGCCTAATTTAGTATCATCTGCAAATACTGAGATTGTACTCGATATCCCCTCCTCCAGATCATTTATGAATAAATTAAACAGGATTGGTCCCAGGACAGAACCCTGGGGGACCCCACTTTCCACACCCGCCCAATCCGAGTACTCCCCATTAATCACCACCCTCTGTACTCTCCCCTGGAGCCAGTTCTCTATCCAGGTACTCACCTTATGGTCCATACCTATCTTCCTTAGTTTGTACAGTAAGCGTTTGTGGGGAACGGTGTCGAAGGCCTTTGCAAAGTCCAGATACACCACATCCACAGGCTTTCCTTTATCCAGATACACCACATCCACAGACCTTCCTTTATCCAGATACACCACATCCACAGGCCTTCCTTTATCCAGATACACCACATCCACAGGCTTACCTTTATCTAGGTGGCAGCTCACTTCATCATAGAAGGTTAATAGATTGGTTTGGCACGAACGATTTTTCATGAATCCGTGCTGATTAATACTTATAATACCGTTTTCATTACTAAAGTCTTGTATGTGGTCCCTTAACATCCCCTCCAATATTTTGCAGACTACAGATGTTAGGCTGATTGGCCTATAGTTACCCGGGATATATCTCGGCCCCTTTTTAAGTATTGGTACCACGTTGGCTTTTTTCCAATCAGCTGGCACCATACCCGTCTGTAAACTATCCTTAAAGATCAAGAATAATGGTCTGGCAATCACCTGGCTGAGCTCTTTAAGAACCCTCGGGTGCAAGCCATCCGGTCCCGGGGATTTATTTATGTTAAGCTTCTCTAGTTTAGCTCTAAGTCTATCTTCTGTTAGCCATGACGGCACTTCCTGAGGTGTATTATTTAGTTCGGCCTTACAAGCTGGGTTCGTGTAGCCCCCCGATTCCTTTGTGAAGACTGAAGAAAAGAAATTATTTAACACTTCCGCCTTTTCTCTGTCCTCAGTGGCCATTTTTCCTTTATCATCTTTTATGGGGCCAATGTGTTCTGGCCTCGCTTTCTTACTGTTTATATACTTAAAGAACTTCTTGGGGTTCTTTTTACTCTCCTCCGCTATATGTCTCTCGTGTTCTATTTTAGCCGCCCTGATTTCATCTTTACATTTCTTAAGAGGTCTGTAACCTACCTTCTCAGGAGGATGGGTGGCCTAGGTATGCTCAACCAGGTGGTATTTTTTTCTCTGATGTTTTGAAACATAATTTTGGTAACATGCTGGCAGAGGGACCGCCTGGGTGGGTTGGTATTTTTCAGTCCTGGTTTAGGCCTATTCTGCGCACCTGGGAGAGTGGTGGGCCAGTGCATAAAACAAAGGATGCAGCACCAACAAAAAGTTCTATGAAACGTTATATAATAAGGTCCACACGTTACAGCTTGCAAAGATGTAGAAGAAAAGTCCCCACACCAACTGAGGTGAGAAAGGTGCACACGTCACCAGCGTGGAAAGAAGGGGTAATCCTGTTTACTGGATGGTGTTGACCCTCAAATTATAGAGAGGTTAATAACAGCATATAAGAGACTTGAATCTGAATCAAAGCCAGGCATACACAGCGTTCCCCACCACAGTATCCCCAGGCACTCTTCACGCTCATGGTGCACCAAGCTTCCTCTTCCGAAGCAGCGCATTAACCCATAAGTAATGAGCCTCTCCTGCTGCCCCTGCTGCGGAATGCCAGTCCAGTCCTGAGAAATAGTCCCCAAAAGTCCACAGGGAAATATATACTTCCAGCCAGTGAAAAGCCTGAGGATCCGACATAATAAGCCCCCGGCTTGCGTTGCTCCATGTCTGAAAATGCTTTGGCAGTGGCGAGTGATGGCGGAGGAAATTAAGTCTCTTCCTAGGAAGGCCCTGGAGAGGATGGTTGTTGAATCTACCATTAGCGAGCCAATGGCCTTGAGGGATTGCCGATGCCCTGTTATGAGGGAGGGCCTTTAAAGTTTTGGGATTTGGCCTGGCTCATTCCATGGCAGACTCTATGTGAGGGATCTGCAGAGAACCGTGGTTGTCCAAGAGTGGAGTGTGGCAGTATGGAGGAGACGATGGACGATTTCTTGCTTCAGTGCCCCTTTAAAGTAGAAGTCTATAAGCAGGTGGGTGGGGCTCTGGGTATTAATTTCCGGCTTGAGTTATGCTGAGTGGTCGTACGGGTCTTTTGGGATGCTTAAGGATTTTGATTTTGAGACACTTTTTATAGTTAGTTTAATAGTCCGTGTAATGCTCGGTGTCCGATTTCCACTTGAACAATAATCCTTCCTGTCGAAGTGGTGGTGCACAACATTCTGAGTGAGGTAAGGAAAATTCGGGGTCTTGAGGAGGACAGGTGGAGGCCGGGAGCATGGACAAAGGCATGGAGGAATGTCAGGTCCCCGTAGCTGCTGTCTGTCAGTCTCTGGGTGTGCGGCTTTTCTTTCTGTCCTTTCACGCCCCCTAGATTTTAATAAGATCAGATTTTTGAAAAAAAGGCTGCATGCATGGGATCAATGTGTAACGTTTCTTAGCCTGAGGGGGTGTTAAGGTGGAGGTTAGGGAGGTGTTTAGGTGGAGGTTGGGGGGTGTTTAGGTCGAGGTTAGGGGGGTGTTTAGGTGGAGGTTACGGAGGTGTTTAGGTGGAAGTTAGGGGTGTTTAGGTGGGGGCTAGGGGGGTGTTTAGGTGGATGTTAGGGAGGTGTTTAGGTGGAGGTTAGGGAGGTGTTTAGGTGGAGGTTAGGGGGTGTTTAGGTGGAGGTTAGGGAGGTGTTAAGGTGGAGGTTAGGGGTGTTTAGGCGGAGGTTAGGGAGGTGTTTAGGTGGAGGTTAGGGGTGTTTAGGTGGAGGTTAGGGGTGTTTAGGTGGAGGTTAGGGGGGTGTTTAGGTGGAGGTTAGAGGTGTTTAGGTGGAGGTTAGGGAGGTGTTTAGGTGGAGGTTAGGGGGGTGTTTAGGTGGGGGTTAGGGAGGTGTTTAGGTGGAGGTTAGGGAGGTGTTTAGGTGGAGGTTAGGGGTGTTTAGGTGGAGGTTAGGGGGTGTTTAGGTGGAGGTTAGGGAGGTGTTTAGGTGGGGGTTAGGGAGGTGTTTAGGTGGAGGTTAGGGAGGTGTTTAGGTGGAGGTTAGGGAGGTGTTTAGGTGGAGGTTAGGGAGGTGTTTAGGTGGAGGTTAGGGAGGTGTTTAGGTGGAGGTTAGGGGGTGTTTAGGTGGGGGTTAGGGAGGTGTTTAGGTGGAGGTTAGGGGGTGTTTAGGTGGGGGTTAGGGAGGTGTTTAGGTGGAGGTTAGGGAGGTGTTTAGGTGGAGGTTAGGGAGGTGTTTAGGTGGGGGTTAGGGAGGTGTTTAGGTGGAGGTTAGGGAGGTGTTTAGGTGGGGGTTAGGGAGGTGTTTAGGTGGGGGTTAGGGAGGTGTTTAGGTGGAGGTTAGGGGGGTGTTTAGGTGGAGGTTAGGGAGGTGTTTAGGTGGAGGTTAGGGAGGTGTTTAGGTGGAGGTTAGGGAGGTGTTTAGGTGGAGGTTAGGGGGTGTTTAGGTGGAGGTTAGGGAGGTGTTTAGGTGGAGGTTAGGGGGTGTTTAGGTGGAGGTTAGGGAGGTGTTTAGGTGGAGGTTAGGGGGTGTTTAGGTGGAGGTTAGGGGGTGTTTAGGTGGGGGTTAGGGAGGTGTTTAGGTGGAGGTTAGGGGGGTGTTTAGGTGGAGGTTAGGGAGGTGTTTAGGTGGAGGTTAGGGAGGTGTTTAGGTGGAGGTTAGGGAGGTGTTTAGGTGGAGGTTAGGGAGGTGTTTAGGTGGGGGTTAGGGGGGTGTTTAGGTGGGGGTTAGGGAGGTGTTTAGGTGGGGGTTAGGGGGGTGTTTAGGTGGAGGTTAGGGAGGTGTTTAGGTGGGGGTTAGGGAGGTGTTTAGGTGGGGGTTAGGGAGGTGTTTAGGTGGGGGTTAGGAGGTGTTTAGGTGGAGGTTAGGGAGGTGTTTAGGTGGGGGTTAGGGAGGTGTTTAGGTGGGGGTTAGGGAGGTGTTTAGGTGGAGGTTAGGGAGGTGTTTAGGTGGGGGTTAGGGGGTGTTTAGGTGGAGGTTAGGGGGTGTTTAGGTGGAGGTTAGGGAGGTGTTTAGGTGGAGGTTAGGGAGGTGTTTAGGTGGAGGTTGGGGCTTTGTTGAGTTGAATCATGATAATAACATGAAAATGTGTCTTGGTTGGTATATTTCGTTTTCTTTATGTTTTTATTTTTGCTGTAGAAAAAGCAATTTTCTGTTTCTATGCCGATGTCAGCTATTTTTGCTTATATATATTTTTATTTATTTTGTATATATGTAAATATATTTTTATTATATTCTGAAGATTTTTAATAAACAAAAATGTACACTCTAATGTCCCGCCACAGTCAGACTATTATTATTATATTAGGAAGTTTTCTTGCCTCCATTTCTCCTCTGTATATCCCCCTGGGGTAAGTCCTATGGCTGGACCTGTTTCTCGGCGGCTCTCCCATCCCCCGGCGTCGCTGCACTTTACACTTCATTTCCATGATGAAAAGGGTCATTAGGAGGGGAATTGGAGCCCTCTTTGCGGTTTCACAATAATTAGGGTCGTTGTTATTTTACTGATGAAGATGATGGAGACTAATTGGTGGAGCTGTGAGCTGTGTGGTGTGAATGTCGTTATCTGTAGTCCCCCATGGTAGACAGGAAAGTACGATGTGCTCCCCCCTATACCATGGCGCAGTCTCTGGGTATGGAGACACTCGGACAGATATTATAAGTCAGGAAGATAAAATAATCCCCCACCACTACAATATCAATAATAATATCAATCCATTTAATAGAATAACTCAATATATGGTTATAATTAGATTGTATAAAAAAATAAACATGCTTTATACAACCGAGAACTTCCTTCTAGTTATGGGAGACGTTCCAAATCATAGAAGAAAAGTCTTCCCACATCACAGCATAGCCGTGTATGCTTCACCGTCCCTTCTCTCCAATCCCACCACTTCTCATATATTCTATTCTGTGCTATCCTTCCGTATTCTGTCCTGTGCTATCCTTCCGTATTCTGTCCTGTGCTATCCTTCCGTATTCTGTCCTGTGCTATCCTTCCGTATTCTGTCCTGTGCTATTCTTCCGTATTCTGTCCTGTGCTATCCTTCCGTATTCTCTCCTGTGCTATTCTTCCGTATTCTGTCCTGTGCTATTCTTCCGTATTCTGTCCTGTGCTATCCTTTCGTATTCTGTCCTGTGCTATCCTTCCGTATTCTGTCCTGTGCTATCCTTCCGTATTCTGTCCTGTGCTATCCTTCCGTATTCTGTCCTGTGCTATCCTTCCGTATTCTGTCCTGTGCTATCCTTCCGTATTCTGTCCTGTGCTATCCTTCCGTATTCTGTCCTGTGCTATCCTTCCGTATTCTGTCCTGTGCTATTCTTCCGTATTCTGTCCTGTGCTATTCTTCCGTATTCTGTCCTGTGCTATCCTTCCGTATTCTCTCCTGTGCTATTCTTCCGTATTCTGTCCTGTGCTATTCTTCCGTATTCTGTCCTGTGCTATCCTTTCGTATTCTGTCCTGTGCTATCCTTCCGTATTCTGTCCTGTGCTATCCTTCCGTATTCTGTCCTGTGCTATCCTTCCGTATTCTGTCCTGTGCTATCCTTCCGTATTCTGTCCTGTGCTATCCTTCCGTAGTCTGTCCTGTGCTATCCTTCCGTATTCTGTCCTGTGCTATCCTTCCGTATTCTGTCCTGTGCTATTCTTCCGTATTCTGTCCTGTGCTATTCTTCCGTATTCTGTCCTGTGCGATCCTTTCGTATTCTGTCCTGTGCTATCCTTCCGTATTCTGTCCTGTGCTATCCTTCCGTATTCTGTCCTGTGCTATCCTTCCGTATTCTGTCCTGTGCTATCCTTCCGTATTCTGTCCTGTGCTATCCTTCTGTATTCTGTCCGGTGCTATGCTTCCGTAGTCTGTCCTGTGCTATCCTTCTGTATTCTGTCCGGTGCTATGCTTCCGTAGTCTGTCCTGTGCTATCCTTCCGTATTCTGTCCTGTGCGATCCTTCCGTATTCTGTCCTGTACGATCCTTCCGTATTCTGTCCTGTGCTATTCTTCTTTAGTCTGTCCTGTGCTATTCTTCCTTAGTCTGTCCTGTGCTATCCTTCCATATTCTGTCCTGTGCTATCCTTCCGTATTCTGTCCTGTGCTATCCTTCCGTATTCTGTCCTGTGCTATCCTTCCGTATTCTGTCCTTTCCTAGCCTATATTAGTCTGTCCTAGCCTAGATTATTCTGTTCTATCTTACCCTAAAGCCTATCCTGCCTTCTTCTATCCTACATTATCCTCTACTATCCCACCCTGTCCTATCCTTCCCTGTCCTGCCCCAGCCTATATTATCCTGCCCTATCTTGTCCTAGTCTACAATATCCTGCCCTATCCTGCGCTGTGCTAGCCTATATCAAATGCAGTGTAGTGGAGCATCATGGGAATCGTAGTTCCAAAACTTCTGAGGTGCCAAGGTTCGCCATCACTGTCCTATATCATCATATCCTGTCTGTCCTACCTTATCTTACCCCATCCGCTGCATTCTATCCTTCCCTAATGTATCCTGCCCTGTACTATCTTACCTTTTCCTGAGCAGCCTCTTGTAGTTGGCAGGAAGCAAATGTTATCTCTTCAATTTTGGATGAAGAAGTTTTTATTCCTGACCCCATTAGAGAGATTCTTCCTCACTTCCTGTCCCCGTGACACCTGTACAAAAAATGAGTGGTGCAGTTGTCACCAGGAAAGGAAGTCACAGACAACAATAAAAGAATTGTAAAATGTTTTATCCCCGCCCACTTACTTTATCCCCAAATATTTGTTTTTGGCAGCAATAAAAGCCTGATCGAAGCTCCAACCCTCCCCCGCTCCATCCAAAACGAAAGAAAATTTGGGTTAGCATTAGAAAGTATTATTTAAAGAAACAATAAACTCTAAAGTTTTGGGAAGCTTTCTTTAGGATGTGAGTGGGGAGAGTCGCGTGTTCAGATGATCAGAGTTTCGGTTTTCCGCTTCTATCGGTCATATTCGTTCTCTTCTCTCTTTCAGCTGCTGAAAGGCGAATTGGAGAATTCCTGCGCTCAGCTGCGCCAATCCGAGAAAAGGCGGCATGAGAAGGAGCTGGAGATGCAGCAGCAGGTAAGTGACCCTCTTCTCTGGGGGGAGTTATATCCGATTCTATAAACCCCTCCCCTAGGAAAATGATATCTGACCCTATAAACCCTTCCCCCAGGGGGAGGTATATATGACCCTATAGACCCTTCCCCCAGGGGGAGGTATATCAGATCCTATAAATTTCCCTCCTCCAGGGGGAGGTATATCAGATCCTATAAACCCTTCCGCTAGGGGGAGGTATATCAGATCCTATAAATGTTTCTCCTCCAGGGGGAGTTATATCAAATCCTATAAACCCTTCCCCTAGGGGGAGGTATATCAGATCCTATAAATGTTTCTCCTCCAGGGGGAGTTATATCAGATCCTATAAACCCTTCCCCCAGGGGGAGGTATATCAGACCCTATAAACCCTTCCCCCAGGGGGAGTTGTTTCTGATCCTATAAACCCCTCTCCTCCAGGAGCAATTATATCCAATCCGATAAACTCCTCCCCTCTAGGGGGAAGGATATCCAATCATTTAAACCCCTCCCCTCCAGGGGGAAGGATATCCAGGCCTTTAAACTCCTCCCCTCCAGGGGGAAGGATATCCAATCCTTTAAACTCCTCCCCTCCAGGGGGTAATGATATCCAATCTGATAAACCCCTCTCCTCCAGGGGGAGTTATATCTGATCCTATAAACTCCTTCCCTCCAGAGGGGGAGGATATTCAATCCTATAAACTCCTCCTTTGCACTGGGGGAATGATATCTAATCCTATAAACGAAACCCCTCCCCTCCAGGGGGGAATGATATCTGATGCTATAAACCCCTCCCCTCTGGGGGGGGGGATGATATCTGATCTTCTAAACTCCTCCACTCAGAGGAAAAGATATCTGATCCTATAAACCCCATCCCTCCTGGGAAGAATGAGATCTGATCCTATAAACCCCTCCCATCCAGGGAAGAATGATATCTGATCCTATAAACCCCTCCCATCCAGGGGGAATGATATCTGATCTTATAAACCCCTCCCATCAGAGGGAAAGATATCTGATCCTATAAACCCCACCCCTCTTGGGAAGAATGATATCTAATCCTATAAACCCCTCCCATCCAGGGAAGAATGATATCTGATCCTATAAACCCCTCCCATCCAGGGAAGAATGATATCTGATCCTATAAACCCCTCCCATCCAGGGAAGAATGATATCTGATCCTATAAACCCCTCCCATCCAGGGGGGAATGATACCTGATCTTATAAACCCCTCCCATCAGAGGGAAAGATATCTGATCCTATAAACCCCACCCCTCTTGGGAAGAATGATATCTAATCCTATAAACCCCTCCCATCCAGGGAAGAATGATATCTGATCCTATAAACCCCTCCCATCCAGGGAAGAATGATATCTGATCCTATAAACCCCTCCCATCCAGGGGGGAATGATACCTGATCTTATAAACCCCTCCCATCAGAGGGAAAGATATCTGATCCTATAAACCCCACCCCTCCTGGGAAGAATGATATCTAATCCTATAAACCCCTCCCATCCAGGGAAGAATGATATCTGATCCTATAAACCCCTCCCATCCAGGGAAGAATGATATCTGATCCTATAAACCCCTCCCATCCAGGGAAGAATGATATCTGATCCTATAAACCCCTCCCATCCAGGGAAGAATGATATCTGATCCTATAAACCCCTCCCATCCAGGGAAGAATGATATCTGATCCTATAAACCCCTCCCATCCAGGGAAGAATGATATCCCATCCTATAAACCCCTCCCATCCAGGGAAGAATGATATTCCACCCTCTAAACCCCTCCCCTCCAGGGAAGAATGATATCTGATCCTATAAACCCCTCCAGGAAATGATATCTGATTCTATAAAAAGGAATTAGGCTCCCTGCACCCCACAGACATCCTGTGCTCCACCATTCTTCAGTCCGAAGGGCCATTTTGAATTTTTGGGGGATTGTGTCATGTGAACCATCACTGAGGTCATGTTCATTGATGGGTAATCTCCGGGTGTGTGGTGACCTCTGTCTCCTGGCTGTATTCTAGTAGAAGATCTCAGACCCCGATATCTGTCTGTGTATGCTGTGGTGGTTGGAATCAGCAGTGTGGCAGATGCAGAAGCCTGCCTATCACTGTCCACTTTATGGAGACAAACTGAACATAGATGTGAACTACTGATTCCAGATAGGAGATCAGAGCATCGGGTCACTTTACAGTCCAGTCTCCCCCTAGTGGTCACCTTTCTGAGGAGCAGGAAAGCACAGTCACTATGCAGCATTATTGAGCAGAATGCAGAGTCAATATGACATGTGTCTGCACCCAGGTGTATACAGTATGTCACAAAAGTAAGCACACCCCTCACATTTTTGTAAATATTACACTTTATCTTTTTTGTGACAACACTGAAGAAATGAGACTTTGCTACAATGTAAAGTAGTGAGTGTACAGCTTGTATAACAGTGTAAATTTACTGTCCCCTCAAAATAACTCAACACACAGCCATTAATGTCTAAACCGCTGGCAACAAAAGTCAGTACACCCCTAAGTGACAATGTCCAAATTGGGCTCAAAGTGACAATATTTTGTGTGGCCACCATTATTTTCCAGCACTGCCTTAACCCTCTTGGGCATGGAGTTCACCAGAGCTTCACAGGTTGTCACTGGAGTCCTCTTCCCCTCCTCCATGATGACATCACAGTGCTGGTGGATGTTAGAGACCTTGCGCTCCTCCACCTTCTGTTTGAGGATGTCCCACAGATGCTCAATAGGGTTTAGGTCTGGAGACATGCTTGGCCAGTCCATCACCTTTACCCTCAGCTTCTTTAGCAAGGCAGTGGTCATCTTGGAGGTGTTTGGGGTCGTTATGTTGGAATTCTGCCCTGCGGCCCAGTCTCTGAAGGGAGGGGATCATGCTCTGCTTCAGTATGTCACAGTACATGTTGGCATTCATGGTTCCCTCAATGAACTGTAGCTCCCCAGTGCCGGCAGCACTCATGCAGCCCCAGACCATGACACTCCCACCACCATGCTTGACTGTAGGAAGACACACTTGTCTTTGTACTCCTCACCTGTTTGCCGCCACACACGCCTGACACCATCTGAACCAAATACGTTTATCTTGGTCTCATCAGAGCACAGGGGATGGTTCCAGTAATCCATGTCCTTAGTCTGCTTGTCTTCAGCAAACTGTTTGCGGGCTTACTTGTCCATCATCTTTAGAAGAGGCTTCCTTCTGGGATGACAGCCATGCAGACCAATTTGATGCAGTGTGCGGCGTATGGTCTGAGCACTGACAGGCTGACCCCCCACCCCTTCAACCTCTGCAGCAATGCTGGCAGCACTCATACGTCTATTTCCCAAAGACAACCTCTAGATATGATGCTGAGCACAGCACTCAACTTCTTTGGTGGACCATGGTGAGGCCTGTTCTGAGTGGAACCTGTCCTGTTATACCGCTGTATGGTCTTGGCCACCGTGCTGCAGCTCAGTTTCAGGGTCTTGGCAATCTTCTTATAGCCTAGGCCATCTTTATGTAGAGCAACAATTCTTTTTTTCAGACCCTCAGAGAGTTCTTTGCCATGAGGTGCCATGTTGAACTTCCAGTGACCGGTATGAGAGAGTGAGAGCGATAACACCAAATTTACCACACCTGCTCCCCATTCACACCTGAGACCTTGTAACACTAACGAGTCACAAGACACCGGGGAGGGAAAATGGCTAATTGGGCCCAATTTGGACATTGTCACTTAGGGGTGTACTGACTTTTGTTGCCAGCGGTTAAGACATTAATGGCTGTGTGTTGAGTTATTTTGAGGGGACAGCAAATTTACACTGTTATACAAGCTGTACGCTCACTACTTTACATTGTAGCAAAGTCTCATTTCTTCAGTGTTGTTACATGTAACTATGTAACAAAATGTGGAAAAAGTGAAGCGCTGTGAATACTTTCTGGATATGTAACTATGAAAATATAGAATAAAATATTTACAAAAATGTGAGGGGTGTACATACTTTTATGAGATACTGTATATAATTCCTCTCCATACTAAAGTAGATAGAGACCCTGTTTAATCGTTTGTCCTTTATTACATCTCAGATCTGCTGATCTCCTACAGCCTCTTAGCAGTCACTTTCTGCCTATATGGCTGCATGGCATTCCTTAGTTTGGGCTTCCTACTGATGACAGCATTGGACCATTTCTGTGCAATATGTGATGAAACTGCCAATTGTAGTACCTGAACAGAAAAGCCTATTCCAGGAAAACACCATATTATTTGTACATGACTATATAAAGATGTCAGATTCCCACCGCCGTGGATCCGTATGGGGTCCGCAGATCTCAGGACCCTCCATGATGAGAAGTAGATGCGTGCGATTCACTTTGTTCTGAATTGAAATTTAGATTCCTTTTTTCGTTATTGGGAGATTCAAATGTATCCGAATTTCCAAAATTACAAAAGATTACAAAAGAAACGAATCCGAAATAGCGAAACAAATTTTATCGAGTTTTATCAAGTTTGACAACTAAATAAAAGTAGAAAACAAGAATAGAATAAAATAGAATAGAAAATAAAGAAATAGAATAAAAGAAATAAATAAAATAGAATAGAAAAAACAATAAAATAGAACATAACCGTCTTTGGAAACTCAAATTTCAAATAAAATAAATTCAAATTAGAATAGAATGGATTAGAATAGAATATAACTGTCTGTCAAATTTCGAAAATAATAGATTAGAATAGAAAAGAATAGAAAATTAAATAGAATAGAAAAAACAATCAAATAGAATCTAACCGTCTTCCGAAACTCAAATTTCAAATAGAATAAATTCAAATTTGAATAGAATGGATTAGAATAGAATATAACTGTCTGTCAAATTTCGAAAAGAATAGATTAGAATAGAAAAGAATAGAATAGAAAATTAAATAGAATAGAAAAAACAATCAAATAGAATCTAACCGTCTTCCGAAACTCAAATTTCAAATAGAATAAATTCAAATTTGAATAAAATGGATTAAAATATAATATAACTGTCTTTCGAATAGATTAGAATAGGAAATATTAGGATTGAAAAAAAAAATAGTAGAATAAAATAGAATATACAGTGCCTTGCGAAAGTATTCGGCCCCCTTGAACTTTGCGACCTTTTGCCACATTTCAGGCTTCAAACATAAAGATATAAAACTGTAATTTTTTGTGAAGAATCAACAACAAGTGGGACACAATCATGAAGTGGAACGAAATTTATTGGATATTTCAAACTTTTTTAAAAAATAAAAAACTGAAAAATTGGGCGTGCAAAAATTGGGCACTGTAACTGTCTTCCGAAATGTGAATTTCGAATAGAATACATTTGAAATAGATTAGAATTTTCCATATTTGGTGGAATTTAATTCAATTTGATAGGAAAATTTTAATCAAATTCAAAAATGAAATAAACAAAACTAAACTAAACACGTGAAAAAAATGTAACTAAAAATGATTTGAATTACATATCGAAAGGAAATAGATTTTTGGGTTCGGCACATGGTTACAGAGCACCCCGTCATCCCGACACCTCGAGGCCTGTTGACACACGTGCGTCCTTTGATGGTCTGTGTCTGGGAGTCTCGCGGCTCCGCAGATTGTGTGTCATCAGCATTTTCAGCTGCTTTGAAATGATATACCACTTAGGGGAAGGAAAACCTGACCTGCCACTGACCCTGCCAGCAGCACTGAGAGGAGCCGGAAAGAGAGCCTGTGCTGTCCACAAGAAGGAGAGGCGGGAGGCTCCGGGTACCTCCCTGCAGAGGCTTCTCAGAATAGGGCAGACAGAAACCTAATACATTCCAGGGTCATAGAGGAACTGGAATGATGGCAGCTTTCTGTTAAAGAGGAACTCCGATAACCTCAGTAGTTAGTTAGATGGAAATGATCATTTCACTGTTCACCTGAGCAGCTTCCTCAGATCAGTTTTAGGTGAGTGACTACTATGACTACGTCTAACGTGTACTATGGCTACGTCTAACGTGATCTGGATAAACGAGAACCTTCAGACAACTCCAATAACGTTTATACCTCCATTTTTAACCTACAGTAAGAGCAAGCCTCTTGCCCTCGGGCATCTAACAATTAGCTACATGAGGACATTTACACAATGAGGAGCTGATCAGAACCAAGAGAAGAGGTTCTAAGTTCCCATAATACCAGAGGATGGCTCTGTATACTTCTATGTGCATGGTATACTGTCAGAGGGAGGTGGACACACATAGTCTATGAGGGTGGAGGGCAGTATAAATTAGGTAATGGGTTCCTTCCCTGCGATCAAGTTCCTTAAGAAGATGTGGCTTCTTCATTTGCCCAATTGTCTGACTGGAAGACATCTTGGAAAATGGTGGAACAGTGGCAGGATCTATCTGATTCCTGCTCCATCTTAGCTTGTCTTTTTACTCAGAAGACATCTATATTGCTTCTCCGAATTTGTGAATGGAGTCATTGATGGAGAATTGAGGCAAACTCTGAATAAAGTTCACCACATATGTTACAGTCTGATCTCCTTTAGATCTGCCAACGAGTATGTAGTTGTAAGAGCTTGTCTGATTGGATATAAATTGATTGTCTAGATTAGGTAGGGCCTCATTTTACATGATTTTGGTAGATTTCAAATTGATTGGACGGTCAGATTTTCTTAGTCTGGTCTTGGTCTGGTCTTGATCTATTCTTGGTCTGGCCTTGGACTCGTCTTTGTCTGGTCTTGGACTGGTCTTGGACTGGTCTTGGTCTGGCCTTGGACTGGCCTTGGTCTGCCCTTGGATTTGCCATAGACTGGTCTTGGACTGGCCATGGACTGGTCTTGGTCTGAGCTTGGACTGGTCTTGGTCTGGCGTTGGACTAGTCTTGGTCTGGCCATGGACCGGTCTGGCCCTGGACCTGTCTTGGACTGGCCAGCCTTTGGTCTATTCGGGCCTTAGTCTGGCCTTGCTTTGTCCTTGGACTGCTCTTGGACTGGTCCTAGTCTGGCCATGGACTGGCATTAGTCTGGACATGGACTGGTCTTGGTCTGACCTTGGACTGGTCTTGGTCTGGCCTTCGACTAGTCTTGGTCTGGCCTTGGACTAGTCTTGGTCTGGCCATGGACTGGTCTGACCCTGGTCTTGTCTTAGACTGGCCAGCCTTTGGTCTAGTCGGGCGATAGTCTGCCCTTGCTTTGGCCTTGGACTGCTCTTGGACTGGTCTTAGTCTGTCCATGGACTGGCATTGGTCTGGACATGGACTGGTCTTGGTCTGACCTTGGACTGGTCTTGGTCTGGCCTTGGACTAGTCTTGGTCTGGCCTTGGACTAGTCTTGGTCTGGCCTTGGACTAGTCTTGGTCTGGCCATGGACTGGTCTGGCCCTGGTCTTGTCTTAGACTGGCCAGCCTTTGGTCTAGTCGGGCGATAGTCTGCCCTTGATTTGGCCTTGGACTGCTCTTGGACTGGTCCTAGTCTGGCCTTGGTGTTAGTATGATGTGGCTAAGTGACAACATCCTCCATCCTGTGACTTCCCCACCCATAATCTTCAATTTGCTGGATGATATAATACTCAGCCATTTCCTATTTTTATCCAACCGTGTGGGGAAAACACAGAGTTTTATGTCATACAGGAATATTGTGATCTGTGACATATAACGTGACGCAATCTCTCACTGTATTCCAGGCTCTCTGCACGCTCAGCGATCTATTTTAAGTGGAGTCATTTCTCTGCTCCTGATGTGGAGCCGACACACTGAACGTGAATATTCTGTATATTTCTCATTAACACCAATGAATAAAGACTTGGCCTGGGGAAAGGCGCAGAGCGTGTTTTCCGTTGTTGGTAATTATTGTGCCTGAAAATCGCCCGCAGGCAACTGACGCATTAACTGCTCCGACGGCACAGGCGGATTAACAAAGATGGGAGCCTCTGCGTTTAATTCTGGCGTCCAGAGATAAGCCTCTACAATGACACCTCTGTCACCAAACATCAAACACCCCATTCCACAGACTCGTTAGCCGCCGTCATACCTGTAATTACAGGGGCTGTCGGATCTGGATTCCGCGCTGTGTGTGAGAGCCCCCCGATAATAGGGAAAGGGCTGGATTCCACGCTGTGTGTGAGAGCTCCCCGATCATAGGTAAAGGGCTTTATTCTATGCCGTGTGTGAGTGAGAGCCCCCCGATAATAGGGAATGGGCTGGATTCTGCTCTGTGTGTGAGAGCCCCCCGATAATAGGGAAAGGGCTGGATTCTGCTCTGTGTGTGAGAGCCCCCCGATAATAGGGAAAGGGCTGGATTCTGCTCTGTGTGTGAGAGCCCCCCGATAATAGGGAAAGGGCTGGATTCCACGCTGTGTGTGAGAGCTCCTCGATCATAGGCGAAGGGCTGTATTCTATGCCGTGTGTGAGTGAGAGCCCCCCGATAATAGGGAATGGGCTGGATTCTGCTCTGTGTGTGAGAGCCCCCCGATAATAGGGAAAGGGCTGGATTCTGTGCTGTGTGTGAGAGCCCCCCAATCATAGGTAAAGGGCTGTATTCTGTGCCGTGTGTGTGTGAGAGCCCCCCTGATAATAGGGAAAGAAGATAGATTCCATGCAGTGTGTGACAGCCCCCCAATAATAGGAAAAGGAGATGGATTCCATGCAGTGTGTGAGAGCCCCCAATAATAGGAAAAGGAGATGGATTCCATGCAGTGTGTGAGAGCCCCCAAGTAATAGGGAAGGAGATGGATTCCATGCAGTGTGTGAGAGACCCCCAATAATAGGAAAAGGAGATGGAATCCATGCAGTGTGTGAGAGCCCCCAAGTAATAGGGAAGGAGATGGATTCCATGCAGTGTGTGAGAGACCCCCAATAATAGGGAAGGAGATGGATTCCATGCAGTGTGTGAGAGACCCCCAATAATAGGGAAGGAGATGGATTCCATGCAGTGTGTGAGAGCCCCCAAGTAATAGGGAAGGAGATGGATTCCATGCAGTGTGTGAGAGCCCCCCAATAATAGGGAAAGAAGATAGATTCCATGCAGTGTGTAAGAGCCCCCCAGTAATATGGAAGGAGATGGATTCCATGCAGTGTGTGAGAGCCCCCAATAATAGGGAAGGAGATGGATTCCATGCAGTGTGTGAGAGCCCCCCAATAATAGGGAAGGAGATAGATTCCATGCAGTGTGTGAGAGCCCCCAAGTAATAGGGAAGGAGATGGATTCCATGCAGTGTGTGAGAGACCCCCAATAATAGGAAAAGGAGATGGAATACATGCAGTGTGTGAGAGACCCCCAATAATAGGAAAAGGAGATGGAATCCATGCAGTCTGTGAGAGACCCCCAATAATAGGAAAAGGAGATGGAATCCATGCAGTGTGTAAGAGCCCCCAATAATAGGAAAGGGATATAGATTCCATGCAGTGTGTGAGAGCCCCCCAGTAATAGGGAAGGAAATGGATTCCATGTAGTGTGTGAATGTCCCCCAATAATAGGGAAGGAGATGGATTCCATGCAGTGTGTAAGAGCCCCCACAGTAATATGGAAGGAGATGGATTTCATGCAGCGTGTGAGAGCCCCCCAATAATAGGAAAATGAGATAGATTCCATGCAGTGTGTGAGAGCCCCCCAATAATAGGGAAGGAGATGGATTCCATGCAGTGAGAGCCCCCCAATAATAGGGAAGGAGATGTATTCCATGCAGTGTGTGAGATCCCCCCAATAATAGGGAAGGAGATGTATTCCATGCAGTGTGTGAGAGCCCCCCAATAATAGGGAAGGAGATGGATTCCATGCAGTGTGTGAGAGCCCCCCAATAATAGGGAAGGAGATGGATTCCATGCAGTGTGTGAGAGCCCCCCAATAATATGGAAAGAGATGGATTCCATGCAGTGTGTGACAGCCCCCTAATCATATGTAAAGGGCTGTATTTTGTACCGTGTGTATGTGAGAGCCCCCCAGTAATAGGAAAAGGAGATGGATTCCATGCCATGTGTAAGAGCCCCCCAATAATAGGGAAGGAGATGGATTCTATACAATGTGTGAGAGCCCCCCGATAATAGGGAAAAGGCTGGATTCTGTGCCATGTATGTGAGAGCCCCCCAATAATAGGGAAAGGAGATGGATCCTGTGCCATGTTTGAGAGTCCCCCAATAATAGGGAAGGAGATGGATTCCATGCAGTGTGTGATAGCCCCCCCCCCCCCCGATAATAGGGAAAGGGTAGGATTCAGCGCTGTGTGTGAGAGCCCCTGATAATAGGGAAAGTGCTGGATTTCGTGCCGTGTGTGAGAGCCCCCCCAATAACATTAATAGGGACAATAGAAGGATTCTGTGCCATGTGTGACAGCACCCCCCCCCCCAATAATAGGGAAAGGACTGAATTCCGTGCCGTTTGTGAGAGCTCCCCAATCATAGGGAAAGATCTAGATTCTGTACTGTGTGTGAAAGCCATCCGATCATAGGAGAAGGTCTGGATTCTGTGCTGTGTGTAAGAGGCACCCAATAATAGGGAAAGGAATGGATTCCGTGCTGTGTGTGAGGCCCCCCAGATCATAGGGAAAGGCCTGGATTCCATGCCGTGTGTGAATGTCCCCCCGATCATAGGAAAAGGGCTAGATTCCATGCCATGTGTGAGAGCCCGTCAAACATACAGAAAGGGCCGGATACCACATTGTGTCTGAGAGCCCCCCAATCATACAAAAAAGGTCCGGATACCATGCCGTATCTGAGAGCCCCCCCAATCATACAGAAAGGGCCGTATACCACGCTTTGTCCGAGAACCTCCCAATCATACAGAAAGGGCCGTATACCACGCTGTGTCTGAGAGCCCCCTAATCATACAGAAGGGCCGGATACCACGCTGTGTCTGAGAGCCCCCCCCCCAATCATACAGAAAGGGCCGTATACCACGCTGTGTCTGAGAGCCCCCCAATCATACAGAAAGGGCCGTATACCACGCTTTGTCCGAGAGCCTCCCAATCATACAGAAAGGGCCGTATACCACGCTGTGTCTGAGAGCCCCCTAATCATACAGAAGGGCCGGATACCACGCTGTGTCTGAGAGCCCCCCAATCATACAGAAAGGGCCGTATACCACGCTGTGTCTGAGAGCCCCCTAATCATACAGAAGGGCCGGATACCACGCTGTGTCTGAGAGCCCCCCAATCATACAGAAAGGGCCGTATACCACGCTGTGTCTGAGAGCCCCCTAATCATACAGAAGGGCCGGATACCACGCTGTGTCTGAGAGCCCCCCAATCATACAGAAAGGGCCGTATACCACGCTGTGTCTGAGAGCCCCCCCCCCCCAATCATACAGAAAGGGCCGTATACCACGCTGTGTCTGAGAGCCCCCTAATCATACAGAAGGGCCGGATACCACGCTGTGTCTGAGAGCCCCCCAATCATACAGAAAGGGCCGTATACCACGCTTTGTCCGAGAGCCTCCCAATCATACAGAAAGGGCCGTATACCACGCTGTGTCTGAGAGCCCCCTAATCATACAGAAGGGCCGTATACCACGCTGTGTCTGAGAGCCCCCCAATCATACAGAAAGGGCCGTATACCACGCTGTGTCTGAGAGCCCCCCCCCCCCAATCATACAGAAAGGGCCGTATACCATGCTGTGTCTGAGAGACTCCCAATAACAAGGAAATCGCAAAAATCTCATATAATCTTTAACATGTTCATATAATTTTTAATCTTATTAAATCTTCATCCATTATTCAAATAATCTCTGGGTGATCCTGCCATAAAGGTCCTTGTTCTGGCCCTTCCTGTAATTGGGTGACAACACTCTGTCCCTGTCTGCGAATTGTGCTCCTGTGTTGTCACCCTGTAGATAGAGACTACAAGTTACACGGATCTGGTCTACTGTTGTCACCATCAGGAAACCTGCCCTGGGAAATGCCATACAGCCATCACTGGAGCACATGTAGACATGAAGTCTCTGCAAAGAGGCTACAGGAGATCTGCAATGTGGGCAGCTATTGTCAGGACCCATCTGTACTGTCTGGTAGGACTGGCTGAACAGAATTAGAAGTCCTTCACGCGTCTGTATTTCTGTTGGTGTCTATTTCTCTGGCCAGGACAGGTATAGTGGATTCTATAAGGGGGGGGGGGGTATATGGTGGAAGGACAGGAGTCCCCCTGTATGTGCTTTATGGGGGGGATGCAGGAAAAGGTTAAATGAATTTCCAGAACGGCCCTTCTTGACATCAATGAAAAGTGCGTCCAGAAATAGGCGCTGTATAGATTACCGCGGGGCCAGCCGATCGCTTCCATCTGGCCTGCGTACAGAAGCCTGGTTTGCCGCCCGCCGGCGTACCTTTGCGGCGCGCTCAGCTTTTTATTTCCAGAGTCCTCCCTGCTATTTTCGGATGTCGTTATCCTGAGCGGACAGAATTTCCCCCTCCGCCATACAGCTGGCTCCGCGCCCGGCCTGCGTATCGCTCTGCGCTCCGCTCCTTCCCTGATACACTTTTCTACTGCAGGAACGCAGGCGTAAGCGCGCAATTCTGTAGCGGCAAAAAATGCATGCCTTGTGCCCTGGGATGCTGCAGTGCCATTCATTCCTGATGGCACCCCGCCGCACCTTGCCAATGCATGGGACTTTCTGCGCACAGAATCACCCCGCCATGCAGAGCCGGGACAAGGGGTGGGCAGGGAGGGGCGGCTGCCCTAGGCACTGCGGTATTATGTGAGGTGGGGGTATTGCAAGGAGATCTAAGGGGAGGAGATTTGTGTTGGAAGGGGGAATTTGGGGGGGTGGTTGGGGATAAGTATTTTTCTAGGAGGGGAAACGGGGGGGTGTGCTAGGAGTGGTGATTTGGGGGGATTTGTGTTGGGAGGAGGGATGGGGGAATGCAGATTTGTGCTAGGAGGGGGGATTGGGAGGAGAATTTTGCTGGGGGGGGGGGATTTGAAATGCAAGGGAGAAAATGTATACTTGAAGGGGAAATTTTAGGAGTAGAGGATTTGTGCTAGAAGAGGTGATTTTTAGGGGGGGGTGGTGTTTGGGGATGGGAGGGCCAAAATTTGTGCTGGGAGGGTGGATTCCAGTAAGGGGGGGGCAGATTCGTACTGGGAGGAGTTTTGTTTAGATTCATTAAGTTACTAATTCCGTTTTGGTTACATTCGTAACAAAATTTGATTTGTTTATTCGTTTTCAACTGGATTCAAATTTTTCCAATGGGTTAGAAGTATTCAAATTGAATTCGAATTGAAAATCTAGAATCGATCCGAGTTCATTGTGAGTATAGCTGGTTCCAATCTATTCAAGATTCAAATTTCACAATCTATTCTTTCTATTCTGTTTAATCTATTCTATTTTATTCTATTCCTTTTTTTTCTATTCTATACTATTCTGTTTTATTCTTTTTTATTCTTTTTCGAAATTCAAATTTTGAAAGACGGCTATATTCTTTCTATTTTTTTCTATTCTACTTGCATTTCGATATTGCAATTTTGCAAGGCAGCTATTATCTTTCTATTTTATTCTATTTTATACTATTTTATTCAAATTTATTCTATTTTTTTTATTCTATTTTTTATTTATTCTATTCTTTTTTTCTATTCTTTTTTATTCTATTCTTTTATTTTCAATTCTTTATTATGTAAATTTGCTTATTATTATTATTTTCTATTCTATTCTACTCTTTGTTCTATCCTATTCTGTTCTTTTATATTCTACTCTGTTCTTTTATATTTATATTCTGTTTTATTCAATTTTTTTCTTTTCGAAAATCAGATTTTGGAAGACGGCTATATTCTTTCTATTTTAGTCTATTCTACTTGAATTTTGATATTGGAATTTCACAAGGCGGCTATACTCTTTCTATTTTATTCTATTCTATTCAAATTTATTCTATTTTTTTTTATTCTATTATATTTATTTTTCTATTCTATTCAATTTTATTCTAATCTACTCTCTCTATTGTATTCTATTCTATTATTTTGTTTTCCATTCTGTATTATTCTATTCACTTATATTCTTTTCTATTCTATTATGTTCTATTCTACTCTTTGTTCTATTCTATTCTGTTCTGTTCTTTATATTATATTATGTTTTATTCTATTATATTCTTTAAAGCAGCCTAGGTAGGAATGCAACAAAATATCACCCCAGCAATAATTGACCCACCTGCAACATGGGACCCCTGCAACAAAACATCACCCCAGCGATAATAGACCCACCTGCAACATGGGACCCCTGCAACAAAACATCACCCCAGCGATAATAGACCCACCTGCAACATGGGACCCCTGCAACAAAATATCACCCCAGCAATAATAGACCCACCTGCAACATGGGACCCCTGCAACAAAATATCACCCCAGCAATAATAGACCCACTTGCAACATGGGACCCCTGCAACAAAATATCACCCCAGCAATAATAGACCCACCTGCAATATGGGACCCCTGCAACAAAATATCACCCCAGCAATAATAGACCCACCTGAAATATGGGACCCCTGCAACAAAATATCACCCCAGCAATAATAGACCCACCTGAAATATGGGACCCCTGCAACAAAATATCACCCCAGCAATAATAGACCCACCTGAAATATGGGACCCCTGCAACAAAATATCACCCCCGCAATAATAGACCCCCGGCAGCAACAACAGATCTCCCAACAGCCAGACTCAATAGATTCTTTAGCAGCCAGAAACATTAGACCCCCCCTCCCTCAACAGTAGATCCATTCCAGCAACAATTGCTCCCCCCCCCAGCAACATAAGCCTCTCCAGCATAAATAGATCCCCCACTAGGAACAATAGACCTCCCAGCAATAATAGACTGCCACGCAAAAACAGAACCTCTGTAGCAATAATAGACCCCAGCAGCCAGCATCAATAGATCCTCCAGCACCCATTGCCATTACATTAATTTACTGCTGGAGGTGCCGGAACTGCGTTCCCCCACGTTCCTGATAAAAAAAAAGCCCTATTCTATTCTATTCTATTATATTCTATTCTATTCTTTAAAGCAGCCTAAGTAGGGATCATCTTATTTCACTTTTATACCTTACTGTATTTATTGCTAAATGTTTCCATTGTGAATTCGAATTTGGGTAATTTGGTTCTAATTTATTTCGGATTCATTAAAATGCGTTTCCATTGTGATTCAGAAATTGGTAAGGAACCAACTGCAGGGGTCTAATCTGTAATATATTATGAAATGAGGGATCGGCGAGTATATATAGATGAGAGTCATAGGTGGGGTTCCCGGTAGTAACGTGTCCATGTGCGTTGTCTTCATAAGATTGGCATTGCGTCACCCTGAATGTGTCCTGTGTTTGATGGTCTCAGATCTCACATGTCCGGGAGGAATACGAGGCGAAGATCAGAGGACTGCTGCCGGCCGCCCTGAGAAAGGAATTAGAAGAGACAATCGGCTCCCTGAAGTTGCAGGTAAATGAGGAGTGACAGGGGGGGCCCTTTGCTGACTCGGCTCTTCCAGGTGTGCGTGTCACGGCTCGCGCTGTGCCGTCACATGTCCTCCGGTACTTTCCTGACCGATGTCTTCTCTGACAGGTGAACCTTCTTCAGAAGAGGACGCAGGTGCTGCAGGAGGAACTGACCGTGTATCAGAGGAAAGGGTAAGAGAAAAGCTACATTCCCCTGTGGACCCCTACCCATGGAGAAAGGGGGAGGCATAGGGGTGTCAGGCCCATGGAAAGAACCTTGTCTTATGGGAATGGGCTGCATTCCCCTGGGAGAAGGGCCCTCAGGGTTGGGGGCCCTTAGAAAGCCCCTTGTATTATGGAAATGAGCTGCATTCCTCTGAAAAGGGGGAGGCATAGGGGTGTCAGGCCACCAGAAAACACCTTTTTTTGTGGGAATAGCCTGCATTCCCTTGGGGAGGGGCCTTTAGGGGCGGGGGCCCATGGAAAGCACCTTGTCTTATGGGAATGGGCCATATTCCCCTGGGGATTGGGGGCCCCTGGAAAGCACCTTGTATTATGGAAATTGTCTGCATTCCTCGAGAAAAGGGGAGGCATAGGGGTGTCGGGCCCCCAGAAAACATATTTTTTGTGGGAGTAGGCTGCATTCCCCTGGGGAGGGGCCTTTAAGGGCGGGGGCCCATGGAAAGCACCTTGTATTATGGAAATGGTCTACATTCCTCGAGAAAGGGGGAGACATAGCGGTGTTGGGCCCCTGGAAAATACCTTTATTGTGGGAATGGGCTGCAATCCCCTGGGGGAGGGCCCCTTGGGGGTGAGGGCCCATGGAAAGCACCTTTATTATGGGAATAGCCTGCATTCTCCTGGGGGACCCTGGAAAGTACCCTGTCTTATGGAAATGGGTGATATTCCCCTGGGGATGGAGCCCCTGGAGAGCACATTGTCTTATGGAAATAGGGTGTATTCCCCTTGGAATGGGGCCCTCAGGGTTGGGGGGGGGGCCTTGAAAGCATCTTGTAATATGGGAATGGGCTGCATTCCTCCAGAAAGCAAGAGGAAAAGAGGCATCAGGCCACCAGAAAACACCTTTTTCTGTGGGGAATAGGCTGCATTTCCCTGGGGAGGGGCCCTTAGGGGCAGGGGCCCATGGAAAGCACCCTGTCTTAAGGGAATAGGCCATATTTCCCTGGGGATTGGGGGCCCCTGGAAAACACCTTGTAATATGGAAATGGGCTGCATTCCTCCAGAAAAGGGGAGGCATAGGGGTGTCGGGCCCCTGTAAAGCACCTTTTATTGTGGGAAGGGGCTGCATTCTCCTGGGGGGAGGGGCCCTTAGGGGTGGGGGCCTCTGGAAAGCACCTTGTCTTATGGAAATAGGCAGTATACCTATGGGGATGGGGGCCCCTGGAGAGCACCTTGTTTTATGGAAACAGGGCGTATTCCCCTGGGGATGGGAGCCCCTGGAGAGCACCTTGTCTTATGGGAATGGGCCGTATTCCCCCAGAATAGGAAAGGCATAGGGGTGTCGGGCACCCGGAAAGCACCTTTTATTGTGGGAATAGGCTTTTTTTCCCTGGGGGAGGACCCACTAGGGGTGGGGGCTCCTAAAAAGCACCTTGTCTTATGGGAATGGGCCGTATTTCTCTGGGAATGAGGCCCTTAGGGTTGAGGGGGCCCTTGAAAGCATCTTGTAATATGGGAATGGGCTGCATTCCTCCAGAAAGAGGGAGGCATAGGGGTGGCGGGCCCCTGGTAAACACTTTAATTGTGGGAATGGGCTGCATTCCCCTGGGGGAAGGGGCCTTAGGGGTGGGGGCCCCTGGAAAGCACCTTGTATTATGGGAGTGGTCCGCATTCCTCCAGAAAGAGGGAGGCATAAGGGTGTCAGGCACCTGGAAAACACATTTTTTGTGGGAATAGGTTGCTTTCCCCTGGGGGAGGGGCCCTTAGGGGTAGGGGTCCCTGGAAAGCACCTTGTCTTATGCATATGGGCCGAATTCCCCTGGTGATGGGGCTCTCAGGATTGGGGGCCCCTCAAAAGCACCTTGTATTATGGGAACAGGCTACCTTTTTGGTCTCTACCCACCTCTCTTCAACCACATTTTAGTAATAAGAGCCGTGTATGGTGGCGGCCCTCCAATCCCACAACAGGTGGTAGCGGAGGATTGTGGGAAGTACGGCTTGGAGGACCCTCATGGGTTGTCCCTCCAAATCACTCATAATACACCCATACTAGACTGTGGCCCTGACACCCTAAAGAGAACCGGTCATCATAACAGAGCCCTGTACCTCATTACATTGGGTGCAGCCCCTTATCTAGGACATGCTGGTTGCCTGTCATGCTGATCCTCTATTCTGGGTGTCATATGGGGGATCAGGACCTCTGATGTCACTCAGGGAAGTTGTCTTTTCAGAGGGATGTGGGCAGTGAGTCCCCCCCCCCCCCCTCAGTACTGGGCCCCTATATCCATGTATTATATACACTGAGGAGCTGGGAGACAGAGGAAGTCCTGCATAGTCTAAATATTCAGATTTTTGCATGACCGGTTCCCTTTAGTCTAAAAATAAAAGGGGGAGTGCATGGTTTGTATTGGGGGGTTGCACATCGGATTTCATGTCATGTGATCAGATTGTAGTGCATGTGTTACCGGACAGATGTCGGGATTCTCTATACACCATAATGAATGGTTTGTACTGGGATTCGGGGGGGGTTCTATCATAAATGGGGGATTTGAGATCAGCTAGTGACACCCCGTACACTGCTATAGGGTATTCGGGGAGGGACGGCATTGGTGGTGAATAGGCATGTATAGCAGGCAGATATAAAAGGGCATTGGAGAATTATACTGACATCACTTCCTGTGACATCACTTCCTATGACATCACTTCCTGTGTGTTAAATGAAGCCCCAGAGCTCTTCCATTCATTGGCTGAGCCTCACGACGGCCTTGCTTAGCAGTAATGTTCCGGTGAAACAGAAATCATGACCCATACATGCGTTCATCCATCTTCATGCTCACCCCCAACCCCCCAAACTTCAACTTCTTCACTCCCATAGCTGCCAACTGTCCCGTTTTGCCGGGACAGTCCCGGCAAATAGGACCCTGTCTCAGGTAATTTCCTCTGCTATTTTGACCTTAAGTTTGAAATTCCCCTTTCATTTTCCTGTAATTCTCTTTTTATTGAGTAGACCCTATAATCTGATAAGTAGGCAGAGATTATTTATGTGGAGTGGGCGGAGCTTCAGGGAAGTGGGTGTGGTAAGTAATTGATAGCTGTGCTGCCAAGTGTCCCTGGAAATTTTTTTTCAAATGTTGCCAACTATGCACTCTATCATACAACAGCACCCTGGGGTGTCCTGACCCTTTACCGTGTGCCACCTTGGTGATGGAGCGTCTCTAAAGTTGGCCCCACATAGTTCTAAAACGATGAGCAGGTTCCTCCATCCACATAATCCATGTCAATGGAGGAACCCCCCCTCCCGGCCCCCCAGGACGATGTGTCCTGACTGCTCTCAGAATACAGTGATCGGCAGCTGCAGTCACTGATCCAGGAAGATTGTCCTTTTGAAAGAAGTCCATCAAACAATCGACTTCTGTGCAGTAGGAATGGCCACACAGTGATGAAAATTAGGCCGGCCCCCGCTGAACCAGGCAATGAAGGTCTGAAGTTTTCGAGCTCTTCATTCATCCAATCACAGGGCTCTGATCTGACCACACACAGATGGTTGTCTGATAGACTAAGGCAGGGGTGTCAAACTAGGGGCCATCAAGCTGTTGCGGAACTACAAGTCCCATGAGGCATTGCAAGGTTGACAGTTACAAGCATGACTCCCACAGGCAGTGGCATGATGGGACTTGTAGTTCTGCAACAGCTGGAGGGCTGCCAGTTTGACACCCCTGGACTAAGGTGTCCAGATCTGCTCATCTCTTCTACATGTTCCCCGAATTCATCCAACCCTCACCAGGCCCGGCAGTGTGTGAACAGAACGCCACGAAGGTGACACCCAGGATGATGCTGGGCATGGGCACCACTCCCAGAACGCTTTACATTTTCTGAATGAATGCAAAGTGTCCTCTGATTGGACGAGGTGGGGTGGTGACATCATGCTCTACACTTCATCTAATTAGAGAACACGTTGTCATTGATGAAGCTGGAAATGCAAGGAAAGCTGTACAGTGAGGAAAATAATGATTTGATCCCTGCAGAAGTTTGCCCACTTACATAGAAATGTCGGGTGTATAATATTTATCATAGGTGTATTTTATATAATAGAGACAGAATATCAACCAAAAATCCAGAAAAAACACATAATACAAATGTTATAAATGGAGTCGCAGTTCAGTGACTTAGTAGTTGGTGGGGAAACCCTTGTTGGCAATCACAGAGGTCAGACGTTTCTTGTAGTTGGTGACCAGGTTTGCACACATCTCAGGAGGGATTTTGGTTCACCCTCCTTTACAGATCTTCTCTAAGTTTCAGCTCCCTTCATACATTTTTCTATAGGATGAAGGTCTGGAGACTGGCTAGGCAACTCCATGACCTTAATGTGCTTCTTCTTGAGCCACTCCTTTGTTGCCTTGGCGGTATGTTTTGGGTCATTGTCATGCTGGAATACCCATCCATGATCCATCTTCAGTGTTCTGGCTGAGGGAAGAAGGTTCTCATCCAAGATTTTACAATACATGGCCCCGCCCATTGGACTCTCAATGCAGCAAAGTTGGCCTGTACCTTTAGCAGAGAAACAGCCCCAAAGCATCATGTTTCCACCTCCGTGCTTGACTGTAGGTAAGGTGACTGTAGGGACGGTGACTGTAGGGGTGGTGACTGTAGGGAAGGTGACTGTAAGGATGGTGACTGTAGGGGTGGTGACTGTAGGGATGGTGACTCTAGGGGTGGTGACTGTAGGGATGGTGACTGTAGGGATGGTGACTGTAGGGATGGATGACTGTAGGGAAGGTGACTGTAGGGGTGGCGACTGTAGGGATGGTGACTGTAGGGACGGTGACTGTAGGGAAGGTGACTGTAGGGGTGGTGACTGTAGGGATGGTGACTGTAGGGAAGGTGACTGTAGGGAAGGTGACTGTAGGGGTGGTGACTGTAGGGATGGTGACTCTAGGGGTGGTGACTGTAGGGATGGTGACTGTAGGGATGGTGACTGTAGGGATGGTGACTGTAGGGAAGGTGACTGTAGGGGTAGCGACTGTAGGGATGGTGACTGTAGGGACGGTGACTGTAGGGAAGGTGACTGTAGGGGTGGTGACTGTAGGGATGGTGACTGTAGGGAAGGTGACTGTAGGGAAGGTGACTGTAGGGATGGTGACTGTAGGGATGGTGACTGTAGGGAAGGTGACTGTAGGGATGGTGACTGTAGGGAAGGTGACTGTAGGGATGGTGACTGTAGGGAAGGTGACTGTAGGTACGGTGACTGTAGGTAAGGTGACTGTAGGGATGGTGATTGTAGGGAAGGTGACTGTAGGGAAGGTGACTGTAGGGAAGGTGACTGTAGGGAAGGTGACTGTAGGTACGGTGACTGTAGGTACGGTGACTGTAGGGACGGTGACTGTAGGGACGGTGACTGTAGGGATGGTGACTGTAGGGATGGTGATTGTAGGGATGGTGACTGTAGGGATGGTGACTGTAGGGATGGTGACTGTAGGGATGGTGACTGTAGGGATGGTGACTGTAGGGATCGTGACTGTAGGGATGGTGATTGTAGGGATGGTGACTGTAGGGGTGGTGACTGTAGGGAAGGTGACTGTAGGGATGGTGACTGTAGGGAAAGTGACTTTAGGGATGATGTTCTTAGGGTCATAGTCAGCATTTTTCTTCCTCCAAACACAGCGAGTCGAGTTAATGCTAAAGAGCTCAATTTTGGTCTCATCTGACCACAGCACTTTCTCCCAATCCTTCTCTGAATCATTTAGATGTTCATTGGTATGATGGTAGATGTGCCTTTCTGAGGAGGGGGACCTTGCGGGTGCTGCAGGATTTCAATCTATGGTGGGTAATTGTGTTACCAATGGTTTGTTTGGTGACTGTGGTCCCAACTGCCTTGAGATCATCCACAGCTCCTCTCGTGTAGTTCACTTTTCTCATGATCATCCTTATCCCAATCTTGCATGGAGCTCCAGACTGAGGGCGATTGATGGTTATTTTGTATTTCTTCCATTTACCAATTATCACTCCATCAGTTGTCTCCTCACCAAGCTTCTTGCTGATGGTCTTGTAGCCATTCCAGCCTTGTGCCGGCCTCCAATCTTCTCCCTGACCTCCTCTGACAGCTCTTTGGTCTTCCCATGATGGTGAGGTTTGAATGGAAGAAAGAGATTCTGTAGACAGGTGTCTTATACACATAACGAGTTGTCGTTAGGAGCCCCATCTCACATTGACAGGACTAATCTGTGACCACATGAGCACCTACTGTAGACAGTCTGTGGGGGCCACTTATTGTTGGTTGGTAGGGGGTCAAATACTTATTTTACTCACTGTACATATGCTACATAGAAGCTTGCTGTATACATCGCTCTGATCCTAACTGTAGCCGTGTGTAGAAGAGATCACAGTGTGATCTGACACGGACTGCAGCTGCATTTATGATTGGGATATATCTAGTGGAAGGTATGTGTAGTATATAGAATCAGTATTATTTATTGTCATATTATAAATTCCATTCCAGACTATGACCTCCATACAAGAAAGATGCTCATCAGGACCAACCACACCCCAAGTCCTTTATATTCCATGTCAAATAAAATCTCTCATCTGATTGGCTGTTACATTCCTTGTGTCAGACGTCGCCTCACTGAGCCACGGGCAGCCGCTGACCTTCTACCTATACCCCGCCAATCGCTTATCTCCTATGATTTTATATCATGTTTACACATCCTCTATTTTTATATCTTTGTATCCCGTGTCTGACATTAAATATTTATTTTATACCATCTGTGTTTGTCATTTCTTCATCCCATCCCACACTGGCTGGACAGGGAGCTTACACTCTATTAAATGGATTGCTGATTATTTCATGGCCTGCTGCTGGTAGAGTACAGGTGGTGTGATCTACAGCAGCCAATCAGATAATTGTATCCATTATTGTGACCCCTGATTGGGTGCTTGGAGGTTTGAGTTTGTTTGGAGGCCCAATGTAAGCAATGGGGGCCCTGCTGTCTTATGGGGGGGGGGTTTGTGATTGGACTGTACAGCCGTGGCAAAAAGTTTTGAGAATGACACAAGTATTAATTTTCACAAAGTCTGCTGCCTCAGTGTTTGTGATGGAATTTGCATATACTCCAGAATGTCATGAAGAGCGATCCGATGAATAGAGAGAAGTCTCTCTTTGCCATGAAAATGAACTTCATTTTAAAAAACATTTCCACTGCATTTGTGAAGAAGGTTTCAGGGCGCCCAAGAAAGTCCAGCAGGTGCCAGGACCGTCTCCTACAGCTGATTTACCACCAGTGCAGGGCTTTCTCAGAAATGGCAGCAGGCAGTTGTGAGTGCGTCTGCACGCACAGTGAGGAGAAGACTTTTGGAGGATGGCCTGGTGTCAAGAAGGGCAGAAAATAAGTCACTTCTCACCAGGAAAAGCCTCAGGGACAGACTAATATTCTTCAAACAGGGATTGGATTTCTGAGGACTGGGGTAAAGTCCTTTTCTCTGATGAACCCCCTTTGCCATTGGTTGTGGTATCCGGAAAAAACTTTGTCCACAAGTCCTGTGTCATGCATCCTGAGACCGTTCATGTGCGGGGTCGCTTTTCAGCCAAGGGAGTGGCTCACTCACAATATGCCATTAATAGAGAATGATACAAAAACATCCTCTGAGAGCAACTTCTCCCAACCATCCAAGAGAGCAACTTCTCCCAACCATCCAAGAAGAGTTTGTGAGGAACAATGGCTTTTCCAGCATGATGGAGCTCCTTGCTATAAGGCAAAAGTCATACATAAGTGGCTTGGGAAACAAAACATTGAAATTTTGGGTCCATGGCCAGGAAACTCCCCAGACCTTCATCCCATTGAGAACTTGTGGTCAATCCTCAAGAGGCGAGTGAACTTTTGGGTCCATGGCCAGGAAACTCCGCAGACCTTCATCACATTGAGAACTTGTTGTCAATCCTCAAGAGGCGAGTGAACTTTTGGGTCCATGGCCAGGAAACTCCGCAGACCTTCATCCCATTGAGAACTTGTGGTCAATCCTCAAGAGGCGAGTGAACTTTTGGGTCCATGGCCAGGAAACTCCCCAGACCTTCATCCCATTGAGAACTTGTGGTCAATCCTCAAGAGGCGAGTGAACTTTTGGGTCCATGGCCAGGAAACTCCGCAGACCTTCATCACATTGAGAACTTGTTGTCAATCCTCAAGAGGCGAGTGAACTTTTGGGTCCATGGCCAGGAAACTCTTCAGACCTTCATCCTATTGAGAACTTGTGGTCAATCCTCAAGAGGCGAGTGAACTTTTGGGTCCATGGCCAGGAAACTCCCCAGACCTTCATCCCATTGAGAACTTGTGGTCAATCCTCAAGAGGCGAGTGAACTTTTGGGTCCATGGCCAGGAAACTCCGCAGACCTTCATCACATTGAGAACTTGTTGTCAATCCTCAAGAGGCGAGTGAACTTTTGGGTCCATGGCCAGGAAACTCCCCAGACCTTCATCCCATTGAGAACTTGTGGTCAATCCTCAAGAGGCGAGTGAACTTTTGGGTCCATGGCCAGGAAACTCCCCAGACCTTCATCCCATTGAGAACTTTTGGTCAATCCTCAAGAGGCGGGTGAACTTTTGGGTCCATGGCCAGGAAACTCCGCAGACCTTCATCACATTGAGAACTTGTTGTCAATCCTCAAGAGGCGAGTGAACTTTTGGGTCCATGGCCAGGAAACTCCCCAGACCTTCATCCCATTGAGAACTTGTGGTCAATCCTCAAGAGGCGAGTGAACTTTTGGGTCCATGGCCAGGAAACTCCGCAGACCTTCATCACATTGAGAACTTGTTGTCAATCCTCAAGAGGCGAGTGAACTTTTGGGTCCATGGCCAGGAAACTCCCCAGACCTTCATCCCATTGAGAACTTGTGGTCAATCCTCAAGAGGCGAGTGAACTTTTGGGTCTATGGCCAGGAAACTCCCCAGACCTTTATCCTATTGAGAACTTGTGGTCAATTCTCAAGAGGCGAGTGAACTTTTGGGTCCATGGCCAGGAAACTCTTCAGACCTTCATCCTATTGAGAACTTGTGGTCAATCCTCAAGAGGCGAGTGAACTTTTGGGTCCATGGCCAGGAAACTCCCCAGACCTTCATCCCATTGAGAACTTGTGGTCAATCCTCAAGAGGCGAGTGAACTTTTGGGTCCATGGCCAGGAAACTCCGCAGACCTTCATCACATTGAGAACTTGTTGTCAATCCTCAAGAGGCGAGTGAACTTTTGGGTCCATGGCCAGGAAACTCCCCAGACCTTCATCCCATTGAGAACTTGTGGTCAATCCTCAAGAGGCGAGTGAACTTTTGGGTCTATGGCCAGGAAACTCCCCAGACCTTTATCCTATTGAGAACTTGTGGTCAATTCTCAAGAGGCGAGTGAACTTTTGGGTCCATGGCCAGGAAACTCTTCAGACCTTCATCCTATTGAGAACTTGTGGTCAATCCTCAAGAGGCGAGTGAACTTTTGGGTCCATGGCCAGGAAACTCCCCAGACCTTCATCCCATTGAGAACTTGTGATCAATCCTCAAGAGGCGAGTGAACTTTTGGGTCCATGGCCAGGAAACTCCCCAGACCTTCATCCCATTGAGAACTTGTGGTCAATCCTCAAGAGGCGAGTGAACTTTTGGGTCCATGGCCAGGAAACTCCGCAGACCTTCATCACATTGAGAACTTGTTGTCAATCCTCAAGAGGCGAGTGAACTTTTGGGTCCATGGCCAGGAAACTCCCCAGACCTTCATCCCATTGAGAACTTGTGGTCAATCCTCAAGAGGCGAGTGAACTTTTGGGTCCATGGCCAGGAAACTCCCCAGACCTTCATCCCATTGAGAACTTTTGGTCAATCCTCAAGAGGCGGGTGAACTTTTGGGTCCATGGCCAGGAAACTCCGCAGACCTTCATCACATTGAGAACTTGTTGTCAATCCTCAAGAGGCGAGTGGACTTTTGGGTCCATGGCCAGGAAACTCCCCAGACCTTCATCCCATTGAGAACTTGTGGTCAATCCTCAAGAGGCGAGTAAACTTTTGGGTCCATGGCCAGGAAACTCCCCAGACCTTCATCCCATTGAGAACTTTTGGTCAATCCTCAAGAGGCGGGTGAACTTTTGGGTCCATGGCCAGGAAACTCCCCAGACCTTCATCCCATTGAGAACTTGTGGTCAATCCTCAAGAGGCGAGTGAACTTTTGGGTCCATGTCCAGGAAACTCCCCAGAACTTCATCCCATTGAGAACTTGTGGTCAATCCTCAAGAGGCGAGTGAACTTTTGGGTTCATGGCCAGGAAACTCCCCAGACCTTCATCCCATTGAGAACTTGTGGTCAATCCTCAAGAGGCGAGTGAACTTTTGGGTCCATGGCCAGGAAACTCCGCAGACCTTCATCACATTGAGAAATTGTTGTCAATCCTCAAGAGACGAGTGAACTTTTGGGTCCATGGCCAGGAAACTCCCCAGACCTTCATCCCATTGAGAACTTGTGGTTAATCCTCAAGAGGCGAGTGAACTTTTGGGTCCATGGCCAGGAAACTCCCCAGACCTTCATCCCATTGAGAACTTGTGGTCAATCCTCAAGAGGCGAGTGAACTTTTGGGTCCATGGCCAGGAAACTCCCCAGACCTTCATCCCATTGAGAACTTTTGGTCAATCCTCAAGAGGCGGGTGAACTTTTGGGTCCATGGCCAGGAAACTCCCCAGACCTTCATCCCATTGAGAACTTGTGGTCAATCCTCAAGAGGCGAGTGAACTTTTGGGTCCATGTCCAGGAAACTCCCCAGAACTTCATCCCATTGAGAACTTGTGGTCAATCCTCAAGAGGCGAGTGAACTTTTGGGTTCATGGCCAGGAAACTCCCCAGACCTTCATCCCATTGAGAACTTGTGGTCAATCCTCAAGAGGCGAGTGAACTTTTGGGTCCATGGCCAGGAAACTCCGCAGACCTTCATCACATTGAGAACTTGTTGTCAATCCTCAAGAGGCGAGTGAACTTTTGGGTCCATGGCCAGGAAACTCCCCAGACCTTCATCCCATTGAGAACTTGTGGTCAATCCTCAAGAGGCGAGTGAACTTTTGGGTTCATGGCCAGGAAACTCCCCAGACCTTCATCCCAGTGAGAACTTTTGGTTAATCCTCAAGAGGCGGGTGAACTTTTGGGTCCATGGCCAGGAAACTCCCCAGACCTTCATCCCATTGAGAACTTGTGGTCAATCCTCAAGCGGCGAGTGAACTTTTGGGTCCATGTCCAGGAAACTCCCCAGAACTTCATCCCATTGAGAACTTGTGGTCAATCCTCAAGAGGCGAGTGAACTTTTGGGTCCATGGCCAGGAAACTCCGCAGACCTTCATCACATTGAGAACTTGTTGTCAATCCTCAAGAGGCGAGTGAACTTTTGGGTCCATGGCCAGGAAACTCCCCAGACCTTCATCCCATTGAGAACTTGTGGTCAATCCTCAAGAGGCGAGTGAACTTTTGGGTCTATGGCCAGGAAACTCCCCAGACCTTTATCCTATTGAGAACTTGTGGTCAATTCTCAAGAGGCGAGTGAACTTTTGGGTCCATGGCCAGGAAACTCTTCAGACCTTCATCCTATTGAGAACTTGTGGTCAATCCTCAAGAGGCGAGTGAACTTTTGGGTCCATGGCCAGGAAACTCCCCAGACCTTCATCCCATTGAGAACTTGTGGTCAATCCTCAAGAGGCGAGTGAACTTTTGGGTCCATGGCCAGGAAACTCCGCAGACCTTCATCACATTGAGAACTTGTTGTCAATCCTCAAGAGGCGAGTGAACTTTTGGGTCCATGGCCAGGAAACTCCCCAGACCTTCATCCCATTGAGAACTTGTGGTCAATCCTCAAGAGGCGAGTGAACTTTTGGGTCTATGGCCAGGAAACTCCCCAGACCTTTATCCTATTGAGAACTTGTGGTCAATTCTCAAGAGGCGAGTGAACTTTTGGGTCCATGGCCAGGAAACTCTTCAGACCTTCATCCTATTGAGAACTTGTGGTCAATCCTCAAGAGGCGAGTGAACTTTTGGGTCCATGGCCAGGAAACTCCCCAGACCTTCATCCCATTGAGAACTTGTGATCAATCCTCAAGAGGCGAGTGAACTTTTGGGTCCATGGCCAGGAAACTCCCCAGACCTTCATCCCATTGAGAACTTGTGGTCAATCCTCAAGAGGCGAGTGAACTTTTGGGTCCATGGCCAGGAAACTCCGCAGACCTTCATCACATTGAGAACTTGTTGTCAATCCTCAAGAGGCGAGTGAACTTTTGGGTCCATGGCCAGGAAACTCCCCAGACCTTCATCCCATTGAGAACTTGTGGTCAATCCTCAAGAGGCGAGTGAACTTTTGGGTCCATGGCCAGGAAACTCCCCAGACCTTCATCCCATTGAGAACTTTTGGTCAATCCTCAAGAGGCGGGTGAACTTTTGGGTCCATGGCCAGGAAACTCCGCAGACCTTCATCCCATTGAGAACTTGTTGTCAATCCTCAAGAGGCGAGTGGACTTTTGGGTCCATGGCCAGGAAACTCCCCAGACCTTCATCCCATTGAGAACTTGTGGTCAATCCTCAAGAGGCGAGTAAACTTTTGGGTCCATGGCCAGGAAACTCCCCAGACCTTCATCCCATTGAGAACTTTTGGTCAATCCTCAAGAGGCGGGTGAACTTTTGGGTCCATGGCCAGGAAACTCCCCAGACCTTCATCCCATTGAGAACTTGTGGTCAATCCTCAAGAGGCGAGTGAACTTTTGGGTCCATGTCCAGGAAACTCCCCAGAACTTCATCCCATTGAGAACTTGTGGTCAATCCTCAAGAGGCGAGTGAACTTTTGGGTTCATGGCCAGGAAACTCCCCAGACCTTCATCCCATTGAGAACTTGTGGTCAATCCTCAAGAGGCGAGTGAACTTTTGGGTCCATGGCCAGGAAACTCCGCAGACCTTCATCACATTGAGAAATTGTTGTCAATCCTCAAGAGACGAGTGAACTTTTGGGTCCATGGCCAGGAAACTCCCCAGACCTTCATCCCATTGAGAACTTGTGGTTAATCCTCAAGAGGCGAGTGAACTTTTGGGTCCATGGCCAGGAAACTCCCCAGACCTTCATCCCATTGAGAACTTGTGGTCAATCCTCAAGAGGCGAGTGAACTTTTGGGTCCATGGCCAGGAAACTCCCCAGACCTTCATCCCATTGAGAACTTTTGGTCAATCCTCAAGAGGCGGGTGAACTTTTGGGTCCATGGCCAGGAAACTCCCCAGACCTTCATCCCATTGAGAACTTGTGGTCAATCCTCAAGAGGCGAGTGAACTTTTGGGTCCATGTCCAGGAAACTCCCCAGAACTTCATCCCATTGAGAACTTGTGGTCAATCCTCAAGAGGCGAGTGAACTTTTGGGTTCATGGCCAGGAAACTCCCCAGACCTTCATCCCATTGAGAACTTGTGGTCAATCCTCAAGAGGCGAGTGAACTTTTGGGTCCATGGCCAGGAAACTCCGCAGACCTTCATCACATTGAGAACTTGTTGTCAATCCTCAAGAGGCGAGTGAACTTTTGGGTCCATGGCCAGGAAACTCCCCAGACCTTCATCCCATTGAGAACTTGTGGTCAATCCTCAAGAGGCGAGTGAACTTTTGGGTTCATGGCCAGGAAACTCCCCAGACCTTCATCCCAGTGAGAACTTTTGGTTAATCCTCAAGAGGCGGGTGAACTTTTGGGTCCATGGCCAGGAAACTCCCCAGACCTTCATCCCATTGAGAACTTGTGGTCAATCCTCAAGCGGCGAGTGAACTTTTGGGTCCATGTCCAGGAAACTCCCCAGAACTTCATCCCATTGAGAACTTGTGGTCAATCCTCAAGAGGCGAGTGAACTTTTGGGTTCATGGCCAGGAAACTCCCCAGACCTTCATCCCATTGAGAACTTGTGGTCAATCCTCAAGAGGCGAGTGAACAACAAGAAACCCCACAAATTCTGACAAGCTCCAAGCAGTGATTATGGAAGAATGGGCGGCCATCAGTCAGGATGTGGCCCAGAAATTGATTGACACCATGCCGGGGCGAATGGCAGAGGACTTGAAAAAGAAGGGTCACCACTGCAAATATTGACTCTTTGCATAAACTTCATGTCATCGTCAATAAAAGCCTTTGACATTTATGAAATGCTTGTATTTATACTTCAGTATCCCATAGTAACATCTAACAAAAAGATCTAAAAACACTGAAGAAGCAGACTTTGTGAAAATTAATATTTGTGTCATTCTCAAAACTTTTGGCCAAGGCTGTAGATGTTGGTCTCCGGTGAGGAGTCTTCATTGGGCTTATATGACTGAAAACATAATTAGTCCTCACTTTAAGAGCTCCCATTACATCTAATGAGGGTGATGCTGGTGGACCGAATAACGGAAAGCCCAGATAGTATGGACTCATCAGTCCAGCCTGTCCCGGGGTCTCTGTGGTATAAAAGATAGCAAAGCTCCAAAACGAATAATGTGCAAGGATGGGATATAATCCTCTCTTATTTGGAGTGGATATCCAACACGTTCCGGGAGGTGTCACATAATCCCTCCTTCTAATCGTACAAAAATCAGGACAATAATCAATGTATAAGATCGAAAAATCAAAGAATCTGACTTCCCATCTCCGTGACCTCCAATGGTGGAGCTTCTGACCCTTCATCACTCCATCCAAAACTTCTGAAGATTCGCAGGGAGTTCTACTATGAGATCAGTGACCGCGCCCTTGAAGTAAGTGATGTTCATTTTATCATTAACGTTTCCAGTATCATGTGATGGTTGAACCACGGCAGCATTTAGTTGCCTGACTGTGATTTTCCACCGTTGTTCTGTCAGAGGTCTCCAAACTTTTAAAACAAAGGGCCTGTTTACTGTCTTTTAGACTTTGGGGGGGGGAGGGGGCGCAGACTGTGGCCAGTGAGAGTAGGAAATACCCGAGGATTATTGGGAGTAAAACAATTACATAGCACTGTGGTCAGGAGGAGGAGGAATAGTGCCCTATCGTTGGTGTCAAAGAAAGATTGGATGGAATGGTTCCTCATCATTGGTGTCAGTGGGAGGAATAGTGCTCCATCGTTGGTGTCAGTGGGAGGAATAGTGCCCCATCATTGGTGTCAGTTGGAGGAATAGTGCTCCATCGTTGGTATCAGTGGGAGGAATAGTGCCCCATCATTGGTGTCATTGGGAGGAATAGTGTCCCATCATTGGTGTCAGCGGGGGGAATAGTGCCCCATCATTGATATCAGTGGAAGGAATAGTGCCCCATCATTGGTGTCAGTGGGAGGAATAGTGCCCCATCATTGGTGTCAGTGGGGGGAATAGTGCCCCATCATTGGTGTCAGTGGGAGGAATAGTGCCCCATCATTGGTGTCAGTGGGGGGAATAGTGCCCCATCATTGGTGTCAGTGGGGGGAATAGTGCCCCATCATTGGTGTCGGTGGGAGGAATAGTGTCCCATCATTGGTGTCAGTTGGGGGAATAGTGCCCCATCATTGGTGTCAGTGGGGAGAATAGTGCCCCATCATTGGTGTCAGTGGGAGGAATAATGCCGCATCATTGGTGTCAGTGGGAGGAATAGTGCCCAAGTGTTGGTGTCAGTTGAAAGAATGGTGCTTCATTGTTGGTGTCGGTGGGAGGACTAGCAATCCATCATTGGTGTTGGTGGGAGGAATTGTTCTTAGCATTAGTGTGAAGAATAGCCCCCTCAGGCCCGGATAAAGGGCTGCATTCGGCCTGCAGGCCACAGTTTGGAGACCACTGCTCTGTATCATAGTTTCCCAATCTCAGTCCTCAAACTCCCCCAACAGGCCGATTCCCTTCCATAAAATACTCAGCCATTAACATTGAGTTAAAGCACCTGTAAGGAAACCCGGAAAACCTGACCGGTTGGTGGAACTTGAGGGATGAGGTTGGGAAGCGTTGCTCCATGTTGATAGTCTGTGTATGGAATTTGCTGCCATTTTTTCAGAGATATAAACTCATTTTATGGTGCTGTGGGCCTCAGGTGAAACCTCACATTTCATATTGCCGATTCATTCTGCTATTGACAATCAGTCCAATATGACTCACTGTGGTTGTGTCTGGAATTTTCATTTAGTGTTTCAGTTATTTTATGAATGAATGAGACTGGACGGCAGTGGTGGTGATGCGGGTAGCATATGGATTTTCATCTTAGTTGTTCAGCAAATATGTCGCTTGCAATGCCTGACTTACAGGTCACCACTAGAGGGAGACATATGCATCTATATACATCCCCTGAGTGGAAGGCAAATGCAAAGTAATATACAAGAATTTGGCTCTCTGGAAACACGCGGTCCTTTCCTCTTTAAGAGTGTCAGCTGTAGTCCCACCAATTTCCAATAGCCAGTACACTATGGAGACCCCCCCCCCCCCCACACACACACACCACCCCCACCCCCGTTCAGCTCCTCCACCGTCGTTCCCCTTTCTGTGCACTTTAATTGCGCTCCCAGCTCTCTTCCGGCGGGATTGAATAGTAAATGCTGACAATAGGGAGAGATCGCAGAAATGAAGGAGCAATCGCGGCCATTGAGGCGGTTTTTGCCTATTACCGCGCGGCGGCTAAATCCAGGTAAGAGGCTCGGTTCTGCCGACAGCAGCAAAAAAAAAAAAAAAAAAAGAAGAAAACATCAATTATTGCATTTTGGGGGGAAAAGTTTGAGCCGACAAGGTCAACGGCGTTTGAAAAGACGACCGTCTTCTGTACTTTGATATTTCCCGCAGAAAGGTCACCGCTTTTAAATCTTGCCATTAGGGAAAGGCAGATCTTTAAAGCTCCTATCAAAGGAATTCGCTCCTTTTTTTTTATACAAAATTGCAACTTGCAGAAAGTGAAATGAGTCGATCGGTTTTAAGTCGGCTTGCAAAAACTTCCTTAAAATTAGACATGCTTTTGTGCCGGCGGATTCTTTGATACTATCAACCAAAGACAGACAGTCCGCTATTCAGTCCGCCTTAAAAAGGGGCCTAATGAGATAACTTTCTTCTCGCATTCAGAATTATTTTCAAAAAGCGCCTTTATAAGGAAGAGCATTAAGGAGGACGAGCGTTCCCTTCGATCTAGAACAATGCCGAATGAAAAGACATCCTTCCTCTGAAGATCTGGAGCTCCCATCTTGACGGAAGATGAAGGATTGATGGATTCTTGTGATCATTGGCCTCCCGATTATCTCCTAATATTCACCGCAGCCCCGGCTTATGGAGGCCACACACGTAGGCAATCGGTGATTGGACAACCAATGAGAGATTTATTGATTGGTCTATCGAACGATGCAATAGACCCAATATGGTTCTGCATTTCACCGTCAACTTCAAGTATCAGTGGATCGTCTATAGAGGTATACAACTGGTTAAAGCCAATCTCTGTGTTATGATTGGTTCTCCAGCACATACACAGATATTTATTAGAGCGAAATGAGGTGATCAATAATAATGTGGCAGAAACCAGTAAAATGGAAAGTCACCGGGATTTGCCCTTTTATTAGTATTGCCTCTGGCTATATAAGGTCAATGGAGTGCTATATGCCTTGTCATCTGGGTGCCAACTTTACCAGATCTGAAAATGTGTATGACCAGCTTTACCCAAACTGAAGATTTGTATTGTTCGCTTTACCAAAATTTGAAAATTTCTATGGTAAAAGATCTGAAAATTTGTACTGTCAGCTTTACCAGAACTAAAAATTTGTATGGCCAGCTTTGCCAGAACTGAAGATTCGTATTGTTAGCTTTACCAAACTTTGAAAATTTCTATGGCCAGCTTTACCAAAACTGAAAATTTGTATGACCAATTTTACCATAACTGAAAATTTGCTATGCCAGCTTTACCAGATCTGAGAATTTGTATGGCCAGCTTTACCACATCTGAACATTTCTATGGCCAGCTTTACCAAATCTGAAAATTTGTATGGCCAACTTTACCAAATCTGAAAAATGTATATGGCCAGCTTTACCAGAACTGAAAATATGTATGACCAGCTCTACCAGATCTGCAAATTTGTATGGCCAACTTTACCAGAACTGATCATTTCTACCGCCAGCTTTATCGGTACTGAAAATTTGTATGGCCAGCTTTACCAAAACTGAAAATTTGTACTGTCAGCTTTACCAGAATTGAAAATGTATATGGCCAACTTTACCAAATCTGAAAAAAGTATATGGCCAGCTTTACCATAACTGAACATTTGTATTACCAGCTTTACAAAAACTGAATATTTGTATGGCCAGCTTTACCAGAACTGAACATTAGCTTTACCAAAATTTGAAAATTTCTTTGGGCAGCTTTACCAGATCTGAAAATTTGTATGACCAATTTTACCATAACTGAAAATTTGCTATGCCAGCTTTACCATATCTGAAAATTTGAATGGCCAGCTTTACGAAAACTGAAAATTTGTATGGCCAGCTTTACCAGATCTGAAAATGTCTATGGCCAGCTTTACCAGATCTGAAAATTTCTATGGCCAGCTTTACCAGATCTGCAAATTTCTGTAGCCAGCTTTATCAAGACTGATGGCCACATTTACCAAAACTTGAATATTTGTATGGCCAGCTTTACCAGATCTGAAAATGTTCTGATGATGGAGAAGAGCACACACACCCCCCCCCCCCCCCCCCAATCACCAGAAAATGCTCAATTCTGGTAAAGCTGACCATGCACTGATCGAACGTTCGTAGGAAATATCTGCTCAGTACATTCGATAATCAGAAACTTTACAAATGCCCCCTGAAATCACTTCAAACGTTTGTTTGCTTTTAACATTTGATTTTGGAATGAATGGAATTTCCAGAATATAAACCACATTCACTCTTCAAGTTTCATTCACCGAGAAGAACTTTCCATCGCTCTCCTTCGATTTTATTTTTGTCTCTATGGTAAATAACAATTGTCGGTTTGACTCGGTAAACTATTAGAAAACTGAACATTATGAAGAAAATTCTGGCCAGCTGAAGCGCGCTCTCGGCGGCGATCTCTTTGTATTTCATGGCATGCTTTCCTGGAAGAATCGTTCGATGTGACACGCCGTGTGACCGCAGACTCTCTGCACACAGAAGATTTGCTGCTGTTTGCGGTGGTTGGAGATTTCCATTAGAAAGGCTGGATTGGTGCTGGTGGCGGTCACATGGCCAGCTGTGTTTTCACTCTCCCTCCTCTTATCTCCCGACCTGCAATTTTAATTCCAGAGTCAATATTTGCCTTCCTCTCACCTCTCCCTGCGTGTGACAACAAAGCCGGCACTTTCATCTTCATCCAGAGCCATGACATCACCAGGTGCCGGGAACGCCAAGCACATCAACACCTGTGAAGTGCCCATTGTCTTGTGCTGCAGAGGATGCTGGGAGTCACTGAGTGCGGTCATACACAGACAGATAAATATTGGCAGGGCAATTTATTTGGATGCAGCTTGAAAAATGGAGGCCAGCAAAGTAAAAACCAGAGCTGGAGGAACCATATTTTCTGAATTCTCCGGCATGTTATGTGGGCCGGTCATTGCTTTGTGATTACATCTGTACCCATACATTGATTGCGGGAGATGTGACCAATCCGGGTATCCCCTGCAACAGTCCGCCATTTATAGAAGCAGTAATAAGTGGGTATTACCAGGGGCTGACTGGCAATCTTTGGCCCAGGGGGCAAATACAACCCAGAGGCCCCTGGTGCAGGGACTCAGCTCCCCCCTCCTGTTCTCCTCCTGACCCCCATCCCAGGCCTAGGTTCCGCTCCAGGTACTCTCTGCTCACTGGGCGGATCGAGCTGGACAGCGCCAGCTGCACCAACTCCGGGTTCCCAAACTGGCCAGTAGGGGGCAGCTGGGGCTGCAGGGGGACATGTAGCCGGCCTCTGCTTGGACATGGCGTACACCATAAATGTCAGCGAAGGGGGGGGGGGGGGGATGATGGTGGGTAAGCATGCACTCCGTCCTTGTTCTCAGTCTCATCCCACACTCAGTAGGACACCAATGGGGACTTTTTACTAAAGGAATGTCTGCAGCAGATGCAGCCTTTTTATGGGGCATCAGAGGGGCCCAGGGGGAAGTTGCCCCCCGCCCAGTCTACCCGTTGTTAACACACAATGTTATAATGTTAATGTTATAGCCACTGCTGACCTTTCCTGTATAAAGAATGGGACCCTGTGCAACCTACCTCTCATGCTGCAGAGAAAGGTGGGCCTGGAACCAGGGAACACACTGCTTTTCCTGTATAAAGAATGGAACCCTGCGCAACCTACCTCTAATGCTGCAGAGGAGGGTGGACCTGTAACCAGGGAACACACTGCTTACCTTTCCTGTATAATGAATGGCACCCTGTGCAACTTACCTCTCAAGCTGCAGAGAAAGGTGGGCCTGGAACCAGGGAACACATTGGTTACCTTTCTTGTATAATTATTAGAACCCTGTGCAACCTACCTCTCATGCTGCAGAGAAAGGTGGGCCTGGAACCAGGGAATACACTGCTTACCTTTCCTGTATTTAAAATGGAATCCTGTGCAACCTACCTCTCATGCTGCAGAGGAGGGTGGGCCTGGAACCAGGGAAGACACTGCTTACCTTTCCCAGGCTCTCATACAGGGACACTTCTAAGATGAGCTTTGGGGATGAAGCACATAAAGATGGCGGATGTCTATATGGAAATTGGTGTCACCGCGCTGGCTGGCTGTAAATGAGAAATGTGTGGAGTGAAGCTGCAGCCGGTGGTGGGGTCGGCTTCCCCCTATAGATGGGGGATTGTAGACTGATAGAGGAGGTTTAATCCCCTGCTAGTCACTCACTCAGATTCTCCATGGCCGCTGTGACGAGATGTGAAGAAGGGGCCGCCGAGAGGGCGTCAGCCCTGCTGCTGGGAGCGTGGGATAGGCTGGATGGAGCACCAGCGGGGTACCTGAAATCCCTTTAACATTCTTCTTACTTCCAGATCTCTGCCTATTCCCAACTGCTGTCATCTCCTGGGGCTCCCCAGCTTTGTGTCAGTAGCCTGGTAACCGGCAGGCCCACTTTTCCCGCAGATTTCCTGAGAATGGGCCTCAGTCTCCACTTCTAGAGGATAATCCCGGATCCAACAGGTTGCCTGGTAATAAATAACCCAATGAGGTTTCCTGCAGACCCCGCATATGTATGGTGTGCCGGGAACTGTCTCAGGGTGTCCCGTATTTCCATATGTTCCCATTATTGGAGAGGTGATGAACCCGTACCTAGTGATGTGTGATTGCAAAAGTATTCGGCCCCTTGAACTTTGCGACCTTTTGCCACATTTCTGGCTTCAAACATAAAGATATAAAAAACTGTCATTTTTTGTGAAGAATCAACAACAAGTGGGACACAATCATGAAGTGGAACGAAATTTATTGGATATTTCAAACTTTTTAACAAATAAAAAACTGAATGAGACGGCCTCATATTTTTAGAAAAAAGACAGCACAATCCAGCAAAGAGACATCCTTTCAGCTCCATCGGCTTACTCTGCAGCCACCCTGCTTTAGCATTTGCTAGATTCTACAGCAGCAACAACTTGGTCTTGTTGGTTGGGGCCTGGGTGGTCGGGCCCCTTGGAACGCCTTGGCCCCCTACATGTGTATGGGCTGCCCCCCCCCCCCCCCCTGATGGCAGCCCTGCAGATAGCTGAAAAGATGAATGGTGTCAGTGGAAATTTCTCCAGGAACCCTGAGCAACCTCTGGAGAAACCCTGTCCTAGATTGTCATCAGATCTAGACATTGGACCGTCTTTGCCCAATAAACGATCGCTTTGAGTGAAAACAGTTATGAATCCCAGTCAGTGACGAGGAGAAGATTTCCTCCATACACCTGGCTGAATATCTGTCAGAAAACTGTAAGCTTGGACCAAACTTTGGATGAGAAGCTGTAGACCTCCAACCATCAGTTCTTCACTTCTAGTCCATCTCATACAATGACTTCTCTGTGTTTTGGTGGACTGTTGATTCTACATGAGTCCTTTTCAGGTAGGTACTCCCTCCCCTCTTCTGAGTCACCCCCTGTCTCCACCCCCTACCCACCTCCGAGCACTGTCCTTCGGTTCCCCCCTCTACCCACCCCCAAGTACCCCCCTTTTAGAGAATGCAGAACCAAGGTTCATGTTGTGGTTCTAGATAATGTGTATAGAATTTGTTAATGATAACTAGAAAAGCAGCAAAATAGATCCCCTGGAATCAGCAACAATAGACCCCCCCCAACAATAGACTCCCCCCAACAATAGACTCCCCCCAACAATAGACCCCCCCCAACAATAGATCCCCCCCAACAATAGACTCCCCCCCAACAATAGACCCCCCCAACAATAGACTCCCCCCAACAATAGACTCCCCCCAACAATAGACCCCCCCCAACAATAGACTCCCCCCAACAATAGACTCCCCCCAACAATAGACCCCCCCAACAATAGACCCCCCCCCAACAATAGACCCCCCCACCAACAATAGACTCCCCCCACCAACAATAGACTCCCCCCAACAATAGACTCCCCCCAACAATAGACCCCCCCCCAACAATAGACCCCCCCCAACAATAGACCCCCCCACCAACAATAGACTCCACCCAACAATAGATCCCCCCAACAATAGACTCCCCCCAACAATAGACTCCCCCCAACAATAGACCCCCCCACCAACAATAGACTCCCCCCAACAATAGATCCCCCCCAACAATAGATCCCCCCCCAACAATAGACTCCCCCCAACAATAGACTCCCCCCAACAATAGACCCCCCCAACATTAGACCCCCCCACCAACAATAGACCCCCCCACCAACAATAGACTCCACCCAACAATAGACTCCACCCAACAATAGACCCCCCCAACAATAGACCCCCCCAACAATAGATCCCCCCCAACAATAGACTCCCCCCAACAATAGACTCCCCCCAACAATAGACCCCCCCCCCAACAATAGACTCCCCCCAACAATAGACTCCCCCCAACAATAGATCCCCCCAACAATAGACTCCCCCAACAATAGACCCCCCCACCAACAATAGACCCCCCCCACCAACAATAGACTCCACCCAACAATAGATCTACCCAACAATAGACCCCCCCCAACAATAGATTCCCCCCAACAATAGATCCCCCCAACAATAGATCCCCCCAACAATAGACTCCCCCCAACAATAGACTCCCCCCAACAATAGACCCCCCCCAACAATAGACCCCCCCCACCAACAATAGATCCACCCAACAATAGATCCCTCCAGCAACAATAAATCTTCCCCTGCAACAATAGAAAAAAACAGTAAAATAGATCCCCTGCAATCAGCAACAATAGACCCCCCCAACAACAATAGCCCCCTAGCAACAATAAATCCTCCCCTGCAACAATCGCCCCCCCCCCCCAATAAATCCTCCCCTGCAACAATAGACCCCCCCAACAACAATAGCCCCCCAGCAACAATAAATCCTCCCCTGCAACAATCCCCCCCCCAATAAATACTCCCCTGCAACAATAGACCCCCCCCAACAATAATAGACTCCCAGCAACAATAGTTCCCCCAACAATAGACCCCCCCAACAATAGATTCCTCCACCAACAATAAATCTTCCCCTGCAACAATAGAAAAATCAGTAAGATAGATCCCCTGCAATCAGCCACAATAGACCCCAACAACAATAGCCCCCCCAGCAACAATACATCCTCCACTGCAACAGTAGACCCCCCCCCAACAACAATAGACCCCCAGCAACAATAGTTCCCCCAAGCAACAATAAATCCTCCACTGCAACAGTAGCATCTACCCCCCCCCCACAACATAATGCCCTCCAGCAACAATAGATTCACCACAGCTACAATAGATCCCCCAGCAGCCAGCATCAATAGGCCATTCAGCTCACCCCACTGACCCCAGCACCCCTTTGCCATTGCATAAATTCAGACTGGAGGTGCCGGAACTGCGTTCCCCCTGATAAAAAGCCCTGGTCCTTTTACAGATAAATGTGGGCAACCAAAGACAAACAAGCCATAGATGAAAGTGCAAAGTGCAGCGAATCTCCTGCCGGGGCCCCGAGGCCTCCCGTAATCGGCAATGTTTGATCTTCCAGCAGGTGAAAGCACCATTTCCACCATCACTAAAACCCTTTCTATCCATTGACACCCCCCGCTAAAAGGAGGTTCATTTCTAACGATTGGTTACAAGGTTGGATCCTCGGTGCACTCAGCGCCCTCCGGGGGACGAGGAGTTTTAGAGGCAGTAAATCACAAGAGGCCAACAAATGTAACACAATAACACAAAGTAACAATTTAGGTGTTAGCCGGGTGATAATTGCAGACAGCCGCATGTCACTGGTGAAATGGCCGAGGCTTGGAGGGGTCACCCAGCGTGACCCCAGGCCTGACCTCTCTATTGAACATGAAAGGCTCTAATAGGTGGGGTTGGGGGCCTCTCAATCAGCGTTAAGCCCCCCTGGCCCTCTAAGAGTTGAAGTTGTGTTTACACTCTTCTGGTGATTGCTGCTGTTATGTAAATGGCCCCGGGCCCCGGAGGGGCTGTCCGGCCTCAGCTCAGCACTAGGAAGCCACTTCTACACCACATAGGAAGGATCGCTCCTTTTATAGACAGTAAAATAAATTCTGCAAAGGTGCCAATAAATGTATAGTCAGGGCTTATACCATGCAGATGGAGTGACCCCCCTGTGCAATCAATGGATGCAGCTCAGCGGTGGGGCATGGAGGAGCAACACTCAGTGCCAGGAGGTGGCTGATAAAGCTTATAAAATACTAGGAAGTGTTAGAAAGGGAGATACACTATATTGTCAAAAGTATTGGGACGCCTGCCTTTACACGCACATGAGCTGTCACTCTACCCCTTCACTCCTCCCTTAGTAGCCAATATATATTTACACACATAAACATGTCCGCTCTGCACTGCCAACACTGACTGGTCATTTGGCCATCAGATAGAGGCTTCTGCCTAAGGTCTCTGATGGGGGAGGGAATATCCATCAAAACGCGTCACGCTGGATTCCATAAAAAAAATCTCTGTCATGTCATTTTTGAGAAACCACGCAATATCTTAGTTAACCACTTGCCGACCGCCGCACGACTATCTACGTCGGCGGTCAGCCCCTCACAGGCAAACTAACGTAGGGCTACGTTGCTTGCTTGTGAGGGTCTAGGGAGCGAGCGCGCGCCCCCGCGTGGTCACGGACCCCCCCGCGCGTGTGACCAGCGGACCCGATGTCCGCCGGCCACTCGGCGATCGGCGGGGGAGAGGGAGAATGTCAGGCAGCTTGTGTAAACAAGCCACCTGTCATTCTCCTCGGTGTAAAGACACTGATCACATGGATCTACTATGTAGATCCGTTGATCAGTGTCCTTACAGCTCAAGCCACAGCCAATCACAGTTAGAATCACGCCCCTAGGGACACACACAGCCCCTCCCTCCCAAATAAAGTTAACCCCTTCACTACCAGTGTATTTTTACAGTAACAGTGCATATATATAGCACTGATTACTGTAGAAATGTCACTGGTAACCCCAAAAGTGTCAAAAATGTCAGTCAGGGGTCCGATCTGTCCGCCGCAATGTCGCAGTACCGCAAAAAAAATCGCAGATCACCGCCATTACGCATTAAAAAAAAAAAACAACAAAAATGACAAAAATCTTTCCCTTTGTTAGTAAACGCGATAACTTTTGCGCAAACCAATCAAAATACGCTTTTTGCGATTTTTTTTTTACCAAACATAGGTAGCATAAAACAAATTGGCCGAAAATGTTAAAAAATTTTGATTTTTACATTTTTTTGGGGGGAATTTCATATAAAAAAATGTGAAAAATATTGCTATTTTTGCAAAATTGTCGCTCTTTTTTTGTTTATAGCGCGTGATCAAAAAATCGCACGGGTGATCAAATACCACCAAAAGAAAGCTCTGTTTGTGGGAAAAAAAGGACGCCAAATTCGTTTAGATACAGCGTCGCACGACCGCGCAATTGTCCGTTAAAGTCACCCAGTGCCGAATCGCAAAATACCCCCTGGTCGGAATGGGGGTAAAATCTTCCGGGGCTTAAGTGGTTAATACCAGTTCCCAGTTCTCATGGGCTCCAGGGTCAGGAAATCGATGGGTTTATTATAGAGAAAACCTTAAAAGTTGAACTCCAGCCAAAACTTGTATGTACACTATATTGTCAAAAGTATTGGGACGCCTGCCTTTACACACACATGAACTTTAATGACCCCCAGTCTTAGTCCGTAGGGTTCAATATTGAGTTGGCTCCGCCCTTTGCAGCTATAACAGCTTCAACTCTTCTGGGAAGGCTGTCCACAAGGTTTAGGAGTGTTTATGGGAATGTTTCACCATTCTTCCAGAAGCGCATTTGTGAGGTCAAGCACTGATGTTGGATGAGAAGGCCTGGCTCGCAGTCTCCACACTAATTCATCCCAAAGGTGTTCTATCAGGTTGAGGTCAGGACTCTGTGCAGGCCAGTCAAGTTCCTCCATCCCAAACTCGCTCATCCATGTCTTTATGGACCTTGCTTTGTGCATTGGTGTGCAGTCATGTTGGAACAGGGAGGGGCCATCCCCAAACTCCTCCCACAAAGTTGGGAGCATGAAATTGCCCAAAATGTCTTGGTATGCTGACGCCTTAAGAGTTCCCTTCACTGGAACTAAGGGGCCAAGCCCAACCCCTGAAAAACACCCCCGCACCATAATCCCCCCTCCACCAAATGATTTGGACCAGTGCACAAAGCAAGGTCCATAAAGACATGGATGAGCGAGTTTGGGGTTGAGGAACTTTACTTGTCTGCACAGAGTCCTGACCTCAACCTGATAGAACATCTTTGGGATTAATTAGAATGGAAACTGCAAGCCAGGCCTTCTCATCCAACATCAGTGTCTGACCTCACAAATGCGCTTCTGGAAGAATGGTGAAACATTCCCATAGACACTCCTAAACCTTGTGGACGGCCTTCCCAGAAGAGTTGAAGCTGGGATCTTCTGGTTCAGGCCAGTAGGTGGGGTGTGCTATAAGTCTGAGGGCTCCTGTTACAGGCAGGGGCCTGGGGACCCCAGTGTGGAAGATGTGGCCTGTCTTTGGGTGGCTCTGGGTTTCTTGTACCTTAGTGGATTTCTGTGTGAAAGGAACACCTGAGAAAACAGAGCCGGTGTGAGCGATGTCACCAGGGTCACTGAATCCCAATGAGCCGAGCAAACACGGTGACAGTCCCCGGTGACGTCTGAGGTGTGTACATACACCTGCTGCTCAGTGACATCTGTCTCTGACCTAACATCACATATGGTGTGATCACCCTGCACCAGGCCAGAAGAAAGGCTTAGATCCTTCACAACGTCCAGATATTCCCAGTATCTTTGTGATGTAGGAGCGCTGAATCTTATGGAGATGTATTATACTGCAATGGGTGGTTTATGGTCCTAGAGGTGGCTCCCCAGCAACTGTGGGGGAATTGCTGGACCCCCAGAGAGGAGTTTGTTGAAGGTTTGAAAGGATGGGAGTGCCACATCAGCTTGTAAAGACTTTTAGTTTTGTACCAACCAACGCGTTTTGGGGGCTTCATCAGGGCTAAAAACCAGAAAATGATGGCACTTGGAGTGGAAATGAGTAAGCTATTGCGCTGTCTAGATCCCAATTTAACGTTCCAGGAGAGTGGTAGGTAACGCCAGGTGAAATGGATGCAGCTCCTCTCAGGTTAGGTCTGGAGATTCTAATACATATATAAAACGAAAACAGGAGGGCGCCTCTATCTAGGTGTAGCAATTGATTATTAAAAAAGAATAAAAGACAATAAAAAGGCACTCACTAGTTAAAAAAATGGATCCAGGCTTGTTATAAACCCATATAGACCTCTATAGGATCCCTGTGAGTCTGCAGAGCTCAGCAGGCAACAACTGGCTGAAGCAGATCTATGGTTTGATAGAGGGGTGGTCCTGTTGCCCTGAACCATGGGGCCACGCCCTTCCACTTCCTGTCACCATCACCCAGCTGAGAGTGGTGCTGTTTTGGAGCCACCGCCATCTTGCTACACCCGGAAACCGCTGTTGCCTACTGTTGTACTTCCACCAAGAGCTCTGCTTCAGCCAGCCGATTGCCTGCCGAGCTCTGCAGCCTCTCGGTGATCCTATGGAGGTCTATATGGGTTTCTGACAAGCCTTGATCCACTTTTGTGGTCTACATGAAAATGGCGCCTGGGTTTACTTTTTGTAGACCTATGAGAAAATGGCGCTGATATCGTGAGAGGTATGGTGCCGAAATTAAATGGTCATTAACATTCAGATATCCAGGGCTTTGTTTCAGCTGGAACTTGGTGGAACTCAGTTCCACCACCTCAGACTCAGGTCCTCTGCTCCCTGCTCACCACTACCGCTTGTAAACACAGACGTCCGGCTTTAGTGTTTACAAGTGACAGCTTCCACAGATCTGATCTCCTGAGTGGCTCATGTGGGGGCAGTGGAGGGGGGGTTGCATGAAGAGGTCAGAGCTGAAGAGGGGTGAAAGTGAGATGTAGATGGGGGATGCAGGGGTAAGAAGCTGTGGAAGAAGGCTGAACTCTGCACTCTGTGTGTAGTGCACCCCTGAGCTCTGCGCTCTGTATACAGTGCACCCCTGAACTCTGCACTCTGTGTGTAGTGCACCCCTGAGCTCTGCGCTCTGTATACAGTGCACCCCTGAACTCTGCACTCTGTGTGTAGTGCACCCCTGAGCTCTGCGCTCTGTGTGTAGTGCACCCCTGAGCTCTGCGCTCTGTATACAGTGCACCCCTGAACTCTGCACTCTGTGTGTAGTGCACCCCTGAGCTCTGCGCTCTGTATACAGTGCACCCCTGAACTCTGCACTCTGTGTGTAGTGCACCCCTGAGCTCTGCGCTCTGTGTGTAGTGCACCCCTGAGCTCTGCACTCTGTGTGTAGTGCACCCCTGAGCTCTGCACTCTGTGTGTAGTGCACCCCTGAACTCTGCACTCTGTGTGTAGTGCATCCCTGAGCTCTGCGCTCTGTATACAGTGCACCCCTGAACTCTGCACTCTGTGTGTAGTGCACCCCTGAGCTCTGCGCTCTGTATACAGTGCACCCCTGAACTCTGCACTCTGTGTGTAGTGCACCCCTGAGCTCTGCACTCTGTGTGTAGTGCACCCCTGAGCTCTGCGCTCTGTATTCAGTGCACCCCTGAACTCTGCACTCTGTGTGTAGTGCACCCCTGAGCTCTGCGCTCTGTATTCAGTGCACCCCTGAACTCTGCACTCTGTGTGTAGTGCACCCCTGAGCTCTGTACTCTGTATACAGTGCACCCCTGAACTCTGCGCTCTGTATACAGTGCACCCCTGAACTCTGCGCTCTGTATACAGTGCACCCCTGAACTCTGCACGCTGTGTGTAGTGCACCCCTGAACTCTGCACTCTGTGTGTAGTGCACCCCTGAGCTCTGCGCTCTGTATACAGTGCACCCCTGAACTCTGCACTCTGAATGCAATGCACTCCTGGTATTCAATGCCTCTTTTAAGACACACCCACTGTTAGTGAAATTTGACCACACACATTATTTGATGCAGTTTGGAGTGTGTGTGTGTGTGTGGGGGGGGGGGGGGGGGGGTCATGGTCGAGTTCCTGCACCTATTTTCTGAGAAAGAAAAGCCCTGCAGATATCCAGATATCTAAAGTAAAATTCCATGGCAAAATGGCACTGAAAGTGAATATGACGTTTGTCAGTTGCCATGCATAAGCTATAAATATAGGGCCAATCAGATTGGGAACTAGAGGCCCCTGAGGTCGAGCATTGGCTGGAAACGCGTTGGGTGGAGCTGCTCACGTGACGTCACGCGCCGCAAGTGGAATTTACTTGTTTTGTACATATATTTTTATACAATGGTTATCTTTTAATAAATGATACTTCACCATTACTCACAGTTTGTTCTATCAGGATGCCATACGGAGAGGAGGGAGTATGAATTTGTCTCCTTACCATAGCGATGTTGGGATCTCTGAGGCGGTGACACCATTGATGGAACACTACGGTTTTTTGGGGAGTGACTTTCTTTAAAGGATTAAGGAACATAGTAGGACTCCATGGACTTATGTTAGGTAGCAATATCTGGATATGGACCACCATATACTTAGTTCTTATTAGCGCTGCAATTTATTGCTATTGTCACATGGTTTGGGGCCGTGCGTCCCCTCTTTCATGCTTTGGTGGGGGTCAGACGTCAGGAGGCGTGTTCACATTCAGAAGATTAGCGCAGGTCATCTGTGTCCCGGGTTCAGCTGTCTGATGTGTTTCTTGTTGGAGTGTTCCTTTAAAGGAGAACATTCTAGAAGGAAGCCCAGGATGAAAATCGCTGACCGATGAAAGGCTTCCATAATGACCGAAGAGCCCGGCTATCTGACCTCTGGCCAAACCTCGCATCTGACGCCAACTGTAGACAATTAAGAGCGGATTTTATCTGAGCTGTTGTGGCCCCGGGCTCTGCTCACTTAGAGCCCCGTGCAGCTTTGAAGTTGAAGGAGAATTCTCGGGTGACAATCGTCCCCCCTACGAGGAGATTGACGATAAATTGGAGTCAATAGCACAACTTTGTGTAAATTATACACATGACGATTATTCTGTCCGAGGGGCCGGCTCCGGGGCCAACAATGGATTTAACTCTTTTTCAGTCAGATGTTACGATATGTCCGCACGCTGGAAATGTCCTCCTTGACCCATTCCCAATGGACGGCATTCAGGAGGGGAGCAATTGAAAGTACGTAGGCTCCAGAGATTGGAAGATTTGGCAATTCCCGGATCTCTGCCTACAAATTCCCTGACACTGAAAACTACCCCAGTAAAAATGTCTAGTTTTCATTGGAGATCCTGCTGGACTTACTGGGTCATGGGTGGGTGATTGTGTGGGTAAAGGGGAAGCGATCCCTTCCAGTGGGTCGTGCCCGATGATGATGGTGGTGGATCTTCGTGATATACAGAAAGCCAAAGCACTTCGGGAGAATGGTCTTCCCCTGAAGAAAGGGGGCTCCACTCCCCCCGAACCGTGTTGGCGTGATGTAAACTCACCGGCCATTTTATTAGGTACACCTGTTCAATCGCTTGCTAACACAAATTGCTAATCAGCCAATCACATGGCAGCAACTCAATGCATTTAGGCATCTGGATGTGGTGAAGACAACTTGCTGAAGTTCAAACCGAGCATCAGAATGGGAAAGAAAGGGCATTGAAGTGACTTTGAACGTAGCAGGTTTGTTGGTGGCAGACGGCCGGTCTGAGTATTTCTGGGATCTCTCGGGATTACAGAGAATGGTCTTTGAGCAGCCAAATCCTCTGGAGCTTAAGTGGTTAATGCTGATTGGTTCTCCTCTCTGAGCATAAAATATAATCTGGATATTATTTATGAACGTTTTGTTGATTGCTCCGGATTCCCAGAATCCTCTTCCCTCCACTTGCCGTTCTATGAAGTTTTGTCCGGCAGCCCTTCTTTTGTGTCCTGGCGGGGCTCAGATATTGCTCAGATATTTCACGTCTGACATCGGGTCTCCATGGAGGCCCCAGCGACTTTCCATTATATCTTCTCCCCGCTGAGCTATTCACATCCAGAAATGAGAAAGGGAGGGGCGGGGAGTCTGGGAATCTCCGAGGTAAAAGGTGGGGTGGGGTCTGCACCAAAAATGTCCAAATTTATATTTTACTGATTGAATTCATCAAATTCCGCTCTGGGCGCAGTTTTTGCACCATATTTCGATGGAGGTTTTGAAGTCATTCATCAACTTAGATTGTAAGCTCCTTGAGGGCAGGGACTGATGTGAATGTACAATGTATATGTAAAGTGCTGCGTAAATTGACAGCGCTATAGAAGTACCTGAAATAATAATAATAATATCTGTTTTATTGGACGGATTTGGCCAAATTGTGAAACAATTTTACCCAAATTTTGAAGATAATTTGGAATTGGGCCCAATCAGTTATTTACTGCTCTGAGGTTGCACCATTGTTCTTTTTAGCCGCGTTTGTTGCGCCATTGGCCCTGTCCGCCATCTTTGTATTTTGGATTGTACTCGGCTCCTAAATTTTATTAACGTTTGGAGGTCCCGGAGAAAGGAAATGTATATAATTTTCTGTTCTAACCAAGAAATGTGACGCCAATCCTCAGCCAAGAGAGACCTGGTGTAAGAGAAGGGAAGAACTGTCTGTATCTCTCCACGGCAGCCAATCACATTTAACATATAGTCAGACTTTGGTTAATCGTTGATGAGATCGCCGCTCGTTTATGAAAGTCCCTCGAATTGTTAGGATTTGGGAGTCCTCCGATGATGGTCCCTTAGTGGATTTTATAAATCGATGATCTACATACAGGAAAATTAATCATGTGTGATCTGTCCGCACTCCGTATTCCTGTTGGGGGGGGGGGGGGGGGGTTTATAATGGCCCAGTATTATTGCCCCCCCCCCCCCTGCCTTTTCATCTCCCGGTCTCTCTCCGCCGCTCATTGTCTAGAATTTCCTCCGGCCACTAACAGATAAAAGGATTAATCACTTCAAAGAGACGCATGACGACCCCCCCCCTCTAGCTACATAGGACTGGACACCAGGTAATTGGCAGCAATCAGTCAGTACAGGTTCTCTTTCAAAGAAAACTTTCCGCACAACTTTTTATTTTAGGGGACTAAATCCTGAAATCTCCTGAACTTCAAAGGAGAAGAAAACAGGACTTTCAGAGGGAAATTCCCTCATGGTCGGCCCCCTCCACCACCCTTCATCCGTTTTCTAGCAAAGCTCGTCTTTTTCAGAATTTCACGTTTTTGGTTTGCCGTCATTCTTTCACTGATTGTATGGGAGCCCAGATTTTGGAATCATGTGATATTCAGCTGAGGGGAGCAATCTACACACATCCAGGTCAGTGAGAAATGAGCTGCCCATTGCTGCCCAATACAATTGTAGCACCCGTCTAGGTAGGTGCCAGGAAGAAGCATATGGGTGGCCCTGTCTGCATATCAGGAGGGCCTGATCATTGGTTAGGCTGTCATGTGTATTCAAGGGTGTCTGTTGAGTCTGGGGAGTCTCCCTGCTGAGAGGCGTAACTAGAACCATCCGGGCCCCCCGGACCCCTGGCCGGGGCCCTTCCCTTCAAGCCTTGGGGCTCTTCCCACTGATCCTGGGGCCCTTTACTCTAACCGTAATAAAGGGCCCCACAACGGGACCCTTTCACAAGTTCTGCAGTGGGCTCCCTTCCTGCCATCTTGGGGCCTCCCCACGGTGGTGGAATGCCAGGGCCGGGTCACAAGTGTGACCTTTGCGATCCTGGAAGTTCACCCACTGGTGTCAGTAGTTTATATTTTTTGGTATTTTAATTTATTATTTTTTATCATTTTATTTTTTTACAATGTGACTGACTATGACTCTGTCCATTCAGAAAAGGAAGGAGCTGGTAAATTACATATTTACTGACCCCTTCCTGGTTCTTTATTGACCAGGGGAGCACACAGAGGCCCAGAGACAGCAGAACACAAGTGAACTGGATAGAAGGAGTGGCGGGGGACATCATACAGAGGAACCCATCTCCTCCATTTTCCTCCTGCAGCTACAGAAGGGAAACAGTGATTTCTCTACATGCTGCCCCCGTCCCCCCCCCCTCTTATCCAGGTGTACAGGGGAGCCGCACAGGCCCCCTGGAGCATGGGGCCCAGTTGCAATTGCAACCCCTATAGTTACGCCCCTGTCCCCACTGTGTCCAATGAGGGCTCTTATTGGACAGTGGAGGAAACCTGACCAATAGCACACCAGGGCTTGTATCCATCTCAGAGGGCAGAACCTTCTGCAGGGCACCCTGGGATAGGGTATAAGTATGAGGGGAACACATGACGCAGCATCTTTGGTGGGGAGCAAGGAGGAGGGTGATGGCTGTCTCTCCTCCTGTCAGCGTGAGTCAGGGTGCCCTGTGCAGTCGGCCTAGAGGACGAAAGGTTGAGCTGAGCCGCAGAGAGGGATCCAGTGTGCTGTGGACCGAGTGGGGTCTGCCTAGGAGAGGGGACCACTCCAGAAGGTCAAGGGGATCCAGAAGCCAGCTAACCTGTGGAAAAGGTGTAGAGAAAGGGGGTGCCAGTGTTTAAGCCCTGAAGATAACAGAGAGAAAGAGGGTGCCAGGTGGGCCCTGAAGTGTTTTAGCAGAGCAGCAGCAGCACAAGTAGCTACTTCAGCAAGGAGTGCTTAAGGGAGCTAAAGAAAGGACTTCTTTATGTGAGAGAGCAGTCCAAGGTCCATTTGGAGTTAACAGGCAGCAAGCCAGCGTTAACCAGCGTCAACCGACGTTGATCGGCATTTAGCCAGCGTCAAGTCAGCGCCAAGAAGAGTTTTCAGTTGTCCCTAGCAAATTGTGCATAGTTGAGCCAAAGGAGTATCCCACTCATTCCTTCTCCCATCCAAGTTCTCAATAAATACAAAAAACCCAAAGTTACTGGACTGGTCATTGTCTCAGCGCTCACACTTGGAGGAACATGCACAGGGGTACTTTTGTTGCACCCGGTGGCCCAGGGGGACTCGTATCCAGCTGGGAATCCTGCTACACAATCATTGGGGGGGGGGGGGGGGTGATGGTGCTCATTACCTGGTGCTACGTCATTCAGTCTTTTCTCTGATGTAACTAAACTAATAATAATGGCACATAGATGGCGTTTATGTTGACCCCCCCCCCCCCAAATCTCTGCACACCACCCCCAGTGTTCCTTCATCCATGTTTAACCAGTTTAGCAGAGTTCCTCACAGTGACTGCACAGAACAGTGCTGAGTGATCTGCTGATGGCTTGTTTTGTATAATGGTGACAGTTTTCATACTGCAGAAAGTGAGAGGCGGTGCTCGTCCCAGGGGGGAACTCTTCCTAAGATGGTGCTCGTCCCAGGGGGAACTCTTCATAAGATAAGACTTTTCCCAGGGGGAACTCTTCATAAGATAAGACTCGTCCCAGGGAGAACTCTTCATAAGATAAGACTCGTCCCAGGGGGAACTCTTCCTAAGATGGTGCTCGTCCCAGGGAGAACTCTTCATAAGATAAGACTTTTCCCAGGGGGAACTCTTCATAAGATAAGACTCGTCCCAGGGAGAACTCTTCATAAGATAAGACTCGTCCCAGGGGGAACTCTTCCTAAGATGGTGCTCGTCCCAGGGAGAACTCTTCATAAGATAAGACTCGTCCCAGGGGGAACTCTTCCTAAGATGGTGCTCGTCCCAGGGAGAACTCTTCATAAGATAAGACTCGTCCCAGGGAGAACTCTTCATAAGATAAGACTCGTCCCAGGGAGAACTCTTCATAAGATAAGACTCGTCCCAGGGAGAACTCTTCATAAGATAAGACTCGTCCCAGGGGGAACTCTTCCTAAGATGGTGCTCGTCCCAGGGAGAACTCTTCATAAGATAAGACTCGTCCCAGGGAGAACTCTTCATAAGATAAGACTCGTCCCAGGGAGAACTCTTCATAAGATAAGACTCGTCCCAGGGAGAACTCTTCATAAGATGAGACTCGTCCCAGGGAGAACTCTTCCTAAGATGGTGCTCGTCCCAGGGAGAACTCTTCATAAGATGGTGCTCGTTCCATGGATAACTCTTCCTAAGATGGTGCTCGTCTTAGGGAGAACTCTTCATAAGATAAGACTCGTCCCAGGAAGAACTCTTCCCAAGATGATGCTCATCCCAGGGAGAACTCTTCATAAGATAAGACTCGTCCCAGGGAGAACTCTTCCCAAGATGATGCTCATCCCATGGATTACTCTTCCTAAGATGGTGCTCATCATGGGAAGAACTCTTCCTAGAATAAGGTTCATCCCAGGAAGAACTCTTCCTAGGACGGTGCTTGGCCCAGGGGGAACTCTTCCTAACGTGGTGCTTGTCCCAGTGGGAACTCTTCCTAAGTTGGTGCTTGTCCCAGTGGGAACTCTCCCTAAGTTCGTGCTCGTACCTGAGGGAACTCTTCCTAAGTTGGTGCTTGTCCCAGTGGGAACTCTTCCTAAGTTGGTGCTCGTTCCTGAAGGAACTTTTCCTGAGCCCGGTTCTCATCCTTGGGGGAACTCTTGCTCAGATGATACTTGTCCCAGGGGGAACTCTATCTGAACGAGGTGCTCTTCCCATGGAGAACTCCTCCCTACAGGACAGGAAGTGAAGGAAAATCTCCAGAATGGAAAGGGTTTTCACCATTCCATCCTCCACCCCAAATGTTGTGGCTGTAATTATACTGAAGGAATTGGTGCTCTTTAGGACAAAGCGTTTTTATTCTTTTTGCCTCTTTGTCCTCAATCAGTCGCTCCCAACCTTCCTTCCTGAGGATAAGGGATGGGTTAACCAATGTTTTGAGTTGTCACCATAATAGAGAGAGAGGGAAAATCTTTCATTGGGGACACCTATTCTGGTGACAACTTTAGAACTTATCTCTCACTTCCTGTGTGCCCAGGAGATTGGTGGTAGACAGGCTGTCCCCTGTATTCGATGAGCACTCCTGGTTGGTTGTGGTGGTAGTGGGGGGGAGGGGCGGGGACGCGGTGCCCGACTCTTGTCGGTATTGGCGTTACTTTGAAGCACCAATAATGGAAGACACGATTTATTCTCCTCAGCGCACATTCCTCTGCCAATGTTTGCAGACATGAAAGGGCCAACAAGCCTTGTGTGTGTTTGAGGCGGTTCATGTTTTGCTTTCGCTGAGCCAAGTCCTACAAAATATGAAACACAAACAGGAGACGTCTCAGTGTGAGGAGAGAGAGGAGCTCCTTCTGTCTGTCCAACCAGCCTCTTCTATGGCTGGCCGATGAGGTCACATGACCCCCCCCTGCCATTCCTTGCCACACATTGGCAGTGCATAGCGGGCCCGTAGATGTGTCCAGGAAGGGTCAGTAATGACCAGAAGGACCCCTCACTCACCAACAGATTTCTGTGTCCCCAGCAGAGAGGATTCCCTGAACTTTAGTGGTTTCCCTGGGACAGGAAGTGAGGGGAAATCTCCGGCGGTGACGCAGGGAAGATTTCTGCCTTCATCAGATCCAAAATTCACTATATTGTCAAAAGTATTGGGACGCCTACCGTCACACGCACATGAACTTTAATGGCATCCCAGTCTTAGTCTGTACGGTTCAATATTGAGTTGGCTCCGCCCTTTGTTGCTATATGGGAGGGCCGTCCACAAGGTTTAGGAGTGTCTATGGAAATGTTTGACCATTCTTCCAGAAGCACGTTTGTGGGGGTCAGGCACTGATGTGGACGGGAAGGCCTGGCTCACAGTCTCTGCTCTAATTCATCCCAAAAGTGTTTTATCGGGTTGAGGTCAGGACTCAAGACAAGTCAAGTTCCTTCACCCCAAACTCGCTCATCCATGTCTTTATGGACCTTGCTTTGTGCACTGGTCCAAATCATTTGGTGGAGGGGGGATTATGGTGTGGGGGGAGGGGGGGGGTTGTTTTTCAGGGGTTGGGCTTTGCCCCTTAGTTCCAGTGAAGGGAACTCTTAAGGCGTCAGCATACCAAGACATTTTGGACAATTTCATGCTCCCAGCTTTGTGGGAGGAGTTTGGGGACGGCCCCTTCCTGCTCCAACATGACTGCGCACCAGTGCACAAAGCAAGGTCCATAAAGACATGGATGAGCCAGTTTGGGGTGGAGGAACTTGACTGTCCTTAAGAGTTCCCTTCACCAGAACTAAGGGGCCAAGCCCAACCCCTGAAAATCAACCCCACACCATAATCCCCCCCCCCCCCTCCACCAAATGATTTGGACCAGTGCACAAAGCAAGGTCCATAAAGACATGGATGAGCGAGTTTGGGGTGGAGGAACTTGACTGACCTGCACAGAGTCCTGACCTCAACCCAATAGAACACCTTTGGGATGAATTAGAGCGGAGACTGCAAGTCAGGCCTTCTCGTCCAATATCAGTGCCTGACCTCACAAATTTGCTTCTGGAAGAATGGTGAAACATTCCCATAGACACTCCTAAACCTTGTGGACAGCCTTCCCAGAAGAGTTGAAGCTGTTATAGCTGCAAAGGGCGGAGCCAACTCCATATTGAACCCTACGGACTAAGACTGGGAGGTCATTAAAGTTCATGTGTGTGTAAAGGCAAGCGTCCCAATACTTTTGACAATATAGTGTACATACAAGTTTTGGCTGGAGTTAAACTTTTAAGGTTTCCTCTATAATAAACCCATCGATTTCCTAACCCCGGAGCCCATGAGAACTGGGAACTGGTATTAACTAACATATTGCGCGGTTTCTCAAAAATGACATGACAGAGATTTTTTTATGGAATCAAGCGTAACGCGTTTTGATGGATATTCCCTCCCCCAGAAACCTGCTGCATTCTGGGGGAGAGCACCTTTCTTTCCTGATTGGTACATCTGTCCACTCTTTCGGTGTCCTTTTACTGCCCCCTAGTGTCCAATATCATCACCTCCACCATCATTTCACAGGAGGAAATCCAGAAAGAGACCTTAGGCAGAAGCCTCTATCTGATGGCCAAATGACCAGTCAGTGTTGGCACTGCAGAGCGGACATGTTTATGTGTGTAAATATATATATATTGGCTACTAAGGGAGGAGTTAAGGGGTAGAGTGACAGCTCTGGGTCTGCTGACATCACATCCAAGATGGCGTCAGTCTTTACATGGGAAGGTTGTTGGTGTAAGGGAAAGGTCTGGTGACAGTCAGTGTCTATTTAAGGGTGTGACCGTCCAACTGGTTGATTGTCAGCTCTGGGGGGCGCTCTCTATTGTCAGCCCTCAGGGCTGTTTTTGGGGCAGCGTGAGAAAACACGAGTGTTATTTTTGGGGACAGTGATGTGGGATTGATTGTTGGTGATTGTACAGTCTGTGCGCAGCATGTGAGGTATGGGGTAAGGAGTACAAGGACAGGTTATCTCCTGCAGGTTATTAAATTGTCAGCTCCTGGAACAAGGATGAGATTGTCAGCTCTGTGCTGTGCCTAGGCAAGGTAATGGTCAAATGCCAGCTGAAGTGAGGCGTGTGTGTTGGGGGGGGGGGGGAGGACTCTGTGCAGCAGATCAATCACTGTATGACATGCAGAGCCTGGGGGGGGGGTCCCCTGTGCACACTCCACCTGCCAGTGTGTTTAATTCCCAAAATACAGAGAAGGGGGCTATACACTGGGGGAGGCAGTAGGGGTGTAGGAGGGGGTGAAGTCATGCAGTGGGGGAGGAGGGGGTGCAGTCATGCATTGGGGGAGGAGTGCAATGCAGTCATGCAGTAGAGGTGTGCAGTCACTCAGAGGGGGAGGAGTAGAGTGCAGTCATGCAGTAGAGGGAAGAGGGGGTGCAGTCATGCAATGGGGGGAGGAAGGGGTGCAGTCATGCAGCGGGGGAGGAGGGGGAGCAGTCATGCAGTGGGGGAGGAGTGCAATGCAGTCATGCAGTTTAGGTGTGCAGTCACGCAGTGGGGGCGGAGTGGGGTGCAGTCATGCAGTGGGGGAGGATGGGGTGCAGTCATGCAGTGGGGGAGGAGTGGGTACAGTACTGCAGTGAGGGAGGAGTGGGGTGCAGTCATGCAGTTGGGGGAGGAGGGGGTACAGTACTGCAGTGAGGGAGGAGTGAGGTGCAGTCCTGCAGTGGGGGAGGAGTGGGGTGCGGTCATGCAGTTGGAAGAGGAGGGGGTACAGTCATGCAGTGAGAGAGGAGTGGGGTGCAGTCATGCAGTTGGGGAGGAGAGGGTGCAGTCATGCAGTGGGGGAGGAGTGGGGTGCAGTCATGCAGTGGGGAAGGAGGGATGCAGTGGGAGAGGAGTGGGGTTCTGTCATGCATTGGGGGAAGAGGGGGTGCAGTCATGCAGTTGGGGAGGATGGGGTGCAGTCATGCAGGGGGGAGGAGCAGGGTGCAGTCATGCAGTGGGGGAGGAGGGGGTGCAGTCATGCAGGAAGAGAGGAGGGGTGCAGTCATGCAGTAGAGGAAGGAGGGGTGCAGTCATGCAGTGTGTGTGTGTGTGTGTGTGTGTGTGTGGGGGGGGGGGGTGCCGTCATCCTGTGTGTGTGTGGGGGGGGGTGCAGTCATGCAGTGCGGGGGGGGGGGGCTTGCAGTCATGCAGTGTGTCTGTGTGTGTGTGTGGGGGGGAGGGTGCAGTCATGCAGTGTGGGGGGGGGGGGGTTGCAGTCATGCAGTGTGTGTGGGGGTTGGTGCAATCATGCAGTGTATGTGTGCGGTGGGGGGGGTGCAGTGATGCAGTGTTGGGGGGGTTCAGTCATGCAGTGTGTGTGTGTGTGTGGGGGGGGGGGGAGGTGCAGTCATGCAGTGTGTGTGTGTGTGTGGGTGCAATCATGCAGTGTGGGGGGGGGGGGGTTGCAGTCATGCAGTGTGTGTGTGTGTGTGGGGGGGTGCAGTCATGCAGTGTGGGGGGGGGGGGGGTTGCAGTCATGCAGTGTGTGCGTGGGGAAGGGGGGGTTGCAGTCATGCAGTGTGTGTGTGGGGGTGGGTGCAGTCATGCAGTGTGTGTGTGGGGGGGGGTGCAGTCATGCAGTGTGTGTGTGTGGGGGGGGTGCAGTCATGCAGTGTGTGTGTGGGGGGGGGGTGCAGTCATGCAGTGTGTGTGTGTGTGTGGGGGGGGGTGCAGTCATGCAGTGTGTGTGTGTGTGGGGGGGGTGCAGTCATGCAGTGTGTGTGTGGGGGGGGGGGTGCAGTCATGCAGTGTGTGTGCGTGGGGGGGGGGGGGTGCAGTCATGCAGTGTGTGTGTGGGGGGGGGGGTGCAGTCATGCAGTGTGTGTGTGTGTGTGTGGGGGTGGGTGCAGTCATGCAGTGTGTGTGTGTGGGGGGGGGTGCAGTCATGCAGTGTGTGTGTGTGTGTGGGGGGGTTGCAGTCATGCAGTGTGTGTGTGTGGGGGGGTGCAGTCATGCAGTGTGTGTGTGGGGGGGTGCAGCCATGCAGTGTGTGTGTGTGTGTGGGGGTGCAGTGATGCAGTGTGTGTGTGTGTGGGGGGGGGTTCAGTCATGCAGTGTGTGTGTGTGGGGGGGCAGTGATGCAGTGTGTGTGTGGGGGGGGGGTGCAGTGATGCAGTGTGTGTGTGTGGAGGGGGGGTGCAGTCATGCAGTGTGTGTGTGTGTGGGGGGGGGTGCAGCCATGCAGTGTGTGTGTGTGTGGGGGGGGGGGTTCAGTCATGCAGTGTGTGTGTGTGGGGGGGGGTGCAGTCATGCAGTGTGTGTGTGTGGGGGGGGGGGGTGCAGTGATGCAGTGTGTGTGTGTGTGTGGGGGGGGTTCAGTCATGCAGTGTGTGTGTGTGTGGGGGGGGTGCAGTCATGCAGTGTGGGGGGGGGGGTTGCAGTCATGCAGTGTGTGCGTGGGGAAGGGGGGGGTTGCAGTCATGCAGTGTGTGTGTGGGGGTGGGTGCAGTCATGCAGTGTGTGTGTGTGTGGGGGGGGTGCAGTCATGCAGTGTGGGGGGGGGGGTTGCAGTCATGCAGTGTGTGCGTGGGGAAGGGGGGGGTTGCAGTCATGCAGTGTGTGTGTGGGGGTGGGTGCAGTCATGCAGTGTGTGTGTGGGGGGGGGGGGTGCAGTCATGCAGTGTGTGTGTGTGGGGGGGGTGCAGTCATGCAGTGTGTGTGTGTGTGTGGGGGGGGTGCAGTCATGCAGTGTGTGTGTGTGGGGGGGTGCAGTCATGCAGTGTGTGTGTGTGGGGGGGGTGCAGTCATGCAGTGTGTGTGCGTGGGGGGGGGGTGCAGTCATGCAGTGTGTGTGTGGGGGGGGGTGCAGTCATGCAGTGTGTGTGTGTGTGGGGGGGGGGTTGCAGTCATGCAGTGTGTGTGTGTGTGTGGGGGTGGGTGCAGTCATGCAGTGTGTGTGTGTGGGGGGGGGTGCAGTCATGCAGTGTGTGTGTGTGTGTGGGGGGGTTGGCAGTCATGCAGTGTGTGTGTGTGTGGGGGGGGGTGCAGTCATGCAGTGTGTGTGTGGGGGGGTGCAGCCATGCAGTGTGTGTGTGTGTGGGGGGGTGCAGTGATGCAGTGTGTGTGTGTGTGGGGGGGGGTTCAGTCATGCAGTGTGTGTGTGTGGGGGGGCAGTGATGCAGTGTGTGTGTGTGGGGGGGGGGGTGCAGTGATGCAGTGTGTGTGTGTGTGGAGGGGGGGGGGGGTGCAGTCATGCAGTGTGTGTGTGTGTGGGGGGGGGGGTGCAGCCATGCAGTGTGTGTGTGTGTGTGTGGGGGGGGGGGGTTCAGTCATGCAGTGTGTGTGTGTGGGGGGGGGGGTGCAGTCATGCAGTGTGTGTGTGTGTGTGTGTGTGTGTGGGGGGGTGCAGTGATGCAGTGTGTGTGTGTGGGGGGGGGGGTTCAGTCATGCAGTGTGTGTGTGTGGGGGGGGGGTGCAGTCATGCAGTGTGTGTGTGTGTGGGGGGGGGGGTGCAGTCATGCAGTGTGTGTGTGTGTGGGGGGGGTGCAGTCATGCAGTGTGTGTGTGTGTGTGTGGGGGGGGGTGCAGTGATGCAGTGTGTGTGTGTGGGGGGGGGTTCAGTCATGCAGTGTGTGTGTGTGGGGGTGCAGTCATGCAGTGTGTGTGTGTGTGTGTGGGGGGGTGCAGTGATGCAGTGTGTGTGTGGGGGGGGGGGTTCAGTCATGCAGTGTGTGTGTGTGGGGGGGCAGTGATGCAGTGTGTGTGTGTGTGTGGGGGGGGGTGCAGTGATGCAGTGTGTGTGTGTGGAGGGGGGGGGTGCAGTCATGCAGTGTGTGTGTGTGTGTGGGGGGGGGGTGCAGCCATGCAGTGTGTGTGTGTGTGTGTGTGGGGGGGGGGGTCAGTCATGCAGTGTGTGTGTGTGGGGGGGGGTGCAGTCATGCAGTGTGTGTGTGTGGGGGGGGGGGTGCAGTGATGCAGTGTGTGTGTGTGGGGGGGGGGGTTTCAGTCATGCAGTGTGTGTGTGTGGGGGGGTGCAGTCATGCAGTGTGTGTGTGTGTGGGGGGGGGGGTGCAGTCATGCAGTGTGTGTGTGTGGGGGGGGGGTGCAGTCATGCAGTGTGTGTGTGTGGGGGGGGGGTGCAGTCATGCAGTGTGTGTGTGTGTGTGGGGGGGGGGTGCAGTGATGCAGTGTGTGTGTGTGTGGGGGGGTACAGCAGTAGTGAGAGGCTCCCTTTGATGTGGAGTTGTATTGGAGTGACAGTTATATTGGTGTTGGGGGGGGTGGGGAGGAGGAGGAGAGGGAGGGGGTTGGATGGATTCTCAGCTTTCTACACATCATTCTGAGCTGCTGCTCTGGCTGAACACTGAGCTGTGAGCGGAGAGAGGAGCCTGGGGGGGCACAGCACCATCTCCGGGCACCCTGGCACCCCTGCAGGCATGGTAAGCCTCTCCTTTGATGTGGTTGCTCTTTGAAGTGTGTGCTGTGTGATACAATGTAGCAAGGTGGGCTATAGTGTGACCAATGTGTGTGAGAGACCCCCCCCCCTCCTTCCTGAGCCTCCTCCCCCTCCCCCCTCCCTCTGATCTCTAAGAAGCTGTGCATGCCTGGCCAGGGGTCATTCTACACTGAGGAGGGCAGCAATGGGGGCTCATCCCACCAGGTACAGAACCCGTCATTATCTGACATTGGATTGGCCCCTGGAAGTGTGTATGGGGGGGCTATGAGATCTGTGTATGGGGGGCTCTGATCTGGCAGTGTGTATGGGGGGCTCAGACCTCTGTATATGGGGGGCTCTGAGCCGGCCCCTATGCCCAGGGATGGTCAGGATTGATGTGGATAGAAGTTGGGATGAGGACGGTTTTATTTCCCTTTTGATGTCTGCGGTCTGCGCTGTGCGATGAATTCCTCCTCTATATTGGGGGACAATATTTATAGATGAGGTCGGTGTTTTGTATTTGGTGTTATGTTTGTGATGTTGGGAGTCTTCCTCTGTCTGTATTGCCGTGGGCCGTATTTGCAGGGAAGTGGCAGCGCGGTCCGGTGTGCCCCCAGAAATATGGCTGGGCTCCCTGGTAAACAGGCGGATGGAGCGCTGAGAGCTGAGGAGGTTGGCTGATGTGCTGGGTGGGTTTCCTCTGATATTAATCTGGGAATGGGAAACAGATGAGAGAGGAGGCACCGCAACACGCCGGGGAGGAGAGCGCTCTCAAATCCTTTTCACCTGCATATTACCACTGCCCGACCCTGCACCCCTACATCTTATTCCCTCCACCCCTCAACCTGCACCCTGCACCCCTATATCCTATTCATTGCACCCCTACATCTTATTCCCTCCACCCCTCAACCTGTACCCTTTACCCCTATATCCTATTCACTGCTTCCCTACATCTTATTCTCTATACCCCTCAACCTGTACCCTGCACCCTGTACCCCTATATCCTATTCACTGCTTCCCTACATCTTATTCCTGCCATCCTTTTTCCTGCACCCCTCCATCCTATTTCCTGTACCCCTCAAACAGTACCCTGCACCCCTACATCCTATTCCCTGCACCCCTCAACCTGTACACCGTACTCTGCACCATTAAGCCCTATACCCTGCAAGCCTTTACCTCATATCTTGCAAGCCTATATCCCACATCCTGCACCCATCACCCCATACCTTGCACCCCAACACCCTTTACCCCATGCCTTTCCACCCTAGACCCCATACCCTACATCTCTCACCCCATACCCTGCAGTCCTAAACCCCATACCTTGCAACCCTCACTTCATACCCTGCATCCCTTACCCCATACCTTGCACCACTGCAACTAATTCTCTGCAGCCCTCACCCCATACCCTGGACCCCTCACCCCATACCTTCCAAACCCAACACCCTTTCCCCCTTATAAGCCTACATCACATAGCCTGCATCCCTTACCCCATACTGTGCAACCCTTCATTCATACCCTGCAGTCCAAAATCCTATACCTTGCACCCCTCACTCCATTATCCTGCAGCCCTATGACTAGTTATCTGCAGCCTTCACCCCCTATTCCCCACACCCCTCATTCCATACCCTGCGACCATCAATGCATACCCCACAACCCTCAATCTATACCCTGAACTCCTCACCCTGCACTCCATACCCCACAACCAACCACACGTTCCTCAATCCACACTGTCCATTCCCTACACTCTCCACCTAGCATCCCATACCCTGCACTGTGCACTCCATCCTTGCACCCCTCACACTGCACTCCATATCCTTGGACCTCAAACTCTGCACCAACCTTTCTGCTACACTGGGCACCCTACACTGGCCTGGGCACACTGGGCTTTAGAACCAAAAGTAACCAAATTGACAGTCACTCTCCAGTGGTAACGTGAAAAGATTATCTATCTATCTATCTATCTATCTATCTATCTATCTATCTATCTATCTATCTATCTATCTATCTATCTATCTATCTATCTATCTATCTATCTATCTATCTATCCATCTATCTCGGTCCCTCTCTCTTCCTCCCTCTCCGCCGAGCTCTGGACATAGGGGGTTAAGCCCCTCCGCTCAGATGGCGTCCTTTGAAGGCGCTGTGTGATTTGCATTGTGTACGTCTGTGGCTCTCTGTGGCAGTGAGGAGTTGAAAAGACTGTTTACTTTTTCTTTTGATGTTGGGCGGATCTGGTTTTGATTAAATCAATACTTTCTTTTCATTTACAGAGGGAAGAAGGCTCGCAGGATCCCCTGCTGACTTGAGAGAAAGAGAGAGAGAGAGCAGATTACAGAGGAATTTCACATCCACAATAGCAGCCGGAGAGCCATGAGCAGTGCCTTGCTGGGGACTCACCTCTCGGATGAGACCAGCAGCTTTCGAGAAGACGCCCCTCGCCCGCCAGTGCCAGGAGAAGAAGGCCAGACGCCATGCCAGTTACCAGCCCAGAGCCAAAGATCAAAGTCCGTGCCGCTTTCTGATACCCCCCGGAGAAATGAAGATGGTTTGGGGGAGCCGGAAGGCAGCGCGTCCCCTGACTCTCCACTGGCGCGGTGGAACAAGTCCTTGCATTCCTTGCTGGGTGATCAGGATGGAGCTCACCTTTTCCGGACTTTCTTGGAAAGGGAAAAATGCGTGGATTCTTTAGACTTCTGGTTTGCCTGCAATGGTTTCCGACAGATGGACATCAAGGACCCAAAAACACTGAGGGTGGCCAAGGCTATTCACAAACGCTACATTGAAAACTGCGGCGTTGTGTCCAAACAGCTGAAGCCTCCCACCAAAGTTTTCACCCGGGACTCCATCAAAAAGCAGCAGATCGATTCCACCATGTTTGACCAAGCTCAGGCGGAGATCCAGGCCATGATGGAGGACAATGCTTACCACATGTTCCTCACCTCCGATATATACCTCGAATACGTCAGGACTGGAGGAGAGAATACAGCTTACTTCAACAACATGGGACCTGGGAGCTTAAAACTGGTCAGCGGCTATCTGCCCACTTTAAACGAGGAGGAAGAACTGAACTGTGTGGACCTAAAACACAAGGGCTCACCATCGGTGGTGGCTCTGTCCAGCAAATCTTTGAGGGCTACTGCAAATTCCCGAGCCAAGGAGGCCCTGGATCACTGCTACAGGTAAGACCCAGCTTTCCGTGTCTTCTCCTCTTCCCCGTGTGTAATGTGTTCTTCATGGCTTATCTTCATTGAGTAATGGCAAGTTGTAGTTCTCCTCTGTGGTAGATGGAACTTTACGGTTGACTATGTCTCAGGTTTCTCTGGGCAGTTTCAGCTTTGAATGATAGTGACAGTTCCAGTACCAGTCCTAGTTATCCCGATGCTGGTGATCAGAGGTGGACTGTAGATCCAGTCAGTGTCATCCTCATCTGTTATTTACAGAATACCTTATTTAAAGAATGCATCTGGTTCTTGTTGATGGACTAACAACTACCATCATACCTATTACCTCCATATTTATTACCAAGATATTCTGATTGTTTTTTATTTTTATTTTTGTTTTCAAACATTGGTCAGGAGAAAGTTGTTTTGAGCTTTGCCTTGAAGGCTATTCTGGGATCTGAGGTGTATTCAGAGCCCTAGGATTGTCTTGAAGGTTGTTCAGGGATCTGAGGTGTATTCGGGATCTTTAAGGCTGTTTCGGGGTCTAAGGTTTATGCAGAGTCTTTGGTTTGTCATGAATGCTGTCCAGGGATTTGAGGTGTTTTCTGAGCCTTGGGTTTGTCTTTAAGGCTGTTCCGGTTTTTGAGGTCTTTGCAGAGTCTTGGGTTTGCCTTGAAGGCTGTCCCAGGATCTGAGGTGTATGCAGAGTCTTGGGTTTGCCTTGAAGGCTTTCCCCGGATCTGAGGTGCACCCAGAGTCTTGCGTTTGCCTTAAAGGCTGTTGCGAGATCTGAGATGTATGCACAGTCCTGCGTTTGCCTTGAAGGCTGTCACGGAATCTGAGGTGTATGTCTTGGGTTTGCCTTGAAGGCCATTTCTGGATCTGAGGTCTATGCAGAGTCTAGGGTTTGCCTTGAAGACTATCCCGGGATCTGAGGTGTATCCAAAGTCTTGGGTTTGCTTTAAAGGCTGTTGCGAAATCTGAGGTGTATGCACAGTCCTGGGTTTGCCTTGAAGGCTGTTCCGGTATCTGAGGTCTTTGCAGAGTCTTGGGTTTGCCTTGAAGGCTGTCCCAGGATCTGAGGTGTATGGAGAGTCTTGGGTTTGCCTTGAAGGCTTTCCCCGGATCTGAGGTGTATGCAGAGTCTTGGGTTTGCTTTGAAGGCTATCCCGGGACCTGAAGTGTATTCAGAGTTTTGGGTTTGCCTTGAAGGCCATTTCGGGATCTGAGGTCTATGCAGAGTCTAGGGATTGCCTTGAAGACTATCCCGGGATCTGAGGTGTATCCAAAATCTTGGGTTTGCCTTGAAGCCTATCCTGGGATCTGAGGTTTATGCAGAGTCCTGGGTTTGCCTTGAAGGCTGTTCCAGGGTCTGAGGTGTAATCAGATTCCTGGGTATGTCTTGAAGGTCATCTTGTTGCATTTATTGAGGTCAGCAGCCATTGGTGAGCGTGTATGGAGTGAGGTGACCCTGGTCATATGAATACGCACACAGCTGGTACCCTGCTCACCCCAGGTGACCCTCCTTCAGAGTTGCTCACTAGGTGGAGGACATCGCCCTCTGCTGACTCAGCTTGCACCTACACCAACAGTGAGAGCGCTAATGACCACGTTGGGATGCCATGGCACAGTACGTCAGCGGATGTGATGATTGATCGGACCGCATGTTAATACGGTTGTGATGATAGGACACTATGCTTGACCTGGCCATCAGCCATATCAATCATTTATTATACAATATTGTATACTGATATAGAATTCATTATAACTGACCTAGAGATCTGCAGAACATTTCTCTGTCCCATCCCCTTCCTGATATATCCAAATTGATATGTTCTTCAGATTATCCCATCACAGACCTCTCTACAGATCTTCAGAACATTACTCCGTCCCATCCCTCTCCTGACACATTTATATTGATATATTTTCTGCAGATTATTCCACCAATGACCTCTCTACAGATCTGCAGAACATTGCTTCCTCCCACCCCCCTCCTGACAGATCCATATTGATATATTCTGCAGATTATTCCACCACTAGCTCAGTTTCTGGAAATATTTGCGCACAGGAACTCCACCATTTCCTGGTCACCTGACTTGTGCCATGGAGGTTGTCCTGTGATTGCAGTTGTCATGCTGTGGAGGTGTCTCCTGTGGTGGTGGAAGGGTTAAGGCATGAAAGCCGGAGGTTAATTGAAAGGAATTTCTTGCCTTTGAAGTGGGATGACTTGGAAGAAGATCCCCTCTGATCTGGAGTCATATAATGGATGCAGTCTGCACTTCTAGCAGGCACCATTCTATTATGGCAGCACAGAGGATTCTGAGATGAAAGTCCCACTTTATATCATCAGATGTGCACCGCTCAGGGGAAGGGCCCCAGGGATCCCAGCTGTACCCTGCGGGGCCCCGCTTACGGGCTTGGCTTGGGACTCCAACCAGAGTACATTCAGGAAGATAAAGCTTTTAGTTCTAACAGGAGCTTTACCATATTACCCATAATAATTCCCATCAGTCACCAGAGGAGCTTACGCTCTAATGTCCCCCCCCCCCCCCCCCAGAGTCACACACTAATATATATTATACATTTTATATAGCTCTGACATATACCGCAGTGCTGTACACAGTACACTGAACAAGTCACATCAGTCTCTGTACCAGAGGAGCTTACACTCTAATATCCCCTCCCCCACAGTCACATCAGTCTCTGTACCAGAGGAGCTTGCACTCTAATGTCCCCTCCCTCACAGTCACATCAGTCTCTTTACCAGAGGAGCTTACACTCTAATGTCCCCTCCCCCACAGTCACACACTATTATTATAAATTTATATAGCTCTGACATATACCACAGCGCTGTACAGAGAACACTGAGCCAATCACATCAGTCTCTGTACCAGAGGAGCTTACACTCTAATGTCCCCTCCCCCACAGTCACATCAGTCTCTGTACCAGAGGAACTTACACTCTAATGTCCCCTCCCCCACAGTATTATTATTATACATTTATATAGCTCTGACATATACCGCAGTGCTGTACAGAGATCACTGAGCCAGTCACATCAGTCTCTGTACCAGAGGAGCTTACACTCTAATGTCCCCTCCCTCACAGTCACATCAGTCTCTGTACCAGAGGAGCTTACACTCTAATGTCCCCTCCCTCACAGTCACATCAGTCTCTGTACCAGAGGAGCTTACACTCTAATGTCCCCTCCCCCACAGTCACATCAGTCTCTGTACCAGAGGAGCTTACACTCTAATGTCCCCTCCTTCACAGTCACATCAGTCTCTGTACCAGAGGAGCTTACACTCTAATGTCCCCTCCCTCACAGTCACATCAGTCTCTGTACCAGAGGAGCTTACACTCTAATGTCCCCTCCTTCACAGTCACATCAGTCTCTGTACCAGAGGAGCTTACACTCTAATGTCCCCTCCCTCACAGTCACATCAGTCTCTGTACCAGAGGCGCTTACACTCTAATGTCCCCTCCCCCCACAGTCACATCAGTCTCTGTACCAGAGGAGCTTACACTCTAATGTCCCCTCCTTCACAGTCACATCAGTCTCTGTAGCAGAGGAGCTTACACTCTAATGTCCCCTCCCTCACAGTCACATCAGTCTCTGTACCAGAGGAGCTTACACTCTAATGTCCCCTCCCCCCCACAGTCACATCATTCTCTGTACCAGAGGAGTGGCAATGGCAAGTAATGGCAGAGGAAATTAAGTCTCTTCCCAGGAAGGCCCTATAGAGAAGGATTGTTGATCCTGCCTTTAGGGACCCACTGGCCTTGAGAGATTGCCCAGGCCCTGTTATGAGGGAGGGTCTGCGTTTGATTAATCTGGAGAAAATCCCTTTAAAGTTTCGTGATTTGGCCTGGCTTTCGTTCCATTGCAGACTCTATGTGAACGACAACTTGAAGCATCACTCTGTAGAGAACTGTGGTTGTCCAGGAGTACAGTGTGGTGGAGGAGACAATGGACCATTTCTTGCTTCAGTGGCTCTTCAATATAGAAGTCTATAAGCGGATGGGTGGGGCTCTGGGTATCCCTTTCCTGCTTGAGTTACGCCGATTGGTCATACGAGGCCTTTCAGACTGACCGGGATTTTGATTATGAGACACCTTTTCTAGTTTGTTTAGTAGTTTGTTACTTCACATGGAATGCACGGTGTCAGGTTTCCACTCTGAAAAAAGTCCTTCCTGTCGAGGTGGTGGTGCACAACATTCTGGGTGAAGTTGGGAAGATTTGGGGTCTTGAGAAGGACAGGTGGCGGCCGGGAGCCTGGGCAAAGGCGTGGAGGAATGTCAGGTCCCCGTAGCTGCTGTCTGTCAGTCTCTGGGTGTGCGGCTTTGCTTTCTGTCCTTTCACGTCCCCTAGATTTTTATAAGATCAGATTTTTTTTTAAAAATGGCCGCATGCGTGGGATAAATTTGTAATTGTTTCCTAGCCTGAGGGGGTGTTTAGGTGGAGGTTCGGGTTTTGTTGAGGAGCTTTGTGATATTAGTTCTGTTTGTTTTTTCTGGCTGAAAGTAAGCTTTTTTTGTTTCTATATTTTTTATTTATTTTGTATATATGTAAATATGTTTGTTGTATGTTTGTAAAATTTTTAATAAACAAAATGTATACTCTAATTGGATCTGGATCTCTAATTCTAATCTGGAGACCCAGGAGACGTGACAATCCAGGGAGCACGGTGGCGGGTACCACAGAGGCCGGGGGGTTGTGGGGTGCTTTACTGGTAGAACTTCGGAGATGTCCTTGTTGTCTCCATTAAAATAGCCATTGGTGAGAGCTCGAAGGTTCTCTGGAGTGAGAACTCCTCTCCACCCCCATCAGAACCAGAACGGAACCGGAACCAGCGTTGCTGTATAGATAAACAATTCCCAGAGGAACCACAAGTTAAACTCTTACGTTGGCACTCAGTGGGAAGAATGTCCCTTACATTGGTGGTCAGTGGGAAGAATGTCCCTTACATTGGTGGTCAGTGGGAAGAATGTCCCTTACATTGGTGGTCAGTGGGAAGAATGTTCCTTACATTGGTGGTCAGTGGGAAGAATGTCCCTTACATTGGTGGCCAGTGGGAAGAATGTTCCTTACGTTGATGGTCAGTGGGAAGAATGTCCCTTACGTTGATGGTCAGTGGGAAGAATGTCCCTTACATTGGTGGTCAGTGGGAAGAATGTCCCTTACGTTGATGGTCAGTGGGAAGAATGTCCCTTACATTGGTGGTCAGTGGGAAGAATGTTCCTTACATTGGTGGCCAGTGGGAAGAATGTTCCTTACATTGGTGGTCAGTGGGAAGAATGTCCCTTACGTTGATGGTCAGTGGGAAGAATGTCCCTTACATTGGTGGTCAGTGGGAAGAATGTCCCTTATATTGGTGGTCAGTGAGAAGAATGTCCCTTACATTGGTGGTCAGTGGGAAGAATGTCCCTTACATTGGTGGTCAGTGAGAAGAATGTCCCTTACATTGGTGGTCAGTGGGAAGAATGTCCCTTACATTGGAGGTCAGTGGGAAGAATGTCCCTTACGTTGATGGTCAGTGGGAAGAATGCTCCTTACATTGGTGGTCAGTGGGAAGAATGTCCCTTACATTGGTGGTCAGTGGGAAGAATGTCCCTTACATTGGTGGTAATTGAGAAGAATGTCCCTTACATTGGAGGTCAGTGGGAAGAATGTTCCTTACATTGGTACAGATAAAAAGATAATTTGTGTCCATCAGCCGCCTCTGTTGGGTGTTGTTGGTCTCAGTACTATGTAGACACCATTGGTTTGGAGGTCCATCAGCCAGAACTCCAGAACTCTGTAGACCCCGGTGGAGGATGCTGGTTGGTGGTTGGGAATGGAGGATGTAGATCAGGGTTTCTTAACCAGGGTTCCTCCTGAGGTTCCTAGGGGTTCCTCCTGAGGTTCCTAGGGGTTCCTCCTGAGGTTGCTAGGGGTTCCTCCTGAGGTTGCTGGGGGTTCCTTGAGCAATGGGCAATTTCTGCCTCTCAGATAAGTTCCCAATGACACCATTGTTCCTTTTAGCTATCTGTAAGGGGGGTAATTCTTCCCAATGATGAGAAGAGTAAGGAGCATTCTTCCCACTCACTGTCACACTAATGTGTCATGAGTTGTAGGTTTTTCATTTTTAGCAAGGGTTCCCAGAGATCAGAAATTTATTTCAAGGGTTCCTCTGTGTTGAAAAGGTTGGGAGAGGCTGATGTAGATGGTGGTGGGAGGTTGCAGCTGATGTAGATGGTGGTGGGAGGTTGCAGCTGATGTAGATGGTGGTGGGAGGTTGGACAGTCCAGGTGGTGGACTCCAGGTCACACATTATCAAAGGCTGGTGCCCCCGTTTTGACGATGGCTTGAATGTCAACCCATGTAAGGAGATCTCCCCACCCCCAATAGGCCAATGTCAGAGGCCTGGAGGTAGCGATATAACCTCTACATGAAGAATCCCGATCGGTACTCTATCTGGCTGACAGACAATATTGGTGCCGGTCCGGCTGGTTACTTTGGGTTATGACCAGCATGGCGCCACGTTGGGTAAGCGGTAAATGACGGGGGTCTTCATTTCAGTGGCATTTCTGTGGGTGGTTTCATTTGTGGTATTGATATAGCACTAACATACTCGGTGGCGCTGTACACAGATCAGATATGGGGGTGTCAGGCCGTACCCCAGGGATATCCAGATATACATGTCAGCCAGCAGATGAGGCCTGTGCAGGGCCGGGGGGGGGGGGGATAAGGAAGTGTTAAAGTTGGGGTGACGTTCAGTGACCTCATCTCTGTTCTGTCCCGCAGGACGTACAAGAGGAGCGACCCCGTCAACCCGTACCACGTCAGCTCCGGATTCGTCTTCGCCCCGGCCGCCAGCACCAATGAGAGCGAAGTGTCCAGCGACGCCATGACGGACGACTCCATGTCCATGACGGACAGCAGCGTGTAAGTGGCCCCCTCACCCGGGTGGTTCTGTCCTGTGTGTGTGTGTGTGTGTCACTTTAAGGATACTTCAAGAGCCGGCAGACTTAGGAAAATCCTGGCTGTAGGTAATAAGCATCTGGTGGCCCTCTGACAGTCTCGTATTTCCTCTGAGGAAAAGAACGGAAAGGATGAGAGGTAAAGTGAGTCTAATTCTACCCCCCCCTTTCGCCGCCGGTCGGCGTTTGAAGCGACCGTCTGCTGCGGACAATGGCTGATTGAACCGTCAGGGGGCCAAACTACAAAGTGTTTTATAATCCGGAGCCCCCCCCTGCCAGATAAGTAAGGCTCACCCTCCCCCTCTCCATCGATCCGAGCCACCTTTGCCCAGTATCCAGTCCGGGCCTCCACTACTCCTCGCCGCAGCGCTTGATGTTCTCCATCCCCCGCCGTTCTCCGAGCGAATCTCTTCCTAATTATTGGGATAAATCTCTCTTTCCCGTATAGTGGAGTGTTTTTATTCGGGGCCCCCCCCCCATCCCCCACCCTCCTCGCTCTTCCTTTATTTACAGGCGAGCGTCGGACGCCAAGGGAACGCAGCGCATTGAACTTCAAACATCACCTTATCTTACAAACCAGCCTTTTGATGTGCGTGAGATCACAGCGCCGGTATCCAGCCCTCGCCAAGCGCAGGCGGCTCTCAATGCATAGGCAACCCAATCCTCTTTTAAAGCCGACGCGCACAACTATTTTTGGTTTTTGGCCGCAGACGGGCGCGCGGCACCTGCTGAACCCGCCGTAAAGGGGAACGTCCTGTCCGGGAATGTCACCCCAAACCTCCAAATTTACATTTTACCCATTTTTTAATTTTATTTCCTTCCAGCAATTGGGGAACTACAACGCCCAGCGGTCAGGGAAATGGGGCTTGCTGAGACTTTTAGTTCCCCGGCTGTTGGAAAGCTGTTACCGCACACAGCTGGCCTTGGACCCCTCTGCGACGCGGGAAACCCTCGGTACCGTTCCCTCTGTACATGGGATGATGGGAATCGTCTATAAACCATGAAAAGTGTTACCAGGGTGCCCTCTGCTGGTGAAGCCGGGTATTCCTCAATGACATTTCCTCTCTTCCTATATGATTATTATTATACAGGATTTATATAGCGCCAACAACATAATAATTATTGGGTATTATAGAACAGCAAAGCTGGCATCAAACTAGGACAGCCAATCGTCAGTCTGTAAATAAGAAGGAAAGCACTGGTGTGATTGGTTGGAGGCTTTCTGCCATAAGTGGGGATGAGGAACCCCCTAATTACGCCCTAGGGTCACTTGGCGAGTATATAAAACAACATAATTCTGAGCGTTACTTAAAGTGGACCTGTGAGGGGCGCTGCCATTGGCGAGGGTCCGCGGGTTCCGGGTCTGAGATCCTGAGAACTCTCGCTCTGCCAGCCAGCTCAACCAATCACAGCGGCAATGGTGGCCCTTTGTTTACACAGACAGGTCCCCTTTAAGGAACAAACATCATCAGCTCCACAATTAGTATTCATCTTTCTTATTCTGATAGGTCTGCACAGACTCTTGAAGTATCCACTGTAGGTAAAGGAGAAGTTTGCCCCCTGCTGCAGGGATTGTAGAAAAATCAATACACAATCAATACCATTAAATCTATTACACTGAGTACTTCTAGATCCTGTGCTTGGGAAGCGGGCAGACTCTTGAAGTATCTACTGTGGGGAAAGGAAAAGTTTGCCCCCTGCTGGAGGGATTGTAGAAAAATCAATACACCATCAATAATACCATTAAATCTATTACACTTTGTACTTCTAGATCCTGTGCTTGGGAAGGGGACAGACTCTTGAAGTATTCATTATAGGTAAAGGAGAAGTTTGCCCCCTGCTGGAGAGATTGTAGAAAAATCAATACTTCATCAATAATCAATATACCACACTGTGTACTTCTAGATCCTGTGCTTAGGAAGCGGACAGACTCTTGAATTAGCCACTGTAGGGAAAGGAGAAGTTTGCCCCCCTGCTGGAGGGATTATAGAAAAATCAATACACAATCAATACCATTAAATCTATTACACTGAGTACTTCTAGATCCTGTGCTTGGGAAGGGGACAGATTCTTGAAGTATCCACTGCAGGGAAAGGAGAAGTTTTCCCCCTGCTGGAGGAATTGTAGAAAAATCAATACAATATCAATAATCAATATACCACACTGTGTACTTGTAGATCCTGTGCTTGGGAAGGGGACAGACTCTTGAAGTATTCATTATAGGTAAAGGAGAAGTTTGCCCCCTGCTGGAGAGATTGTAGAAAAATCAATACTTCATCAATAACAATCCATCTATTACACTGTGTACTTCTGCGCTTGGGAAGGGGCAGACTCTTGAGTTATCCATTAAATGTAAAGGAGAAGTTTGCCCCCTGTTGGAGGGATTGTTATTGATGGCGGGGGGGCAGGGGGCAAACTTCTCCTTTTATATATAATGGATAACTCAAGAGTCTGTCCGTTTCCCCAGCGTAGGATCTAGAAGTACACAGTGTAATAGATTGATTGTTGTTGATGATGGGGGGCAGGGGGCAAACTTCTCCTTTTATATATAATGGATAGCTCAAGAGTCTGTTCGCTTCCCCAGCGTAGGATCTAGAAGTACGTAGTGAGGTATAGATTGTTTTTGATGATGTACTGATTTTTCTTCAATCCTTCCAGTATGGGTCAATCTTCTTCTTTATCTAGAGTGGATACTTCAAGAGTCTGTCCTCTTCCCCAGCACAGGATCTAGATGTATACAGTGTTGATTGTTATTGATGATGTTTTGATTTTTCTACAATCAATCAATACATCATCAAAAAAACAAAAAAAAAACAATACATCATCAATAACAATCAATCTGTTACACTGTGTACTTCTAGATCCTGCACTAGCGAAGGGGACAGACTCTTGAAGTATCCATTATGTGTAAAGGAGAAGTTTGCCCTCTGCTGGAGGGATTGTAAAAAAATCAATACATAATCAATATACCACACTGTATACATCTAGATCCTGCACTGGGGAAGGGGACAGACTCCTACAGGATCCATTATGTGTAAAGGAGAAGTTTGCCCCCTGCTGGAGAGATTGTAGAAAAATCAATACATCATCACTAACAATCAATATACCACACTGTATACATCGTATACATCTAGATCCTGCACTGGAGAAGGGGACAGACTCTTGGAAGTATTTGGTATATAGGTAAAGGAGAAGTTTGCCCCCTGCTGGAGGGATTGTAGAAATATCAATACATCATCAATACCCATCAATCAATACATCATTAATACCAATCAATTTATCACATTGGGTTGATTTACTAAAAATGGAGGGTGAAAAATCTGGTGCAGCTGTGCATGGCAGCCAATCAGCTTCTATCTGCAGCTTGTTCAATGAAGCTTTGACAATAAAAACTGGAAGCTGATTGGCTCCCATGCAGAGCTGCGCCAGATTTTGCACTCTCCATTTTTAGTAACTCTACCCCGCTGTGTACTTCTAGATCCTGCGCTGGGGCCGGGGACAGAGTGCTACAATGTTATAATTGACATGAATGTTACATTGTTGCAGTTCACATCCTGTATGGCGGTCCTGGAATAGGCGCTCTGATTAAGCCGCCATGTTGCATCTCTTTTGCAGGGACGGGATTCCGCCGTACCGCTCGGGCAGCAAGAAGCAGCTGCAGCGGGAGATGCACCGCAGCGTGAAGGCCAACGGCCAGGTGGCTCTACCTCACTTCCCAGTAAGTGTCACCGCGGTCATGTGACCACACACATATCAATGTGATCAATAATCGATCCGAGTCATTAAACTGATCAGTTTCAATATAAAGCCCCCCCCCCTCCCCATGCCGTCGGTTTAGTGAGCTCTCTATCAGTAATGGCAAAACATTTTGGCCGATCAATCAAACAAAATATCTGTGTGCCGGGAACCAATCAGAATTTAGATTGATTAATTGTTGGTTTTTATTACATTGATTTTATATCCAATCATAGGTCAGATCAGATTGTTATGTGCACCACCAATATTTCATTGATAACTAATAGATGATATTTTTGGATCAATACATTTTTTAGTTGGTTGGAAAAGTGTTGAATAATACGGTGTGTGCGCCACTGCTGACCCCTTCCTGAAAATGCTGGTTTCCTGGCTCCTGGACCTGTAACAAGAAGCCAAAGCTCCTGATCTTCATACATGAAGCATCTGAATCAGCATGACAGCCAGGCAACTAGCAATTTCCAAGGGAGGTTGTTGACTTTGGCCTCCTGGTTTCTGCCAGTAAAGGTCTCCTCTGACCTGTGAGAGCGTCGCTGCCCCCTGGTGGTTCTCTGTTGTGCACACATCCTTCCCACCATGTTTTCGGGTTAGCTTGGCATGTTGGTGGGGTGAGGACACCATGGAAGGGTGTTTGTTGGTTGTCATGGCGATGTGTGGATGGAGATGACCCGTTGGAGGTGTTTTGGTTGACATTTTCTCACAATGGTGATGAGTGAACTGTGCGGTCAGTTAGTGGGGGGATGGTGGGAGTTGTCCTCTCTGTCCCCATAATAAGAGGTTACAGCTGGACGTCCAATGGCCACATTATATCCAAAGTTAGACTTCTGTCCCCCATTCCCACCCTATGAGCGCAGTGCCAGGGCCGGGACATGGAACGTCATGGTGAGGAATGGTGGAGAGTGCGGCTCTGTCCCCCATTCCCACCCTATGAGCGCAGTGCCAGGGCCGGGACATGGAACGTCATGGTGAGGAATGGTGGAGAGTGCGGCTCTGTCCCCCATTCCCACCCTATGAGCGCAGTGCCAGGGCCGGGACATGGAACGTCATGGTGAGGAATGGTGGAGAGTGCGGCTCTGTCCCCCATTCCCACCCTATGAGCGCAGTGCCAGGGCCGGGACATGGAGCGTCATGGTGAGGAATGGTGGAGAGTGCGACTCTGTCCCCCATTCCCACCCTATGAGCGCAGTGCCAGGGCCGGGACATGGAGCGTCATGGTGAGGAATGGTGGAGAGTGCGGCTCTGTCCCCAATTCCCACCCTATGAGCGCAGTGCCAGGGCCGGGACATGGAGTGTCATGGTGAGGAATGGTGGAGAGTGCGGCTCTGTCCCCAATTCCCACCCTATGAGCGCAGTGCCAGGGCCGGGACATGGAGCGTCATGGTGAGGAATGGTGGAGAGTGCGGCTCTGTCCCCAATTCCCACCCTATGAGCGCAGTGCCAGGGCCGGGACATGGAGCGTCATGGTGAGGAATGGTGGAGAATGCGGCTCTGTCCCCAATTCCCACCCTATGAGCGCAGTGCCAGGGCCGGGACATGGAACGTCATGGTGAGGAATGGTGGAGAGTGCGGCTCTGTCCCCCATTCCCACCCTATGAGCGCAGTGCCAGGGCCGGGACATGGAGCGTCATGGTGAGGAATGGTGGAGAGTGCGGCTCTGTCCCCAATTCCCACCCTATGAGCGCAGTGCCAGGGCCGGGACATGGAACGTCTTGGTGAAGAATGGTAAGAGGGCGGCTCTGTCCCCAATTCCCACCCTATGAGAGCAGTGCCAGAGCCAGGACATGGAGCGTCATGGTGAGGAATGGCGGAGAGTGCGGCTCTGTCCCCCATTCCCACCCTATGAGCGCAGTGCCAGGGCCCGGACATGGAGCGTCATGGTGAGGAATGGCGGAGAGTGCGGCTCTGTCCCCCATTCCCACCCTATGAGCGCAGTGCCAGGGCCGGGACATGGAGCGTCATGGTGAGGAATGGTAGAGAGTGCGGCTCTGTCCCCCATTCCCACCCTATGAGCGCAGTGCCAGGGCCAGGACATGGAACGTCATGGTGAGGAATGGTAGAGAGTCTCTGTCCCCCATTCCCACCCTATGAGAGCAGGGCCAGAGCTGGGGCATGGAGCGTCTGTAGCAGGGGAGATCATGGTGAGGAATGGTGGAGAGTGCGGCTCTGTCCCCCTGCAGCATAGAGAAAGAGATCATTCTATTCCAACAGATAAAGGTCCAAATATACAAAGAACACATGGCAAGTTATGAGCTACAGTATGTCTGTCCGGGGTGGTCAGGTGTGGTATATACTAGGTATTGTGTCCCCATCCCCCCACCATCCACCGTTATTCTACTTGACTCAATTCTTCCATCACTGGGTGACTCCTCTAATCTTTTACGTATCCCCCCCCAATATCTCCATCCCACTGTCTCTTTCTTTCTTTTCCTCTATCTCTTCATCTTTACTTCATCCTCTCCCTCTATCCCCCTCTCTCCATCCATCATCTCTCCCTCTATCCCCCTCTCTCCATCCATCATCTCTCCCTCTATCCCCCTCTCTCCATCCATCATCTCTCCCTCTATCCCCCTCTCTCCATCCATCATCTCTCCCTCTATCCCCCTCTCTCCATCCGTCATCTCTCCCTCTATCCCCCTCTCTCCATCCGTCATCTCTCCCTCTATCCCCCTCTCTCCATCCGTCATCTCTCCCTTTATCCCCCTCTCTCCATCCATCATCTCTCCGTCTATCCCCCTCTCTCCATCCATCATCTCTCCCTTTATCCCCCTCTCTCCATCCGTCATCTCTCCCTCTATCCCCCTCTCTCCATCCGTCATCTCTCCCTCTATCTCCCTCTATCCCCCTCTCTCCATCCGTCATCTCTCCCTTTATCCCCCTCTCTCCATCCGTCATCTCTCCGTCTATCCCCCTCTCTCCATCCGTCATCTCTCCCTTTATCCCCCTCTCTCCATCCATCATCTCTCCGTCTATCCCCCTCTCTCCATCCATCATCTCTCCCTTTATCCCTCTCTCTCCATCCGTCATCTCTCCCTCTATCCCCCTCTCTCCATCCGTCATCTCTCCCTCTATCCCCCTCTCTCCATCCGTCATCTCTCCCTTTATCCCCCTCTCTCCATCCGTCATCTCTCCGTCTATCCCCCTCTCTCCATCCGTCATCTCTCCCTTTATCCCCCTCTCTCCATCCATCATCTCTCCGTCTATCCCCCTCTCTCCATCCATCATCTCTCCCTCTATCCCCCTCTCTCCATCCGTCATCTCTCCCTCTATCCCCCTCTCTCCATCCGTCATCTCTCCGTCTATCCCCCTCTCTCCATCCGTCATCTCTCCCTCTATCCCCCTCTCTCCATCCGTCATCTCTCCCTCTATCCCCCTCTCTCCATCCGTCATCTCTCTCTCCATCTGTCATCTCTCCCTCTATCCCCCTCTCTCCATCCGTCATCTCTCCCTCTATCCCCCTCTCTCCATCCGTCATCTCTCCCTTTATCCCCCTCTCTCCATCCGTCATCTCTCCGTCTATCCCCCTCTCTCCATCCGTCATCTCTCCGTCTATCCCCCTCTCTCCATCCGTCATCTCTCTCTCCATCCGTCATCTCTCCCTCTATCCCCCTCTCTCCATCTGTCATCTCTCCCTCTATCCCCCTCTCTCCATCCGTCATCTCTCTCTCTCTCCATCCATATCTCCTTCTCTCACTCCCTCATTTCTTTCTATTCTTTTGCTCCCTTTCATCTCTCCCTCCCGTCTCTCCCATCTCTCTCTCCCCCAACTCTCTCCCCCCCATCTCTCTCTCTCTCCTATATCTCTCTCTTTCCTATCTCTCTCTCCCTTTCCATCTCTCTCTCTCCCCCATCTCTCTCTTGTCTCCCCTCCCATCTCTTTTCTTTTCCATCACTCTTTCTCTCTCTCCCATCTCTCTCTGTCTCTTTCTCCCTCTCCTATCTCTCTCTCTCGCCCCCCCCCCTTTCCGTCTTTCTTTCTCCCTCTCTGTCTCCTATGCCTCTCTCCCCCTTTTCCAACTCTCTATCTCCCATCACTCTCTCCCCTTTACATCTCTCTCTCTCTCTTCCTCACTCATCACTCCCTCTCCTATCTCTCTCTCTCTCCCCCCCCTTCCGTCTTTCTCTCTCTCTCTCCTATGCCTCTCCCCCTTTTCCAATTCTCTATCTCTCTCCCACCGCTCTCTCCCCTTTACATCTCTCTTCCTCACTCATCTCTCCCCTCTCCCTTTTCCATCTCTCTCTCTCCCACCGATCACTCTCTTTTTCACCTCTCTCCCACCACTCTCTCCCTTCTCCCTTTTCCATCTCTCTCATCCCCTCGTCCATCGCTCTCTTCCTTGCTCATCTCTCTCTTTCTGCCACAGCTCTCTCCCTTTTCCATCCCTCTCTCTCCCTTTTCCATCTCTTTCTCTCTCTTTTTACCATCTCTCTCTCTCCCCCTCGCCCATCTCTCTCTTTCTCCCACCACTCTCCCCCATTTCCATCTCTTTCGCTCTACTCTCCCTCTTTTCCATCTCTCTTCCACCGCTCTCTCTTCGTTTCCATCTCTCTCCCACCGCTCTCTCTCTTTTCCATCTCTCCCCCACCTATTTATTCCTTTTCAATCTCTCTCCCAGCGCTCTCTCAGTTTCCATCTATCTCTCTTTCTCCTTTTTCCATCTTTTTCTCTCTCCCCCTCGCCCAGCTCTCTTTCTCCCACCGCTCTCTCCCTTTTCCATCTCTCTCCCACAACTATCTCTCTTTTTCTCCCTCACTTTCTCCTACTTTTCCATCTCCCTCTCCCCCATATCCCCCATATCCCTCTCCTCCATGTCTCTCTCTCCCTTTTCCATCTCTCTGCCTCTCCCATCTCTCTCTCCCTCTCCTTGTCTCTCTCTCTCCCTCTCCTTGTGTCTCTCTCTCCTTATTCTGTCTCTCTGCCTCCATCCTCCCCCCCCCCCATTTTCTCTCTCTTTCCAGCTCCCGTTATTCCCCGTCTCCTCCTCATTCCTCGCTCTCTCTCTCTCCTCCCTCATGGCTGTCACTGTCATCTGTCATTGCGCTCCTCTGTCGTCCTTTGATCGTACGTCTCTTTGTACGGCGCTCTCTGCGGTCTCCTCTGATTCCAGCTGTCTCTCTCTGACCACCTTGCTTTCTCCGGCTCTCTCCGCACACCCGTCTCCCCGCCTGTCTCCTCCACCTCTCTTCTCTCCACCGTCCCCTCCCCTCTCCCGGATTTTATTTGATGTCTGACAAGTGTCTTTGAAGATTTGCAACTACAGAGCAGCTCCTGATAGGCTGGTTGTAGTACAGAGGGAGCAAGCGGGGTTCCTCACAGTGTAACCAACTGCTAGTGCCGTAGGCGAAGGCTGCTGGGCAGTATGCCTCTCCGTGAAGCCACTGCGCTACCTCATAAATATCCCGAGCAGTCGCACAGCCGCAACGCTCTTCTCTCTCGCTCTCCGAGACGTAGCCGAACGGATGCAGCTCCGGCTAAAGCATGTCTGACTCCTCTCCTTCTTCCCCCCGCTCTCTGTAGAGGACGCACCGGCCGCCCAGAGAGATGACCCCCATCGAGCCGGCCGTCTTCGCGGCGGAACTCATCGTCCGACTGGAGAAGGTTAAACAGGAACAAGAAACCATGAACACGCTGGAGGAACGGCTGCAGAAGATCAAAGAGGTATGAGGCATCTATCCCGCCATCCCGTACCCCCCCATGTCCCACCTGTCTTCTCTTTTTTCTCTGTAATAATCACTGCCGGGATTTTTTTACATTCCTCGTCAATACGTCTTCCCTCTGTGTGTCTCCAAATCTCAATAACGGTGATCGCTATCGCCCCTGTCGCAATCTTCCCGTACTCAACCCTCCCTTCCATAGTGACTCCATAGTCATGGTCCTATAGCAGTGTCTTCTAAAGACCTGAACTGTCACAGTCTTCCAGTACCCAACCCCCCCCCCTCCTTCCATAGTGTCTCCATGGTCATGGTCCTATAGCAGTGTCTTCTAAAGACCTGAACTGTCACAGTCTTCCAGTACCCAACCCCCCCCCCCTTCCATAGAGACTCCATGGTCATGGTCCTATAGCAGTGTCTTCTAAAAACCTCACCTTTTACAGTTTTCCAGTACTCAACCCTCCCTTCCATAGTGACTTCATGGTCATGGTCCTATAGCAGTGTCTTCTAAAGACCTGAACTGTCACAGTCTTCCAGTACCCAACCCCCCCCCCCTTCCATAGTGACTCCATGGTCATGGTCCTATAGCAGTGTCTTCTAAAGACCTGAACTGTCACAGTCTTCCAGTACCCAACCCCCCCCCCCTTCCATAGTGACTCCATGGTCATGGTCCTATAGCAGTGTCTTCTAAAGACCTGAACTGTCACAGTCTTCCAGTACCCAACCCCCCCCCCCCCTTCCATAGAGACTCCATGGTCATGGTCCTATAGCAGTGTCTTCTAAAAACCTCACCTTTTACAGTTTTCCAGTACTCAACCCTCCCTTCCATAGTGACTTCATGGTCATGGTCCTATAGCAGTGTCTTCTAAAGACCTGAACTGTCGCAGTCTTCCACTACCCAGCCCCCCCCCACTTCCATAGTGACTCCGTGGTCATGGTCCTATAGCAGTGTCGTCTAAAGACCTGACCTGTCCAAGTCTTCCAGTACCCAACCCTCCCTTCCATGGTGACTCTGTGGTCATGGTCCTACTACAGTGTCTTCTAAGAACCTGACTTGTCGCAGTCTTCTACCACTCAGCCCCCACTTCCATAGTGACTCCATGGTCATGGTCCTATAGCAGTGTCTTCTTAAAACCTGATCTGTCTCAGTTTTCCAGTACCCAACCCCCGCTTCCATAGTGACTCCATGGTCATGGTCCTACAGCAGTGTCCTCTAAAGACCTGACCGCCATCGTCATGATGTGATATATATATATATATATATATATATATATATATATATATATATATACTCGGTGGTCCCATGTAATGTTTTTTCCTAACACAGATATTTGAAAAGCGTCACCCACAGCAATCTGGTTCCTTCCATGTCTGTTTTCCACTATAGTATAGAGAGGAGGAACCGGCTTGTATATGAGTTGTATGGTTTTGGTTTGCCGTATTTTGAAGCAGTCAGTGTACAAAATTTGGTCGTTGGCTTTACTGAGTAATGTGCAAATTTTAGTAACCCTTATAGCCGATCACCAACGACAGTTGATCACCTTCCGTAAAGCCATTGCTCCCTATGGCTTACCATTCTTTGCCAATGCTGTTGAACTTGTTGGTTTTTCTGCGTGTTGAGAATTCAAGTTTTGTCCTCTTGACAGGAAGAAGAACAAGAAGAATGTGAATCTCCCATCTGCTTCCAGCCCAGCCAGGACGTCTCTGTCCCATCCCACCAGCCGCTGGCCCTGCCACCTTCTGCCCCCTGCGAGGACGACCCTCAAGCCATCTTAGACGACCATTTATCCCGAGTCCTTAAGACGCCTGGCTGCCAGTCCCCAGGTGTAGGCAGATCTCGTTCTCCCGACCGTTCTCGCCTTCTACGGCCTTCGCCACCGACTGCAGCACTTTCCGCACCCTGTCCCATGCTGGCTAAGAGCTTCGTCACCAAGCAGACCACCAAACACATCCATCACCACTACATCCACCACCACGCCATGATAAAGACCAAGGAGGAGATGGAGGCGGAGGCCGCCCGCAGGGTGCACTGCCTGTGTGCCGGATCCAATGACTACTGCTGCTATGTGAGGAACCGGGCAAACGCCAAGGGTGTGGATCTGTCCCTGCTACACGTGGACAGCACAGGGTAAGACACTAATCTCTTGTCTGTATGTAATGTCCCTGCCGTATGTAGCTAGTGACCCTCAAATAGACAAAACGCCTTGAAAATATGAGAGCAGCAATCTGTTCGTTAGTAGAGGAGTTCAAAATGGCCGCTCTCTGGTCTCGGCTCTGTCCACTACATGTTATGGAACATCTCAGTTACCGCTTGTTACAGCTTTTCCTTCTTTCTTCTATCTCAGCAGTCGGGCCGGAACCTTATCGAGAAGGAACTGCAAGACTGTGTCAGAATATTCAGTGGAGGGCATAGACGGGGCCACCATTATATACCAACTGCCGATGGAAGGACACATACCACCAACGTGGCAGCGGGTAGTGGAGTCCGAGACGGAGCGACAGTGCAAACACAGGTCTCACAGGTACGACGTGGAGGTCGCATTAGAGCGGCAGCTCTGAGGTGGGGGTGCGAAACAATTCGATTGGGAGGGGGGGGGAGGATTTGTGTTGAAAGGGAGGGTTTGGGGGAAGTGTTTGGGGGACGGCAGGTGGTATTGTTCAAGGGGAAGAAATTTGGGGGTGGGGTGCTAAGAGTGGTGATTTAGGGGGATTTGTGTTGGGAGTGGGGATGGGGTGGGGGATTTGTGCTAGGAGGGGGATTTGAAGTGTGGGGGTGGGGAGAATTGTACTAGGAGGGGAAATTTTAGGGGTAGAGGATTTGTCCTAGGAGGGTTGAATTTTTTTTTTTGGAGGGGGACATTTGAGTTGGGGGGATGGGGAGGCTGTAGGTGACCTTGTCCCGGCACTACATAGAGGTATTACACTCTGAAGGCCTACAAGCCTGTTCTATGCTGATTCCAATATTCCCGGGGGGGCCTCTGTGACCAGCCATGCCAGCCTCTAATTAGGATGGCAACATACTTTTGTGACATCATAGATTGAAAATCAAGGGTCTCTTGTAGCAGAGTTTTGTTGCCGGGGTTATTTGGGGGTTCACATTGTGCCATACATCTTGTAGCAAAGTTTAATTGTCGGGGTTATTTGGGGGTTCATATTGTGTCCTACATCTTGTAGCAAAGTTTTATTGTCAGGGTTAATTGGGGGTTCACATTGTAGCATACATCTTGTAGCAGAGTTTTACTTTTGGGGGTTCACATTGTGTCATACATCTTGTAGCAAAGTTTTATTTTTGGGGGTTCACATTTTGTCCTACACCTTGTAGCAAAGTTTTATTTATGGGGGTTCACATTGTGTCATACATCTTGTAGCAAAGTTTTTTATTGTCAGGGATATTTGGGGGTTCACATTGTGTCATACCTCTTGTAGCAAAGTTTTATTGTCGGGGTTATTTGGGGGTTCGCATTGTGTTATACATCTTGTAGCAAAGTTTTATTGTCGGGGTTATTTGGGGGTTCACATCGTGTCATACATCTTGTAGCAAAGTTTTATTTTCGGGGAAATTTGGGGTTCACATTGTAGCATACATCTTGTAGCAAAGTTTTATTGTCGGTGTTATTTGGGGGTTCACATTGTGTCATGCATCTTGTAGCAGTGTTTTATTGTCGGGGTTATTTGGGGGTTCACATTGTGTCCTACATCTTGTAGCAAAGTTTTATTTTTGGGGGTTCACATTTTGTCCTACACCTTGTAGCAAAGTTTTATTTATGGGGGTTCACATTGTGTCATACATCTTGTAGCAAAGTTTTGTTGTCGGGGTTTCTAAGGGGTTCACATTGCTACAAGATGTATGCCACAAAGTTTTGTTGTCTGGGGATATTTGGGGGTTCACATTGTGTCATACATCTTGTAGCAAAGTTTTATTGTCGGGGATATTTGGGGGTTAACATTGTGTCATACATCTTGTAGCAAAGTTTTATTTTTGGGGGTTCACATACATCTTGTAGCAAAGTTTTATTGTCTGGGTTATTTGGGGGTTCACATTGTGTCATACATCTTGTAGCAAAGTTTTATTTTCGGGGAAATTTGGGGTTCACATTGTAGCATACATCTTGTAGCAAAGTTTTATTGTCGGTGTTATTTGGGGGTTCACATTTTATCATGCATCTTGTAGCAGTGTTTTATTGTCGGGGTTATTTGGGGGTTCACATTGTGTCCTACATCTTGTAGAAAAGTTTTATTTATGGGAGTTCACATTGTGTCATACATCTTGTAGCAAAGTTTTGTTGTCTGGGATATTTGGGGGTTCACATTGTGTCATACATCTTGTAGCAAAGTTTTATTGTCAGGGATATTTGGGGGTCCACATTGTGTCATACATCTTGTAGGAGTGTTTTATTGTCGGGGAAATTTGGGGGTTCACATTGTGTCATACATTGACCCTTGACGTTTTCTTTTCAGTGCGCAGAGCACCAAAAGGAGCGCAGCGGCGTGTGAGACCCCTCGAGCGTCCTCGGCGGAGAGGCCGGCACGCCATCAGCAGTGGCTCAGCGGAGTGGGCCACCCCCGGCCGTCCTCGCATCCTCTGGTCCAGGACTTGGCCGTGTCTTCGCCCAGCACTTTGGCTCAGCTAGAAGAGGCCTGCCGAAGGCTGGCAGAGGTCTCCCGACCTTCAAAGCAAAGGTAAGAACCGCCGTTACTCCGAGGCCCGGCCTCAACGTCTCACTCAATATGGCTTCCCCCGGAGGGGAACGCCCCCCTTCGTGTGGATATCGTACATCCCCCCTCCCCCGTACTGACTTGTACTTGGAGAACGCCGCGATTTTACAGGTGAGCAGGACGCCCACTTCAAAGCCGTCGCCTCGTCTTTTTCCCCGCTGTCATGCTCTGCCCCCCCACGTCTCTCTCCTCTGCTCCCGCCTTTATCAGGCCTCCGCGTGCGCGGCGTCCAACTGTCAGCACTACCTGCTGCTGCTGCAGAATTTCCTGACATGAAACGCACAGCGTGAGCTTTCGCTTCTGTGCTACGTGTGATTTTTCTTCCCATCTGCCCAGAAACTTTCTGTTTGCGTTCTTCATTTGCATTTTTTTTTTTTTTTTTACAGCAAGGCGGCCAGAATAAAAGCAGAAAGCGCGTAATAAACACAATGATAATATATATGTGCACAGCTTATTCCTGAGCCGTGAGGAGACTTTAACCCCTTCCCCTCCCCTTCCCGCGCCAGTCCTGTAAATCACACATCAGTTATGGGGCGGGTGTGCGGCTTCGGTTTTCTTCTTAGACCTTTGTCTGACTTCTGCATATAGAAAGAGTTCTTTACTGTAAGAGCTGTAAAACTGTGGAAGCATCTTCCCCAGGACGCGGCTATCGTTGGCATAACATATCTGAAGATTGATCAGAAATCAATACTGGTTGAACTAGATGAACTTGTCTTTTTTCAACCAGAGTAACTATGTTAGCAATATTATTGCAGAATGGGGATCCAGGGATCTGATTGGACTTCGGGAGGGAAGGCGTTCTTGCTGTCAGAGTAGAGTATATTTTATAATTTTTTTTTCGGGTTTCTGATTAGTGTGACGGACCCCCGTACTCAAGAAGAGTATGTCCCCCTGTATAAAGCTTCCCTTGCCTGGTACCAGCATGATCCAAGATCCCTTAGCCCACTCAGTCACCTGTTGAGACATCAGATATTGTAGCCACGATGTACAAGTCTAGCTGAGAATAGCTTGTATAGATCTGGAACATTTATTGAACGGACTCAATATATACCACACAGGAAGACATCCCCCTCCTGATCAGATTACCCCACCAGGTCAGGTGCCTGATTACATTATCATATGCAGATGAAATTGTATACAGAAACCTAATTAACCTGAACTAATTATCTGGCCACCTGGACAGAAACAATAGGTGAGATAATTAACAATGGTTAACAGAAAACACATCACACCTTAATACACAGACAATAGCAGGAGACCACCAGTAACAGACTGTCCATCTCTTACATTGAAGAACATGGAACAGAGGCCAATGTGGACCAGTTCTGATTCTGAACATGTCCAATGATGCGTCCAACTCACATACAATGTATACCACACAGGAGGACATCCCCCTCCTGATCAGATTACCCCATCAGGTACACATCACACCTTAATACACAGACAATTGGAAGAGACCACCAGTAACAGACTGTCCATCTCTTACATTGAAGAACATGGAACAGAGGCCAATGTGGACCAGTTCTGATTCTGAACATGTTCAATGATGCGTCCAACTCACATACAATGTATACCACACAGGAGGACATCCCCCTCCTGATCAGATTACCCCACCAGGTACACATCACACCTTAATACACAGACAATTGGAAGAGACCACCAGTAACAGACTGTCCATCTCTTACATTGAAGAACATGGAACAGAGGCCAATGTGGACCAGTTCTGATTCTGAACATGTCCAATGATGCGTCCAACTCACATACAATGTATACCACACAGGAGGACATCCCCCTCCTGATCAGATTACCCCACCAGGTACACATCACACCTTAATACACAGACAATAGCAGGAGACCACCAGTAACAGACTGTCCGTCTCATACACATGGAACAGAGGCCAATGTGACCAGCTCTGATTCTGAACATGTTCATTGAAAAACAGGCCAGGAATAGTCTTTAGGGCAAATACAAGAAAACATTCCCTCAAAAATGTAATAAAAAAAGAAATATAGCAATAACAAATAACAGGGTGATTGTGGGCAGAAAATGTCCCTGCAGCCAGAGTCTGTAACACTTTCTGTTTAGGATTTTTTATTTTTTGCATCTTTTTTTTTCACCCAAAATAAATCTGCTCTGTATGTGTCTTCCAGGTGCCCATCCAGCAGTCACCAGCGGAGTCACTCGGTGCCCTGCCAGCCGGGAACTTCCACCCCCCAGCATGAAGAGTGAGTACATCACCGTACAGATATGACTGCTGTGTGCAGTGGGGAGGGGGGGGGGGACTTTGTGGCCAAGCGGCCAATCAGTTTTCAGATGAAGAGCAAGATCTGTTTCTCCCTTTTCTCTGCTGCCATCTTTCATGTCCTCACAGCTTCTCTGCATGCTGGGACTTGTAGTTCAGGGGTGCGTCACCGTGTGGCTGTGAGCTGCAATTGTGTGATATAATAGGTGTGTGCCTTAATTGTGTCTTTCCCAAAATGGCCATTAATATGGAGTTACCCCTCCTCCTATGGCCATTAAATGTGGAGTCGGCCCCCTACCTCCATGACCCCTAATATTGAGTTTGCCACATAACTCCATGACCATTAATATGGAGTTTGCCTCCTACCTCAACGACCATTATTATGGAGCTGCCCCTCCTCCCATGACCATTAATATGTAGTTTGCCTCCTACCTCCACGACCATTAATATGGAGTTGCCCTTCTACCTCCACGATCATTATTATGGAGCTGCCCCTCCTCCCATGGCCATTAATATGGATTAAGCCCCCTACCTCTACGACCATTAATATGGAGTTGCCCCCCTACCTCCACAACTATTAATATGGAGCTGCCCCTCCTCCCATGGCTATTAATATGGAGTTGGCCCCCTATCTCCATGACCATTAATATGGAGCTGCCCCCCCTCCAATGGTCATTAACAGGGGTTGCCCCCTACCTCCATGACCATTAACATGCAGTTGCCCCTCCTGCCACGGCCATCAAATATGGAGTTGGCTCCCTACCTCCATGACCAGTAATTGTGATCTGCCCCCTACCTCCACAACCAATAATATGGAGCTGCCCCCTACCCCCACGACCAGTAATATAGAGCTGCCTCTCCTGCCACGGCCATTAAATATTGAGTTGGCTCTCTACCTCCATGACCAGTAATTTGGAGCTGCCCCCTACCTCCAAAACCAAACATTTGGAGCTGCCCCCTACCCCCACGACCAGTAATATTGAGCTGCCCCCCTACCCCCACGACCAGTAATATTGACCTGCCCCCCTACCTCCATGACCAGTAATATGGAGCTGCCCCCCTACCCCCACAACCTTTAATATGGAGCTGCCCCTCCTCCCATGGCCATTATTAAGGAGTTGCCCCCTACCTCCATGACCATTAATATGGAGCTGCCCCCACCTCACATTACCATTAATAAGGAATTGCCCCCTACCTCCATGACCATTAATAAGGAGCTACCCCTCCTCCTATGGCCATTAATATAGAGTTGGTGCCCTTTGTGGCTTATACATTCTTCTGGGAAGGCTTTCCACAAGACTTTGTAGGGTGTCTGTGGGAATTTTTTTCCACACTTGTGAGATTAGGTACCGATGTTGAATGAGAAGACATGGCTCACACATCAGGCCCCACGTTGGGCACCAAAAACTTAGCGGTGCACCGAAATGAAATTTGTATTTGATTGAATGAAATCTTTTATATATGATTGTATTATATTCAATTTTTTGATTATAATCATGAATTTAAATGAATATGAATTTATTTTTTGCCATTTTCGACTGATAATTTTTAGCGGATATTATCGGCACCCTTTTCTCTACCAGGTAAACGCCGATAATCCTATTTTCAGCCGATAGTTTTCGGGGGCCGATCTATATTAGTGCATCCCTACCAAAAAAAAAGATCTGCCTCACATTTGGGATTCCAAATTATCCCAAAGGTGTTTAGTAGGATGGAGGTCACAAGGTTTGAAGCCAAATTTTTTAAAATATGATGGAGGACCCATTCACTGGAGACACCTCATGGCCATCATTTGTGTATGTAGTGTATATTACTCCTCTGCTGTGATTCTACCTGTAAACATGGAAAACTTGTTATTTTCTGGTCTGGGAGGTGCTAGTGAACTGTGTGTGCGCAGTGAGGAATCGGGACGATGTGTGGTGCAGACAGAGTTAAGCACCTCGATGAGTGTAATTAGAGGGCCTTGGTATCGTTATAACTAGGATCGCAGCTACAGCGGGGCTAATCGTGGCCTGAATAATTAACGCCACTCCGCGCTGCCCTCTTCATCTTCACAACGCCGCCAGCTTTGAAGTCCGGCCATCAGACACCTTTCATTTTTAATTGGCTGACCCCGGGACCCCCAGCTGCCTCTACAGAAAAGACTTTGTATTTTTTTATCTTCTCAGAGCCGGAACTGCATCTGTCCTTATGTCGGATTCTTCCCTGACTTTAAGAAGTGTAGTGCGCACAGTGAAAATACTACTTCGCTGTTAGGATTTATTGGACCGGTTTACTAAAATTTTTGTCAAATAATGTAATTTTTCATTCCTGGATCTGGACAGTACATGACCCAATGATGGAGTTCAGGTGTCTCCAGTGAAGGGTCCTGGTAATAATCTATCATACAAAGTCATTATAGACAATTTTGTTCTTTCAGTCTTGTGGTAACATTTTGGTGAAGACCCTTTTCTCTTCCACCATAACTGTGCCCCCTGCTGAGTACAAAGCCAGCTCCAAAAAGTCATGGTGTGACTAGTTTAGTGTGGAGGAACTCCAGTGTCCTGCACAGAGCCCTGACCTCAACCCTACTTAAGACCTGGCTTGCATATGGCATTTCAATTAATCCCAAAGGGTTTTTTTTTTTTTCTTGTAGGGCCTGATGTGTGAGCCAGGTCTTTTATTCGGATATCAGTATCTGACCTTATAAATGGGCACAGTGTAGCGGAGTAGCAGTATGATCCACGATATCTCCACTGGTAGTCAGACACAGCATACAATAATCCTGGTAGCGTATAATATTCCCAACCCTCCAATAACCAGACGACACATAGCTTGGAGGTCAAACACTAGAATGCCTTGTTTATTGAAAACACAAGGGATCTACACTCCCTCTTCGAGACATTCCACACACAAAGCTGAACATCCCATAATAACCTTACTCTGCCAGACAGACACAATAGGACAATAGAAGGCAGGTATTTAACAATAACAAACCCCCACCCATCTCATGAGGGACACTGCTCAGACATATGATAGTCCCAAGTGAAAGAGTTCTCACTCTCTCCACACAAACCACACTACAAACACTTGGTTCTTGAAGGTATACACATGCAATAAACATAATGCATACACGAAGGACAATATACAGTGGCTGTGTTTGCCACACACAGATTCCCACAGATACCCTCCAACATCTTGTGGAAAGTCTTCTCAGGAGAGTGAAGAAAGGTACAGCCACAAAGGAGGGGGGCAGTATATTAAAGGCCATGGGATAATAATGTCCATGGCTTTTGGAATAGGATTTTTCTTGGTGCCCAACCTTGGGCCTGATGTTTGTGCCCATTTGTGAGGTCAGATACTGATGTTGAATAAGAAGACCTGGCTCAGATTCCCACAGACGCCATCCAACATCTTGTGCAAAGTCTTCCCAGAAGAGTAAAGAATGGTACAGCCACAAAGGAGGGGGTACTATATTTTAGTCCGTGGATAATAATGTCCATGGCTTTTGGAATAGGATGTTTCTTGGTGCCCAACCTTGGGTCTGATGTTTGAGCAAGGTCTTCTTATTCAACATCAGTATCTGACCTCACAAATGGGCACAGATTCCCACAGACACCCTCCAACATCTTGTGGAAAGTCTTCCCAGAAGAGTGAAGAATGGTACAGCCACAAAGGAGGGGGTACTATATTTTAAAGACCATGGGATAAAAATGTCCATGGCTATTGGAATAAGATGTTCAGCCCCATAAAGACATGGTGAGACCAGTTTGATTGGGAGAAACTCAAGTGTTCTGCACAGAGCCCCAACCTCATACCTACTCAATACCTTTGGGATGAACTGGAATGTCAATGTAAGCCAGGACTTTTATTTTTGGCGCCCAATGTGGGGCATGATGTGTGAGCCAGGTCTTCACATCCAGTAGCAGTAGCTGACCTCAGAAATGGGACAAGTTCCTGCACACCACCTCCACAATCTTGTGGAAAGCCTTCCCAGTAGAATGGAGGATGTTATAGACACAAAGGGGGCAACTCTATATTAATGGCCATGGGGAGACAGGCAATCCCATATTCATTTTTAATAGGGGGGCAATCCTATGTTATTGGTTATAGAGAGGTGTGATGGTCAGGCTTCAACAGACGTTTAGTCATTTAGTTACAGTTGAAGGAAAGGCTACACAAAAATATACCTGGTAAATGTTCTTTCCCGGTTGCTTATATACTCCCGCAGACATTTTTACTAAATTGGCATGTAAATATGGTTTTCTTCGTTTTAATATGTGGTCACGTGAACTCAAGACACTGATGCTGTCTCCTTTCTCTGATACCAAACTGTAAAAGAGGGAAGTGCACGCAGACCTCGGATGATAACGTTTTATTAAAGGACAATACAATACAATAAAGTTGCACTCACATTTTAGTCCTAGCAGGACAAGCACATCAGCATCTATACGGTTGCTTCCAGCTCCTCCCGTCCCCCCGGGGTAACCTCCAGACTCGTCTGTTGCAGCAGACGCCGCTCTAGCCTGCTTTCAGCCACTTCCTGCTTCTGGCCCCCCCAACCGGATTACAACTTGCAAGTGCGCCTGCGCACCCGCCCGCCGTCATTCACCGCTGGATAGGCTGGCCTGAGCCTCGGCCGAGGCTATACGCAGTGTGGGGCTATGGAGTGATCCAAGGGGATGCGATACCTTCTGCTGGTTGCTATGGACAACGCGTTTCGGAGGCGGAGCCTCCTTCTTCAGGTCTCCTTTCTCTGACCTTGTTTCGGTTGGTGGGCGTGAACTCTCACGCCAGCAGGTGATGTCACTGCGCTATGGGATTCAACAGCCTTGTTGACCAGCAGAGCCACACGAACCAGCCTGAGTTTTCGCAGTCATGTGACCATCCAGAAGAACTTAGAAAACATGGATTTAGATGACAATTTAATAGAAAACATCTGCAGGAGTATAAAAGTAATGGAGTAGTAACATTTGACAAGTAGGTTGTTGAGTAGCCTTCACTTGTAGTATAGCCACCATCAAAGTTGTGAAGGCGATGTAGTGGGCAGCACGGAATACACACAACTGTTGGCCAACTTTGGTCCACCATGGCAGTGAACTGTGAGAATGATCAGGACATGGCTTAGTATTGATCACCTGTATACACACAATGTATCCATCCCTATAATAATAATAACAGTTTTGTGTTTTGTTTTTCACCTTCAGCCAAAAAGAACCAAAGAGACAGCCAGCCGCCCCTCCCCCTGGAGAGCTGACGGTGACCTATTTCTTCTGTGGGGAGGAGATCCCGTACCGGCGGATGCTGAAAACGCACAGCCTGACGCTGGGTCACTTCAAAGAGCAGCTCAGCAAAAAAGGAAATTATAGGTACGAAGCCAGCACTATTCCCGTGTAAGGATTTCCCTCCCGACAGTGTGAGTGCAACTTACCCAACCGTACCTCACCCCCCACCCGCCATCACCAGACTCCACCTCCATACTCATCACTGATCAGCCCAAATATAAACTGTCTGTGTTGCCCTACAGCAGACATTCTTCTTGTTCTAGTTCAGTAATGGCGAACCATGGCACCCCAGATGTTTTGGAACTACATTTCCCATGATGCTCATGCACTCTGCTGTGTAGTTGAGCATCATGGGAAATGTAGTTTCAAAACATCTGGGATGCCAAGGTTCGCCATCACTGTTCTAGTTGATGTGTGGGGCAGCACAAACAGTTCATATTTCTCTATTGTACTCATTTATCCAGCACTGACCAATGATGTCATTACTATGCATACTAAACAACGAGATCTCCAGTAGTATCTGGTCTCATTAGGCTGGACTCGTTCTCTAATATTGAAGATGTTTTGAACCTTCTCCAAGCCTCTACATAAAACCAGAATGCAATGATCTGCAAATCTCATAAACCCGGATTTTATTCACAATAGAAAATAGAAAACATATCAAATGTTTAAACAGAGGAAATCGGACCATTTGAAGAAAAAAATCAGGTGATTGTGAAAATGATGGCAGCAACACGTCTCAAAAAAGTTGGGACAGGGCAACAAAAATCTGGCAAAGTAAGTGGCACTACAAGGAAGAGCTGGAAGAAGACTTTGCCACTAATTAGGTTAATTAGCAACAGGTCAGTTACATGATTGGATACAAAAAGAGCATCTAAGAGAGTCAGAGTGTCTGAGAAGTAAAGATGGGCAGAGGTTCACCAATCTATGAAAAGCTGCATCTAAAAATTGTCCAACAATTTCAGAATACTGTTTCCCAATGTAAAACTGTAAAGACTTTAAATATCTCATCATTTACAGTACATAATATCATCAAAAGATTCAGAGAATCCGGAGAAATCTCTGTGTAGAGGGACAAGGCCAAGATGCAATATTGTGTGGCGGTGATCTTTGGGTCCTCAGATGGCACTGCAATAAAACAGGCATGATTGTGTGATGGGCATCACAGCATGGGCTCAGGAAGACTTCCACAAATCATTGTCGGTGAACACAGCTTGCCGTGCCATCCAGAAATAAAAGGTAAAGTTCTGTCATGGAAAGAAGAAGCCATATCTGAACATAATACAGAAACACTGCATTCTTCTCTGGGCCAAAGCTCGTTAAAAAATGGTCTGTTGCAAAATGGAAAACTGTTCTCTGGGCCAAAGCTCATTATAAATGGTTTGTTTCAAAGTGGAAAACTATTCTCTTGGCCAAAGCTCATTATAAATGGTCTGTTGCAAAGTGGAAAACTGTTCTGTGGTCAGATGAATGGAAATTTTACCTTCTTTTTGGCAACCATGGGCGCCACATCCTCTGGACTAATGAGGAGAGGGACCTTCCAGCTTGTTATCAGAGCTTAGTTCAAAAGCCCACATCTCTGATGGTATGGGGGCGGAAGGGCATTAGTGCAGATGGAATGGGCAGCTTGTATATCATGGAAAGGCACCATCAATGCAGAAAGATATATCTAGGTCTCAGAGTAGCATATACTCCCATTCAGACTGTCTTTTTCAGGCAAGGCCTTTCATATACTGCATCTATGACAACAGCATGGCTTCCTAGTAAAAGAGTCCAGGGGCTTCACTTCCTGCCATACCTTTCACCAATTGAAAATATGAAAAATACTACAAAGAAGACCCAGGAGTGCTAAGCAGTTAGAATCCTATATCAGGAAAGAATGGGACAACATTCCTCTCCCAAAACTCCAGCAAATAGTCTCAGTTGCCAAACGTTTACAGAGTGTTGGGACAAGAAGAGGGAAGGCTACACCGTCCTAAACATGGCATTACCCCAACTTTTTTGGAACTGGAGTTGTACTTTTCTAGCTTTTTGATGCCCTGTCCCAACTTTTTTGAGACATGTTGCTGCCATCAATTTCACAAGGACCATTTTAAGAAAACAAATCAGGACAATTTTCTCTGTTTAAACATTAGGTATGTTTTCTATTGTGAATAAAATCTGGGTTTATGAGATTTACAGATCATTGCATTTGGTTTTATGCAGATTTTAACAGCACCTCCAACTTTTTGAGATTCTATTTATATCCACACAGGTTGCACAAACTCCTTAAATCAGTCTTGACCTGTCAAATTTGTCCTCCTATGTTGAATCTTGACCTGTAAAATTTGTCCTCCTATGTTGAATCTTGACCTGTAAAATTTGTCAATGTTAGGAGGATAAATTTGACAGGTCAAGACCCAACATTGACAAATTTTACAGGTCAAGATTCAACACAGGAGGACAAATTCTACAAATCGAGACCAACACAGGAGGACAAATTCTACAAATCAATTTTCAACATAGAAGGACAAATTGGACAGGTCAAAACCCAACATAGGAGGATAAATTTGACAAGTCAAGACCCATGTTGGGTTTTGACCTGTCCAATTTGTCCTATGTTGAAAATTGATTTGTAGAATTTGTCCTCCTATGTTGGTTTCTGATCCGTAGAATTTGTCCTCCTGTGTTTGGTCTTGATTTGTAGAATTTGTCCTCCTGTGTTGGTTCCTGATCCATAGAATTTGTCCTCCTATGTTGGGTCTTAATCTGTAGAATTTGGCCTCCTATATTGGGTCTTGAGCTGTCAAATTTTTCCACTTACGTTGAATTTTGATCTGTCTAATTTGTCCTCCGTTATTGGGGTATTTGTTTGTTGGGAGGTTGCTTCGTCTCTCCAGTGTACAAATCTTTGTATTCCTCACTGCACTGCATGTACCAGGGGGCCTTGTTTTTTAAAGTTGGGTCTCCAAGTACACAGGAGGATCTTTAACAATTATTTCCTCCCTGAGTTTTCCTGACACTCGAGGATGAATATATTACCCTGGTGTTCTGCTTCTCCCCTCTAATTAATGGGTATTTTTTTTGCTTGTCCTTTTGGATGTTTAGGGAAAGGCCAGTCTAGGTATCACAAACTTTCAAACCACTGCTAAGATATGTTGTGAGGGATTCTCACCATCCCTGTGCTATGTTCCCGGGTCTGTACACCCGCTGTGCCCATTATGAGGGATTCCCACCATCCCTGTGCTGAGTTCCCGGGTCTGTACACCCGCTGTGCCCATTATGAGGGATTCCCACCATCCCTGTGCTGAGTTCCCGGGTCTGTACACCCGCTGTGCCCATTATGAGGGATTCCCACCATCCCTGTGCTATGTTCCCGGGTCTGTACACCCGCTGTGCCCATTATGAGGGATTCCCACCATCCCTGTGCTGAGTTCCTGGGTCTGAACACCTGCTGCACCCATTATGAGGGGTTCTCACCATCCCTGAGGGATTTTATGTTTTATTATGGAGAATGTAACAGCAGGAGCCAGGTCACCCTAAGGTGGGAGGAGTCATGATGGAACCATGGCGGGAGATCTCACCCCTGGAATCTCTGGGAAATATTAGACGCCAGCAGATAACTTCTTTCAATAGACTTCACCCACAAAAGAGATTGAGCTTTGGATAGACCAACCTTTTATGAGGTTATTTCTGATTGGTTGCTGTGGGGTCCCGCCTCCTCTGGAAATCCCATCACTGGACAGGTTTAGTGTTTGCAGCTTTTGGAGATCTTTATTGGGATTTGCAGGAATTGGAAGCTCTCAGCACATTGGTCAGTATTCAGCGGAGGGAAAATGGTGAACGTTTCGGGGGCCATTACTATGAGATTTGGCTTCAGGCTCCGCCTTAATACAGAGCGTTCCGGAAGGTGCAGCCCTGGCTCCCCCCAGTACATCTGATGTGTCTGGTCCCAGCATAACCTCCCCTGTGATAATCCTTCCATAATACTATGTACAGCCTTGTTCACTTTGTGCTTAGACAGGCTCTTTAACTACCCAGCTTTGTCCTCAGAATACCCAAAATGTGGCTCACTAGGCTGTGACATTCCGTATACAAAATTACAAGGGGCTAATTCAAGAGCCTGGGCAACCACAAGGGTTAGGGTTGCCTTATTGCCGGTGTCACGTCGGATAATGCCTTCCGTCGGATAGTGCATCCGACGGACTGCGCATGCGCGGTAAATGACGTCACTCCAGCTGGTCCGTCGGATGCACTCTCCGACGGAAGGCATTATCCGACACTACACCGGTACAGACACAGGAGAGGGTTTGGACTCAGGAAAAGGGTCATGGACCCACCCCAAAGGTCAGGAGGTGTGGTCTCAGAGGTCAAAGGTCACAGCTCCACCTACTGCTGGACACAGGAGGTGGACCTCATTATAACCTGGGAAGAACCCCCCATTTATAGACCTTTCTAATACAATGATTGATCCAGGATTAATGTTTGGATATTATGGGCTGTGAAATGTTCCCTCAACATCTCTCTTCTCCTCCCCCACAGGTATTATTTTAAAAAGGCCAGCCAGGAATTTGATTGCGGCGCGGTCTTCGAGGAGATTCGCGATGATGACACCATCCTCCCCACCTATGAGGGCAGAGTGCTGGGCAAGGTGGAGCGCATCGACTGACCTCTCTGGTCACATGGCCTGACTTGCAGAATGAGGCCGATGCATCTGGTGAAGACGCGATCCGGTGCCTCCGAGAAGAGACTTTAGCACGACGGATCTGTGAAGATACAATGTACTTTCTGGTTATTTATTGTACGGGAAGAGAGAACCACTATGAGCACCGCCTGGAAAACAGTGGAGGAGCTCCTGGAAAACGCTGGCGGCCGGACAGAGCGGCATACAGCGACGTGTTTGATATTTATCGACCTGGCGGAGCTTGCTGTGACCTTTTGCTGCTTATTGATTGGGAGAGACTGTAACGCTCCACCATGATCTGCTCATATGCCGGGCGGGAGGCCATCGCTGCTCCTGGTGCTACCATTGATGAAGGTTTCGGGGTGTGTCACACTGGTGCGCATTGAAGCTCTTGCCCGTTCCTTCCGTCGAGTTTCGGCCATCTTGTTGGAGGACGTCATGCTGTAGGAGCAGGCCAGCGCTCTCTGCCCCCAGTGTGATATGAGCCTTGGCATGCCGTGGCGGGGGGTTGTTGGAAGGTTGGCCTTCAGCAACTTAGAACTTCATTTCAAGGGGCAGAGAACCCTTTCTACCACCTAACCTTCATACAATGGCAGTATGTAAGATAGAGGGGGGCTAATGGCCGTTTGTAAGAAAAGGGGGGCCAGTGGACAAATGTAAGAAAAAGGGGCCAGAGGCCATATGTAAGAAAGAGGGGCTAGTAGCCATATGTAAGAAAGGAGGGGCTAGTGGCCTTATGTAAGAAAGGGGGGCCAGTGGCCTTATGTAAGAAAGGGGGCGGGCAGTGGGCGTATGTAAGAAAGGGGGGGGCTATTTGCCCATGTAAGAAAGGGCGGCCAGTGGCCGCACATAAGAAAGGAGGGGCTCGAGGCTGCATGTAAGAAAGGGCAGGCATCGGTCATATGTAAGAAAGGAGGGGCTAGTAGCCGCATGTAAGAAAGGGGGGCCAGTGGCTGTATGTATAAAAGGGGGGCTAGTGGCCGTATGTAAGGAAGGGGAGGGCTAGATGCCGTATGTAAGAAAGGGGGGCCTGGTGGCTGTATGTAAGAAATTGGGGGCCAGTGGCCGCATTTAAGAAAAGGGGGCTAGTGGCCGCATGTAAAAAAAGGAGGGACCGGTGGCCGTATGCAAGAAAGGAGGGGCTAGTGACCATATGTAAGAAAGGAGGGGCTAGTAGCCGTATGTAAGAAAGGGGGGCCTGGTGGCTGTATGTAAGAAATTGGGGGCCAGTGGCCGCATTTAAGAAAGGAGGGACTGGTGGCCGTATGTAAGAAAGGGGGGGGGCTAGTGGCCGTATGTAAGAAAGGGGGGGGGGCTAGTGGCCATATGTAAGAATGGAGGGGCATTGCTGGGTGTGGCTCCATTGGTGGAGGAGGGTATATGACGTCCTGAATGTAACCGGTCCAGGAGCAGCATTGCCTTCCCGCCCGCTGTGCTGCAGGTCATTCCCCCGGTGCTCTCTAAGCTAAACCATTGAACTCAATGGACGAGACTTTGGTAGGATTGAACAGTGCGGAACGGCCCAATCACGCGCCACCGTTCCGCCAGGAATTTCATGCTGCTTTGTGATACCTTGGCAAATTCTTTTGCGGCACTTTGCCATGGTGTCGCTGTGCCTTTTCTGTTTTCCTTTGTCGTCCCTTTAATTTATTCCCCTCCCCCCCCCCCCCAACTGTCGTGTCACCTGACCAAATACTCCAGTGTTTTAATTTATTTTCTGGTTGGGACACGGCACAACGGATTTTCCGGGACTTTCCCTTTGCAGACCCCCAAATTGTTGGCTTGTGTACCAGGGGTGCTGCAGTGGCTGGTCATAGACCTCTGAGTGCGTTATATGACTGCAATGGTGGTTCTGTTGAGTTCAGGATAGCGCTATAAAATGGGTGACACCTCACCCTCCTGCCTGGCCTCAGCACCCCTGGAAGCTCCCAGAGTTGTCAACTGTCAGATTTCACAAACTGTCAGTAGATTTATGGTCAGTTAGTGAATTCACGGACAGTTGGCAACCTTGGAAGCTCAAACGCCCAATCCTTTCACCAGTCATGGCCATCTTTAGACTCCCACCATCCCCGATGGGTGACACCAGACTTAACATGGTGGAAAGTCTTTGGAAGCTCTAACGCCCAATCCTTTCACCAGTCATGGCCATCTTGAGACTCCCACCATCCCCAATGGGTGACACCAGACTTAACATGGTGGAAAGTCTTTTGTAAAAGGATTGGACGTTAACATGGTGCAAAGTCTTTGGAAGCTCTAACGCCCAATCCTTTCACCAAAGACTTTCCATTATGTTAAGTCTGGTGTCACCCATCGGGGATGGTGGGAGTCTCAAGATGGCCATGACTGGTGAAAGGATTGGGCGTTAGAGCTTCCAGTCATGGCCATCTTGAGACTCCCACCATCCCGAATGGGTGACACCAGACTTAACATGGTGGAAAGTCTTTTGTAAAAGGATTGGACGTTAACATGGTGCAAAGTCTTTGGAAGCTCTAACGCCCAATCCTTTCACCAAAGACTTTCCACCATGTTAAGTCTGGTGTCACCCATCGGGGATGGTGGGAGTCTCAAGATGGCCATGACTGGTGAAAGGATTGGGCGTTAGAGCTTCCAGTCATGGCCATCTTGAGACTCCCACCATCCCCGATGGGTGACACCAGACTTAACATGGTGGAAAGTCTTTGGAAATGGTCAGAGTTTTCTGGTTTATTTTGGGCAGCTCTATAGACAGAGGCGTGCCCAGCAATGACCTCTGACCTTTAGACATAGACCCTTTATGATGTCATCAGCAAAAACCATTACTCGGAGGGGGGCCGCCAATGCTGACCTCTTGTCAGTGGCTTCAATAACCAACTGAAGTTCTGACCTCCCAGGTCATGGACTCTCCGCCATTTTCAGGAGCTCAGCATTGGCGGCCATCGTCTTCCTCTGAGAAAAGGTGGATCTGTCATGCAGTATTGAGGGATACGTTCCCCAGCCTGGGCCGAGGCGTGAGGCCCTATGTGTCTTCCCAGAACATGGTTTCCCCTTCTGGGTCATGGCAGTCATTATTGGACCCCCGAGGACTGGGGGTAGTCAGCCTGTATGATATGTGTGTAGATATTGCCCCGTGTACAGTCCGGTATCCGTGCCTGGTGGTGAGCGATCACCGTTTATAGATATTACCCCCTCATCGGCAGGGTCAGAATCCCCCCTTCTTCTGCGAGGGGTTATTGTATATCATATATATATATATATATATATAAATAGAATATATGCCTCTTTTCATATGTAATTTCAGCTCTCGGCATCCAGTGCAGCGTATGGTGTAAATGGTACAAGAATTATTCTGATGAAGAGATGTAGCATTTATTAAAAGTTTTCTATTTTTCAAATTGATCCTCGTCTCTCGTCTATTGCAATCACTGGCGGGGTCAGGGGAGAGGTGGGAGGGGATACTGTGCATAGTGGGCGGGGCTTAGCTCCTTTTTCCTGTTCAGGTAGGTGTAAACCTTTAGTTTGCTCTGTGGATCATTTTAATATGGCTTTCATCCTTTCTTCCATCCCAGCACTGCTGGTCTCCTGCAGCCTCCTTCGACCACTTCCTGTCTATGTGCTTCACACCATTGCTCTGGACCACCTTCCTGATGGGGCCAATGACTGACCAGGGAAGCATGTGATAGGGTGACAACAGAGGAGCACAGGTTGGGAGATGGTTGTCACCCGATTACAGGAAGTGGCTGGGTTAGGGCCTTCATGGCAGGATCACCAGGACAGATTTGAATGAAAGCTGATGAGATTTTACTGAATGAGTTTGTCTTCCACAAAGGAGAACTAATATAAAGAAATGAAGTTCTGCTAATTATAAAGAGCCACAAACCCTAAAACTAAGAGAAGAATTGACTAAAATTAGAGAACACAGCTGTGCTTGGCAACCAATCCGCTTCTAGCTTTCATTCAAAGCTTACCTTAACCAACTGAAGAGTGAAGCTGATTGGTTGCCATGTACAGCTGCATCAAACTCTGCCTGTTCCAGTTTTAGTCTCTACCCCCCCCCCCCCCCCCCAAAATCATAAAATGAGCCCCTGACAACCCACCAGTAATAAAAAGGAGGTACCCTGGTGTGTTTATTTCACTGATCCATCAACACTCAGCACACATGGGGTACCCCCACATTCAGCACACATGGGGGTACCACCCAACTCTACACTAATGAGGGTAACCACCCAAAACCACACCAATAGGTGTACCCCCATACTCAGCACACATGGGAGTACCACCCAATTCCACACCAATAGGGGTACCCCCACACTCAGCACACATGGGAGTACCACCCAATTCCACACCAATAGGGGTACCCCCACACTCAGCACACATGGGAGTACCACCCAACTCCACACCAATAGGGGTACCCCCACACTCAGCACACATGGAAGTACCACCCAACTCCACGCCAATGGGGGTACCACCCAAATCCACACCGATGGGGGAACCCCTACACTCAACACACATGGGGGGTACCACTCAACTCCACACCAATGGGGAGTACCACCCAAATCCATACCAATGGGGGTACCACCCAACTCCACACCAATAGGGGTACCCCCACACTCAACACACATGGGGTACCACCCAACTCCACACCAATGGGGGTACCACCCAACTCCACACCAATAGGGGTACCCCCACACTCAGCACACATGGAGGTACCACCCAAATCGACACCAATGGGGGTACCACCCAAATCCACACCAATGGGGGTACCCCCGCATACACTGGGGTACCCCCATACTCAACACACATGCGAGTACCACCCAACTCCAAACCAATGGGGGTCCCCCACACTCCACACACACTGGGTTACCCCCACACTCGGCACACACTGGAATACCCCCATACTCAACACACATGCAGGTACCACTCAACTCCACATCAATGAGGGTACCCCCACACTCAGCACACATGGAGGTACCACCCAACTCCACACCAATAGGGGTACCACCCAAATCCATGCCAATGGGGGTACCCCCACACTCATCACACATGGAGGTACCACCCAACTCCACACCAATAGGGGTACCACCCAAATCCACACCAATGGGGGTACCCTTACACTCCACACACACTGGGGTACCCCCACACTCAGCACATACTGGGGTACTCCCATACTCAACACACATTGTGGGTACCACCCAACTCCACACCAATAGGGGTACCCCCACACTCCACAGACACTGAGGTACCCCCGTACTCTACATACATGTGGGTACCACCCAAATCCACACCAACTGGGGTAGCACACACAGGGGTACCCCCACACTGAACACACATACAGGGTACCACCCAACTCCACGCCAATTGGGGTACCCCACACTCACACCATGTAACAGTCCTGCATTGTACATTGTGATGCCCCCAGCCTGGAGCATTGGAGAGGAATACCATAAATAATCCAGCCTCTTCCTATGGAGTTACCAGCATTGGGGTCCCTCACTGCCGGGGGGGGGGGGGAGGGTTCTTCCACCACGGTGCTGGTGGTTGCTGTGCCGCCATTTTTATTTAACAACGGGTCAATACAAGGTTATCATGTGATAATAAATGATAACACAAGACTCAATTTATTAAAATATAAGAATTTGTCGTATTTCTGGAAATTCAGGTAAATCATAAAAGTCAATTCAGTAAAAAAAAAGAAAAATTGATCATTTATCTCATGTTGAAAATAGTCGATATTTTAGGAAAGCACAAAGTAACATTAAGGGGGACTCCGCCCAGGAAGGGGAGGAATACAATGTATTGAGTAACAATGATAAGGAATACAATGTATCAGTTCTGCCCGAAGCCCAGAATGGAAAGAAATTGTAACATTGTATTAGAGGGAGAACGATCGTTCTGTGAATGGAAACAAGCTGTAAGGCCCCATTCACACTGGGGCAATGCTACTTCCCGGGGCGACCTCGGAGCGGCCGGCATGGACTTCATAACATTGAAGTCTATGCAGGTCGCTCCGGGTCGCCCCAAAGAAGCTCCGGACCCTTTTTCTAAGTCGGAGCGACTTGTGTCGCTCCTATTAGAACGGGTCCACAGCTACTCTATGCCAGGCGACAGGTCGCCCCAGTGTGAACGGGGGCTAAGACTCCATTTACAACAATGCGTTTTTTCATGCTTTCTGCGTTTTGCATTTGTTTATATTTGGGTTCCTATGGAACGCGTTCACATCAATGCATTTTTTGGAAGGGGTCAGGGACTTTTTTTTACCACTTGCCAAACAGACGCCGCATATATACTGCGGCAAAGTGGCGCTATTGCGCAAAACTATGTACCTATATGTTGTTTTGTTCAATAGCCACTAGATGGCGCAATCGCAATGCCCGAGACGTGAGGGCACTATGATTGGCTAGCAGGGATGTCAATCAACTGACCCGATGAGAGGCAGAACGGCGGTCTGCAAGGAGACAAGATGGAGATCTTGCGTTCCTGTTAAGCAGGAACCCGGATCTCTGTCTTCTCCCAATCAGTGTAACCCCCCCCACAGTTAGAAAGCACCCCCTAAGGAGACACTAAACCCTTTGATTTCCCCTGATGTTAACCCCTTCCCTGCCAGTGTATTGGTGTCACTGGTCCCCAAAAAGTGTCATTTAGATGTCGGATTTGTCCGCCGCAATGTTGCAGTCCCGCTAAAAATTGCTGATTGCCGCCATTACTAGTAAAATAAATAAATAAAAATGACATAAATCTTTCCCCCAGTTTGTAGACGCGATTACTTTTGTGCAAACCAATCAATATTCACTTATTGGAATTTTTTTTACCAAAAATATGGACTACATTGATGAAGAAATTTGAGTTTTACATTTTTTTTATTGGGAATGTTTTATAGGAGAAAGTAAAAATTAATTTTATTTTTTTCAAAATTGATGCCATTTTTTTGTTTATAGTGCAAAAAATAAAAATCGCACAGGTGATCAAATACCACCAAAAGAAAACTCTGTTTGTGGGGGAAAAAAAGTATACAAATTTAATTTGGGTACAGCGTTGCACGACCGCGCAATTGTCCGTTAAAGTAACGCAGTGCCGAATCGCAAAATATAGCCTGGTCAGGAATGGGGTAAAATCTTCCGGTCTTAAAGCGGTTAAAAATACGCTCATTGAGAATTTTTTTTGTCAAAGACATGTAGCTAAGTACATTTTGGCCTAAATATATGACAAAAATTGAATATATTGGATATTTTTTTACTGTCAAAGTAGAAAAATATTATTATTTTTTCAAAATTGTCGCACTTTTTTATTAATATCGCAAAAAATGAAAATCGCACAGGTGATAAAATACCATCAAAAGAAAGCTCTGTTTGTGGGAAAAAAGGACGTCAATTTAATTTGGATACAGCGTTGCATGACCTCGCAATTGTCAGTTAAAGTCATGCAGTGCCAAGTTGCAAAAAGTGGCCTGGACGTAAAGCAGGAAAATCCTCCGGTCCTAAAGTGGTTAAAAAATGCAGAAAGCGCAGTAAAAAGCACTGCGGAAACGCTCAAAAGAAACACGCATAATGTCGATCGTGCCTAAGGCTCCATTCACATCGGTGAGCTCAAAATCGCGTGCGTTCCTGTGACACACAGACAATGCACCTCCCTTTTCCAGGCACACCGCCATGCCATTCATTCCTAGTGCCCCCCCCCCCCAACGCACCTTACCAGCCTGTGCCGCCAAGACGCATCCTACCAAATCACTCAATTTAAAAACGAGAGTCCCCCACTTTCCTTTGTGTGACGTTTGCATGTATGGGGGGGAGGCCATTGAAATGAGTGGGCTGCCCTGAATGTAAGGCACATAAATGTGTGCGCACCCTCGCATCTACACAGGAGCGATTGAAGCCAAACGCCGCATTCACGCTTCAGCTCAGCGTCTTTGGTCGTTTTAGAGCTTTTTGTTAGCGGGCTGTACAACCCCAAACTTCTCAATAGATATACAATGTATCAATACAATGCACACAGATATACTATGTATCAATACAATGCACACAGATATACTATGTATCAATACAATGCACACAGATATACAATGTATCAATACAATGCACACCGATATACAATGTATCAATACAATGCACACAGATATACAATGTATCAATACAATGCACACAGATATACAATGTATCAATACAATGCACACAGATATACAATGTATCAATACAATGCACACCGATATACAATGTATCAATACAATGCACACAGATATACTATGTATCAATACAATGCACACAGATATACAATGTATCAATACAATGCACACAGATATACAATGTATCAATACAATGCACACAGATATACTATGTATCAATACAATGCACACAGATATACTATGTATCAATACAACGCACACAGATATACAATGTATCAATACAACGCACACAGATATACAATGTATCAATACAATGCACACAGATATACTATGTATCAATACAATGCACACAGATATACTATGTATCAATACAATGCACACAGATATACAATGTATCAATACAATGCACACAGATATACAATGTATCTTTTTTTACTCAGGGAAAAGAAACTCCCAATATGGGCATCTTCACGCGTTTTGCATTTTTTTCAGGCAGTTCCAAGTCTATTGCAGCCAAAATCGCTTGAGGGTTGCAGCTCCGAAGAATCCGGCGTACTCTTCCTGGCGACAAACTTCAAGCGGCACCGCTGTCCGGGGTGAACGCCGAAGAATCCAGGATATGGGGGGGGGGGCTTTGCTTGAACCTCAAGCTACAAAATGCTCGGGGGTGAATTAGGTGTAAAGCTCGAGTCACACCTATGAATGTTGCTTTTGAGCGTTTCAGCAGCGCTTTTTGCTGTGCTCTTTTATGCGTTTTGTGTTTTTGATTCTTTTTTTTTTTCTTTTTATTTGGCTAATTATTAACTACTTGCCGACCGCCCGCCGCATATATACTGCTGCAGGCTGCGCGATTTACCATATCTGTACAGTGATCCGCGGGAGCGATCCTGGGGGCTCGCTCCCCCATTAGCCAGCACAGAAGCTGATTCACGGGACCAGCGGCTGCGATTGTCGCCGAGCACCCGCAATCACTGCCCATGGAGAGAGATCGGCGGTCTGCTGTTTTAAACGCAGCAGACCATTGTCCTCTCAGGAATCAATACAGAGCTCCTCTTATTTAGGATCAGAGGTCTCTGTGTTGATTTCATAAGCCCATCCCCCTCACAGTTAGAAAACACTCCCCTAGGCTCACACTTTAAGCGGTTGTACCCCCCCCCCCCCCCACCTCAAAAAAAAAAAAAAAAACAACCCTGCAGGACAATGGCATAAAGTGCTAGTATGCATGGCATACTAGCACTTTATGAAATACTTACCTTTGAACGAAGCCCCCACATGGTCACCCGGACACCATTGAGGCAGCTGACATCTTCCTTCAGCGTCTCTTCCAGGTTCGGTGGCTCCTGCGCTGTGAGTGGCCGGAGCCACGATGACGTCAATCTCACGCATGCGCGTGGAGTTCACTTTCCAGCAAGGAGCTCTGAAGGTCCAGAAAGATACGCCGGACCTTCAGAGCGCATGCGTCGCTGGTGTCAGCAGCTGCATGCAGGGCGAATATCTCCTAAACATTGCAGGTTTAGGAGATATTAATTTTACCTACAGGTAAGTCTTATTATTGGCCGCATTATAGGCTCACCTGTACGTAAAAGTTATACTGCCGCTTTAACCCTTTGATCGCCCCTGGGTTAACCCCTTCACTGCCAGTGTCATTAGTACAGTGACAGTGTATATTATTTAGCACTGATTACTGCAGTAATGTCACTGGTACCCCCAAAAGTGTCAAAAATGTCAGTTAGGGGTCCAATCTGTCCGCCGCAATGTCGCAGTCCCACTAAAAATCGCAGATCGCCGACATTACTAGTAAAAAAAAAAAATACAAATGACATAAATCTTTCCCGTAGTTTGTAAATGCGATAACTTTTGCACAAACCAATCAAAATACGCTTATTGGGATTTTTTTTTTTTTACGACATATCTGTAGCAGAATACAAATTGGCCTAAAATTATGAAAAAAAATAGATTTTTATAATTTTTTATTGGGAACATTTTATAGCAGAAACTGAAAACTATTGTTTTTTTTTTTTTCAGAATTGTTGCTTTTTTTGTTTATAACGCAAACAAAAAAAAATTGCAGAGGCGATCAAATACCGCTAAAAGAAAGCTCTGTTCGTGGGGAAAAAAAGGACGTCAATTTTATTTGGGTACAGCGTTGCACAACCGCGCAATTGTCCGTTAAAGTAATGCAGTGCCGAATCGCAAAAAATAGACTGGTCATTAACCACTTTACCACCGGAGGATTTTCCTGCTTTACGTCCAGGCCACTTTTTGCAACTTGGCATTGTGCGACTTTAACTGACAATTGCGCAGTCGTGCGACGCCGTACCCAAACGAAATTTACATCCTTTTTTTCCCACAAACAGAGCTTCCTTTTGGTGGTATTTGATCACCTGTGCGATTTTTAGTTTTTGCGCTATAAACAAAAAAAGAGCGTAAATTTTGAAAAAATAACAATATAAAAAATGTGAAAATATGAAATTCCCCCCCAAAAAATGTAAAAATCAAAATTTTTTTAAATTTTTGGCCAATTTGTTTTCTGCTACATATGTTTGGTAAAAAAAAATCACAATAAGTGTATTTTGATTGGTTTGCGCAAAAGTTATTGCGTTTACTAACAAAGGGAAAGATTTTTGTCATTTTTGGTGTTTTTTTTTTTAACGCGTAATGGCGGCGATCTGCGATTTTTTTTGCGGGACTGCGACATTGCGGCAGACAGATCGGACCCTTGACTGACATTTTTGACACTTTTGGGGGTACCAGTGACATTACTGCAGTAATCAGTGCTATAAATATGCACTGTTACTGTAATAATGACACTGGCAGGGAAGGGGTTAATTTTATTGGAGAGGGAGGGGTTAATGTATGCCTGGTGCTTACTGACGTGTGTGGGGGGAGGGGACTGAGTGACACAGGGACAGATCACAGGTTCAGCTATGGTGAATCCTGCAATCTGACCCCGCCTGTCACTTAGGAGATCCGCCCGCTCTGTTTACACAAGTGGGCGGATCTCCACACTCGACTCCCCGACGATCGGGGAAGAGCGGTGGCAACCCCTGGCCCGACTCCTGATGTGACTGAAAACAGCGAGAGCGAGGGGAGTGTCTGGCGACGTAGATCTACGTCGTCAGACGATAACGAGCCACTTTGCCGCAGTACTATTACCGTACGCAGACGGCAAGTGGTTAAGTGGTAAAATCTTCCGGTCCAGAAGTGGTTAAATAATGCTAAACGCTTCGAAAACGCAGGACTTGCAGCGTTTTGCATGTAATTACTTTCAATGGGCATACATTAAAAAAAAAAAATGTGGGAAAAACGCAGAGGCAGAAGAATGCATTGATGTGAACGTGTTCCATAGGAGCCCATGTAAAAAAAAAAAAGGAAATGCGTTTCTGCGAAAATCATAAAAAAATGCATTGGTGTGAATGGAGCCTTAGGCCTGGTTTGCAGGTGGGAGGCTGTGAGGCAGTTGAGCTGTGTTTTTACCATCCCCCCCATAGACAGCCAACTGGGGTGTACAAATTATACCCCTGTGGCATTCGGCGTGCAGTACTGTCATATTCACACGACCCTTTAAAACCCCGCACCCCCTCACTGCAACCTGTGGTTGAGAGGTTAAAGCGGAGTTCCGGCCACAAAAAGATTTTTTAGATAAAAATACCCCCCTAATCCTCACACTAACCCCACATTACAGTACAGGACATTCATTGAATTTAGATCAAATCTTACCTTTAAAATTGATTGCAGAGCGCGGCCATCTCCGGTGTGGGCGTCTGAAGCCGCTGTGTCCCTCCTCCCGGTTTCTGGCTCCCAGAATGCCGATCACACTCTCGTGCATGCGTTTGCGATCGACAATCAGAGTAGCAGCCGGCCATTCCCATTGCATCCTGGGATTGCTTCAGCCTTTTTAGGGTTAAAACAGGTGGTGACCAGGTGACATATCCCCTCCACACCACCTGTCAAACGCCCTCTAAAAAGCGTTCGGAGCAGCCCATGGGGCAATTGTCCCCCTGCCCAGTCCTCCCCTGGGTGCTTCAGCCTTTTTAGGGTTAAAACAAACGGTGACCAGGTGACATATCCCCTCCACACCACCTGTCAAGCGCCCTCTAAAAAGCGTTCAGAGTGGCCCATGGGGCAATTGGCCCCCCCTGCCCCCTGGCCCAGTCCTCCCCTGGGTGCTTCAGCCTTTTTTTGGAGTAAAACAGGCGGTGACCAGGTGACATATCCCCTCCACACCACCTTTCAAGTGCCCTCCGAAAAACGTTTGGAGCAGCCCAGGAGTGCAATTGCCCCCCTGCCCCCATGCCCAGTCCTCCCCTGGGTGCTTCAGCCTTTTTAGGGTTAAAACAAACGGTTACCAGGTGACATATCCCCTCCACACCACCTGTCAAGCGCCCTCTAAAAAGCGTTCGGAGCAGCCCATGGGGCAATTGTCCCCCTGCCCAGTCCTCCCCTGGGTGCTTCAGCCTTTTTAGGGTTAAAACAAACGGTGACCAGGTGACATATCCCCTCCACACCACCTGTCAAGCGCCCTCTAAAAAGCGTTCAGAGTGGCCCATGGGGCAATTGGCCCCCCCTGCCCCCTGGCCCAGTCCTCACCTGGGTGTTTCAGCCTTTTTTTGGAGTAAAACAGGCGATGACCAGGTGACATATCCCCTCCACACCACCTGTCAAGCGCCCTCTAAAAAGCGTTCAGAGTGGCCCATGGGGCAATTGGCCCCCCCTGCCCCAGTCCTCCCCTGGGTGCTTCAGCCTTTTTTTTGGAGTAAAACAGGCGGTGACCAGGTGACATATCCCCTCCACACCACCTTTCAAGCGCCCTCCGAAAAACGTTTGGAGCAGCCCAGGAGCGCAATTGCCCCCCTGCCCCCATGCCCAGTCCTCCCCTGGGTGCTTCAGCCTTTTTAGGGTTAAAACAGGTGGTAACCAGGTGACAGTTCACCACCACATCACCTGTCAATCGCCCTCCGAAAAGCGTTCCACCACAGATTGCTTTTTAGTGGGGCGGCAAGGGTTGCCACAGGTTAGAACGATCCCTAGGAATGTTTTCATAGTTTCCCGATGTTTCTTTGTGCCCCCGTCCACAGAACCACAGCCCCCCCTAGTGCCGGGTCAGTCTGGTTGCAATAAAACAAAAACAAAACAAACATTCACTACTAAATCTCACATAAACTCATGATTTATTTTTTAGTGGATTGACAACTTCTCAGATACAGGGGGTAGAAAAAGTCTACACACCCCTGTTAAAATGTCCGGTTTCTGTGATGTAAAAAAATGAGACAAAGATAAATCATTTCAGAACTTTGTACAACTCAATTGAAAAACAGTTTATGGGTCACATTAAAGGTGGAAAAACTGAAATCTTTTAGGGGGGTAAAAATAAAGAAAACCTAAAATAATATAGTTGCGTAAGTGTGCACCCCCTTAAACTAATACCCAAAAAGACTGAGTGCTGTAATAACATCGAAAGGTGCTCCAACAAAGTATGAGTCTATCAGCATGGCACAGCTTGGCTCGGCAATATTTGTCCGCTCTTCTTTGCAAAAACTCTCCAAACCTGTCAGATTGTGGGGACATCTCCTGTGCACAGTCCTCTTCCCATCACCCCACAGATTTTCAATGGGATTCTGGCTGAGCCATTCCAAAACGTTCATCTTTCAGTGTGACAACGACCCAAAGCATACATCCAAATCAAAAAAGGAATGGCCGAGCCAGAAGAAGATGAAGTTCCTCTTCATGTTCAGCTTTCTAGCAGAAGCCTGAAGGTCGTGTGCCAACATTGACTGCTATTTGCAACTATAATTCCCTCTACCTTGACTAAGACCCCTGTTCCAGCTGAATAGACCCCATGTTGCCTCCACCATGCTTCACAGTGGTTGTGGTGTCCTTTTGGTGTTGTTTTTGGCCAAACCTGTCTTTTGGAATTATGGCCAAAAAGTTCAACCTTGGTTTCATCAGACCAGAACACATTTTCCCACATGCTTACAGATGTGTTTTTGTAAAATGTAGCCGGGCTTGGATGTTTTTCTTGGTAAGAAAAGTCTTCCGTCTTCCCCCTCCCCCATAGCCCAGACACATGAAGAATACGGGAGATTGTTGACCACACAGCCAGTACTGGCCAGATATTCCTCCAGCTCCTTTAATTTTTATTGTATGATGATGATGGTGGAAGGGTTGGAGACTGAACTGTAAAAAGAAAATAAAAAATAAACATTTTCGGGAAGTCCTCCACCCAGATTGGTGCAATCGGTGGTAAAATGTGACAAAATGTTTATAGACAAAAATTCTCAAAAGTTTCTGCAGAAATGTATTGTTGAGCCCCACATTGATGTCAATACTTGACAATGGTAGCCCTGTCCCTCATAGTGGCTGTATGATAGAGTCCTATTCCTAGGAACTGAGGTTATACCCAGAAACTCCATCACCACCTCAACAACTCTTCCTTGTTAGGAACCACCTGAACCCGATCTCAAC